>NC_089495.1:56170552-57370552 GCF_036850765.1 Saccopteryx bilineata | reverse complement strand
TTAGCAATTTTGTATGCTAGAGTACAGAAATACTTCCTAATATAAAAGCTGAACAAATTAGTTGTTTCTGATTGCAAAACTATTCAGGTATAAAATTTTTTCAATCATTTCTCTCAAAAAGTTTATTGTTAATATTGGAATTTGAATTTTTTATTTATTAAATTTTAGAGAATGAAGAGAAAGAGACAGAGACAGAGAGAGAGAGAGAGAGAGAGATATTAATTTGACCAAGAAATCAAACCTATAATCTTTATGTATCAGGATGATGCTCTAACCAACTGAGCTGCCCTGCCAGGGCCTAATATTGTAATTTAAATCCAGTGGGAAAGATTTTCAGATGTGAGAAAGCTCCTTTGTAGAAATTTTGCTTAGTTTTTACTTTTGCCGTGTCCATTCACACAGTTTCTCTATGAGTTGTATGTAGAACAATGAAGAGTCTGAGATTTTTACCTACTTTAAGTTATGCACCAGTGCTTGCTGGGTGATGGAAGAAATTAAGACAGTTCTCCCACAATAGCAGTATCCACAATATCAGTACTTTTTGCACTGACTCACCAAGCCCAAATGCACACAGATCACCACCAAGTAGGCCTAGTGACACACGCCTATAGAATGGGTCACATTATAGAAGAGAAAACCCTGAGTTTAGGGAAGCCACATCTTTTATAATGGGAAGCAGGTACATCTGCCATTGCTTGTCAGGAAGACACTATAATAATCTCCAGGAAGCTAAGAACAATTGACCTTTGCTTTGCAGATAGATACTCTCAATGTTTGCTGAGGGCATTCCCTAACATTCCTATCAGGATGGTTTAAAGAAGAGTGACTCTTCAAAGGACAGTCAGTGCTTGTAAGACAAGGAGAAATGTGAGAAGCATGTGAAAAACCCTCTTCTAATGAGGTATATTTGTATATGACATAAATTTAGAATTACAATCTCCAGCATTCAAATTTCTGATTTTGTGTCTAATTTACAACTTGCTTTTTTATAACCACGATAAGATATCCTGAAATTATTAACCTTCTGATATCAACTTTTAATTTCTGTGAGACTCTGTGTCAGTGTGATTTTGACAATAGAATGTTGTCCACTGAGAATTTAAATTAATTTCAGTCCATAATCTGAGGTATTATCTCACATACAAGTTTAGTAATATGAGTCATTAAAAATGTTCAATGACATGAATTCCCATACTGACTTAGTTTCTTTGATTTTCATTAACTCAAGTGATAAATTTTCATTCCAGAAGAAGAATTCATAACCCTATAAAATTTATATCATTTGGGATATGACTATTCTTGGTCACTTAAAAACCAGTTGCACTGCATCAGGAAATTGTTCTTAGCCACATAATATCTCAGTTGAAATTGATAATAATGAAATTCTTTTAGGAAATAACTATAAGTCGCAAATTTTAATGTATAATATGAACTCAAAATTACAACTCTACCAATAGAAGACAAGTGATATAAGTAAAAGAAAATTAGGACTATCAATGTGGAGTTCAGTGAAAGAGGACAAATATACAATGTGTCCGTAAAGTCATGGTGCACTTTTGACTGGTCACAGGAAAGCAACAAAAGACGATAGAAATGTGAAATCTGCATCAAATAAAAGGAAAACTCTCCCAGTTTCATACCTATTCAGTGCAGTTCGATGTGAGCTCATGCACAGACTTTTTAGGGCTTCTTAGGTAGCTATCCCGTATCCTCTACAGACTCATCACTGACTGATGGCCTACCAGAACGGGGTTTCTTCACCAAGCTGTCGGTTTCCTTCAACTGCTTATCCCACCGAGTAATGTTATTTCTATGTGGTGTCACTTTGTTATAAACACGCTGATATTCACATTGCACTTTGGTCACGGATTCAAATTTAGCGAGCCACAGAACACACTGAACTTTCCTCTGTACCATCCACATCTCAACTGGCGTGGCCGTGGACTGCTCTGCTGTATGCCCGGTGTTACGTCATCATCTGCGCATGCGCACATGCTGCCACATCATCCTACAGAAACTGGGAGGGTTTTCCTTTTATTTGGTGCAGATTTCACATTTCTATTGTCTTTTATTGCTTTCCTGTGACTGTTCAAAAGTGCACCATGCCTTTACGGACACACTGTATTTGTCCTGGTGCAATGTGATTCTGGGCCTGCTGCCAACTTCCCCTCCCCACACACATTAACCAAGACTCTCAAAGATGAGGGAATAGTTTCTTAGTGAACATAATTCAGGTGTTCTCAGCTTTAGAGAGAAGACCTCTATATCCCTCCCTTAGCACTATTTATTTATTTATAATTTTTTATTGATTGATTTGAGAGAGAGAAGGTGATACATTTACTGTTCCACCTATCCATTGGTTGATTCTTGTATGTGTTTTGACCAGCACTTGAATGTACAACCTTGGCATGTTTGGGGTGGGGGGGTTGCTACTAAGGAACTACCTGGCCAGGGCAGCGCACTTTTTTTTTAAAGTTACTGTTACTTGTCTTTCCTTATCTTTGGAGTAGTTAAACCCTAAATGTCAAAATTAAGTTCAGGCACGTGACACAGCATCCAAACTTTAGATTCTGGGGCAAGAGGAGTCCATGAGACTCACAAGTGATATCACTAAGGAGATCAAGGCTAAGTGGTTATATAAGTCAAAGCTTTAATAGTACAGAATGTAATCCTTTTTCTTTGTGTAACTACTATGTAATTATTTTAGAACCTTGTGTCCACCATGGGAATCAGATTGAGGATTCTGGAATTTCAGGTCCTTTATAAATATCTTTCCATTTTGATGTAAACAAAAGGGATTTTGCTTTAACCATTACTAAACAAACTCAATCAATTTAAGTAAATCACTTAACTCATGTTTTACAATTATATAATCATAGTATTTCTTTCCTATAATTGGGAAAGAAATTAATCTGATTATATTAATCAGAAACTTAATCTGATTGTATAGTAATAATTTTAATAAAGTTAAAAAGAAGTTAAACAATACAAACGCTGAACTATGCCAGTATTTAATAAAAAGGTCTTCAAAAAATGTCCTTGAAGAAAAGTTATAAATTTCATTAAAAATATCGGTATTGGAGAAGGAAGTGCATTCCTTTGGATCCCAGCAGAGCAGTGAAAAAAGAAAGGAGATCCCACTTTTCAATAACAATGTGCTGTGGAGAGGCTCCTGGGTTTGTAGCATGAAATTTTAAGGGTATGTAGTCTTGTATATGTGGTCCAGAGGTGGGAAGACATTGAGGGAACATGCACTATGAGCAGAGGTGGATTTAACGGTGGGCACACTGGGCACACAATCTGTGCCTTGACTTCTGAAAGGCCCCACAAATCCCAACTTTACTCTTTTTTCTAATGTAAGGGGCCCAATATTTTATTTTGTGCTTGGGCCCTCAACCAATCTTAATCTACCTCTGACTATGGTGAGTTTAAATGGGAAGGAGAAAAATAATGAACTGAGACTTTGAGTAGTGAGATAATCTAAAGAGATTGAAAGCATTTTGTGCTATGTGCTGTGTTGCAAATTGCCTCATTGCTGTTTCCTGAAGAGATCTTTAAAAAAGATATATATGCATTTTGAGTCTTTTTTTTTTATTATTAAGTGAGAGGTGGGAAGGCCAAGACAGACTCCCGCATGGATCCCAACCAGAATCCACCTGACAAGCCCCCTAACAGGGTGATGCTTTGCCCACTAGAGGCAACTGCTCAATTGCTCAGCAAATCAAGCTATTTTAGCACTTGATGAGAGGCCACCGAGCCATCCTCAGTTTCTGGAACCCACTTGCACAGACCATTTGAGCTATGGCTGTGGGAGAGGAAGAAAGAGAGAGAGAGAAGAGTAAGAGGAGAGAGGTGGAGAAGCAGATGGTCACTTCTCCTGTGTGCCCTGACCAGAAATCGAACCTGGGGACTTGCACACACTGAGCTGATGCTCTATTGCTGAGCCAACTGGCCAAGGCCAATTTTGAGTCTTTCTTTTGAGCTGGTACTGTTTTGGATGAGATACTGATTTGATGCTGCATTAGACTGGAAGTATCCCAGTTTAAATGATTTACATATAATTCTAATCACATGTAGAAAGAACATGGAATTAAAATTATCTTATAATATTTCAAAACTGTTCCAACAAATATAATGTTAATGTGTAGTTGACAGCTTAGACATATGAGTAACTTTGATGACTCTTTAGTATGCAATGAAATATACACACAAACACAATTTGTACACTGATTTTACAATTTTATACTTAGCTCTTCACAATATGATAAAATAATAATGCATTCTTTTTCTCTTGTCATATGAAATTTTAAATATAACTTTCATTAAAGAAAACTAAACAAGACACCTAATTATAATCAAGATTATTCTAAATACTAATTTTAGAAAGCATTATCCAGCCCTGGCCAGTTTGCTTAGTGGTAGACCATTGTCTCAGTGTGTGGATGTCCGGGTTCAATTCCCAGTCAGGGCAATAGGAGAGGAGTCTACTGGCTTCTCCACCATACCCCCTCTCATTTCTCTCTCTCTCTCCCCCTAGCCCCCACCTCCTGCAGCTACAGCTCGATTGTAATGAGTTGACCCCAGAACTGAGGATGGCTCCATGGCCTCAATAGCTGAGAAGAGCTTGGTTGCTGAGCAATGAAGTAATGCCCTAGATGAGCAGGGCTATTGGTCAGGGCACTTGAGAAATTCTGTCTCTGCCTTCCCTCCTTTCACTGAATATATATAGCATTTTCCCTTGAATCTCAATTAAGCCTTAATTTTCCTCCTCATTCCATCACAAAGAGTGCAGGTAAAATTTATAAACTAAATATTTTCATGCCATAGAGGAAAACATGCAGCCCTTTAAGAAGAACTGTCTTGTCAGATTATTTCCCTTGTAACAGATTGGTCCCAGAAATCAGGTTTCACCTTTAGCAATTTGAGGGGCAAGAGATACTTTATTTTCCCAGTGAAGATAGCATGGCATTATTTATCATTTCTGGAATGGTATAATTACTCACTCAGTATGGCAGTTATAGTTTATGGAGCCATGCTACAGTTTGGGTTTGTTTATTGGTTGCACTTTCCACAGCTTTCCATCATCAAGTTTCATCCTTTAGCCACTAAGCTCTTGGGGTGATCAGCAAAATTACATATAGGCAAAGACCTTATTTCTTATCATATATTTGAGGACAACAGTACTTCTAAAATATGCATGAATATATGCTATTGTATGCTGCAACCATATTTACTGCAACTTATAAAATATGGTATTACATGCATTAGCAGTAAAACCTCATAAACAGACTATGATGACATATATTTATTGGTTTTGAATTATATAAGAGGCTCTCTTCTTATTTTTAGTCTCAACAAATTATATTAAGTCAAAGAACAGTTACAAAGTAGTAATTATAATTCTTTCAAATGATGCACTATAATTTGGCTCTAAAATACATTCTATATCTGAAATGAGCTTAAAAAGATATCTTTCTGTCTACTTCTGTTCTTTTATCAATATATATTCCCTTCCTGCAACCATTTAAAGTGTACAGGTTTTCTGAAACAGAACAAATAGATTACAGTCAGTGACATATATTTTCTTCCCGGGAAGTATATTGTTCTTCTGACACTCAGTACAACATTGATGATGTAGACTAAAGTCCCTAGACTGGAGATATTGAATACCTTCTCTTAGCCCACACTTGATATTCTTTTCATCCACCCAACATAAAAAAGAGACAGAGAGAAGAAGCCACAAATAAATTTTCTTCAACACTTAAAATACATAGGTCTTATTTTCTCTTCTTAAGAATCAATTCTATTTTTCTTTAACTTCAGTCTTCAAGACTTATACTTCCCCTCTACCAGGCTAGAGCGATAACCCCAGCTTTCCTTGGAGGCCAGGAATTTTGGGGATTATGGCTCTTCCAGGCCAAGCCCTATCTCTCTGATATCCAAGACAGGAAGTAGCAACAGGGAAAACAGCAGAATCTTAGTCTGATTGGCTGTCTCTTCTGGTGGTAATGTGTTCTCAGCATCACTGCAATATAGACTGGTTCAATCTGAAGAAATGGGCATGATTTTTGGCCCTCTTCATCATCTTAGAATAAAAATTAGATCTTCTTGCTAAAGTAGTCAAACCTCTGATTCCTTGTCCAAGTTGACCTTCTCTTTGATTTGGAAGACCCTGGTCAATATTTTCTGACTTGCATACTCTTCTCATGAAACCAGAAGAATGTCAGGAGATGCCCCCACATCACCAGAGGGATTCAAAAAAATAGGAAGTGGTATGGGAATAGTTTCCCTTTTTCTTTTCAATCATACTATATCAAATTCTCTTCAACCCCTGTTGTTACACTATTTCTGTTAACCACAGGCTGTCTCCTGTTCACACAAAAATCTCTAATTTTAGTGACCTGTGGGAAAGGCTTTTGATTCAACAGTTGTCTTAGAATAGGTCTGTTGATACTTTAATACAATAAGGAGCAGAATGAGATGCCAGAATTCTTTCCTTTGGCACCCTAAACTTTTACTAAGATTCTCTTGGACCTCCCTTCACTTGGTTTTAGAAATGGTAACTCACTTCTATTCTTTTCAAACAACATCACTCTATGGAAGAAATGTATGCTTTATTCCCATTAAGCTTGCCTAGTCCTCTTCTTAAATTGACTCAAGGAGAGAAAATTGTGAGGAATGGTTTAAGACATAAAGTGATTTGCCATCCTCTTAGACTTAGGTAGGAAGTTTTAGGTTCCAATCGCTGGTGACTAGCTGCCAGCTCTGTATATAATGTTGGGTACTTATTTCATCTGTTCTTAGTTCTGGTCTTGGCCCTTAATTTGTTTACTTAACTTCTACCCAGTACATATTAAATTAAAAAAAAGAATTAACTTATGATGTGAAAAATAAGGCAAGAAAAACAAAAACATCTCCTAAGATAGAAGATAAAGAGTGAATAGAAACATGATTGAATACACAGTCATAGATCAAAAAAAAACACAAAAAAATAAAGTGTAGGGTATCTAAAAAATAATGTCAATAATGTCTTCCAACTTCAAGCAATTTCTGAGCCATGCCACTGGTGACATGTGTTCAGGAAATGTAGAATTAGAAAACCCACAAGTTGTCCTGGCTGGTAGGCTCAGTGGTAGAACGTTTTCCCAGTGTGTAGATGTCCTCGGTTTGATTCCTGGTCAGGGCACACAGGAGAAACAACCATCTGCTTATCCACCCCTCCCCCTTTCTCTTATCTCTATCTCTCTCTTCTTCTCCCACAGCCATAGCTTGCTTGGAGCAAGTTGACCCTGGAGGCTGAAGATGGCTCCATGGCCTTGCCTCAGGTGCTAAAGTAGCTCGGTTTCTAAGCAACAGAGCAACAACCCCAGATAAACAGAATATTGCTCCATAGGGAGCTTGCTGGGTGGATCCCAGTTGTGGCAAATGCTGGAGTCTGTCTCTCTACCTCCCGCTTATCACTTAAAAGGAAGAAAGAAAAAAGAAAGTCCACAAGTTATGAGCTCACACAAAAAAATAAATAGGCATTTTGTGTCACACTTAAAATATAATGCAAGTATTAGTGATTTTTCTGGATTAAGCTGATTATTTTCAAGTACTTGTACACAGTTCCTAAATAAGGCTTCAAGGGAAACAACAATAGAAATGTTCAGTGTGAGAGCAATAAACGCATGTGACTATTCTGGTTGCATACCTTCAGGTGATACGTAACTTTTATTTGACATGAAGAAAGGGAAATCAAAAGGGCAGGAACTAATGTATTTAGAGTAAAATAGAAAACAGAATATATACAACTACTACAGAATGAAAGTGATTTAGGAATGAAACATAAATCACAGCTAACATTTAATGAACAATTATTGTGTGCCTCACACCATATTAAGTCATCTTAAACATATTCACTTATTTAATATGAAAACCCTTAAAATAACAGATGTGGCAATGGTACAATTTGTAAGTTGAACAGAAATAATTGGCATAATAAAATAGTAAAATAATACAAAATAGTAACTATTTCTGTTACTTTCAAAAGATAATTTAAGCCTACACTACACCAAAAGAAAAAAGTAAAAACCAAAATATTTGTCTAAGTCCTTTTATTGGTATATTATCCTATTTTATATTTTTACTTTTCAGCTTAATCAAAGGTATTGTTAAACAAAACCTTTTCTTCATTAGTCAAATTCATTAATACTATTTTTAAATTAAGTAAATACTTTCTGGTTATAGTAAATAAAAATATGAGATAACCAAATTTTTTGTAATCAAAGTGAAAACATTAGAAATCTTAGAAACATGATTCTATTACTATGAACAATTTGAACTGGTCAATTGTAACTTTTAAGATTGGCCTCCAGTGTCTTAACTTGTTCTAGCCAAAATGTTGCAAAGCAATATTATATATGTAAATATACCCACCCTCTGAAAGTGAAAAGGCTTACATGTTTCTTTTTATTTTTTTACTTTTTTTTAATCCCCTAATTTCTTTCTTTATGACAGAAGTCAAGTTGCTAGTAATAAGGTTGTGATGGACACTTCTTTAGGCATAAAGAATATGCTACCTGAAGTTTGTCCACATTAAAGTATAAGCATAAGTTTTGAATATGAAAACTACTAGATTTGAAATATAAAAGATAAATATAAAACATTTAATGAACCATCTATGAGATTTTCATAAATTTCCTGGATCTTTTAACATGTTTCTCTTTATATGCACAATGAAATAATACTTTAAAAGATTGTTTAGAAAACTATACAAATGAGAAAATGCTTGTTTATGGTTATTAAAATATCAGAGAGTATTATTTATACAAAGGAAGAAAATTGTCATTTTTGCCTGTTCTGTTATTCTAAAAAATAACAAACTCAAATTTTTAAATTAAATATTTTATCTTTCCAAAACTAATCCAATATCAGTTTATTGCTTTATGTGTACTTATAGCATTTCCAGACAGTTAAGGTTTATTTTTCTTTTTCAATGCAATCTAAAATTAGAAGAAATAAAACCTAAGAAGTGACATAATATGAAGTAGAACACACTAGATATGTAATAACTATAAAATTCAGCCACACAGACATTTTCTTAGAGAAAAAAATCCTGGGAAATTTCTAAACATTTTGGACACCTGGAAGATGATATCACAAATATAATACATATTTTTCTTCTCTATTTATCTGCAAATAACATTCAAAGGTGTTGTTTGACACTTTTGAATGTCAAAGGAGGAAGGGAATAAACTATTTCCTAAGTACAAGTATGATTTGGTTTACTTTGCAATCTGATACCTGATTGAATACAAGTAAAGCAATCTTCCCTCCAGATAGACTATGCTAGTATAACAAAGAGGGAAGATAATATCTGTTGTTGAGCTTCAGAGAAAGCAAATATTTACATGCAAAAATATAAAGGCATAAAATGAGAGCATAAAGAGATCACAGAGTCTTTCTTATTGTGATATAACTTAACCATGCACTCCTCTTTACCTCGGGGGCTCTGTGGTCAAATTGCAGAATGAGTACAAAGCACAGTGGCTGAAATGCAATTTTCTATTTGATAATTAAGCTCAGATAGAGTTGAAGAAGTAAATTTCAGAAGCAACATTTTGGTATTTACTTTTTTAATAACAAGCACCTTCAAAAAATATTTCTATTCTATATATATTGATACTTCAGGATTTTTTTTTCTTTTTGGTCAATCTAGCATAGGACCCCAAAGGGCAAATTAACTGTGTCACTAGCAATAACTTCTTAAACATTTAAGAAGAAAGCCTGACCAGGTGGAGGCACAGTGGATAAAGCATCAGCCTGGCGTGCAGAGTACTCAGGTTTGAAACCCCGAGGTCACTGGCTTGAGTGCTGGCTCATCTGGCTTGAGCATAGGCTCATCAGCTTGAGTGTGGGCCCGCTGGTTTGAGCATGAGCTTATAGACATGACCCCAAGGTTGCTGGCTTGAGCCCAAGATTGCTGGTTTAAGCAAGGGGTCACTGGCTTGCTGTAGCCCCCTGGTCAAGGCACATATGAGAAAGCAACAAATGAACAACTAAGGTGCAGCAATGAAGAATTGATGCTTCTCATCTCTCTCCCTTCCTATCTGTCTGTCCCTATCTATCCCTCTTTGTCTCTCACAGTAAAAAAAAGAAAAAAAATATGCCTTTAAATACAATGTATATATTATTATGTTATAATAAAATATAATGTTATACATTATATATAATAAACATATATACTGCCCACTAAAATTAGAGGATATTTCAAAATAAATATGAAGCAATAAAATATTCCCTAATTTTTGTGAGCAGTATATATTTCTTCCACGGGTGTTATTCCATAGATACATACTATACACATAGATAGTGTGTATTCCAACTTCATTTTAACAATCTAGAAAAATAAATTTCTGTTTTTTAATCTATAAATGAATGCATTAAGAAAAATATTTTAATTACTAGGACTTTATAAATTGTTTTACTTTTAGGCAATGCAGGCAAATACATTATATTAGTTTTTATTTTTTAAATATGTTACTGGAATGAGCCAGGCTTGGGGCACCTCGTCACAATCAAAGAGATGAACAGGACTGAGTGTATAAGACTGTCTTTAATTCAGAAATACTGGTACCCTGAGAAGGCAGAGAACTCCTATCCACAGAGATTCCTTAAAACTCTTCAGGTGCTGGCAGTTTCTATAGGTTCAGGGGAAAAAGAAAATAAAAGTAAGGAGTCCATGTAGTTAGTCACATAACAATGTTCAGGAGGTGGGGGTTCTGAAACATCAGAAACATCTCCTCTGCAAGTTCTTCTGATGTAGCACAGGCCCAATCAGCATGGTTTTATCTGGTGTCCTTGGTAAATCTTCAAGACAGCCGGGGTCATGTGTCTCCCAGGAAGAGCAGGGACCTGATGCCTCTGGGAATTATCTATGAAAAGACGCCCTATTTTTTCAGCATACAAAGTAGAGATTTAAGACTGGTGATTTTCTTTTTTTTTTTTTTAATTTTTTATTAATTTTTAGAGAGGAGAGCGAGTGAGAGAGAGCAAGAGAGAAAAGGGGGAGGGAGGAGCAGGAAGCATCAACTCCCATATGTGCCTTGACCAGGCAAGCCCAGGGTTTTGAACAGGTGACCTCAGCATTCCAGGTCGAGGCTTTATCCACTGCGCCACCACAGGTCAGGCAAGACTGGTGATTTTCTAATTAATACATAGGCCCTAACTTTTAACAGTAAATTCTATGGCTAGGCTTTTATAAACAACTATTATGACTTAAACTCTCCTAATTGTCAGGCCCCTCCCTAATGTAAGATTACCCTGACATTCCTGCAAAGATAAGCTTTTCACTACATTTCAAAGTAAAGGCCAGGAAGTTATTAAGAGAGATGAGCATTTCACATTGCACTGTATATATGTACCACATCATGTTTATCTAATCCTCTGTCAGGGGACACTTTAGTTGTTTCCATGTCTTGGCCACTGTTAAAAATACTGCAAGGAACATGAAAGTACATGTCTTACCTACCAATGTTTTTGAGTTTGGGGGGTTGACACCCAGTAGAGGAATTGCTGGGTCATATGATAATTCTATTCTTAATTTCTTGAGAAACCACCATACTTTCTTCCATAATGGTTGTACTAATTTGCATTCCCGCCAACAGTGAATCAGTGTTCCTTTTTCTCCACAGCCTCTCCAACACTTGTGATTACCTGTCTTGTTGACAATAGTCAATCTAACAGGTGTGACGTGGTTTCTCATTGTAGTTTGATTTGCATTTCTTAAATAGCTAGTGAAGATGAGCATCTTTTCATATATCTGTTGGTCATTTGTATGTCCTCTCTTGGGAAAAGCATCTGTTCAGGTATTCTCCTCATTTTTAATTGAATTGTTTGCTTGTTTGTTGCTGAGCTTTGTGAGTTCTTTATATATTTTGAATATTAACCCTTTACTGAAGCTGTTGTTTGCAAATATCATTTCCTATTTAGTTTGCTGCCTATTTGTTCAGTTGTCGGTTTCTTTGGGTATGCAAAAGCTTTTTAGTTTGATATAGTCTCATTCATTTATTTTTGCCTTTACTTTCTTCGCCTTTGGGTCAAATTTATAAATTGTTGTCTATGGCCAGGATCCATGAGATTAGTACCTACATTTTCTTCTATGTAATTGATTGTTTCAGATCTTATAGTTATGTCTTTGATCTTTTTAATTAAGTTTTGTACAGGGAGACACTATAATTATTTTGTTCTTTTTCATGTGGCTCTTCAATTTTCCCAACACCATTATTGAAGAGGCTTGCTTTTCTCCATTGTGTATTTTTGGCTCCTTTGTCGTAGATGATTTGTCCATATATATTTGGTTTTACTTCTGTGCTTTCAATTATGTTCTGTTGGTCTGTATGTTGTTTTTCTGCCAATACCATGCTCTACAGTGGCTCTACAGTGTAATTTGAAATCAGGTAGTGTGATTCCTCCAGTTTCATTTTTTTTTTCCTCAGGATTGCTTTGGCTATTTGGTTTTTTGTTTTATATTTTTTTATTATTTTTTATAGTTCAATACAAACCTGCTAAGTATTTGTTCTATTTATTTAAAAAGTGACATTGGGAATGATGACATAGTGAGTGACATTTATGACAACATGGATGGATCTTGAGAATGTATACTGAGTGATATATGTAAATCAGAAAAAGCTAGTAACAGTATGATTTCACACATTGGTGAGATATAAAACTGAGACTCATGGACATAGATAAAAGTGAAGTGATTACCATGGGAAGGGATGTAGGGGGGAGAAACAGGGGTTCTGGGGGGAAGGGTGTAAACGGGGATAATTATAAGGTGACAGAAAATGATTTGACTTTGGATGATGGGTATACAACATAATCAACATATCAAATGCTATAGAAATGTTTACCTAAAAATTATTTATTTTTATTGATCAATGTCACCATGTTAAAGTTAATTTTATGAATAAAATTTTTAAATATTTTTTTAAAAAAATAGAGATATTAGCAAACAGATTAACTATTTCCTAACCCTTACCTATCTACTATTCATTACAACTAAAAAGCTACTTATTACTGAAGCCAAATTTTTCACTTTTGGGCTCCCCTATCAGATATATCCTACCCCTGCAGCTTTCATCTCTAATAAAAAGTTAAGAATCATATTATCTGAGTCAAAGGAACAAAGATATGAACTGTCATTTTTATTTAGATTATAATAAATTAGATAGATAGAGGATATATGATAGATAGATAAGTAGATAGATAGATGATAGATTTAGAAAAATTTGACATTTTGTACAGCATCTAATTTTTCTATAAATAAAAGAATATGCTATTTCAACTTAGTTTGGTTTTAAAAGTTTGTAATTTAAATATTAAAATTTTTATTGGTTAGTTATCTGTATATACTTATATTTATATATTTTAAGTATATTTATGGTAAAAATACTAAGATATTTATACCTTCTAAAATTTTCAAGTGTGTAATATGGTATTTTTTTTTTTGTATTTTTCTGAAGCTGGAAACGGGGAGAGACAGTCAGACAGACTCCCGCATGCGCCCGACCAGGATCCACCCGGCACGCCCACCAGGGGCCACGCTCTGCCCACCAGGGGGCGATGCTCTGCCCCTCCGGTGCGTCGCTCTGCCGCGACCAGAGCCACTCTAGCACCTGGGGTAGAGGCCAAGGAGCCATCCCCAGCACCTGGGCCATCTTTGCTCCAATGGAGCCTTGGCTGCGGGAGAGGAAGAGAGAGACAGAGAGGAAGGACGGGGGGGGGGGGGGGGGGGGGTGGAGAAGCAAATGGGCGCTTCTCCTATGTGCCCTGGCCGGGAATCAAACCCGGGTCCCCCGCATGCCAGGCCAACGCTCTACCGCTGAGCCAACCGGCCAGGGCTGTAATATGGTATTTTTAATGATAGGCACAAAATTTTATAGAATCATCTTCCATAATTGAGACTTTATGCTTGTTAATTTGAACCTCTCAATTTCCTCCTGCCCCAGCCCCTAACAACCAGCAGTGTACTTTCTGATTCTATGAGTTTTACTATTTTCAATACCTTGTATAGTATAAGTGGAATCATGAAGGATTTATCCTTCTATGACTGGCTTATTTCAGTTAGCATAGGGTTCTCATGTTGTTGCATATAGCAGGATTATTTTTAAAGCTGAATAATTGAAATATTTTATCTATATACCACACTTCATCTATTCATCCACTAATCAACATATAGGTCCATTAATATTTTTTATATATTCATTTTGTTTCACAACACATTACTAAATATTTTTTGTAATTGTTTTCAATTGATTTCCAAACTACATTATAATTAAAATGGCAAAGTTTAAAGACAAACAGAGAATTTTATAAGCTGTAAGCAAAAGACAGTTATCTACAAGAAAGCTCCTATATTGTCAGCTAATTTCTCAACAGAAATTTTGCAGGCCAGAAGGGACTGGCATGACACATTCAAAGTGAATAAAAGCAAAACCTACAACCAAGACTACTTTATCCAGCAAGGCTATCATCTAAAATTGAAAGAGAAATTAAGAGCTTCCCAGACAGTAAAAAGTTAAAGGAGTTTGTTACCAATATTATAAGAAATGTTAAAGGGCCTGCTTTAAGAAGAAGGAGAAAAAATAAGAAGACGGAAAAAAGAAGACAGAGACAACAGAGAAAAGTAGTTAAAAGAATAAAATGGCAACCAAAACATGCCAATTAATAATCACATTAAATATAACAGGATTAAATGCTCCAATCAGGGTAGCTGAATGAATAGGAAAGCAAGACCCATATATATGCTATATCTACAAGAGACTCACCTCAGATTGTTCAGATTTTCAACTACTGGTGATTTACTTTCTTCTTTTTAAATATTTTACATATTATATTTTCTGCTTACAATCCAATACATTTAAAGACTTTTAATGTCTAGTAGACACTCATAACTACTGCCCTCATTAATAGGAATAACATGGAGTTTCTTACCATGAAGAGTATTGTTTATCTGTTTACATATATTCACATGCATGTTTTTACATGTTTTTGTTTGGTTTTTGTGCATATATACGTTATATAAGTGAGTGAAGTTATGCTAAGAAATACTGCAATCCATAATTTATTAAACTTATTTTAAATTCAGAAATGTTAACATTTTCAAATGTATTCTGATATCTTTGGAAATGATCCTATGATTCTTTTTTCTTTCATTTATTAGCAGGGTAAAATATACTAACAGTTCTCCTAATATTGAGCTTTCATCACATAGTTACCATGAATCTCACTTAATTATGGCTTATTATGTTGGAATATTTTGTTCAATTTAATTTGCCAATATTGTGAGTGGTTTTTACATCAATTATCAGGGTTTTTTTTCCCAAGTTTCAACAGCGATATTATGCATGATTTTGTAAACAGAATCCCCTGGCAGTCTTCTACTTATGTCCTGAAACATTTTAACTATGAAGGGAATTATCTTTCCTTCAAAGTTTAAATAAATTTCATCCAAGACACTAGTGAGCCATGATGTCATTTTCTGGAATAAGAGAATTGATGAGGATGAGGGGGTGACATATTTGAACTCTAGAAATTGTTCTCTTTTCATTTATTTTGTCTGTATTCAGTGACTGCTTTGATGTATAGACTCTGGCATTTCCTTAGGTCAAGAATATTTTCTTATATTAAAAATATTAGATTCTTCTCCAATTGTATTTATTCTTATATCTTTTTATGCTATAAACACCAATTTTATGTACCTGGAATATATATTTTTGTTTATATATATTTAATTTTCTTTTTTGTCTCTTTTAATCTCTTTACTCTTTTCCTTTTGGAGCTAAGTAAGAATCCTCAGTTTGCATTTGCTGTTACTGACTATTCAACAGTTTCAATTCTTCTCTCCATTGCTTCTACCAGCATTTAATCTCCTTTCACACTTCAAGTTTCCTTATAATATTCCCTTAAACTCAGCTAACTCTCTTTTTTGCTTAGTGATTAGTCAGGAAATAATTATTTGTTGTATTTTATATTTTGCTTTTATATTATAGTGTTTTCTTGTTTTAAAATATTTAACAGTAAATATTTTTAAAATGTACATCTCATTAATATTTTATTAAAAATTAACTACTTCTTTTTATTCTATTTCTTTTTTATTTTATTAAAAATAAATCTACTTTTTTTCTATGTTTGCTTGTTACATTGTTAAAAATTTTAAATTTTCTATTGTATTATTTGTGTGGGAAGTGTTCATATATAAATATAGATAAGTATGTATATACATATATACTGATATATACACACACACATACATACTAATTTTTACACAGAGCAAGATCTACATATTCTCTTGATTTCTCATAAACAGAGTACTTAAATTTCTCTTGGTTCCTTCTCTATATATCTGATTATTAGAATTCTCAGACCTCAGGTTGAAGATGCTAATTGGTTCAGCTCTTAATCAATTTAAAATATTTAAAAGTGCTGCTGCACACCTTTGCCAACATTAGCTCCTTCTTTCTGCCAAGTATACAATCTTAATAAAGCCCTTCACCATTTACTTGCACTTTCCACCTTCATATAACTTTTTGGAATACTAGAACCAGGTTAGATACAGAAAAAAGAAAGTATAGTAATTTGAAAGTATAAAGTCAGCATGGCCACTTTATAAGTCACATCTTGCTCACTGGTCATGGTCACTAATGACCAAAGAATAGGAGATGTTTTGTAAAATAGCATATACTAATGAAAATGTCACCTAGTCTTTCTTTCCAAAGGCTTTACTCTTCTACCTAAGCATTTTCTCTTCTTTTATATTAATTAAACTTCTTAGATGGTTCTGGATAATCATTAACCAGTATCTGTAGTTTGTGGTATTGTGGATAACATATCTTTGTATTTCAAATAGAACACTAAGAATGTACAAGAAATCATATAAATATAATGAAATTGTTAAAGGTTTATTTTGCCTTCGACAGATGTTGCATACAATAAGTTGGCATAACGGAAATTCTTTTTGATTGAGAGGCATTGCTGCAAAGAATCATTATTGTCCTGGATTGCAATACAGAGATAAAAGACAGAGCTGTTGATACATGTGGGACCTAGATTCCTGGGCTTAGATGTGCCTTCTGTATTTTGTTTTCCTGCCCTTCTTGTCAAGCTGTCAGCCATCACTTCACAGGACTGAAAATAGAACTACCTTTAGTAGTTCCCTCCCTGTTCTAATCTCCTACTTTGAAGTGGAAGCAGAAAATTAATTTGGCTGAGGTTCAGAGTTAACCTGAACGTTGTATTAAATAGAGGGTCAAAAGTCCCTGAAAATGGACTGGGAGCCTCATTTATGGAGAAAGGGATATAAACCTTTATTTCATTGACCTTTTTCTCCTTACTCTTATTTTTCCAGCTGTTGTTTAGAATTTTCAGGTTTGATTGTTAGATAAATAAAACATTACTATAAACTAAACTTACATATGTTCTAGAAAATTTATGACCTACAGCAGTGGAAGGTATTACACCTAAAATTCACCCTTCTTTTTCCAGTTAGAAACTGTTTCCAGCATATGATAAGCATTCAGTGAATATTAAATTGAATTGAACAAAAATAATGTTCATATATTCCCCCTTTAATATCCCACAAGCATTTGAAATTTAGTATGTGGAAAACTAAACTTATTATCCCATTCTTGTTTCCTATTTAACTTGTATTTAAAATTTCTGTATTTCCTGTTTAGATGATAATATAAACACTCAGTCATTCACACTGGCCAGAAGGCTAGGATCCAACCTGTTTCTCTTTTTTCTTTCACTACCTATGAGTAATTGATAACCAAATCTTGTCTACTTTTCCTTCTAAATAGCTCTTGAATCCTCCCTGCCTTGCCTTGGTGAATACCCTCACAATTTTTTTATTTAATTTCTCTATCTTTTTCAATTTATTTTCCAGATTCCTGCCAAAAACTGTTTAAATGGCAATCTAATCAATACATTTAACCCATAATTAAATTTAGCTCTCCTTGACAGAGATAAAATTTCAGAGAGACCATTAAAGCTAGAATTCCCAGGGCACAGTAATGGAGAAGAGAACAATATACACAGAGAAAACTTCAGAGATTTGAAGATTTCCCTCTTATCTTTATTGGAACACAGAGCATAACTACAGCCTGGAAAGAACAACTAGAAAGGAGAAGGTAGAACAATTCATAGAACTCGTTCAGGTTCATAATAGTTTGTATTCCTAATAGCCAGATACAAAACCCTTGAATCAGATAGAGTAGTCAAAAGGGTACTGTCTCACTAGTGTGGAAAATGTCAGCCTAAAATAAAATCTATTTTGGTCCCATCAAACAAAACTTTAAGGTAAGCTTCAAAAGAACAAATTATTTCCAAATAACTTAACTGCATCCTAGAACAATGCTTAAGAATATTTGGAGAATACAAAATATTTCTCAGAAAACAAGCAGACATGCAAAGAAACATGATTCATATGATTCATAATGAAGAGAAAAACAGTCAATGGAAACAGACCCAGAAAAGATACTGTTAGTAGTATTAGTAAACAATGACATTAAAACATTATATACTATATCTACATTTGTTTGAGAAGGTAGCAGAAAGCATGAAAGGATAGACATGAAAGATATAGAAATGTCCTAAATCAACTTATAGAGACAAAAAGAAAAAAACAAGTCTGAGATGAAAAATGAAAAATATACTACATACAATTAAGAGCAGATTAGCGCCTGACCTGGTGGTGGCGCAGTGGATAGAGTGTCAGACTGGGATGCAGAGGACCCAGGTTCGAAAGACCCCTAGGTCGTCAGCTTGAGCACGGGCTCATCTTGTTTGAGCAAAGCTCACCAGCTTGGACCCAAGGTCGCTGGCTGGAGCAAGGCGTTACTCGATCTGCTGAAGACCCACGGCCAAGACACATATAAGAAAGCAATCAATGAACAACTAAGGTGTCACAATGAGAAACTAATGATTGATGCTTCTCATCTCTCTCTGTTCCTGTCTGTCCCTATCTATCCCTCTCTCTGACTCTTTCTCTGTCTCTGAAAAAAAAAAAAAAAAAAAAGAGCAGATTAGCCATTACAAAAAAAAAAAGGGAATTTAATAACTTGGCAACAGAAAATTATCTAAAATAAAAAAAAAGAAGGAATAAAAGACTTAAAAATTAACAGCTTATCAGTGGACTTTGAGACAATTTTAATTGATTTAAAAATGGGTAGTAGGATTCCCAAAAGAAAAGAGCAAAAGGGTTGAAGTAAATATTTGAAGGAATAATTGCCAGAAATATAAATTTGTTCAATATAATGAATGTGAATATAATGTTCAATTCAGCTTAGTGAAAATCCAAAGTTTCAACTTTTCTTGAGCTTGACAGTGAACTGAACATTGCTAAAAAACAAGTTCACATGGAGTAAATAAAGCTGATACTAGCAAAGAACACCTTCCTATCACTCAGTCAGCATGAGATGGCTGGAAAGAATTAGAAATCCTAACCAGAAGAGCAAGTGATGAGTAAATGATCACCTGATTCCAGAAAGAGAACACTGTGAGCCTCAAGATGGTTCTATCAAGGTTTAATCACCTATCCGTCAACATTCCCTGGGATTTGCACCCATCTCTGACCCAGGGGTTGGGAACCTTTTTGGCTGAGAGAGCCATGAATGCCACATATTTTAAAACGTAATTCCATGAGAGCCATACAACAACCTATGTATGTTATGCATTATCCAATAAAAATTGGGTGTTGTCCTGGAAGACAGCTGTGATTGGCTCCAGCCACCCGCAACCATGAACATGAGTGGTAGGAAATGAATGGATTGTAATACATGAGGATGTTTTATATTTTTAATGTTATTATTTTTTTATTAAAGATTTGTCTGCGATCCAGATGCAGCGATCAGAAGAGCCACATCTGGCTCGCGAGCCATGGGTTCCCGACCCCTGTTCTGAGTTCTTCCCCTTAAATAGTCAGATTCTTTCTTTCTCTCATATTCCTCTTTTCCCACATCTCCTCAGTTTCTCTCTAATGTCTATAAAAAGAAGGTAAAGGTATTATCCCCCCCAAAATATATACATAACACATAGACACAGACAACAGGGTGGCAATAGCCAGAGGGGGGAAAAGTGGGGCTAGGTGGAGGTGGGCAAAGGGGGAGGTTGGATGGAAAGAGAATTTTCTTGGGGTAGAGGGAGCTGATGTGGTCTGCAGATGATGTCTTGTTGAGTTGTGTAATGGAAATCTGTATGGTTTTACAAACCAATGTCATCCCAATACATTCAATTACTTAGAAGAGAGAGAGAGAGAGAAAGAGTGGAGGGGGGAGGGAGAGAGAGAAAGAGTGGAGGGGAGAGGGAGAGAAAGAGACTTATAATATAGATTCTGTGAAATCCTGCCTGACTTAAGTCCCATGAGTACCTTGCTCTCCTGAGATGAAAATTGGTGGCTCACAGAAAAGTGCACTAGTCAAGCTTGTCCATGGAGTCCCATTTATCGCAGTGATGTGTGGGCATGACAACATAATCTATATACATTGTTCATTTTTCTCTGGGGTGGTCTGAGCATTTTTAAACTACTTACTCAAAGATTGTCCTTACTATCCTATGTTGTCATTTTTACTCCCAAAACGTAGTTAACACAAACTGGATTTCTTACTGGGGTAGGGAATTTTGTAGGATCTTTAAAAATGCAGAAGGCATTGCAAAAAGGTGCAGATGCATTAGGAGTTGTTCATCATATTGAAGCCTTGACAAAGGTAGGCATTTGAAGGAAACATCACTAAAGATATAAATAGGAACACTTTTTGGTCAGTCTCCAGAAGTAAAATGCTGCCTAGATTTTTTCTTCACACTCACTGCTTCCAGAAAGAACTCTATAAGAGATCTTGAGAACTTTTTTCTCTCTCTTTCTTTCTAAAATAAGGAGATCAAAGAAACTGGAGCTTGAGTATAAAACAAAAAAATATTTTTCCTTCCTGTATTCATGGAAAGAAGCACTGATATTTCAGTAGCTATAAACAAAACTTATGTCTAGACATTGGTTTTTAAATATCCATCTCTGTTAAAAGGAACAAGAGCTTCTTGAAGAAATGTTGCCTCCAGGACTGAGGCAACAAGATGAAAATGTAACCTCTTGGCGCTCAAAGAAAGTAATGGACACATGTCAAAAGAACATTACAGTCAGCTTTATGGGGTTCTCATTGACCTTTTCTGTGTACTCTCTGAGCATCAAAATTAATGAGGACCCCAATAGATTGTAACTCATTGAATAAGATAGGAAATCCTGAGTCTATTATTATAGTAAGTAAACAAGCACATACATAAATAGAGGAAAAATGAGAACATTTTAAAAAAAGTTAGTGTACCAACCGACAAATATGGAAGGAGCAGAGTGAAAAAAATCATTTGTGACTACGATAGTAAAATATTAATTCAAGCAGGACACTTCAGGTGATAATACACCTGTAGGAAAAGCTGGATGAGGAGTGGGCTGTTGCATGTTCTCCAAGTGTCTCATTGCAGACCGCTGAGTAGTTATGGGGAAAATGGTAACTAACCAGTAAAGAAAGCAAACATCTTAATCTGATGATCTAAATTAACTTCAAACCCAGATTAAGAAAGATTCTGTAAAATTACTAACAGGAAATTTTCAAAAATGCCAATGTCATGACAAAAAAAAAAAAGGCTAAGAAACTCTTGTACATTAAAGGAGATAAAAGAGATATGAAAATTATAAATGCAGCATCTCATCCCCAGGTTCAGTATATACATTATAGATTAAATGATTAATATTATCTCAATGTTAAATTGTTTGAATTGGATCACCTTCAAATGCTTATTTGAGGATATTTATTGAAATTTGAAGAGCTGTACAGTGTATTATATTTTCTTCTACTTAGTAGTTAGTATGAGGAAAAAAACTTCATCTGAAAGTTTTCATTACTATTTTTTTCTTCTATAGTAGCTTAGTTGTTGTTTTTATAGTTCTTTTGTTTTCTACTTCTAGATTTTTGTGGACAGATTTCTATTCCAAGAGCTTTCTTTTCTATCAATAATAAAGTGCATTTTCTTTAATGGACTATGCTGTCAGTTTGGGCAGAGAGGGTGTGGTTAGGATGTCTTGCTTCTCTTTCATTTCCGCATGTCTCTTACTTTTACCCTCTAACTTTTTCCCCCTTTTAATGCCAGGACTCTAGACCCAATAGACAACTGACATTATTTTTCAGGGCCATAATTTTTTTCATTATTTCTTTCATCAAATTCCTCAAAGGACCCAGACTCTTAGCCCTTCAAAACATGTTTAAATTATCACATAGTCTTATTTTCACTGCTGATGATGACAGAGAAAATAACATTTCTAAATTGGAAGATAAAGATGTATAATGTAAGTATATGGTGGCAATTGCATTCTTTCTGCTTTTCCTGTGTACTTGGTTCACTTAACTGAAAATGAGAACTTGCTGTAAATGGTGGAGCGTGCCTAACATTTGGCTGATAACTTATTATTGAAGACAGGAAAAGGAGTTCAATTTTTCTGAGTGGACTCTTGATCAGCAGGACAGTGTATGTCCTAGATTTAGGGGTTTTGTTTGTTTGCTTGCTTTTTGAAAATTCAGAGAACTCCCACCTTTTCCATGGAAAGCCATACTCACTTGTGACTCTTCCTCAATTATAAGCATCTTTTGGCAGCACTTCCTAATGCTTTAAGGCTGACTAATCTTACCCTTCTCCATGTTTGCATATTTCTTCCATGACAGGGTAGTCTCCTGGTGGCTCAACCACATAGGGATCAAAGAAGACACCACTTCTGTCTACTAATTGAATTAGGTGGGGTCATTACAAGTGTATCGCATTTAAGTGTTAGCTCAACCCTTGAATTTGCAAAGTGTGTCCGGAGTTGAATATGTGCTTAGATAGCTTAACTGAGGGAACATACCAATGTTTTGTGCAGAGAAATAGGAGATTTATGGGATTTTTTTCCCCTGAAAGAAAAAGCTTAGAGAAGAGATAAAACTAGGAAACATAATAAGTAGAGAGGCCATCTGAACCCACAGGACAGAAAACTGAAGCAAGAATCTAGACCAAGTCAAAAAACACTGTATTTTTAAGGATGATGATTACCATACAACTTTAGGTATTTGCAGTATTACAGTGGGCTGCAATATACATTTCTGTGGCTCTCTAAAACTTAAATAAAGTTTTAAAAAATATGTATATGTATATGTATATATATATATATATATATACACACACACACACACACAATGTGTGTTAGATTTTTGTTTTTGTAAACATTAAAGAAAATGCTGTTGCATGATTAGGTCAAAATAACTAGAATAAGAACTGTACATGTGAAACAGTTACACAATTATAAAAGTAAAACCAAATCAGAAGAAGCAGAAACTCAGAAGGAAGGATAACCACAAAATTATAAGCCTACAGATAATTTGCTAAAATCTTGAGTAAGATTTTTCAAAAAATGTAGATTGAAGGGTTTTTACTTTTTCTTTCATTCAGTGAGAGAAGGGGAGGCAGAGAGACAGACTCCTGCTATGCCCCAACCAGGATCCACCCAGAAACCCCACTAGGGGGCTATGTTCTGCCTATCTGGATCATTGCTCTATTGCTCAGCAACCAAGCCCTTCTTAGTACCTGAGGTGGAGGCTGTGGAGCCATCCTCAGCACCAGAGGCCAACTCACTCCAATTGAGCCATGGCTGCAGGAGGGGGGTGGAGGGAGAGAGAGAGAGAGAGAGAGAGAGAAAGAGAGAGAGAGAAAGAGAGAGAGAGAAGCAAGAGAAAGAGGGGTGGAAAAGCAGATGGGTGCTTTTTCTATGTGCCCTAACTGGAAATTGAATGCAAAACATCTACAAGCCAGGCTGACACTCTACCACTGAGCCAACAAGCCAGGGCCTAGTCTGAAGGTTTAAGGTTGTCTCATTTAGTATTTAAGAAGCAGATGTCCTTGCTGATTTCTAGGATATTTTTCTATCTCACATAGACATAGAACCTCTCACATAATAGGTTACATTTTTACTTAAGAGGTGAGCTCAGTAGGCCATGGCTGGATAGCTTGGTTGGTTGGAGTGTCCTTCTGAAACTCGGAGGTTGACAGTTTGATCCTCAGTCAGGGCACACACAGGAACAACTTGATGTTCCTGTCTCTCTGTTTCTCTCTCCCTTGCCTCTCTACTAAAAACAAACAAACAAACAAATAAAAAGAGGTAAGTCCAAGAGTTTACACCTGTATACTCTCCCTGGTTTTAGAGATAAGTATCTAGTAGAATCCATTTTAGCATTGTGGTGGAAATTATCAAAATTGTATTGAACCTATTAATCAATTTTGAAAGAATTAAAGTCTTAACAATGTTTAGCCTTTATATCCAAAACCATAGTATATTTCTCCATTAATGTAGTTTCTTTTCTCATATATCATTTTTAGTTTTTAACATATAAATATTTCATATTTTATTAAATCTATTTTAATAATTTTATGGTTTTGATATATGTTATAGTGTTGATATATTGTAAGTGTTATTTTATATTTTAATTTCTGAAATTTTTTGCTTACATATACAAGTATAATATTTTTTATATCTTAACCTAGTATCCTGTGACCTTGAAAAAAATCACGTTAATAATTTTATTTTTTCTAGAAAAGAAACATTTTTCTTTTTATTCTGCATGCTTTATATATTTTTTCTTCCCATATTGCATTTAGTTAGACCTGCAGTAAAATATTGAATGGAAATATTGACATTAGATATTCTTACCTTATTCTCAACCTTACTGGAAAAATATTTAATCTTTCACAGTATAGTACAATATTCCTTTAGCTATACACCTCCTATTAGATAGACATATGCAAAGTTACTACTAGTGAAATAAGTAAAGTTTTCTATATTATTTGTACTATTAAATAGGATTATGTTTAATATTTTTAATCTATCTGTTCTTTTAGAGTTACTTTAAAATTCATTCTTCAAGTTCATATTTATAGCACTACACTAACCTATTTACAAAAATATATGCAAACTAATATCTGAAACAGAATATTAGGAATATTATGTTACAGTATTATATTCTTTGGAGTATCCAAGTTAATTATTATTATTTATTTAATTATTTGAAAGTCACTATTTATGTAGATTTTGTTTTTTCTAGATTTGCTATATACATTAAGGTACTTATATTGAGTCTTTAATATATATATTTAATGCAACAAAACTTTGCTCATTGTTTTCTAGCTGGTTTATATAGACTACAATATTAATTTCTGTTAGAAATCATGCTAGTGCTTACTTACTTCAGCAGCATATATACTAAAAAAAAAAAGAAAAAAATCATGCTCTAGGATACTATGTATTTTGGATAAGAGGATGGTCAAAGGTGGGACATAGATCATTATTTTAATATCTCAGTTGACTCTGTGGGTCCGAATTACTTAATGAGGGTAATTTTAATCTGACACTGTTACCAATGAGCTTCCAGTAGAAACACCTTCCTGTATAACCAACTATGTATACTCACCAGTTAGAGCTTTCAGTATGCCATGGCTTTCTTCTGCCTTCATGTGTTTGAGTGGTCTTTAGAGCTTGAGCTTTCAGTGAACACTGTTGATATATTACAATAATATTCAGGGAATACACTACATTTCTTTTTGAATTTAGAGCAGACCATATTTTTAAATTAATAATAATAACAAAAGCTGAGAACCACCACAAACATTTCTTTCCATAATCTTGTTGCTGACATTTGGATACATGTAAACACATATGACTTAATTTTTTCTATAAGTTGCTCTCTAATTGCAGTAGATTTCTGTAAGAAATTCCGATATTTATAGGTGCTATTTATACTGTATTTTTGATAATTTTATTCCTTCCAATAATGAATCTATTCATCATAGTAAGTGGTGCTTTTGTTATTCATATTGATTTGCTTTTATTCTATACAAAACCCAATTTGTCTTTTCCCACTGAAGGTCTTTGTCATTTTCTATTGTCTATAAATTGTGTTTTAAATTTGATATAGTGCCTCAAATTATACTGAGTAAACTACCAATAATAAAACAATCGTATTTTATTTTAAAGTCATTACTGGTATAATTTATTCTCCTGCTAAATGGACTCAGTTCCAAGTAGGATTAAATAAATGTCCTCGAAATAATCTCCATAGTGGGGAGAAATTAAACAAACATTGATGTGAATCCAGAGATTAGATTATCCTCTTTGCCAAGCTAATTCCTGACTCTGTAATTTGGAAAATTCACTTCATTTCACTTTGTCTGTCTCCTTGTCAGTAAAATAAGGTTGTGTATGTTATTCTTGCAGCTTTTTCTTTAAACTCTGAACATCTATAATTTTAATATTATGATTATTATCTTTTATCTATGACAGTACATTGAACTTCAAAAAAATGCCATGTCTGTCTTATTGACTCATTTATGCCTCAAAAACTTCACGAGTAGGGTCAGTTTTATTATTTAGGAAACACGCAAAGCTGGAAGTGTGTAAACTCAATGTTGACTTGAATGTTTTTCTTGCTGTTTCTCATAAATTCATCAGTAATATTTTATTTTTACTATATTTTATCACTAATCTCAGTTATAGCTAATCTTTTTATTCTTTATTCAGTGTAGAATTTCTATAGTTCTTTAGTGCATATATTTTATATATACATATATACATATATAACATACATGTAAGGTAGTCATGCTAATCATTCACAATTTTGAAATTTTCTTCTATGAAGTAAACGCTGTAGGCTTTCAGGATAACAAACTCATTATCAAAGTGGCTGACTTTCCAGTTGACATAACTATAATTTTATTAAGAAGTTTCCTTCAAACACAGTAAGATTCTATTCTTAGTTGTGTTTCTATTCTAAAGTGATCGATGGAGTGTATACCTTGCAGTGAAAGTTATTATCTAAGAAAAAGATATTCCCAAAAATTTATGGCAAAATACCTGCTTTAGTTTCATTGAATATTTTAATAATTGTATTATGAATACCTGATACCTAAATATGAATTGTGAATCAGCATTAGGTTCTAAAATAGAAACTCAAGAAATAGAAACTTGGGTCTGATCAGGCAGTGGCACAGTGGATAGAGTATCAGACTGGGATGCAGAGGACCCCAGTTCGAAACCTCAACGTCACTGGCTTAAGTGCCGGCTCACCAATTTGAGCCCAAAGATCCCTGGCTTGAGCAAGGGGTCACTGGGTTGGCTGGAGCCCCCTGGTCAAGGCACATAGGAGAAGGCAATCAATGACCAACTAAGGTGCTGCAACAAAGAATTGATGCTTCTCATCTCTCACCATTCCTATCTGTCTCTTCTCTAACTCTCTCTGTCTCTCTCACTTAAAAAAATAGAAACTTGGAAAACACTACCTCAGGTGATCAGGGCTGATGTCAATAGTGATGTCTTAATTAATCGTCTATAGCCTTGTTTTAATATAAATAGAATGAAATTTTCCTCTGTGCTATTCTTCAACAAATACATAGTCCCAGCCTAACAATGATTAAAACATCATGCAAAATTCAATTGAGGGACATTGTAAAAAATATCTAACCAGCACTTCCCAGAACTGTCAAAGTCATCAAAAACATGAAGATCAGGGAAACTGTCCCAGCCAGCACAGCCTAAGTGACAAGATAACAAATATAGTATGGTATCTTTGATGGGATCCTGGACAGAAAGAGAGCATTAACAGAAAACTAATGAAATCTGAATGTGGGCTTTGATTAATAATAATGTACCAATATTTATTCATTAATTGTGATAAATGTACAATACTAATAAAAGATTAATACTAGAGAAACTGGGTGCAGTGTGTATGGAAATATCTATTTTATATTTACAATTTTTCTGTAAATCTAAAACTAAACATTTCAATAAATTAAAATGGACATATTTAAAGTAGTAGTATTATGCAGCTGATATAATCAAAATATTAAGGATATAATCGATGCATGTGCATTGATATGAAAAATGTTGAAAACATGTAAAAAAAGAAAGTCACAAAAAACACACTGTTACTCATGCAAATATTTAAACACATATTCATGCACATAAGTATTTGAAAGGCTACACACTGAAGTGTGGTTACTTTAAAAATAGCTGTGGCATTTAGACTTGTAGCAAATTAGGTACATGTGGCCCTAGACTTTTTAAGTCTATGCTTCTCTTATTTAAATATTTCACAATGGCATGTATTTGTAGATATCTGTAAATTATTTATGATTTAAAATAAACACGCTGTATACATTCTAGCTTCTTTTCTGCTACCAAGCCTTCCTTGATCAATTATTCTTTTTCACTCCTATAACAACAAGTATATTCTCCAGTCTTTCTCTGCTAAGCATGTAAGCAACAATGTTTCTCCCAGGCTAAAAATAAAAAATAAAAAACAAAACAAAGAGCCTATTTAATGCCTATTAGTTACAGCATCTCTATTTTTAATTAAATGTATTGAAGTGACACTGGTCAATCAGATCACATAGGTTTCAACTGTACAATTATATGATGCATTCTATGTATATTGCATTCTGTGCTTGCCATCCAAAGTCAAATCTTCTTCTGTCACCATATATTTGACCCCCTTTATGCTTTACTACCTTCACTTCCTTTTTCTCTGGTAATCACCATATTGTTTTCTATGTCTATGAGTTTGTATCTATTTTTCTTGTTTGTTCATATGTTGCTTTCAGTTTTATATCTCACATATGAATGAAGTCATATGATTCTTAAATTCCTGTCTGACTTATTTTACTTAGCATGATATTCTCAAGATCTGTGTATTTTGTTGCAAATGGCAGTATTTCATCTTATCTTATGCATAGGTAATATATTTTGGAAATTTCTGTAGCAGTGATATACTGGGGAGACTAAAAGTTCTAGACAGATGTTGGCACTGCAACTGGGACTTTACATATTCTACTTTAATTTCCTCTAAAATGAGAATTGGGACTTCATCCATCCTGGTATCTTTCAGTATGGCCCTGATATAAAATACACTTAGTAAATATTGATCAGGAGATCTAAAAACAATACTCATAAACTGAGCATGCTCACATTTACTTCTATTACTCATGCAAATTCTCATCATCTTTTTCCTACATCAGTGTTATTGTCTGCTGTTGTAGTAGAATAAATAACTCCCTACTAGGTCCCACTGCTTCTGCTCTCACAACTCTTTAAATCACTCTCAACACAAAATCCAAAACAGGGCTCATAAAAATCTTGTGAAGCATTCTTCAAGTGGCCAATACATGGAAACAACCAAAATCCCTTCAATAGATGACTGGATAAAGAAGATGTGTTACATATATACTATGAAATACTACTCAGCCATAAGAAATGATGACATCGGATCATTTAAAACAACATGGATGGACCTTAATAACATTATACTGAGTGAAATAAGTAAATCAGAAAAAACTAAGAACTATATGATTCCATACATAGATGGGACATAAAAATGAGACTCAAGGACATGGACAAGAGTGTGGTGGTTACTGGGGGTAGGGAGGGGAAGGGAGGGGGTCAGGGGAGAGAAGGGGCACAAAAAAAAACAAATAGAAGGTGACGGAAGACTATATGACTTTGAGTGATGGGTATGCAACATAATCAAATGTCAAAATAACCTAGAGATATTTTCTCTGAACCTATGAACCCTGAATGACTAATCACCATATTAACATAAAAAAACTCCCATCCATTAGCTTGTCCTCATCTGTATCTGATGATGAATCACTGTCTTCAACAATGAGTGAAAAAAAAACCACGAAAAAGCAGAAAATGCAAGTAAAATATCTACAACCACTGTATAAGACACACCCAGTTTTTAAACCCCAAATATTTCGAAAAAGGGTGCATCTTATACATGGGGAATTACGGTAGTAGTTAGAATGTGACAGTATCAAGCTGTGAACTATCATAGGTAAGTACTAAAGTCTCAGTCAAAAAACTACTGGACCTGATAAATGAATTCAGCAAGGTGGCAGGATGTAAAGTTAATACTCAGAAAACAGGGGCATTTTAATATACTAACAATGAACTGTCAGAAAGAGAAATTAAGGAAGCAATCCCCTTCACCACTGCAACCAAAAAAATAAAGTACCTAAGAATACATTTAACCAAGGAGATTAAAGACTTGTACTTGGAAAATAATAAAACATTGATAAAAGAAATCAGGGAAGATACAAACAAGTGGAAGCATATACCGTGCTCATGGTTAGGAAGAATAAACATCATTATAATGTCTATATTACCCAAAGCAATTTTAAATTCAATGCAATACCAATTAAAATACCAATAACATACTTAAAAGATATAGAACTCATATTCCAAAAATTTATATGGAACCAAAAGAGAACATGAATAGCCTCAGCAATCTTGAAAAGGGGGAATAAAGTGGGAGGTATCAAACTTCCGGATATCAAGTTATACTACAAAGTCATTGTACTCAAAACAACCTGGTACTGGCATAAGAACAGGCATATAGATCAATGGAACAGAACAGAGAACCCAGAAATAAACCCACAGTTCTATGGACAACTGATATTTGACAGAGGTAAGAGCATACAGTGGAATAAAGACAGCCTTTTCAAGAAATGGTTTTGGGAAAATTGAACAGCTACCTGCAAAAAAAATGAAACTAGACCACCAACTTACACCATTCACAAAAATAAACTCAAAATGGATAAAAGACTTAAATGTAAGGCGTGAAACCATAAGCATCTTAGAAGAAAACATAGGCAGTGAGCTTTCCAACATCTCTCGCAGCAATATATTTGCTGATTTATCTCCATGGGCAAGTGAAATAAAAGACAGGATAAACAAATGGGACTATATCAAACTAAAAATTTTTTGCACAGCTAAAGACAATAAGAACAGAATAAAAAGACAACCTACACAATGGGAGAACATATTTGACAATATGTCTGATAAGGGGTTAATAACCAATATTATAAAGAACTTGTAAAACTCAACACCAGGAAGACAAATAATCCAATCAAAAAATTGGCGAAAGATGAATAGACACTTCTCCAAAGAGGACATACAGATGGCCAATAGACAGATGAAAAAATACTCAACATCACTAATCATTAGAGAAATGCAAATTAAAACCACAATGAGATATCACCTCACACCAGTCAGAATGGCGCTCATCAACAAAACAACATAGAATAAGTGCTGGCGAGGATATAGAGTAAAGGGAACCCTCCTACACTGCTGGTGGGAATGCAGACTGGTGCAGCCACTGTGGAAAACAGTATAGAGAATCCTCAAAAAATTCAAAATCAAACTGCCTTTTTCCCAGCTATCCCACTTTTAGGAATATACCCCAAGAACACCATAGCACAGTTTGAAAAGGAGAAATGCACCCCCATGTTTATGGCAGCATTGTTCACAATAGCGAAGATCTGGAAACAGCCCAACTGTCTGTCAGTGGACAAGTGGATTAAAAAGCTTTGGTACATATGTACTATGGAATACTGCTCAGCCATAAGAAATGATGACATCGGATCATTTACAATAACATGGATGGATCTTGATAACATTATACTGAGTGAAAGAAGTAAATCAGAAAAAACTAAGAACTATATGATTCTATACATATATGGGACATAAAAACAATACTCAGAACATGGACAAGAGTGTGATGGTTAACTGGGGGGAGGGAGGGAGAAGGAGGGGCTGGGGGAGGGGAGGGCACAAAGAAAACCAGATAGAGGTGAGGGAAGACAATTTGACTTTGGGTGAGGGGTATGCAACATAATCAAATGTCAAAATAATCTGGAGATATTTTCTCTGAACATATGTACCCTGATTCATCAATGTCACCCCATTAAAACTAATAAAAAAATGGCATCTAAAAAAAGAGAAAAGGGCTGGATTAATTATGAGATTTCTGAAATTAATTTTTAAGTGTATGTGATACATGAATATGTTCTTGTAAGAAAGGGGGGAAACAATATTGAGGCAGCTTAAGGACTCCAATTCTGATCCTCTCTGATACCAATCACTATTGATGTAGTGTGTATTCTAGACCTTTCAGCATGCAATTTCATACTTAACAATTCATAAAATTTTATAATGCATACTTTTATGAAACAAACATTATATTGTACTTTTTCTTATGGAACTTAAAAAAGCCCTATTTATTTATTGTTTTACTTTATCATTTGGGTTTATTTATTGTTTAAACTGCTGCATTTATACTGTAATGTGGAGTATCACAATTCAGCCATTTACCTGCTGTGAATGTTCCAACTCTTCACTTTTACTGAGCTGGATAAAACAACTACCGGTAATATAGAACTTCTTGTGCAAACATGCTGGTGTTTCCCTAGTATTGTGGGCAAAAAGTGAAATTGCAGGGTCACAGGGAAGGTGTATTTTAAAATGTAATATATCATCCCAAATACACTTGCAAAATGCCTGTACAAAAAAAATTTTTTGAACAAGAGCATGTCTTTCCACAGAACCTTCCAGAGCTTACTATTACACAAGGATATGAGTCAGGAAAAGAAAATAAGCCAATAAAAGACAAATTATTAAGCAAGTTACTAATGTGGGAACGTAGGGCCCACTGAGAAGTTCTGAGCAACCGTGTAAATGATGCCCCAAAGTAATTCCAACCAAGATTCCAAGGAACTGAAGATTTTCTATGACATCCTGTCAGTCCTTGGTTGAGGGATGCTGAAAAATGTGGTGAAAGGAATGCATCAACCCCTAGCGTACCCCAGCTATTTTATCCTTCAGCCTTCCAGACACTTATAGCTGAAGAGAACACTCAGGTAGAGTTACTGAAAGGAAGTATACCCAGGAATGGTGAGAGCCAAGAGGCTATGGGTGTGTGGTTGGCAGTATCTGCTAAAAGTCTTTTCTCAATGTACTTTTTAAAATGTACTTTATCTTTTTCTAGCTCCATAAATAATTTGGGGCCCCTCAGGAAATAGGTGACACACTCAAAAAGAATACCTGGAGATAATTTAACAAAAAACCATCTGCAAATATCTGGGCAGATTTAAAGAACCCATAAGTTATGAGAAAGCTAAGTGGACTAAAGATATTTCTTTCGCCTGAAGGATCAAGGGCAGGAGCAGAAGTTTGAACCTACAAGAGCTAATGCTCTGTGTAATTAGAGAAATTAGCTACTGCTAAGCCATACCCTAGTAGGAAAGCATCCTGAGAAATAATACTAAGATTGTTTTTTCCTCCCACCTCTTGTCTCCTGTATTTGCTTTTCATTGGTTAAACCAACAAGAAAACAGAGAACAAGAGAGTCAAGAATAACTAAAGGTCAGAGCCCAAAGCATAGTGCAGTAATGTGAAGTGGATCCAGGAAAGCAAATGGAAACTCTCCAGCATAGTTGAATGCAATGTAAGCTCCACGAGAGCATGATATATTTCTAGCTTTACTGAAATATATTTAACATGTAAGAATGTGTGTGCTTAAAGTATACAGCATATTGACTTTATACATTTATGTATTGTAAAATGATTGCCATCAAAGCCTTAGCTAAAATATTCATCACATCACATCACATAATTAACTCCTTTTTCATGGTATGAATACTGAGGATCAGTCCTGGCTGGTTGGCTCAGTAGGAGAGCGTTGACTTGGTGTGTAGAAGTCTCAGGTTCAATTCCCAGTCAGGGCACAAAGAAGTGACCATCTGCTTCTCCCCTTCTCCCCCTCCCCCCTTTTCCCTTTTTCTCTCTCTTCCCTTCCTGCAGTCATAGCTCAATTGGTGCAAGTATATCATCCTAACACTGAAGATGGTGCGTGGAGCCTCTGCCTCAGGTGCTAAAAGTAGCTCAGCTGCTAGCAGCCCCAGATAAGCAGCAGAGCATTGACTGCAGACAAGGGTTGCTGGGTGGATCCTGGTCCAAGCACATGTGGGAGTCTATCTCCTCACCTCTTACTAAAAAAAAAAAAAAAGAATAGTTAGAATCTACTTTTTTAGCTATTTTCAAGTATATAGTATAGTATCATTCATTATAATCACTGTTTTATATTAGATTCTCAAAAATTATTATTATTCATTTTTAACTTGATGTGTGTAGCCTTCAACCAAAATATCCCAATTCCTTCTACCTGTCTTTCCTTGGAAACACCTTTCTAGTCCTTTTTTCTCTGAGTTTGGCTATTTTTAGATTCCACATTTAAGGGATATCATACAGTATTTGTCCTTTCTCTGTCTGACTTATTTCATTTAGCATAATGCCCTAAGCATTCTACCCTTTTGTTGAAAATAGCAGAATTTCCTTTTATAGATATGGTTTTTGTCTGATTTGTTCATTACAGTATGCCCTGCATGTAGCGCAGTGCCTAGCATATATACTTTATGTTTTATTCCACTAATAATACTTCTGTAGTTCACTCAAAACTATTCCAAATTTATACTTTAATTATTGCTTTTCAAAACATAAGTTGGTGTTTTGATAAAAGCCATTCTGACAGTTGTAAAGTAATATTGTGGTTTTGACTTACATTTCCTGATGATTAGTGATGTTGAGCATCTTTTCATTTGCCTGTTGGCCAACTGTATGTCTTCTTTGGAAAAATGTCTATTTAAGTCTTCTCTCCCCATTTTAAATCAAGTTGGTTATTTTATTAATATTAAGTTGTATAAGTGCTTTATAAATTCTGAATACTAACCCTGTAATGAATGCATGATTCTCAAATATTTTCTATTCAGTAGGTTGCCTTTTTGTTTTGCTGCTGATTTCCTTTTTTAGTTTGTTGTAATCTCATTTGTTTATTCATGCTTCTGTTGTCCTTAACTGAGGAGACTGGTCCAGAAAATATTGTTAAGACTGATGACATCAAAGAGCTTATTGTATATGCTTTCTTCTAAGAATTTTATGATTTCAAGTATTATATTAAAATCTTTAGATTGAGCCTGATTAGGCGGTGGCGCAGTGGATAGAGCATTGGACTGGGATGCAGAGAACGCAGGTTTGAGATCCCAAGGTCTCCAGCTTGAACACGGGCTCATCTGGCTTGAGCAAAAACAGCTCACCAGCTTGGACCTAAGGTCTCTGGCTTGAGCAAGGGGTTACTTGGTCTGCTGAAGGCCCATGGTCAAGACACATATGGGAAAGCAATCAATGAACAAATAAGGTGTCAAAACAAAAAACTGATGATTGATGCTTCTCATCTCTCTCCGTTCCTGCCTGTTTGTCCCTATCTATCCCTCTCTCTGATTCTCTGTCCCTGTATAAAAAAATAAAAATAAAAAAATCTTTAGATTGACCAGGCAGTGGCACAGTGGATTGAGCATCAGACTAGGATGCGGAGAACCCAGGTTCAAATACCCGAGGTAGCCAGCTTGAGCGTGGGCTCATCTGGTTTGAGAAAGGCTCACAGTTTGAGCCCAAGGTCACTGGCTTGAGCGAAGGTTCACTCAGTCTGCTGTAGACCCCCAGGTTAAGGCACATATGAGAAAGCAATCAAGGAACAACTAAAGTACCCAAAGAACTGATACTTCTCATCTCTCTCCCTTTCTGTCTGTCCCTCACTCTGTCTCTCTCTTTGTCTCTGTCACACAAAAATAAAATTTTAATCCATTTGAATTTGCTTTTGTATATGGTAAGATAGTGGTCTCATTTCATTCTTTTGCACGTACCACTTAGTTTGCCCAATGTCACTTATTGAAAAGACTCTTTTCTCCATTGTATGTTCTTGCCCCTTTTATTGCAGATGAATTAACCACATCCAGGGTAGAACAAAAGTAGGTTTATAGTTGTAATAAAAATAAATAATTCAATAATAAAAATTGTATTATCTTGTATTATTAAATAATAATATAAGAATAAACTGTGTTTTGCATACTCACAACTGTAAGCCTACTTTTGCCAACCCACGTATGTATGGCTTTCTTTCAAGGTTCTCTATTCTATTTTATTGGCCAATTATATTTCAACTTAAAAAATAATGGGACAGTCTACAAATATGAGTTGGTATTAATATTGTGATTGAATGACCATTTATTTATTTATTTATTTATTTTTAGAGAGAGATGGAGGGACAGAGACAGACAAACAAGAAGGGAGAGAGATGAGAAGCATCAACTCATAGTTGCAGCACCTTAGTTGTTCATTGATTGCTTTCTCAAATGTGTCCTGACAGGAGGCTTCAGTTGAACCTGTGATCCCTTGCTCAAACCAGCAAATTATGTTCAAGCAGCAACCATGGGGTCATGTCTATGATCCCATGCTTAAGCCGGCAACCTCTGGGTTCCTATCCTGGGTCCTCAGCGTCCCAGGTCTATGCTCTATTTATTGCACCACCACCTAGTCAGGCATGCCCTTATATTTTTTATAATGATTGTTTCTAAGGGAGTGTCACAACTTCTAATAACTATGATTTAGAAGAACATAATCATATTTTCATATAGCTCAGTAGTTCTATTTCCTCTTCTAGATGAATGCATATGTGGGAAACTACCTTTTGCTAGTATTTGGTAAACATATATGTAATTTAAAAATATATTAAATTTCACTTGGTCATTTCTGTATTAATAACTTGTAAGACTATTTCTTTCATTCTATATTTTACAGTACTATAAATCATGCATTTATGTGACTATTAAATTCATCATCCTAAAATTAAAAAATAAAATAAAATAAACTGTTTTTGAAAGTCTAATAGCAAACACTATGTTAGACTTTGGAAACATAAAGCTGAAAGAGACAAGATCCCAGACTTCAGGGGACTTGAAGGAAGTTGAAGTGTGGCTGAAATGTATAATGCTTTAAGGCTACAAAAATAAAATATGGCATATCACATTGGGTTTTCTACTAGGGATTTAGTAAATCACTGAGGAGTATGTGTTGGGAGAAACAGGATGGAATTGGTTATTTAGGAGACAGCACTGGATGCAGAGTAGGGAAGACTGTTAAGGCAAATGCAAGCCTATAATGCCGGAAAGACCAGCTAGGCAACCAGAGTAAATAGTCTAAGAAAAAGATGAGGTTGCTTCAAATACAAAATTGACAGTAAAAGGCAACAGTGAACAAATGGATGGATTGAAAGAACATATAAGTTAGGTGAAGGGACAGGGTGGGAAGAGAGGAGAAAGAGGCAGCCTCTGGTCTTGGAAGTTAGTGGGGATAGTGGTGTACTTTCTTGAGTCAGGAGGATCAGGGTATAAGGTGAAGAAGTAAGTACAATGCACTGTGTTCAAGGATAAAGGCTTATTGTTTTTTACATTTTATTTCTTTATATACCCACCCAATTTCAAATATGCTTTTTTAGTTTTTTTAAATTAACAAACTACCGTACTATCTGTAAACATTTTTTTATTGATTTGCCTAAATGAGCTGACCAATAAATTCAGTCTAATTTTGAAAATAACAAAAATGTTCTCAGTATTACATAGAGTTAGATGTTTTGAAATCACAATTAAAGGAGAAAAAGTCCAAAAAATTTCAGGTAATTATAAAAGACACAATTTTAAGTAAGTTTTACATAACTATATGAGTAGTTGTTAGTATTCTCATTAGGTCATGAATATTTTCCTTAACTTTTCAAGTAATCATACAAATCTGAAAAGATTTAGGTTAATAATAAATATTATGCCATAGGTAGAGGCTCAAATGGTTCCTTCAACCCCTAACATAAGTTATATAAAATAGCGTCATATGAAATCATATAATCATTTATTTTTTTGGCATTATTTTAGGCAATATATAATATTTATCAGACATTACTATGTGCAAGAGATATTAGAAGTACAATAATGATAAACTTATTTAAATGAAATAAAAATTTATATTTATTACTTGGAAATACTCAATAAATAAGGAATATAAACATTGTTGCATCAAGAAATAACACCCTCTCAGTTTTCTGACCTCAGGTCTCAGCCTTATTTTGAATTCCAAAGGCCTTTCTTTCTAATTATTTTTTGTCACACTGGCTCTCTGACTAAGTTTTGCTCCATGGTCAGATCTCAGGGTGTTAGGGTATAATAAAAGGGATGGAAGAAAAAGAAAGAAAGAAAGAAAGAAAGAAAGAAAGAAAGAAAGAAAGAAAGAAAGAAAGAAAGAAAGAAAGAAAGAAAGAAAGAGAAAGAGAAAGGAAGGAAGGAAGGAAGGAAGGAAGGAAGGAAGGAAGGAAGGAAAGAAAGAAAGAAAGAAAGAAAGAAAGAAAGAAAGAAAGAAAGAAAGAAAGAAAGAAAGAAAGAAAGAAAGAAAAAAAGAAAGAAAGAGGGAGGGAGAGAAGGAAGGGAGGAAGGAAGGAAGGAAGGGAGGGAGGAAGGAAGGAAGGAAGGAAGGAAGGAAGGAAGGAAGGAAGGAAGGAAGGAAGGAAGGAAGGAAGGGAGGGAGGGAGGGAGGGAGGGAGGGAGGGAGGGAGGGAGGGAGGGAGGGAGGAAGGAAAGGAGGAGAGAGAGAGAAAGAAGAGAGAATATCTAGAAATCAATTAGAAAAGTAACTGGGACGTTCGGTAGAAGTCAGAACTACTAGTTTTCAACAGGCTTTATTTTGTTGAAATTCACAAAAATGAAGAAAAGGATTGATGAATTCTGTGAAGTCATGAGGCTTTTAAGGGCCATCCTTTTCAGTAGCACTAGCATCATCATTAGTAATCTATACATAATCTGATATTCTGTCCTATTAATTTTTCAAATTTTCTAAAATAAATCTGTGGTAAACAGAAAATGGTTTCTTCATGTTTCATTTTTTATTTATTTATGAAGTTATGTTGTTTTAATTCTTCAAACTGTTTCTAGAATTTATATTGCAACCTGAATGTTTACTAGAAAACTAATAAAGCTACTTGCTTTTATGTCTTTTTATTTTTTACAAATTGTTATTAATTCTACATTTATAAAAAACATGCTTATTAATGGATCATTTATCTTAAAAAAAACTGTAAAAACTAGCTATTCTAAGGTATAACATCAAAAACTTTGTTTTATGTTTATTATAGCATTTCACCATCCTGACATGTTCATGTTACATTCATCCATACCGTTTTTTCAGTCTTTCATGTCTTCTGTGTAGGCATTAGTTACCAGACAAGAACAATTCTGGGACAAAATAGATATATTAATAATAATCACATCAGCTAGCTTCCAGCATCCCAGAAGAAGGGAGTATACTATAAGTTAGGGGTCCCCAAACTTTTTACACAGGGGGCCAGTTCACTGTTCCTCAGACCGTTGGAGGGCCGGCTATAAAAAAACTATGAACAAATCCCTATGCACACTGCACATATCTTATTTTAAAGTAAAAAAAAAATGGGAACAAATACAATATTTAAAATAAAGAACAAGTAAATTTAAATCAACAAACTGACCAGTATTTCTATGGGAAATATGCTCCTGTCACTGACCACCAATGAAAGAGGTGCCCCTTCTGGAAGTGTGGCAGGAGTTGGATAAATAGCCTCAGGGGGCTGCATGCGGCCTGCGGGCCATAGTTTGGGAACCCCTAACATAAGTTATATAAAATAGCGTCATATGAAATCATACAATCATTTATTTATTTGGCATTATTTTAGGCAATATATAATATTTATCAGACATTACTATGTGCAAGATATAATACAAAGTACAGAACTATAATTTTATCTGAAAATTTAGGAATGTATGTGTTTAGGAATTAGGTTTTAAAAATATATATTTTTTTATTTTAGAATGACAATGTGATCCACATGGTATTTTAAAATCATATTTATTTATGCTCTGAATACTGTATTTGAATTTACATAATTTCAGGTCAAGTTTTGGTCCCAAGTAAAATACAGTACAATGTGGTGATTGCCAGGAAGGGGGAGATAGAAGAGGGCATGGGGGATAAATAGTGATGGAAAATACTTGACTTGGGGAGAGGTGAACACACAATACAGTGTATAGAGATGTCTTCTATAGAGCACCTGAAATCTGTATAATTATGTTAACTAATATCACCCTAATAAATACAATTAAAATAAAAGAAAATACTGTATAACCAAAATTGTTTTAAAAGGTTGTTGTTGCCTTTTTATTTCAGAACTATGTATCATACTTTAGAGTATATTGTGAGGCAAACAATGGTGACTAGAACTTTTTTAAGATGCTTAATATGTTATATTGGAGAGAAAACAGTTTTTTTAACAAAAAGCTGGAGACATTCTTCATTTAATAGGGGTTATGAACCAAGCAAAAGAAGGCAAAGCAATAAAATAATACTTACCAGAAATGTCTCAACAAATTTCATATAATGAGAAGGAAATGCTAAGCATTTCAGGGACCAAAAAGAGCATAAAGAAATAGAAAAGTGGGGGAAAAATAAATACTGTAGAAAAGTTATGTGACCTAGGGACCTGGGAATGTAGATTTTGAGAGGAAGTCAAGTGTCAATAAATATCTCTGAGATGATGCACTTGAGAACAGCTAATCCATATTCAGTTTCTTACTGGATATATCCACCTGTGAATTCCATAGACATCTAAAATTTGATTTATCTAAAACCTTATTTATCCATGAATCAAATAAAAAGCTATTAATTTATTACTATTTAATATTTAAGAATAAACATTAAAATTAATATTAAATACCAATTTGAATGTTTTATTTATACCTTTTTACAATAATTTGTTACTACTACAAACCTGATTACAAATAGTCAGTGTATCTAATTTATGAACTTTATTTCTGAATACTTTTTTAGAATTACTAAGATTAAGGTGGGATTTCTAGAACAAAGCATGTATTTATAAAGCATTTTGGGGCCTTGGCCAGTTGGGCTTTGAAAGTTTATGGACAGAGTGGCTTATGCATCATCCTAGTTCAATCTCTCTGATCAAGGCACATATTAGAAGTGATCAGCTGCTCTCTTTGCCATCGCTCTCTCTCTTTGCCTCCCACAGCCAGTGGCTCGATTGGTTTCAGTATTGGCCCCTGGTTCTGAGGTTAGTTGGGTTGGTCCAAGTGCGTCAGCCTCAGCAGCTAAAAATAGCTCGGTTGATTAGAGCCTTGCCCCAGACAGGGGTTGCCAGGTACATTCCAGTCCAGGCGCACGCAGGAGTCTGTTTCACTATCTCCCCTCTTCTCATTAAAAAAAATAACAATGCCCTGGCTGGTTGGCTCAGCGGTAGAGCGTCGGCCTGGTGTGTGGGGGACCCAGGTTCGATTCCCGGCCAGGGCACATAGGAGAAGCGCCCATTTGCTTCTCCACCCCCCCTCCTTCCTCTCTGTCTCTCTCTTCCCCTCCCGCAGCCAAGGCTCCATTGGAGCGGAGATGGCCCCGGGGGCTGGGGATGGCTCTTTGGCCTCTACCCCAGGTGCTAGGGTGGCTCTGGTCTCGGCAGAGCTACGCCCCGGAGGGGCAGAGCATCCCCCCTGGTGGGCAGAGCGTGGCCCCTGGTGGGCCTGCCGGGTGGATCCCGGTCGGGCGCATGTGGGAGTCTGTCTGACTGTCTCTCCCTGTTTCCAGCTTCAGAAAAAAAAATAATAATAAATAAATAACAACAATAACCAAAAAAATTTATGTCACATATTGTTAGTTTCCAAACAAATTGTGCTAACTTAAGTTTCCATTCTTCTTGTTGGTGAGTGCTTTGTATTTTGACTCGTTTCCACAATCAAACATAAAGGATGTAAAGTATATGCTCTGCTTGATACTCAATGTTTTTCTCAATTCTATTTAAATTTGGACTCTGAGGATTAAGGTATAAGCCACTCTATTTCGAACCTCGTCTACGGCCATACCACCTTGAACGCGCCTGATCTCATCTATTTCGAACCTCTCTTTTGTATTTGCCTTCTTGAAACTGTATTATTGTAAATTTATTCTCTTATTTCTCCTCTTTCTGTTATATTTCCTTCCTGTCTCTACATGTGGTATTTGCCATAGTTCTAATCTTTAATATCTTTGTTTCATAAAGTCTCAAAGCCCCTTCCCTGTCCCATATTCAACACTCCTATCTTCAAACCCAAATTTCAAATCCATATTTCCAGCCTGTCTTGAGATAAATTTTACTTTTCCACTTTGCCTGATGAATATTTGTCTGCTTGTCCCTACTGATACCAGTCAAGTCTAGATCTGAATGTTAATGTTATTCTTGCCCCCAGCACACATTAGCTCTACTCCCAATATGTTGTGGTGTTCCTTTTCTGTAGTAATATCATTGTTACTGGGCCTAAAAAATATCACTTTTTTTCTGTCTTACATATCCAGTCAGTCATCAAGAATGATTGTACGTTCATTTGTAATGACAATAAAAAGCATGTCTTATCTTCCATTATGTCTGCTTCCATGTTAGAATAGGTCTTGATCATTATTCAATTTTCTCTTAAATAATGCTTCTACATGTAGGTTTTCTTTTCATTGCTCTAGTTAGTCTTCATAATACTTCTAAACTAATCTTCTTAATTTATCACTTTGAGACTACTACTCTATCAAAAGTCTTAGTGTCTTCTGTTTCCTAAGTAACTTAAAATAAAGTTCCATAATTTTTAATTTTTCTAGCCAGTGAGCCATTCAAAATTTATTCAGGGCCTCCATGAAGTTTTATTTCCTGACACTGACATTTAACAAGTTACTTGGCTTGTACTTGAAGGAAAGCTGGAAGTGCCTCAGGAGTTTACCTCCCCCTGAGGATTCCATTGTTAAGAAAGCCTCAGATCCATTGCTTGGATTTTAATAGCCCTAAGACTTTGATTATACTTCATCATTCCCCTGTATTATCAGACTGAAGCCTCTTCTTCATGGGTCTTTATATTGAAATTACCTAGCCTCTTTTCTTTCCTTGTCCTACTTTACACATTGTCTTTTCAGCTACCTTGGGAGTATCTTTCTTAATGAATGCTTTGCATATAAATTCTCTTAGATTCTCTTCTGCAAAATTTTGGTAAGACACTTTTATGCAAACCAGATATATATAATCACTACTACCAAAGAGCTCCATTAGAAAGACAGACATACAAACTAACAATTTTAACTTTAATATTTTTCATAACAGTGGTATTTTCAAATTCCAATAAGATGAGAAGAAAAGAAATACCTATCTTAGCCTGACCAGGCAGTAGTCCTATGGATAGAGTGTCAGAGTGGAATGCAGAGAACGCAGTTTTGAAACCCCAAGGTCGCCAGCTTGAGCTCAGGCTCATCTGGTTTGAGCAAGACTTACCAATTTGAGCCAAGGTTGCTGGTTTGAGCAAGGGGTCACTTGGTCTGCTATAGCCCACAATCTAGGCACATAAGAGAAAGCAATCAATGAACAGCTAAGGTGCCCCAATTAAGAATTGATACTTCTCATCTCTCGCCCTTCCTGTCTGTCTATCCCTATCTGTCCCTCTCTCTGTCTCTGTCACAAAAAAAAAAAAAAAGAACAATACCTATCTTAGATCAGAGAAGTCAAACTGGTACATCTGTATTCTAAAAGTAATATCTGACCTGAAATTTCAAAAAACTTTTTTTTAGGCAGAAAACAAGGAGACATTATTCAGAGGTAATAGCATGGATAAAAACATTACAACATAATAACATAAAAATTTTCAGAAACTATGAATAAGTCAAATCATTTATTATCATCTAAGAACAAGAACTCTAATACAGGAAATTGGTTCTGGTGGGTAAGATGTCAGAAACAAAGTGCCAGAAAAAGACCTTATCTATTGAAGATAATAAAGAAATGAAGAAACTAGAAGAGTGATATCATCAGATTTAGAGTTTGAACCACTGCTCTGGCAGCATTTTTGGAGAAGTGGAAGAGCAAAGATTAAAAAGTTACATGTAAGGCGAGTCCAGAAAAGGATTATCAGAAATTCAATATCATGATGGGTAAGTAAAAAGATAAAGAGAGATATTAGATGGAAGGACTGGCAATAGTGGGTAATTTATTAAGTCTGGGAATAGAGAGATTTTAGGCTTTGGATCTCTCGAAGTGACCAACTCTTGAGGGCATTTTTAAATCTTGTTTTATCTTAATCTGATTAGTAGCATTTTCTTTCTTCTGCAGGTTCTTGTTTGTCTTGATATTTTTTCTATATTTTTCCAATTTTCCACATTGGCAATCTATTATACACTCACTATTTAAATAGAGTAGGTAGTTAAAATGAAACCATAGCATATAGACTACTTACTAAAGAATGTTAGGTTATTAATGAAAAGGATTTTAAATAGCCAATATGTATGTGGGAAAACAAACAAACAAACAAACAAAAAACAATTTCACAACACAACTAAAAAAATGTCAGTTGAAACAGTAATGTCAGATTAATAAAAATAGCAAATCTAAAATATCTAATTTAGGCAAGTATGAAGGAAAGAAAAATGCTAATGCACCACTGATGAGAATGTAATAGTTACAAATTTTTTAGAAAGCAATTAAACAATATTTGGCAAATTAAAATGCTCATTTTCTTTGATTTAGCAATAGCACTGCTAATAATTTAAAATAAGCAAACAAGTTAAATAATGAAAGTGCTTATTACAGTCTATTTGTAATAGCAAAAGAACTAACAATTACTTAAAAGTCCAATATTAAGGGCTAATTAAATACATTATAAAATGACTATTCATTGGAAAATTATGCAAATGCTATATAGAATGTATTGCTATGAAAATGGCTAATAAATATTTGGTTGCAAAAGAACAATGAGAATGAGTTTGTAGAGAATAATGACAATATACATGCATTAAAAATCTCTAAAAAGATGCACCTAAAAGTGCTAGCATAGTCTACCACTGCAGTTTTCTAGTGATGTACCTTCCTTATTATTATCATATGTATACTTCCCCATGACATACAGTACTTTGACTTTAAAATGAATGTAAAGGAAGGGTCAGTAACAAGATAACGCAGGGAAGCAGTTTATTTTTTTATATGCTTGTGGACAGAAATGATAGGAGATGAAAACTTTATATAATATTTTTGAAATTAAATAAAAATAAAATGCTCATAGTAACATTTTAAGATCAGAAGGACATTTACAGATAGGAAAATAGAAATTGATTATACACTGCATAAATGACTAATGGAGGACTAGAATTTAGATCTCCTGACCACTGGCCTGTGCTTTTTCCATTTTCTTGAGCAATAGTGTCTCTGTGACAACAAAATCAAGTTAACTGAGATACAATAGTTCCCAGCTGTTATTTCTGTGTTGTTTGAATATATAGGATTGACTTTGAGTTCGTAAATAGATACAACATTTTGGAGAGTCAGTGGTTGTACTGGCACACTAAAGTTTTGATGTATTGTGAATCAGAATATATCTATGAAAACCATTGTTCTAAAAAGTATGCTTTCTAAAGCACTGAGAAATATGGATTAGTTTAAGTCCCTAATTTAAAAGAACAAATAATTTAAATTAGAGGCAAAAAAATAATATAGTAGCACTCTAAGGCTTAGTAAGGAAGCATATACCAAATACCTTACCTATTTCACATACAAGACATGTCTCCAATAATTTCTCTCCTAAGCACAGTGTAAGTAATAGCACATATTATCTGAGGTAGCACCAAAGAATTAGTTTGTTGCTATAAATTACATATGCTTAATCATATATAATTTCACATATCACTATGGAAAATAAGAAAACATCACAAGTACATGAATGAAAAGGCCATTCTTCCCTTTGTTAGAATTACTTTATATTGAAAAATAAATGATTTACTAACAAAAAAAACCCATTTTAATATCCAACTACTGCTAGGAAACTACAAATCAATTTTATTATTTTAGGATAACAGAGATGAATATTTTCCTGATTTTGTTCAGGATATTTCTTCCAGTGCTTTATTAAAATTGTCATTGTTTTTTACTTTATATTGAAATTGACATAAAGCAATCTTACATGTATATTTGACAAATTTAAAATTATTAATATAATAAACTGGATAAAATAAAATAGGAAAAATAACTGAATATTTAAAGATAAAATCTAGCAATATGTTAATATTTCTGTTTGCTTTTATAATTATAGTTTATTATTTTAATTAAAAATATCATTAATTAAAATTATTTATTATACATTATTAATATTTTTGTGCATATGTCAATTCCTACAAGTGTTCCAAAATTAGTAAATTGATAGGTAAATTTATTTTGCAAAATAGGTGTTCTTTCACACATGCAGCCCCATGTTCATTGCAGCATTGTTCACAGTGGCCAGGACATGGAAACAACCAAAAAGCCCATCAATAGATGACTGGATAAAGAAGATGTGGCACATATACACTATGGAATACTACTCAGCCATAAGAAACGATGACATGGGAACATTTACAGCAAAATGGTGGGATCTTGATAACATACGAAGTAAAATAAGTAAATCAGAAAAAACCAGGAACTGCATTATTCCATACGTAGGTGGGACATAAAAGTGAGATTAAGAGACATTGATAAGAGTGTGATGGTTATGGGGGGAGGGGGGAGAGGGAGAGGGAAAGAGGGAGGGGGAGGGGCACAAAGAAAACTAGATAGAAGGTGACAGAGGACAATCTGACTTTGGATGATGGGTATGCAACATAATTGAACGACAAGATAACCTGGATATGTTATCTTTGAATATATGTATCCTGATTTATTGATGTCGCCCCATTAAAAAAATAAAATTATTAAAAAAATAGGTGTTCTTTAAAGATTAACTTTAAGTTGCAAATAAACTAGTGAATTCAAGTTTCTATTTTTTATGCAGGAGAGCACTGTTAATGCAATTTGAAGAGTAGATTTTAATGCTCAGCATTTAAAATTGATTATTTTAGTTTTGGGACTAAAATCTTTATAATAAAGGTGCATGTATTCCTTAAGTTTCCAACATAATATACGTGTGTGATTGTACATAATTTTTGATAAAATATTCTTATCTACTGTTTTGAGATTTTCGGAATTCAAAATCTTGAAAAGAGATACATAAATGTGTGTGTATATGTGTATGTCTGTATACACATAAATATATTGTGCTCAAAAAAATGTCATAGAACTTCCAAAGTGAAGCTATTTACAAAGAGGATATAGATGCATTCTAGAGAGAAAGAGGAACTGGAGGACTGATAATGCAGAGAGCTCTTAAAAAATAAAACTGTAGAAAAGAGGCCATGGTTGGAACCAAAAGCACTTATTTTTTTACTAAAAAATATGAGAAAAAAGACTGACACAAGATACCAAAAAATAGAAAGAGAAAAATGACGCAGTAAATATGACACCAGAGAGAGTGAAAGAATAAGTTTTTCCTCTTTTTCTTCATGGGTTGCAAGGTGAAAAATTGAGATTTCCACATATTCAAGAGAGAATAGCCCGTAGCAAAGGACATACTTTCATCTACTAGAAAGCTTTGGGAAGTCTGGGAAGATTAGAGACTAGTGCTATAATTGATGCCTTGGGAGAAATTACCTTACTCCTGCCATTCAGCCATGTGGATGATGTGAACAGAATTTATTTTATTTTGGACACATTTGACTTTGATTACATGTAAAACTATATATATATATTTTTTATGCAGATCATTTTGAACCATGATTTGTGTGTGAACTGGAAATATAGTCCAACAATGGCTAATTATTGATAAACTATCTAAAAGTAGATAAATTTATGTTACTCTAAAATGTTTATAAACCTGGTGGGCATATTTTCTACAAATTTTAGATGAGCAGAAAGTATCAAGAAATAAAATCAAGAGTAATTTTTGTGTTACTTATGAATGCTAGTCATACTGAAAAAGTATTTAAAATTTTATTTAGAACTATAAATGAACTGCTTTAAAATTTTAAAATGTGTTTCCTTTAAACTTTGGTTTTATTTTCTTAAGCATTTGTGCACATATACATGTGGGTGATTGCACATAATTTTTATTGAAATAGTTGAACATTTAAAAATAAGACTTGCTAATATTAATATATCTTATGGACAAGTTTTAGAATGCCCTTTGCACTCAATATTAACTATTTTTATTGTAGAAGTACCATCACTGTGAAAATTAGCTGAGAACTTTAAATGAATCATCCTAAAGCAATAAAAACATAGCTTTCTCTTCCTGTCTCATCATAATTAATGTATTACAGAAGTGGTGAGACCAAAAGATCTAAGGTTTAAACTTTGGAGGGCAGAGAGAATACCAACAACCTGTATTTCCAGCCAAAGTTTAAGCTGTTTAGAAGACAAATCTTTTCAGTATTTCTTTGGAATTGGATATCACGTCCAGCAAGAGCATGTTTCAATCTTTTCTCAGCTTTGTAACTTTAGACATGGTTAATGCTAAAATTGCCTCTTATTATTATATTCTTTCAAGTTTTTGATTTTTGTGTTGACCCAAGTTCAGATTTGAATCTTTGTTGTTCTTTTTTTCTTTTTATAGCTCTAAAGTGTTTTCTTTGACATGAAGAGAAAAATATAATTTTGACCAAGCAGTAGAGTTAGTCAAATAAGTTTGTAAATATGATATATATGTTTGCTTGCTTATAGTTTGCATTGGGTGTGGGAGACAGACTGTAGGCTGGCAAGGTTCTTATAGCCAAAAGCTTGGTTTTAAGACTAAGCCTTTCCCACCCTTTTAGTACTAAGATCTTTTCAAAACTGAGCTTTTTCCCACACCCTTGACTGTTGCATGATGTGGGGTGGTACACTCTTATGGAGAATCCCATTTATGCCTCAGATTAGTGGCTTTGTATCAGAGACTTCCTCATTTGTGTATTGGCTTAAAGGCTTTCATTTTCTACACTATAAAATGAAGCAGACCAGGGGCTCTCATGCTCGCTTGTTTCTGCCATTAGCACATTACCATTGCAGAGGAGAGGCAGCCAAAATGGCAGAGTGCTGAAGGAGAAGCCAGTTTGTGCAGAGTTTGTGCAAAGAGAAGGAGATGGGGAACAGAGGTGAATAAAGCTGATGAGGTAGAAACCTTTGATTCTAGGAAAACTCTGATGAGTCAGGGGCTTTGAGAGCCCTGAATGAAAAGGGAACTGTTTTCCCACTGTGTGTATTTACTCGCCTGCCGGGTGTGAGCTAGGATTAAAGCTAGTGGCCCACCAGTTCTTGGCTCCATTGTTTTATTACCATCTGTTTGAATCAAATTATAACCTGAACAGGCCAGGCGGCTGTGATGGTGGCCGTGGCTACTGGCTTTACAAGAAGTAAGCTTGAATAAATTTTGGTCTGCAACAAAAATTTAACTTTATATATTTGGATTTTAAACATTTTGTTCTCATAAAAATAATAAACTTTATCCAAAATATATTTTTATGATAGAAATTAATTTTGAATTAATGAAAATATTTTACTGAATTTAATTTGAAATATTTATGATTGAAAAATATAAAAAACTTTAGTGGTTAAAAATCAATAACTGCTTTTAATGTACATAAATCATTTGTTAATTTGTAGAACATTAATAACACATTTGCTTTTAATTTCCAGGCAATATCCATGCAAATATACTTTATCTTAATAAAACTATACTTAGGCCCTGGTCGCTTGGCTCAGTGATAGGATATCGGCCTGGCGTGCAGGAGTCCCGGGTTTGATTTCCGGCCAGTGCACACAGGAAAAGTGCCCATCTGCTTCTCCACACCCCCCCTCTCCTTTCTCTCTGTCTCTCTCTTCCCCTCCCACAGCCAAGGCTCCATTGGAGCAAAGTTGACCCGGGTGCTGAGAATGGCTCCATGGCCTCTGCCTCAGGCGCTAGAATGGCTCTGGTTGCAACAGAGCAATGGGCAGAGCATCACCCCCTGGTGGGCATGCCGGGTGGATCCCAGTCGGGCACATGCGGGAGTCTGTCTGACTGCCTCCCCGTTTCCAACTTCAGAAAAATTTTTTTAAAAATTAAAAAAAAATAAAACTATTCTTAGAATAACAATACCACTATAATTATAACAGATAAAAGAATATATTAAATAATGGTTCCACAAGTAAACTCAGTAATTAATGCCCTGCCTTTAATTATACTAAAGATCACTTATGATAGTGTAATTCTGTATATGTACAGCAGTGGTCCCCAACCTTTTTTGGGCTACAGACTGGTTTAAGGTCAGAAAATATTTTCATGGACCGACCTTTACGGTGGGATGGATAAATGTATCATGTGACCAAGATAAGCGTCAAGAGTGAGTCTTAGACAGGTGTAACAGAGAGAATCTGGTCATTTTTAAAAAAATAAAACATCATTCAGACTTAAAATATAAATAAAATGGAAATAATGTAAGTTATTTATTTTTTCTCTGCGGACCGGTACCAGTCTGCAGCCTGGGGGTTGGGGACCACTAATGTATAGGGTATCACTTTTGTAATTAAGAGTTTAGCTAAGCTGCCTATCCTGTGTTCTTCTCAGAATATCCATGCTTTAAAGATCTAATTCATGGTCACTCCTGATTCCTTTTTTTTCTTAGTTTGAGACTATGAATTTTATTCACAATTTATCACCTGCAACTACTCTCCTCTCTCTACTCAAAAACTACACAGACATGACTGCTGACACTTCTTTTTTTTTAATTTATTTATTAAATTTAATGCAGTGACATTGATAAATCAGGGTACATATGTTGAGAGAAAACATATCTAGATTATTTTGACATTTGATTGTGCTGTATACCTCTCCCCAAAGTTAAATTGTCTTCTGTCACCTTCTATCTGGTTTTCTTTGTGCCCCTCCCCTCCCCCAACCCCTGTCTCCTTCTTCACCCCATCCCCCCTCCCCCCTCCCCCCACCCCTGTTGCCATAACATTCTTGTTCATGTCTCTGCGTCCCATTGTTATGTCCCTTCTATGTATGGATTCATAGAGTTCTTAGTTTTTTTTTTCTGATTTACTTATTTCACTCCGTATAATGTTATCAAGGTCCATCCATGTTATTGTAAATGATCCGATGTCATTATTTCTTATGGCTGAGTAGTATTCCATAGTATATATGTACCAAAGCTTTTTAATCCACTCGTCCTCTGACGGACACTTGGGCTGTTTCCAGATCTTCGCTATTGTGAACAATGCTGCCACAAACATGGGGGTGCATTTCTCCTTTTGGAGCCGTTCTATGGTGTCCTTGGGGTATATTCCTAAAAGTGGGATAGCTGGGTCAAAAGGCAGTTCGATTTTCAGTTTTTTGAGGAATCTCCATACTGTTTTCCACAGTGGCTGCACCAGTATGCATTCCCACCAGCAGTGCAGGAGGGTTCCCTTTTCTCCACATCCTCGCCAGCACTTATTCTGTGTTGTTTTGTTGATAAGCGCCATTTTACTGGTGTGAGGTGATATCTCATTGTGGTTTTAATTTGCATTTCTCTAATGATTAGTGATGTTGAACATTTTTTCATATGCCTATTGGCCATCTGTATGTCCTCTTTGCAGAAGTGTCTATTCATCTCTTTTGCCCATTTTTGGATTGGGTTGTTTGTCTTCCTGGTGTTGAGTTTTACAAGTTCTTTATAAATTTTGGTTATTAACCCCTTATCAGATGTATTGTCAAATATGTTCTCCCATTGTGTAGTTTCTCTTTTTATTCTGTTCTTGTTGTCATTAGCTGTGCAAAAGGTTTTTAGTTTGATATAGTCCCATTTGTTTATCCTGTCTTTTATTTCACTTGCCCATGGAGATAAATCAGCAAATATATTGCTCCGAGAGATGTCTGAGAGCTTACTGCCTATGTTTTCTTCTAAGATGCTTATGGTTTCACGGCCTACATTTAAGTCTTTTATCCATTTTGAGGTTATTTTTGTGAGTGGTGTAAGCTGGTGATCTAGTTTCATTTTTTTGCAGGTAGCTGTCTAATTTTCCCAACACCATTTGTTAAAGAGGCTGTCTTTACTCCATTGTATTTCCTTACCTCCTTTGTCAAATATCAGTTGTCCATAGAACTGTGGGTTTATTTCTGGGTTCTCTGTTCTGTTCCATTGATTTATATGCCTGTTCTTATGCCAGTACCAGGCTATTTTGAGTACAACGGCCTTGTAGTATAACTTGATATCAGGAAGTGTGATACCTCCCACTTTATTCTTCTTTTTTAAGATTGCTGAGGCTATTCGTGTTCTCTTCTGGTTCCATATAAATTTCTGGAATATGGGGTCTATATCTTTGAAGTATGTCATTGGTATTTTAATTGGTATTGCATTGAATTTATAGATTCCTTGGGTAATATAGACATTTTAATGATGTTTATTCTTCCTAACCATGAGCATGGTATATGTGTCCACTTGTTTGTATCTCCCTTGATTTCTTTTATCAATGCTTTGTAATTTTCCAAGTACAAATCTTTAGTCTCCTTGGTTAAGTTTATTCCTAGGTACTTTATTTTTTTGGTTGTTATTGTGAAGGGGATTGTTTCCTTGATTTCTCTTTCTGACTGTTCATTGTTGGTATATAAAAATGCCTCTGATTTCTGAGTATTGATTTTATATCCTGCCACTCTGCTGAATTCATTTATCAGGTCCAGTAGCTTTTTGACTGAGACTTTAGGGTTTTCTATATACAATATCATATCATCTGCAAATAATGATAGTTTTACTTCTTCTTTTCCAACTTGAATGCCTTTTATTTCTTCTTCTTGTCTGATTGCTGTGGCTAGGACTTCCAGGACCATGTTAAATAAGAGTGGTGAAAGGGGGTACCCCTGCCTTGGAAGATCTCCATCAGGAGATCTTAAGGGTATTGCTTTTAATTTTTGCCCATTGAGTATGATGTTTGCTGTGGGTTTCTCATAGATGGCTTTTATCATGTTGAGGTATGTTCCCTGTATTCCCACTTTGCTGAGAGTTTTGATCATGAATGGGTGCTGGATTTTATCAAATGCTTTTTCTGCATCTATTGAAATTATCATATGCTTTTTCTCCTTCTTTTTGTCTATGTGATGAATCACATTGATTGATTTACGAATATTGTACCAGCCTTGCCTCCCCAGAATAAATCCCACTTGATCATGGTGTATGATTTTTTCCATATATTGTTGGATCCAGTTTGTTAATATTTTGTTGAGGATTTTAGCATCCATATTCATCAGAGATATTGGCCTATAATTTTCTTTCTTTGTGTTGTCTTTGCCTGGTTTTGGAATCAGAATTATGCTCACCTCATAAAAGGAGCTTGGAAATCTTCCTTCCTCTTGAATTTTTTGAAATAGTTTGAGAAGGATAGGAGTTAGTTCTTCTTTGAATATTTGGTAGAATTCCGTTGTGAAGCCATCGGGCCTCGGACTTTTCTTTGTTGGGAGTTTTTTGATAACTGTTTCAATCTCATTTGTTGTAATCGGTCTGTTTAGGTTTTCTGATTCTTCTAGATTGATTTTTGGAAGATTGTATGTTTCAAGGAATTTGTCCATTTCATCTAGGTTGTCTAGTTTTTTGGCATACAGTTCTTCATAGTATTTTCTTACAATATTTTGTATTCTGTTGTGTCAGTTGTTATTTCTCCTCTCTCATTTCTAATTTTATTTATTTGAGTCCTCTCTCTCCTTTTCTTGGTGAGTCTACTTAAAGGTTCATCAATCTTGTTTACCTTTTCAAAGAACCAGATCCTAGTTTCATTGATCCTCTGTATTGTTTCTTTAGCCTCTATGTCATTTATTTCTGCTCTGATCTTTATTATTTCCTTCCTTCTACTACATTTAGGCTTTACTTGCTGTTCTTTTTCTAATTCTTTTAGATGCAGGGTTAAGTTGTTTATTTGAGCTTTTTTTAGCTTCTGAAAGTGTGCCTGTAGTGCTATGAACTTCCCTCTCAGCACTGCTTTCACTGTGTCCCATAAATTTTGAGTTGTTGTATGCTCATTGTCATTCGTTTCTAGGAATTTTTTTATTTCTTCTTTGATCTCATTCTTAATCCATTCATTATTTAACACCCTGCTATTTAGTTTCCATGTGTTTGAGAATTTTTGAGCTTTTCTGTTGTGATTCATTTCTAGTTTCATGCCGTTGTGATCAGAGAAAGTGCTTGATTGATTTCAGTCTTCTTAAATTTGTTGAGAGCACTTTTGTGCCCTAACATGTGGTCTATCCTAGAGAATGTACCATGAGTACTTGAAAAGAATGTATATTCTGCTGCTTTAGGGTGAAAGGTTCTGAAGATATCTATTAAATTGACTTGATCTAGTGTTAATTTTCTTTCTTGAGGATCTATCTAGTGATGTTAGTGGGGTATTTAAATCCCCTACTATTATAGTATTGCTATTTATCTCGCCCTTTAAATCCATCAAAGTCTGCTTTATATATTTGGGTGCTCCTATATTAGGTGCTTAGATATTTATAATAGTTATATCTTCCTGTTGGATTACTCCCTTTATCATTATGTAGTGGCCTTCTTTATCTCTTACTATATCCTTTGTTTTAAAGTCCAATTTGTCTGATATAAGTATTGCTACCCGAGCTTTTTTTTCATTTCCGTTTGCATGAAATTTTTTTCCATCCTTTTACCTTTAATCTATGTGTGTCTTTTGTTCTAAGGTGTGTCTCTTTTAGACAACATATGTATGGGTCCTGTTTTCTTATCCACGCAGCTACCCTATATCTTTTGATTGGATCATTTAATCCATTTACATTTAAGGTTATTATTGATATGTAGTTGTTTATTGCCATTTTCTTCTTTAAAGGTGTATTCCTTTTTTGCTATATTCTTTTCCCACTTTGATCTGTTTACAACAGGCCCCTTAACATTTCCTGCAGCATTGGTTTGGTTGTAATGAATTCCTTGAGTTGTTCTTTGTCTGGGAAGCTTTTTATTTCTCCTTCAATTTTAAATGATAGCCTTGCTGGATAAAGTAGTCTTGGGTGTAGGTTCTTGTTCTGCATTATTTTGAATATTTCTTGCCATTCCCTTCTGGCCTCAAGTGTTTCTGTTGAGAAGTCAGATGTCATCCTTATGGGGGCTCCTTTGTAGGTGATGACTTTTTTTTCTCTTGCCGCTTTTAATATTTTCTCTTTATCACTTAGCTTTGGTATTTTAATTATAATGTGTCTTGGTGTAGGTTTCTTTGGGTTTCTCTTTAATGGAGTCCTCTGTGCTTCTTGGACTTGTGAGAGTTTCTCTTGCATTAATTTAGGGAAGTTTTCAGCTATGATATGATTGAACAAAGTCTCTATCCCTTGTTCTTTTTCTTCTTCTTCAGGATCCCCTATGATGTGGATGTTATTTCTCTTCATGTTGTCACAGAGCTCTCTAAGCGTTTCCTCTGACTTTTTGAGTCTCTTTTCTCTTTTCTTCTCTGTCTTCATGCCTTCATTCCAGTTGTCCTCTAATTCGCTGATTTGATCCTCTGCTCTATCTATCCTGTTTTTAATTCCTTCCATTGTGGTCTTTATTTCTGATATTGTATTTATCATCTTCAACTGATTCTTTTTTATACTTGCTATTTCTTTATTTAGATGTTCATAGTGACCATCCATTGTTGTTCTAAGATCCCTAAGCATCCTTACCATCATTATTTTGAACTCCGCATCTGGAAGTTTGATTATTTCCATATCACTCAGTTCATCTCCTGAGGGTGTCACTTGTGGTTTCATTTGGATTGCACTTTTTTGTCTTCTCATGGTGTTTTTTTTTTTTGCAGAGTTGGTTGAGTCTAGGCTTGGTGTTGTCTGCCTCCAGTTTTAAGTTGTGTTATTTCTAGATCTTCTTGGGTTGGTAACAACTGTTATCTGTAATCCACTTTCAGATTTGGGCAGCTTTGAAGTCTTGATTTGTTTGTTTTCTTAACAGGTGATAGTCTTGTTTACTGATCTCAGCAGGAGGCTTCCTTGAAACTGTATCCAGGAATGCAATGGGTGTAACCTCGACTGCTGACACTTCTTAATTTCAACTCCTTAAACATCTTCCACACAAGCAGGCATATACACAGAAACACATACAGACACTTTCACAGACATATGAAAAGGGAAACTATTGGCCTGACCTGTGGTGGCACAGTGGATAAAGCATGAACCTGGAAATGCTGAGGTCACCGGTTCAAAACCCTGGGCTTCCATGGTCAAGGCACATATGGCAGTTGATGCTTCCAGCTCCTCCCCCTTCTCTCTCTCTGTCTCTCCTCTCTCTCTCTGTCTCTGTCTCTCCCTCTCCTCTCTAAAATGAATAAATAAAAAAATTAAAAAATTAAAATTAAAAAAAAGAAAAGGGAAACTATGTCGCTAAGTCTTCAATACTTTTGCCAGATTAGGTTGGACATGTGTTTGCTCTTCTTCACAGGATTGGACCACATCAGACTGACATGTGAGGTCCTTTCTCCATCTAGAAACCAAGTCATATTAGACATGTTACTTCTTTTTTCTTTTTGGCAGAGACAGAGAGAGAGTCAGAGATGGACAGATGGAGACAGACAGACAGGAATGGAAAGAGATGAGAAGCATCAGTTCTTCATTGTGGCACCTTAGTTATTCACGGATTGTTTTCTCATATGTGCTTTGACTGGGGGGCTACAACAGAGCAAGTGACCCCTTGCTCAAGCCAGCGACCTTTAATCCCAAGTTAGCAACCATGGTGTCATATCTATGATCCAACGCTCAAGCCAGCAATCCAGTGCTCAAGTTTGTGAGCCCATACTCAAGCCAGATGAGCCTACACTCAAGCTGGTGACCTTGTGATTTTGAACGTGATTCCTCCACATCCCAGTCTGACACTCAATCCACTACTCCACTGCCTGGTCAGGCACCATCTTGTGTTTTAAATGTACAATTCTGAAATTTTATAGAACCCAGCTCTCATTGTGTTAGTTTTTTTTCAATCCTAGTATATTCTTTCTTTGTCTCCATCTAGATTGATTTCTCATTCTTTCTTTAAGGTTGAATTAATAATACAACAAGGGTCATTCCCATGGAGGCATGTCATTAAGATTAAATAGGGGCTATTTTTTTAAAAAATTATTGAAAGTTGAACAAAAAATGTTTAGCCAGTATCAAGGCAATAATATTAGCCTGTTATCCCAAGTATCCAGAGCTGTCTCTACTATCTACCAGACATAAATATTTCCTTTTTTTCCCCTAAGGACAAGCTCTCACATTTTGAAATACCTTGCAATGCTGTGCAACTCCACATATGCGAATACACTTTGATCTATTACATGTTGCAGCCTGAAGTAGTAACATGACTACGTGTTATGGCAAAAAGGTTGCTCCTTAGTCTGATCTGCATTTTCCAGGTAACTTGCTAGGCACCTTATGAGCCATCAGTTTGTCTCTCAGAAAATCTTAGAAAAAGAACATCTGTAAACATCGTACAGGGTGTACTAAAGTCTGACTAGTATTTTAGGGTATTGTAGGTTCTGAGATGAAAGCAGTAAGGACGTTGAAAAAACAGTATTATTTATTCAACAGACTTGCTAGAAATCTTAGATCCTCCCTAGTCACTACATTCTGTCCATATAAAAATCTCCATGAAAGCAGAACTACATCCTCCATGAGAATACTCAGAAACAAACAAGACTAGCCTTAAGGGGAATGCATGTAATCCATGCTTTTCTCTCTTCACCTAGAGTGCAAGGTAGAGCCCAGATCTGAATAGATGCTTGACAGGAGAACTCATTAAACTAATTTTTTTATTATTATTCAGTGAGAGGAGGAGAGCAGAGTAGACTCCCGTATGTGCCCAGGATCCATCCAGCAAATCCACTAGGGAGCAATGCTCTGCCCATCTGGGGTGTTGCTCCATTGCTCATCAACCTAACCTTTTTTAGGGCCTGAGGCAGAAGCCATGGAGCCATCCTCAGTGCCTGGGGCCAACTCACTCCAGTTGAGCTATAGCTGCATGAAGGGAAGAGAGAGAGAGAGAAAGAGAGAGAGAGAAAGAGAGAGAGAGAGAGAGAGAGAGAGAGAGAAGTAGGAGGGGTAGAGAAGCAGATGGGTGTTTCTCCTATGTGCCCTGACCAAGAAACAAACCTGGGACATCCCAACACCAGGCTGATACTCTACCACTGATAAAACTGGCCAGAATTAAACTAATATGTTAAAAGTATATATAATTCGGCCTGACCAGGTGGTGGCACAGTGGATAGAGCATCAACCTGGGACACCGAGAACCTAGGTTGGAAACCTCTAGGCACCAGCTTGATTGTGGGCTCATCCAGCTTGATTGTGGGCTTACCACCTTGAGCATGGGCTTGTCAGCTTGAGTGTGGGATCATAGACATGACCCTATGGTCACTGGCTTCAGCCCAAAGGTCACTGGCTTGAGCAAGGGGTCTCTGGCTCAACTGGAGCCTTACCCTGCACCCCTCCCACCATCAAGGAACATATGAGAAAGCGATCAATGAACAACTAAAGTGCCACAATAAAGAATTGATACTTCTTGTTTGTGTGTTCATACATATGTACATGCATGCGTACATATATACAGAGAGAGAGAGAGATTTGACTCTATAATTTATAATTGTAGCAAGGAACAGACAACTCGACTAAAAATATCTTAACTAGCAATGAAAATGTCTTATTTTTCACAGGAGAAAAATCTAGAGATAACAAACTCTTAGGGTTAATTAATTCTGTGGCCCAATGATGCTATCAAATCCCTAGGTTCATTCTATTACCTTCAACGTGTCAGCTGCTTTTGTCATCAGCAAGAAATGACACACTATTGCCGGGCTGCATAGTCTCACCAAAAAAAACATGTAAATGGCAGGAAGAGAAATAATACTTTTGCTGTTAAGAGTGAAATATAGTAAAAATAGCTCAAAACCCCCCATCCTACACTTCCTCACAGCAAAATTACATTCCATGGCAAGATTAGCTCAGAGAATTTATGATACCTCCCTGGATCTGTGGAGGGGCCCAGCCTCCTCTCTAACTTATATAGCTGTCTGCTATAAAAACCAAGGTGGGTTTTTGATAATGAAAGAAGAAAGGAGAAGCTGGTAGATAGAGAATAAAGAATATGTCTTAAAGGGTTATTAAAGAGATATTGAAGTAAAGGAATCTGTATCAATCAGGATATAGTCTGAAAAACTGCAAACTGCAACTGTGGCAGGTATTTCAAGCAGGGCGTCAGTCACAAGATATTGGAAGACTGAAAGAGCAAGGAAAGGATGCTAAAATTGCCTATAAATTAATAACCATAAAAAATTGCTGCCTCACCAGAGCTGAGGTAACAGAATTGAAGAGGTGGGATTGCCAGAGAGCATGGAAGGGTGGGGTGCTGTCATAACTTGTACTGGTCACTCTAAAAGTGATGCCATACAGCTGGTGCTCAGACCACACAGAGGGCATTGTAAGTTGGTGCAGGTACCTTGGAGGAGGCACAGAATGGTTGGTTGTGCTCAGTGTGTCAAACGAAGTTAGAGGCTGAAGCCATAGTTGCCCTCTGTTGCCTTGAGATGCTGATAGGAAGTACAAACATAAAAGTCATCTTATTCTGCCATCTGCCTGCCTTCCAGTCACCCTCTTGTGCTTCCTTCCCACTCAGAGAAAGCTGGCAGGCAGAGGATTCAGAAAAATGTCTGGCTGGCAAGCCCAGCAGCATGTAACAGAATACAGAATACAGGGCAATGAACTTGGAGTTAAGACTGACAGTTGGTAAATCAATAGCACAACATCTTGAAATATTGAAACACTGTGATATAGCAGCATACATATTTTTAAAATATTACACAAGAAAAGGCCTTTTGTGTTAGCAAATGATAACAACCCAACCTGAAATGTTCTTTTATACCTAACAACACTATAGTTTTCATGTCTCAACATAATATCAAATGATGTTTTAAAGACTTCCCTGGCCTTCCTTTACTCTAGCACCTATTGAGAAAATTATGTAAGGTCAGTGAATCAGCCACTTTCAGCATCCATTTATTCATCTATAAAATACCTAAAAGACTGGTTTAAAGATAGAATAAAATTATCAAAAGGTAATCTCTGATTTAATTATATGTAAAATGCTCAATTGGTAATCATTAATAGTATTAGTTTAACAGCTCCTTCAATCCCAATTTATAAAAAAAAAATGATTGCCATGGTCAATAACTTTTTATATGTACCCCTAAAGAACCTTATACAAAATTAATATTATGTAATTATTATCATTTTTCTTTAAATTATTCATGTGCACATTTATGACTGTTATTATCTAGTGTTACTTGAGGACATAACATATTCTCATTGATTTAACAAAGTGCTACACACATAGTAGAAAAACTATAGTCAATAAAAATTTTTAAAAGTTGATATGAATGATGGTGACTATAATATATATGTGAAGAGATTTATGAAGGAGAGAAAGTGTACATGTCTTCATGGAGGTTATTTTACTATTTTCTATGGAAGGTATAGTCTCCATATTGTATAAATAAAATACACATATCAGGATAAGTCTACAAAGAGAAGTATAAATACTAAGGCTACAGAAGTTCTTGAGGAAAAGATGTTATGATTAGCTACTATAGTTTATTGATGTTGAAAAGGGAAGATTTTATATAGATAATAAAAAGAGGCTAGAAAGATTATTGCAAGTAAGCTAATTGACATGGGAAAAAATAAACACTAGAAATGCTAGAAATAAGTACATTCTAGCATCCATGAGACAGCAAATATGAGAGATAAGTTTTTCCAAATTATTTGGGGTTAGGTTTAAAAAGACTGTCTCTCCTTCTGTAGGCAATTGAGAGTAACATAAGTAATAGTATCTAAGGATAAATGCACTGTCCTTTGTGCAGGACAAATTATTATATATTAGGAGATATGGGAGGCAGAGAAAAGTTAAGGAGAATGTTGAAATAATCTTAAAATGCTAAGAGAATGGACTAAATTTATTGTAAAGTCATTTCCATAGAATACAGGATAGGACCATTCAAAGACAAGTCCGTGAGAAAATCTGACAGTTCACACTTAGCAGAAAGAAGAAAATCTGGATTAATTATTAATACATTTAGGATTTTACATTTTTTTAATTCTAGGATTTAGCTCTAAATTTAGCTCAATCTCTCCCTACCTTCTTTTCTTATTCTCTGAAATCTTGCCCCAGAAAAGCCACTCTAACCCAGTTCAGAAAATTATTCATTCATTTCTCTTCATATGTGTGCAGAATTTAGCAGACTTTTTGAAGACAATGTTGCCTTTGAAACAAGAAAAGCTGTTTTAACATGTCACAGCATTTCTATTGGTTTTCAAACTGATAGTTCAATAAATTACTTGTGCTCTTTTCCTTTATTTTAGTACTTTTCTGTATTTTCAGCTCAAAAAACCAACAGACATACCTGATAGAATATGATGACTAGAAGTCTTTATCATGAAAAATTTAGTAATATTCCACAGTAGATAAAATAATAATAAAAAATAATGAGAAAATAATCTCCTCTAAAATTAAAACCAAAGATACACTACTGACCCATGCTAAAATATTTTACAGCATGGAATTTCTAGAGCATATGCATTAGAGTAATTATAAAAAGCAAATAATTTAAACACTTTTCAGCACAAAGCAGACTGTTACATAAGAGAATAAGAAAAATACTAAGATTGGTATTTCATTTTCAATTTTTAGAAATGATGATATTTAAATATAGTAATATAACCACTTTTTATTAACAATGTTTTCATGCTCTTGTCTGGTAGCTAGAGCATAAATCAGTGTTTATTAAGGCCCCATTAAAGGAGATGACAAATATTTGAATTGGATTACTAAATATATACATAGTTTCCACTGGATTGGCTATATGCCTTTTTTTCATAGATAACAGCTTTCCTTCTAACTTTAGTAAGCCCATTGGAAAAGAGTGGACATGCAAACTTTGGGCCTCACATTCAAGCTTTGACATATTCTTCTGTGGGCATTGTAATGCTTATAATGAATCTATTTAGTCAGCAGCTTTAGAACTATGGGTCGGAGGAGTGGGTTTATTAAAGTTTGAATTTTTCCCTGGGGCCCTTGGCCAAGTGGATACTGGTGTTTCAAACATGCTTGAAAGTTATCTGGCTGCCCTTTAAGGAGTTTACAATGAAACTATTTTATTTCAAAGAAGGTGAAATTAAGAAATTTCCTGTGGCAGAACTACAGGTAATGTGTTGAGTGAGGACAAAAACCAATATACTCTTTCCATGTTGCTGGGTAATAAAAAGTGGTAGCATCAGAAGCTGGTCGGATGGAAGATCATCCTACCACCATTAATAAAGTAAATTTTTAATTTCTAAAGGGATTTATTTTATAATGACGTTATTCTCTCTTCTACTCCTTTTTGTTGAATTCTTAAAATGTATATCTACTTCAGGGTATAGAAAGTACAGAAGTTAACACTAAAAGAGAGGACTTCTTCACAACTTGGAATTATATATTTCTTTCAGCACTACAGAGAAAAAATAGCAGAAATTCAATATCTACACTTTGGTAACTAATAAAACTATAGAAAAGCAAAAGGCAATTAAAATGAATTTGTTTTCACTGCACATCTTCACCTATTTGTATTGAAGAAAAACATCTCAGAACAATAAAACTAAGGTCAGTAAGTGATTATTATTATTGTTGTTGTTAGTTTTATTTCATTAACATATAAAACCAGTAAATAGGCCTATTAAAATAGCATCTTCGATGCTAGCTTGAAATACTCATGACACTTTTTGGACATAAATATTTATCTAATGAATATCTTTTGAAATTATTAACAGTGAGTTGCAAAATAATAGGGAAGTGAGGAACGCAATGGATAAAATAAATTCATTAGGCAGACATTCCATCACCATTTAAAAATTAGCCTATATTTCCTTTCTCTTTTATTAATTAAAAATAATTTAATTCACTATAAAAAAATTTCTAACACTTACATAATATCTAGTCTTTAATCTTTTTTACTAAGTTGGAATTCAATTGCTTCAAAAATGTAGGCAGTTCTCCTTTAAATATGTTAACTGAAACAATTGAGAAACTTTTGCTTATTTCTCACTTCTTCCATTTGAGTCTTACTTATTGTACTATGAATCTTATGTAACATCATAATGCAAAGGAAAATGACCCTATCATGATGTGATATATACTTCCACTCAAAGTATTTTTGATGGTTGAATGTTTGGTTAGTTAATTCCTCCAACCAGTATTTTTTAATTTAAAACAAATACATATACAGCAATGACCTTTTTTGTTACAAAATAAACACAACTCAAGTACTATAATTTTTTTATATGAATCCTAAAGTTTACTTAGTACATACTTTACTTTAGTAAAGTTACACGTTCAGGATATTAGAAACGCTGTCTGGTGTAAGACTGGGTATTTTGTCAAAACATAATATCCATATAGCAGGATCTTAGCCTTAAACCATGAACAAGGAAGAAATGTTTCTGTAATTCTCTTATTGATTTTCATGCATTATCTATTAGAAATGACCACTGCCATTCTAACATAGTGCTAGTTGTGAACATTTATCATATGTTTTGGCCTAAATTTTATTTTATTGTACATTATGTAGCCTATGCCCTTCCATTGAAATATTGCTCTTATCTTGAAATCAAAGAGTACTATTTTAGTTATACTTCATGATTTGGAATAATTATCAAATATTTTTTGAACTGAATAACAAACACAGTAAAACTTCCAAAGATATGTTATGGTTGTGAGAAAATTAAAACCATAGTAATCTTACTGATCAAGACTTCTAAAATAACTGCCATCACATCAATAAACACAGGAACTGCATAGTTGTTGAAAACTGTACTTAAGGACCAAAGCAATGAGTACATTTTGAATAGCTTTTTGTTTTATTGTTCTAAAAATCATAGGGCCCATCTTTAAGACATAGTTCATAGAATATACTACCCATCATGTATTCCAGGGGTAGTCAACCTTTTTATACCTACCACCCACTTTTGTATCTCTGTTAGTAGTAAAATTTTCTAACTGCCCACCGGCTCCACAGTAATAGTGATTTATAAAGTAGGGAAGTAACTTTACTTTATAAAATTTATAAAGCAGAGTTACAGCAAGTTAAAGCATATAATAATAATCACTTACCAAGTACTTTATGTCAGATTTTCACTGTTTGGCAGAATAAATCTTCATAAAACAACTTACTATAATTAAAGCTATCTTTTTTATTTTATTTTTTTATTAATTTTACTAGGGTGACATCAATAAATCAGGGTACATATTTTCAAAGAAAACATGTCCAAGTTATCTTGTCGATCAATTATGTTGCATACCCATCACACAAAGTCAGATTGTCCTTTGTCACCCTCTATCTAGTTTTCTTTATGCCCCTCCCCTTTCCCCTCCCTCTCCTCCATAACCACCACACTCTTGTCAATGTCTCTTTGTCTCCTTTTTATAACCCACCTATGTATGGAATAATGCAGTTCTTGTTTTTTTCTGATTTACATATTTCACTCCGTATAATGTTATCAAGATCCCGCCATTTTGTTGTAAATGATCCGATGTCATTTCTTATGGCTGAGTAGTATTCCATAGTGTATATGTGCCACACCTTCTTTATCCAGTCATCTATTGAAGGGCTTTTGGGTTGTTTCCATGTCTTGGCCACTATGAACAATGCTGCAATGAACATGGGGCTGCATGTGTCTTTACGTATCATTGTTTCTGAGTTTTTGGGGTATATACCCAGTAGAGGGATTGCTGAGTCATAAGGTAGTTCTATTTTCAGTTTTTTGAGGAACCACCATACTTTTTTCCATAATGGTTGTACTACTTTACATTCCCACCAACAGTGAATGAGGGTTCCTTTTTCTCCACAGCCTCTCCAACATTTGCTATTACCTGTCATGTTAATAATAGCTAATCTAACAGGTGTATGGTGGTATCTCATTGTAGTTTTGATTTGCATTTCTCTAATAACTAATGAAGATGAGCATCTTTTCATATATCTGTTGGCCATTTGTATTTCTTCCTGGGAGAAGTGTCTGTTCATGTCCTCTTCTCATTTTTTTATTGAATTGTTTGTTTGTTGTTGAGTTTTATGAGTTCTTTATATATTTTGGATATTAGGCCCTTATCTGAGCTGTTGTTTGAAAATAACATTTCCCATTTAGTTGGCTGTCTGTTTATTTTGTTGTCAGTTTCTCTTGCTGAGCAAAAAGTTCTTAGGCTGATGTAGTCCCATTCATTTATTTTTGCCTTCACTTCCCTTGCCTTTGGAGTCAAATTCATAAAATGCTCTCTAAAACCAAGGTCCATGAGTTTGGAACATCTGTCTTCTTCTATGTACTTTATTGTTTCAGGTCTTATATTTAGATCTTTGATCCATTTTGAATTAATTTTAGTACAATGGGACAAACTGTAGTCCAGTTTCATTCTTTTGCATGTAGCTTTCCAGTTTTCCGAGTGCCATTTGTTGAAGAGGCTTTCTTTTCTCCATTGTGTGTTGTTGGCCCCTTTATCAAAAATTATTTGATGATATATATGTGGTTTTATTTCTGTACTTTCTATTCTGTTCCATTGCTCTGAGTGTCTATATTTCTGCCAATACCATGCTGCTTTGATTGTCATGGCTCTATAATATAGGTTGAAGTCAGGTATTATAATGCCCCAGCTTCGTTCTTTTTCTTTAGGATTGCTTTGGCTATTTGGGGTTCTTTATAGCTCCATACAAAACTGATGATTTTTTGTTCCATTTCTTTAAAAAATGTCATTGGAATTTTGATAGGAATTCCATTAAATTTATAAATAGCTTTGGGTAATATGGCCATTTTGATTATATTTATTCTTCCTATCCAAGAACAAGGAATATTCTTCCATCTTATTGTATCTTTTACAATTTCCCTTAACAATGGTTTATAGTTTTCATTATATAGGTCCTTTACATTCTTTGTTATGTTTATTCCTAGGTATTGTATTTTTTTTGTTTTAATTGTAAAGGGGATTATTTTTTTTAGTTCATTCTCAAATGTTTCATTGTTGGCATATAAAAAAGCTATGGACTTTTGTATGTTAATTTTGTATTCTGCGAACTTACTGTATTGGCTTATTGTTTCTAGTAGTCTTTTTGTAGATTCTTTGGGGTTTTCGATGTATAGGATCATATCATCTGCAAAAAGTGATACCTTTACTTCTTCTTTTCTGATATGGATGCCTTTTATTTCTTTGTTTTGTCTGATTGCTCTGGCTAGAACCTCTAGCACCACATTAAATAAGAGTGGAGAGAGTGAACAACCCTGTTTTGTTCCTGATTTAAAGGGGAAAGCCTTCAGTTTTATGCCATTTAATATGATGTTAGCTGATGGTTTATCACTATGACCTTTATCATGTTGAGATATTTTTCTTCTATACCCATTTTGTTGAGTGTCTTAAACATAAAATTGTGTTATATTTTTTCGAATGCCTTTTCTGCATCTATTGATAAGATCATGTGGTTTTTGTTCTTTGTTTTGTTGATATGGTGTATTACATTAACCGTTTTATGTATGTTGAACCATCCTTGAGATTCTGGGATGAATCCCACTTGATCATGATGTATTATTTTTTTAATATGTTTTTGTATTCAATTTGCCAGTATTTTGCTTAGTATTTTAGCATCTGTATTCATTAGAGATATTGGTCTATAGTTTTCTTTTTTTGTGCTGTCCTTGCCTGGTTTTAATATGAGAGTTATGTTGGCCTCATAAAATGTGTTTGGAAGTATTGCTTCTTCTTCAATTTTTTGGAAGACTTTCAGTAGAATAGGAACCAAGTCTTCTTTGAATGTTTGATAAAATTCACTAGTATAACTGTCTGGGCCTGGACTTTTATTTTGGGGGAGGTTTTTAATCGTTTTTTCTATTTCTTTCCTACTAATTCATCTGTTTAGACTTTCTGCTTCTTGACTTAGTCTAGGAAGGTTGTATTGTTCTAGGAATTTATCCATTTCTTCTAGGTTGTTGAATTTAGTAGCATAAAGTTTTTCATAGTATTCTACAATAATTCTTTGTATATCTACGGTGTCCATGGTGATTTCTCCTCTTTCATTTTGGATTTTGTTTATATGAGTCCTTTCTCTTTTTTCCTTGGTAAGTCTTGCCAAGGGTTTGTCAATATTGTTGCTCTTTCCAAAGAAATAGCTCCTTGTTCTATTAATTTTTTCTATACTTTTTCTGTTCTCTATTTCATTTATTTCTGCTCTGATTTTTTTTTTCTTTTCATTTTTCTGAAGCTGGAAACAGGGAGAGACAGTCAGACAGACTCCCGCATGCGCCCGACCGGGATCCACCCGGCACGCCCACCAGGGGCGACGCTCTGCCCACCAGGGGGCGATGCTATGCCCATCCTGGGCGTCGCCATGTTGCGACCAGAGCCACTCTAGCGCCTGAGGCAGAGGCCACAGAGCCATCCCCAGCGCCCGGGCCATCTTTGCTCCAATGGAGCCTCGGCTGCGGGAGGGGAAGAGAGAGACAGAGAGGAAAGCGCGGCGGAGGGGTGGAGAAGCAAATGGGCGCTTCTCCTGTGTGCCCTGGCCGGGAATCAAACCCGGGTCCTCCGCACGCTAGGCCGACACTCTACCGCTGAGCCAACCGGCCAGGGCTTCTGCTCTGATTTTTATTATCTCCTTTCTTCATCTGGTTTTGGGTTCTCTTTGTTCTTCTTTTTCCAGTTCTTTTAGGTGTGAAGTTAAGTGGTTCACTTGGGCTCTCTTTTGTTTGTTCATATATGCCTGAAGTGATATGAACTTCCCTCTTATCACTGCTTTTGCTGCATCCCATAGATTCTGATATGTCGTATTGTCATTTTCATTTGTCTGTATATATCTTTTGATCTCTGTGCTTCTTTCTTCTTTGACCTATTCATTTTTTAAAAGTATGTTGTTTAGTTTCCACATTTTTGTGGGGTTTTTTTCCCTCTTGTTTGCAGTTGAACTCTAGTTTCAAGGCTTTATGATCAGAAAATATGCTTGGTACGACTTTGATTTTTCTGAATTTGCTGATGTTATTTTTGTGGCCCAACATATGGTGAATTCTTGAGAATGACCCATGTACACTCAAGAAAAATATATACTCTGTCACTTTGGGATGAAATGTCCTGTAGATGTCTATCATATCCAGGTGCTTTAGTGTTTTGTTTAAGGCCAATATATCTTTATTGATTCTCTGTTTGGATGACCAATCTAGAGCCATCAGCAGTATATTGAGGTCTCCAAGTATGATTGTATTTTTGTCAGTTTTTGTTTTAAGGTTAATAAGTAGCTGTCTTATATATTTTGGAGCTCCTTGGTTTGGTGCATATATATTAAGAATTGTTATGTCTTCTTGATTTAGTATCTCCTTAATCATTATGAAATGACCATTTTTGTCTCTGAGTACTTTTGCTGTCTTGTAGTCAGCATTATCAGATATGAGTATTGCTACACCTGCTTTTTTTTGGATGTTTTTTGCTTGGAGTATTGTTTTCCAGCCTTTCACTTTGAATTTGTTTTTATCCTTGTTGCTTAGATGAGTTTCTTGTAGGCAGCATACAGTTGGATTTTCTTTTTTAATCCATTCTGCTACTCTGTGCCTTTTTCTTGGTGAGTTTAATTCATTTACATTTAGTGTAATTATTAACACTTGTGGGTTCCCTATTGCCATTTTATACATTGCTTTCTGTTAGTTTTGTGTCTTGTTTGATTCTTCTCTTTTGTTTTTCTATCCTTTGTTTTTGTTTCATTGTATTCCATACTTCTTTCCTCTGTTGCTATCTTTTTTCAATCATGTGCTTCTGTGGTGGTTTTTTCAATAGTGGTTACCATTAAGTAATGAATGGGTTCCTACCCTGTTCATTGTAGTGCACTATCTTGTGAGTACTTCTGCACTCCATCATCCTTTGCTACTGTTAATCTCCGCCCTCTTCCTCCCTTTTTTTTGTTGTCACAGTTTAAATTTGGTTTATTGTGTTCTTGGTGGAGCTTTTACTTGTGTTTTTGTTTTGTTTTGTTCTTTGTATCTGATTGGAGAATCCCCTTTAGTTATTCTTGTAGTGAGGGTTTTCTGATGATAAATTCCCTAATCTTTTCTGTATCTGTGAATGTTTTTATTTCTTCTTTGTATTTGAAGGATAGCTTTGATGGGTATAGTATTCTTGGCTAAAAGTTCCTCTGTTTCAGAACTTTAAATATTTGGGTCCACTCTCTTCTAGCTTGTAGAGCTTTGTTGAGAAATCGGATGAAAATTTAATGGGCCTTCCTTTATATATTGTATTCTTTTTTTCCCTGGCTGCCTTGAGAATTTTTTCTTTGTCGTTGGTTTGTGCCATTTTCATTATGATGTGCCTTGGAGTAGGTTTGTTGGGGTTAAGAAAACTCAGAGTTCTGTTTGCTTCTTGAATTTGAGGATGTAGTTCTTTCCACAGGCTTGGGAAGTTCTCATTTATTATTTGTTTGAATATGTTCTCCATTCCATTTTCTCTCTCTTCTCCCTCTGATATACCTATTATTTTTATGTTATTCTTTTTGATGGAGTAAGACAATTCCTGTAGGGCTTTCTCATTTTTTTTTAAATTTTTGAGTCTCTTTCTTCTTCTCTGTGTTATGCCTCAAGTTGCTTGTCCTCTATTTCACTAATTCTACCTTCTATCTGGCCTGTTCTATTAGCTAAGCTTGTTACCTCATTTTTCAGCTCATGAATTGAGTTTTTCATCTCTGTTTGATTTGTTTTTGTTTTTATAGTTTCAATTTCCTTGGTAATATATTCTTTGTGTTCATTGAGTCATTTTCTGAGCTCCCCAAATTGCCTTTCTGTGTTTTCTTGTATACCTCTGAGTATTTTTAGGATTTCTGTTTTAAATTCTCTGTCATTTAGCTCCAAGGTTTCCAATATATTAATTTTTTTTCTCCATAGATTTTTCCACATTTATCTGTGCTACCTCTCTGTCTTTTGTATCCATGATATTTGATTTCCTTTTCCTTAATGGCATCTGAGGGTGGTTTTTCTGATAGTACTTTACGTTCAGGGTGGGACTTCTGGAGGCTCCAAGGATAGAGTTTTCTGTCTCTGGTTGAAGATCTTGTTGAATTTTGGGGGAGATTTATCGGTATCGCTCCTTATGGCGCCATTTCTCTGACGTCACTCCTCAAAACTATCTTTTTATTTATATTTAGGTTGCTCTGCTACTGCCCATCACCCCCCACCATGAAAGCTGAAACACCCACTAGTGGATGGTAGGGACCAGGCTGACTACCACTGATGTATTCTAAGCCTCTTTCTACTGTGAAGTTCTGGGGAGATCCAATTGACATTATAGTAATAGAATCTTATGATGTTAGAATAAATTGTTGACTTAAAAAGTCGAAGAATAGAACTTTTTTTTTTGAGATTTCTTCAAATGAAGAAATAACAAAATTTGAACAGTGGTACTGTGGATAAGACCAATGATTATGGAATTAGGCATGTCTTAGGTTCAGTCACAGTTTTACCAATAACTATATATTCTTACTAAGGGTATCAATTTTTTCTTATTTTCCTTCCTTAGGTTTATGGAAACCATGCAGAGTATTAGCATTCTAGCCTAACCCAATATCATTCAAACTGCCCATTATTGGGCAGCTCCCATATTACCAATTGGGAACAAAATACAAGACCTATTATGAAGACTCTATTTTAAAGAATTATACAAACTAGTTTGTACCCTCAAGATACATAGACAATTAGATAATAGTAAGTTTAGAATCATTTTGTGAAATATAACTGAGACTAGTTGTTTGATGGTTAATCTGAAAAGTAACTTAAAGAGGAGAATTTTTTTAAATTGTATAAATTTTAAATCAATTATAATTTATAATTTTAGTGTGTTCAAAGTATAAGAAAAACAAAATAAATGAGTGACAGCTCTTTTAAATTTTTATAATTAAAATTCCTTCCTTCAATGTTTACTGCTGTTTGGCCCATATATAATTCAACTAAACATTTTCAATCTTCAAAACTCAATACAGTATTATAGAGAAAAATCTTTTTAAAATTATATCAGTGATTTTATTTATGTAATAATATGGTTAAAATATATACAATTACAGTAAAAAGGTAGGTAAAAAAGTACATCTGAATATTGGTTAACACAAAGATAAGTTGAGGCAGCCAACCTGCATAGACATAACAGAAAGCATGCTATTAATTTAAAGGAGAATATACAAAATAAAATAAAATAATTTAAAGGAGAATATATAGCATCATTTCATCCATGAAGTTAGTAAAATTGAGCCTAATTAATACAATATGCATGATAAGTTTTAAATTCTGTTTTCGCTCAATAGAATTACAAAGCAATAAGAATTTTGAGCATAAAGAGATAAATTGATAAGCTTCATTGGCAAGTCAACTTTGCACTTAGCTTTTTACGCTTGGAGATGGAAGGATTCAGAATGAGAAAAAATATAGGGAGGCTATGCCAGATAAAGAGAGAAATATGAACAAAGACATGAGCAGTAGACATAGATCTTGATCTCACTCAGGAAGAGAGCACGTGATATTGAGCAAAGGTTGAAATAGGCTCATGACTGAAACCTACCTCAGACCACATTAATAACTGGAAGTGTACATTTCTTATCTCCTCTGACTCCTGAGCAAGTCTGACTTCCCACACAAAGAATAGGAGACTAGTGTCTCAGAAAATCCTCAGCTCTTTTGATCTGACAGAGTTTTCAGATTTAGAAATAATAGAGTAGGTTTTGTATGGAGAAAACTAGAGATAAAGGAGGACATGCCTACGAAGTTTCCCCTTATTAAGATAAGAGAAACAAGTATATTTTCCAAACTAATGATATCAAACCTCACCAGGTATCTAAATAAATATATTTAGAAAATAATGTATTTTTTCTCACAAACATCTGACTGTGCTTTTACATTTACTTCTTCGATTTAATGAATGCATAATACAAGCTTAAGTCATTAGGAATACAACCATGAGTAAAATAAACACTCCCACTGACCACATAGTTGTGAGGAAATACAAACATATACCACTTTAGGATGAAAATGCATTGTGAAAAATAAAATATATAATTTTGATGATTTTGTTGCTGATGAAAATGGTGTTATTTTACAGAGTCACAGGGGAAGCATTCCAAAGGACTCACTATGGGAGACTGTGGTCTGATATAGTTTAATGGAGTTGAAATGAAAGGCTGCTCCCAGGTTCTAGTGTTCCATCTCCATCCATTCCACCAAGGACAAAGACCAGCATAGTCTTTATCATCAGGTCCAAGAGAAAGACTAAAGTCCAGATAGTCTGTGTCATGATCCAATGTATTTCAAAGTTTAGTCCAATCCAGGCACTGCATTACTATACCAAGGCTGCATTCAGAGCCTGTGCTGGGTAGACCATGTGGCTGCAAGCACAAACAGCATGACTTTTTGGAGAATTTATGAACAAATGGGGCAAGTGAGTGTTTTCAAGTACAAGAGAAGACAGCCTCTTTGTTAGGTTTTGGTCTATTATATCTTGGACTAAGAATGACTAGCATTTCTTCAAACCAACCTATCAGCTTATTAATCTTTTACTGGCTTCTATTGGTTCCTCCCACTAACCATCAGTTCCTTTTTTTAGGCTAGAGTGACAGTTCTCTATGGTACCATCTTGGTTTCTACTATGTATTTCTTAAAGTGAAAGCATGGAAGACTCTCTTATAATCTGGGGAATAGACCACTAGGGAAACACTTCTTAACTAAGGACAGAGGACATAGCGGTTTCTGGGAGAGTGTGAATGAGCCTGTAAATGCTATAGTTCCCTAGAAGTAGGCTTCCCAGTTTTATTAAGCTTAATATTTGAATCCCTCTTTCCTAGTTAATTATGCTCAATGTCTGATTCCCTTTGCTTCTTTCCTATATCAATATCTAGCTACCCACACTAACAATTTCATGTTGTGTAAACATTATAGTATTGTCATGCAAACCTAGATAGTATAGTCTTCTATGACCCTAGGCTTTTTGGTATAGTTTATTGCTCTATAGGAGAGAAAAAATAATTTTTCTTTTATCTTTCTGGGTTTGGCTGAGGCATTTCTAAACTGTAAGACAAACAAGGAAAAACAAACATTCACCTCCTATGGGAAAGAAAAAATTAGTAACTCCCAAAATGGTGAAAGCCACCACTTTATATATATATATATATACCATCTTCAGCTAAACATACAAAAAAGATATGGTTTTGGGAGTCAGTTATGGAAAGTTAGCAGAAAAAGCTCAGCAAACAATGAAAAGGTTGTTGTGCATATTTAAGTCATTGTCTTTCTCATTGATAAAGTTTCTAAAGATTAGTTCACTCCTTCATCCTGGTACAGCAAAGATTGCACCCTTACAAATGGAAATTCTTATAAATGTAAATGTCTTTTACAAAGGTTAAGTTCTACCTTGTTTTCACACCTTCTCCAATGTCTGCTATTTCTTATGCCAAATAGACATATTTATGGGTGACAAATTCTGTTTCCTTATAGCTTTTGAGTTACAAACCCATAGAGCATATTACTTTTCTCAATACTTTGACAGTTGTAACACAAGGCTAAACTATTTATGTTAAGTGATGTGCTATGACATTATATCACCTACAATGGCAGTAGACTATAGGAATTTTCCATCTCCTTTATAATCATATGGGACCACCATCATATATGTGATCTGTCATTGATTGATTATTATGTAACATTTGACTATATAGAAAAGATAAAATAATTAAAAAATAGATTTTATTATGCCTTAATTACATCAAATGATAATACTTACTAGAAAAAGAAAAAACAGGGAAGTGGTAAACAGAGCACTGGGCATGGAGCTAAAGTTTCATTTTAAAGATGATTGTCAGAGAGGTCCTCATGAAACAATGACATTTCATCAAGAATTGAAATAATGAGGCCCTGGCCAGTTGGGTCAGTGGTAGAGTGTCAGCCTGGCGTGCAGGAGTCCTGGGTTCGATTCCCAGCCAGGGCACACAGGAGAGGTGCCCGTCTGCTTCTCCACCCCTCCCTCTCTCCTTCCTCTTTGTCTCTCTCTTTCCCTCCCACAGCCAAGGCTCCTTTGGAGCAAAGTTGGTCCAGGCACTGAGGATGGCTCTATGGTGTCTGCCTCAGACACTAGAATGGCTCTGGTTGTGACAGAGCAACGCCCCAGATGGGCAGAGCATCGCCCCCTGGTGGGCATGCTGGGTGGATCCTAGTCGGATGCATGTTGGAGTCTATTTGACTGCCTCCCCTTTTCCAGCTTCAGAAAAATACAAAAAAAAAAAAAAAAGAATTGAAATAATGAGAGAAATCATCAAGTACAAATAGGAAGGAAGAATATTCCAAATAATAAGACCAGAAAGTGTAAAGACCTAAGTAAGAGGATAGTACCTTTATGAAACAGCAAAGAGGTCTCTAGCTTACAGCAGAGTGATTAAAATGGAAAATAGTAGAAGATTTCATAAATGTAAAGCAAAAGGATGACCCAACTATGGCTAGTTTTATATACTATTTATAGAGATTTGGATTTTACTGAGGTGAGATGGAAACCTTGAGTAAAGGATGCTATTACTCAAAATTTAAATGATCTGGCTGCTAAGATAAGAAATGATTGTAGAAAGCAAGGATGGAAAAGAATGGTTAAGATGCTATTTCCATCACCCAGGAGATATGGAATGATATGCACTAAGGTTCCAGTGGTGAGAGTTGGTCATGTTTTGTATATTTTAAAGGTAAAGTTGACAAGATTTGCTGATGCTTTCAACATGGGAACATGAGTCAAATTTTTGTGTCTTGGACCAAAAGGGAGGTAAAATTCCTATGGAAAAGGTGAAATGAAGAAATGGATTTAGGGAAGAAAGAATAGGAGATCAGTTTAAAACACATTAAGGTGGAGAAACCAACTGCATATGTTTAATATTTAAATTTGAGTTTAAGAACTATGAATGTATAGAAATTTGGATTGTTAGCATTTAGCTGGTATTTGAAGAAAAGAGACTGAATGTGGTAACTTTAGTTTATTTCCACATATCATATTTCAAGTACCATGCTAGATATATAGTACTTTAAATTTTTGGCCATTAAAAAACAAAACAAAAGAAAACTGGTAAAGTCTATAAGAATAAAAATTTGATTTACCTGTTATTTTAAAATACATGACTTCAGTAGGCTGTGTCATTTTGTTGTGTTTAATTCCCTATGAACTTTTGAAATATCAAATAAGCCCTTGATACATTTTTCAGATACACTATTTTTTATCAGCTAGAAATATCGCATTTCCCCATGCATAAGACGCACCTAATTTTGAAAATTTTGAGGTCTAAAAACTGGATGCATCTTATACAGTGGTTGTAGAATTTTTTACTTGTATTTTTTGCTTTTTTGAGCTTATTTTTGCACTCATTGTTGAAGACAGTGATTCCTCATCAGATACAGATGAGGACAAGCTAATGGATGGGAGTTTTGACAGTGATGAGGAGTTTTATAAATTTTATGGTGAATAAAACTTGAGTTCAATAACTTTATGTAGTACATTTTTTTTTATATTTTGGACCCCAAAATTAAGGTGTGTCTTATATATGGGATAGTCTTATACATGGAGAAACACTATAGTTCACTTAATTTTACTGAAATCCAGTTTCATGGCTTAGTTATACCACTATTATAAATTGTAAAATCATAATGACTTATGCACAGCAACAGAGCACATATTTTGATATAAGTTAATTTGCAATGAATTACATAAATTATGAAAATGCACATCTTTAAAGAATAGGCAGTTTGTATTAATTCTGAATTATGTCAACCTATCATTTAATAATTTTCAGGTGACTAACACTGGCAATACCATATGTTGCAGTATATGTATTTCCTTCTTTCTTCTAATTTTTTTCATCATGGTTCATGAGTAAATGCTATGAAGTTTAACTAATTTAATTAATGGATCTCAGGCCATTGATCCATGCATTAACATGTATTACTCAAATTACTCTGTGATGAAAGAGCTGTTTCTCTCGCTTGCTTGCTCTTTTTTTTTTTCAAAGAAAGGATTTTAGTGACCTCCAATCATCTGGCTGAACTAAGTAACAATTTATTTTAGAACAGACAAAATAATGCACTGCTAACAAGTCTCAGGCATAGAATATAACATTGTCACTAAAACTTCTGTTCATGTAGTTCCAGGGCTAATAAAATGGGTTATTATAATCCAACCCTAAGGGAATTTGAAGTAGTCTCATATTTTCTCAACTAAACTAGAAAATAATTATAGGGAAGGACCAAGAATTGCCCTCTTAGAATCTATAAAGCCAGTAGCCGCAGCCACCATCACAGCCGCCTGGCCCGTGCAAGTTCACACTTGATTTGGACAGACCGTAATGAAACAATGGAGCCAAGAACTGGTGGGCCATTCCCCTTAATCTTAGCTCGCACCTGGCAAGTGAGAAAATACACAGTGGGAAAACATTTCCTTTTCATTCAGGGCTCCCAAAGCCACTGATTCATCCAAGTATTCCTAGAATCAAAGGCCCCACCAGCCTTATTCACTTTTGTTCCCCATCTCCTTCACTTTGCACAAACTGCACAAACTGGCTTCTCCTTTAGCACTCTGCTATCTTGGCTGCCTCTCCACTGCAATGCTAATGGCAGGAACTGAGAGAAAGAGCCCCCAGTCTGCCTTATTTTACAGTGTAGAAATTAAAGCCTTTAAGCCAATATACAAATAAGGAAGTCTCTGATACAAAGCCACTTATCTGTGACATAAATGGGATTCTTCATAAGAGTGCACCACCCCACATCATGCAACAGTCAAGGGTGTGGGGAAAAGCTCAGTTTTGAAAAGATCTTAGTATTAAAGTGTGGAAAAGGCTTAGTCTTAAAAACTAAGCCTTAGGCTATAAGGACCTTGCCAGTTTATAGCCTGTCTCCTAAACTCAATGCAAACTATAAGTGAGCAAACATATACATCATATTTACAAACTTAATTGACCAACAGAGTTCATTTGAAAAAAAAATTTTGTTCATACTTTTATATTTTTCACTTTGTCCCTGGCATCTCTTTTTTTGTATGGTTACATCAGTCTTTTGGCCACTTAATTTTCTTGCTATCTCCAAATCAAGTTATACCAACAAAAGAGCAAAAGTTCTCTTCTCTTTGCTTTTGCAAAAACTATTTCTGTACCAGCTATAGAATTATAAACTTTACAGTTGTTTGTGTTTTCATTTATAGTTCTTCTCGTTCAAGAGGGTTTCAGCCAGCTAAGCAAAAAAAAAAAAAAGATGTAATAAGATGAATAATAAATAGACAAATCAATTGATGTAAAGAGAAAATAAAACCATCTATTGACAATAATCACTTACAGACCTCATTCTTCCAATTTAATTGCATAATTTAATTTGCACAATGCACCCAACAGTCACTTAATACATACTGTATTTCTTGAAGTCAATATATATTTGTTGAATAATATGATGGCTGAAAAACTAGTATGGAAGATTGTTACCTTTCAGAAAATAACTAATGGACATGTGTTGTAAATTCTATATTGAAATGTGGAGAAAATATATATTGATCTGGCTCACAAAATGTAGCAAGAAAACACAAGAGCAACAGAATTATGATTGCATATATCTTTCAGGCCCAGTGTATCTACAAAACAGTATTATTAGGCAACTTCTTCAGATCCATATGTCCAATTGACTACTTGTCATTTCTATCTGGATATTCTTCAAGTACCTCCTCTTAATTCATTATCTTCTTTAAAGCAAGTAACAGCATCCAAGATATAATTGTGAGCTATTCTGGTCTCTGTCTTTTCTCATATTTCTGGTCTAATTTAGAGGGTCAGATAATGTAGTCAAAAGAACACTAACTTTCTGTTCAGTCACATTTAATTTTATTCTCATTCCAAAATTTAATCTGTGTGACCTTCAGTAAACTACTTACTTTTTCTGAAAATCACCTTAAAGAAATAAAGAATTTTTCCAGAATTAATTGTAGTGAGGATTAAAATAACATATTTGGTACTTAATGAGCTTAATTACCAGTTTCTCTCACTGTTATTTAGATTAATACCAAAAAAAAACTATCAGATCTGTTTTGTCTCTGTTCTCACAAATAAATACCCTTATCTCTTTCTCTGTCACATTTCATGAGATTCCTACATTGGTGGGAGCTCCACCAATCCCACTCATAATCCAGCCTCCACACCATTATTAGGGCTCTGGTTCTAAAATGCAAATCTTATCATTATTCCTTATAAAGCCTTCAATGTCACAGACTTGTCTCCTGATAAAATGTAAACTTCATAGCTTTTGATTGACCACAACCATTTATGATCTGACTCTAGCCATCTCTCCCTCCTAAATCTTCTCTCCATTTAATGCTCTAGCCTTTGTATGCAACTGCTTGGATCTCCTTACTTCTCTTCAACCTATAATATTGTTTTATTACCTCTTAACTTTGCACACAGTTATCTGGAATAGCTTTTTTCTCATTAACCTGGAAAATTCTATTCTTCCTTTATGACTAAATTCAGTCTTCTCTTTTCCATAAGTGGCCTTCTTATGATATATTGACTGTATCTTATTTTGTGGTATGAGAGTCCATCAGGCAATTTTCAAATGTCCCATAGAACAGTGTATGATATATATTTGTTATTTATATGCCTAATTCCTCTGCTGGCTTTGAGGAGCTTGAGGACAGTGTTATAACCATTTTTACTAACATGGTGGACAAATATTTGGTTTTTGGATAAATGAATGAATGAATGAGTGAAAGAAAGAATAATGAGAAATCAACAGACATTTATGTAGTCTATGTCTCTTACAATACATTATAGACAGACAGAAACAAGCAGATTCTAGTTCGTATACTTCTGTTTGGTTTATTGTTTCTGTTATATAAGTTAGCAAAAAGTTTTGTCCCTCCAAATAAATATTTCTTCTGTGGTAATAATAAATTCAGTGTCTTCTAAGAGCAACATTATACTCTCTTTTTCTTCTTTTTTCCATATTGCTACCATAAAAAGATTATGTGTTTATGACTGTAATTTTTTGTACTACACGTAATAAGAGCCTGCAGTTTCTTTGTAAGTAGTTATGATACTACTATGAGAAAAGCAAGTATTTATTCTTGCTTATATTTTATGAAGATCTATGCGTGGCAGAGTAGATATTATTATAATTGTATTTTAAGAGGAAATATACATAAAAAGATGTTATTTTTTGTTCTTAATGAAAAACTTCTAAGTTAAACATAAAAGTGCTCATCTGGAACAAAATGCAATCATAAGCAGAGCACATGAAAAGGCTTACAAAGCAGCCCTGGCCGGTTGGCTCAGCGGTAGAGCATCGGCCTAGCGTGCGGAGGACCCGGGTTCGATTCCCGGCCAGGGCACACAGGAGAAGCGCCCATTTGCTTCTCCACCCCTCCGCCGCGCTTTCCTCTCTGTCTCTCTCTTCCCCTCCCGCAGCCAAGGCTCCATTGGAGCAGAGATGGCCCGGGCACTGGGGATGGCTCTGTGGCCTCTGCCCCAGGCGCTAGAGTGGCTCTGGTCGCAATATGGCGACGCCCAGGATGGGCAGAGCATCGCCCCCTGGTGGGCAGAGCATCGCCCCTGGTGGGCATGCCGGGTGGATCCCGGTCGGGCGCATGCGGGAGTCTGTCTGACTGTCTCTCCCTGTTTCCAGCTTCAGAAAAATGAAAAAATGAAAAGAAAAAAAAAAAAGAAAAAAAAAAGAAAAGGCTTACAAAGCATAAATTATATCAACAATGTTAGTTTTATTTCAAATGAATTACTGCATTAGTCCATGATAAAACAAAAGATTTCTAATAGGTTTAGGTGTCTGTTAAATTATTTGACACAGATTGTGTATATTGTAACTATCAAAATTTTTCATCAAATTGTTTCTGATATTTTAAGGTTTTCAATTTATTAAAGTTCAACATAAAAGTTAAGTACAGATAAAATATAAGCCAAATAATAACGACCGGTATTACTATTTTATGGCTTTCTGTGATGCATGTAAGAGGAGGGATAATTTTAAAACATCAGAGAAAGTTTTCCTCCACCCTTCTTCTTCTCTTTTTATAGGGCAAAAAGCATGGTGTTTAGAAAAAGAAAGATAAAAAAAAACTCAATGTAAGAAAGGGAATTATGACCCTGAGATATGACATGAAATTTGGTTCTGGAAGTTTTGAGTAACAATGAGATGAGGTGTCTAAACATGAGCAATTACTTAAGAAGTTGGGAAACAGGGGACAAAGGCCAACTTCAGGGATGGGGCCAATCCCAGCATGACAAATGAGGCCCAGTCTAAGACAAAGGAATGACAACTGGTCAAAGGGAAAAAATGATTAAAGCAAAATAAAACAAGAAACACAAAGTGCAGAGGAAATGGAAGAGAAGAAACTAGAAGGATTCAGACCTGTCAGGATTTCCTACAGTCTACTCCTACAGAATGTGTGTTTCAAAGAAACAAGAGTGATCATGGTAGCTCTAGGATCAGGGTACTATCTACCTCCATAACTTGGAACTTTAGTCATGGGAAAATAGAATAGAAATTTCTCCCACCCACCTCCTAGAGCTCACTGTTAGTTGAAAGAACTGCAACTCATGATCTGTTAGTCAAATTGATCAGTTGTGGGCAAGAATAAAATTGGAGCTGCTAGAGACCTTTAATTATTATGTTGGTATCAGAGCAGATGAAGACTGATGTGTTACTTTAATTGTCAGGTGTTATAAATAATTCATAAACCAAATATTAGTTTACTTTTTATATTTTAATTTATAGTCAAATGCATTCATGTGTTTCAACATTATTATTTCAAATGAAAGAATTTGTCAGTTCTTGGACACATCTCTCACTATTCATTCATCCCGATGAGACTCGGCAGTAGCCATATATGTGTTTTAATTAATTGACATTAGTTTTGAGCTATTTCAGGATTACAGGAAAAAATATGGTAAAAGTACAGAGAGTTCCTGTATGCTCCTAATTCCACCATTTCTCATGTTTAATATCTTATATTTTAAACATGAATATGTTACATTTGCTCCAATTAACAAACCAATATTGATTAAACATGAACTAAAGGCCATGATTACATTATGATTTATTCATTGTATTGTACATTTTATAGGCTTGACTAATATATAACGATGTATATCTACCCTTGCAGTATCATACAGATAGTGTCAGGGCCCTAAAAGTGCCCTGTGCTAGACCTAAACATCCCTTCTTCTTTCCCTCTCCAGGAGGAGGCCCTAGCAATGACTGAGCTTAGATTTTTTTATTGTTTCCATAGTTTTGGCTTTTCCAGAGTAACATATAGTTGAAATCACATAGTACATAGTTTTCTGAGATTGACTTCTTTCCCTTAGCATTGTTTGTTTAAGGTTCTCATGTCTTTTTGTGTCTCAATACTCATTTATTTTTAGTGCTGAATATTATTCCATTGTATGAATATATCATAGTTTGTTTATCCATTTACTTGTTGAAGGAAATCTTTCTTGCTTCTAATTTTGGCAACAATGAATAAAACTGTTATAAACATTTGTGTGCACGTTTTTGTGTGGCTATAAGCTTTCAACTAACAAGCTCCACCCTCCGTTCTTTAAAAAAAAATTGAGCTTGTTATTTATGAGGATTTAATATTCTAGGTACTGTTTTAAATAAAATATTTAATTAAAGTCAATGACCATAATAGATTTGTTGGAAGAAATTGTATAATAATTAAATTGCTAATTTATGACACCCACAAACATGACATATTTCTCCATTTTGAGTCTTCTTATGGATCATATCAATTTCTAAAACTTTGTGTATAGATGGCTCTAACATTGCTTTGTGGATTAGCTACAAAATACTCTGTTGTCTCCATTTTTATTAGAGTTTTGCACTTTCAATTATTATTGATCAGAAGAACATCCTGTGAGTTTGTGGGGGTGTGTGTATGTTCATAATTTACAACAGTCTTGCTATATTTGATTCTGATGGCTTTATGTATATTTGATTGATCATTCCAATGTATAATCTTACCATTTGCAAATGATGGCACTTTTCTGTTTTCAATTATTTATACCTTTTTTTCATCTTATGGTATTTACCAAGATCTCTCATACTAAGCCGAATAGAAGTGATAATGATGATCATCTTATATTTTCCCAAATTAAAGGAAATGTATCCAAAATATCTTTATTAAGTATGATGTATACTACAGATTTTTGATAAAAACAGTTTATAAAGTTTAAGAAGTCCCCTTATATTCAAAATGTTATGAGTTACTAAACAGTAAATGCTGAAGTTTTTCAAATGTTTCTACTTCTATTGCCATCTTTCTAAAAATTCTCCTGTAGTGTATAAATGTGTTGAATTGACAAACTTTGTAGTTGTAACATCTACTTGAATAAACTTCCCACCTCAATTTGTCTCAAACCTGTCTCTGAGATTTTAGTTAACTAATGTTTTATTCAGTTAGTTGTAATATATTCCTGGAAATAATGTATTCCATTTATAAATAAAAATATAAAAAAACATATTTTTGGTTAAGTGTATCCCCTAAAACAGTAAAAACACTGTGACAGACACTGAAACTTTTCTAGCACTTAATAGGTATTTTGAGCTTTGACTTTCTTAATTTATTATGTCTTATTCTGTTAAATATAATTATATTTCATGAAAGGAATAAAATGTGTGCTTGGTGCATAATCCAGATGATAACATTATACTCTGATACTTTCCTCAATGGGAAATAAAATATATAAAAAATTGGGGTATGTAATAAGTAGTGGTTTTGCCATAATACTGTATGTCATTAAACCTGGCTAGATGACACATTTCTCTCATTGGCATTAGAAGTTTACATTTTTAATTATACTTTAATTATTTGAATAAACCAAGAAAACAATGCTTTGCTTAAATTCCAATTTGCAATGTCTTTTCTAAGATTTTATGTGTCAAAATAATCCCATTCTTCAAGGCAACAACTTTAGAAAAATAAAGAATTATAGTTACAGTAAAGTTAGATCATGGTTGAATTGTTACTTACAATATCGTGAACACTTAAATTACATGACAATATGAGAAAGTTTTCATGAAAATACATAGACTTGTAATGGAGAATAGGGTTTTATGATTCTGACCAAAACAAAAGAAAATTTAGCACTGGGTTTTTAGTTAAACCTTTTTGAAGATTATTTTTCTAATTGCACGATTATCAGAAGCTAAATCCCTTCAAAAATATATGATTTAAAAATTTATTTGGCCTGACCAGGCAGTGGTGCAGTGGATACAGTTTCCGACTGGGATGCAGAGGACAAGGTTCGAGACCCCGAGGTCACCAGCTTGAGTGCGGGCTCATCTGGTTTGAGCAAAGCTCACCAGCTTGGACCCAAGGTCGGTGGCTTGAGCAAGGGGTCACTCGGTTTGCTGTAGCCCCACAGTCAAGGCACATATGAGAAAGTAATCAAAGAATAACTAAGGTGTCACAATGAAAAACTGATGATTGATGCTTCTTATCTCTCTTCGTTCCCGTCTGTCTGTCCCTATCTATCTCTCTCTCTGACTCTCTCTCTGTCTCTGTAAAGAAAAAAAAAATTATTTGCCTGACTTGTGGTGGTGCAATGGATATAGCATCGACCTGGGATGCCGAGGTCACCTGTTTGAAACCCTGGGCTTGCCCAGTCAAGGTACATAAGAGAAGCAACTGCTTTTTGTTCCTACCTCCCTTTTCCTCTCTCTCTCCTCTCACTAAAATCAATAAATAAAATCAATTAATAAAAAATCTTTAAAAATATGTTTAAATATTTATCTAGTAAATTTTTAATTGATCAAGTAAAATATATTTTTTAATGTATGGTTTCTTTTTATGACTTCATAAAACAAATAATATAAGTTAAGTGAGGGAAGACTTATATTATAATATTTCATGATGATATTGCCAACTTAAATAAAGACATAAACTGAGGTAAACTCAAATTACCAGAAATTGAGTTTATTTGGGAATAGATGAAGAATTGCACTTTGGAAAATGTATGCTGTAGCAAGGTATACTCAAGTCTGTTGAGGGTTTGGTATAGGCTGTATTTATGGGCAAGAAATGTAAAAAGCGAAATTTAGCCAGAGTCCAAGCAGTAAATTCATTGGCTTAGGAGGAAGGAGAGATTTTTAGTGGATGTTCATTGGTCGGGAGATAAGTCTCTGTTTTCTATAAACCAGGCATTTAACAGAAATTAGCCTGTCAGGTCTAATGTTCCATTCTTCTGAGGTGCATACATGAGCTTCTCTATTTAGTATTTGTTTTGGTTCTATTTTAGACTGAAATTCTTTCACAATATCAATGATGATGAATAAATGATGATCTCTTGTCAGTTGTGCTTGGATTTAAAAAGAGGAGCAATTCCATTTAGGGTGAAAGTTTTCCTATACATTTTTTATCTTAAGCAGTCAGTTTTTGATAATTGGGAACACTAGGATAATAGGAGTTGTATGTAATAAAATCTTTTGCTTAAGAGGTTATTTATATTTATACATTCTTAAATACATAAATATGTATATGTATATGAGTGTTATGTACTAAGCAAACATTTACAGATTTTGATGTATTAGGTATTTATTAAAAACAGAGCTTATCAGTTTGCTAGTGAAGGATGCAGATATGGGCTATACTAGAATTGATGTTATGCCAGAAATCCAGTGTGTGCTTTACTTTAATAAAAGTAAGAATATGTCACATAACTTTTAAGAACTTATCTTGCCAACAAAGTTCACCTAATTTTTAAAAACTGACTTCAAATAAAACTTATCTGGCTATCCATTCAATTGAGGTTTGAATCTAGTGAAAACATGTTCTATTTTCAGTGAGTCTCTATTATTCCAACTTTGGTCTCTAGTGACAGTGTGTTTTTCTGCTTTTTTTTCCCCAAGGAAGTAAGCGTATTATGCAGTTAACAAGTGTTAAATAAAATATGAATTTTATTTTAATAAGTTTTTATAGGACACTATTATCAAATATAGTAGTCACTAGCTACATGTGACTACAAAGCACATGAAATGTGGCTACTCCAAGTAGGAATATGCGTTAGGTGTAAAGTACACTCCACAGTTTGGAGACTTAGTAAGGATTAAGCAAAGGAATAAAAGCTCATAGACACAGACCACTGTGCAGATTATGGGAGGGAGAGAGGATGGGGGAAATAAATTATGATGGAAGAAAAGTTGACTTGGGGTGGTGAATGTGCAGTGCATTGTACCATTCAGAAATGGTATGCCCAAAACCTATGTAATTTTATTGACCAGTTACCTTGATAAATGTAGTTAAAAATAAGAATGTAAATATATATCATAAATAATTTTGATAATATCTAATTATATATTACAAATAAAATATTTGACTATATTAAATAAAATAAATATATATAACAATTAATTCTTTCTAGTTTTTTCTTTTCTTTTTTTTTTTTTTAGAGAGAGAAAGAGAGAGATAGGCAGGGAGAGACAGAAACAAGAACATCAAGCTGCTTCTGTATATACTCTAACCAGGAACTGAACCAGAAACCTTTTCCTCCTGAGGAAGCCAGGAGGATGAGGTACCAACCAACTGAGCAGCCAGGACAGTTTTTTTTCCCTTTTTAAAGTTGTTATTTAATAAATTTAAATTATATATATGGCTTGCATTTTTGGCTTACAATACATTTTTACTGGACATAACTATATAAGATTACTGTTTTAAGTTTTCATCTTTCTCATTAAATATCAAAAAAATAGATTACAAGCTTTTCAAAGGCAATAGAAGGGTATTTGCTTATTCCATTATTTCTATCCAGATATCTAGCCCAGAAATAATCCATCATCAGTCCAATTAAATCAATTAAAAAAGTTTCTTTAATGTCTTTTTTCCTTTATTATAAAATGGATTTATTTGCCTTATTTATATGGCACAGACATTTTGCAAATGTCTTTTATATAATCAGTAAAAGATCCAAATATTTAAAATGACAATTCAAATTGCATATGAATTTAATGTAAATATGACAACTTCATTTTTGTTCTACCTTATTGGTGGATCTATCTAGCATGCTATTGAAACATAATGTTCTGATAATCTGACTGAAAGTAAATTACTGACTGGCTAACAGGAGGATTTTCCACTGGAAAAGAAATGTTAATAATATAACTACAGTGTTGCAAAACAAGGGTGAGCCAAAGTTTTTAAGACAGTATGGAGCCAGCTCCTATACTTAGTTTCTACTTTGCCCTAATTTTGGTGTTCTCTCCTTATTGCTCTCAACTATCAAATTATCTTTAGACAGCTCCTTACTCTACCTGCTCATAAACTTTCTGGTCAGGAGAGTTGAACTGCCAATACAAATCTTTTAACTCCAGGATGATATTAGCTTCCCCCAACCCTAGTAATGAAGTCCTCATCAACATTTCCCTCTAAATCACCAAGACAAATTGAAATACACACCATATTATAAAACATTTAATTAAAGTATACATGCTTAAAATAATTTTTCACATTTCATTTCCTCATTCTATCATTATGCTACCTTGATCTGGGTTGAAATACAGTATTTGTAAGTTCCATTCGCCAAAACTTAAGACATAAAAAAATTCCTTTAAAGGTGAATGATGAAAGTTTACCTTAGCTGGAAAAAAGTACACCCTTACTGCTTATCTTATATATCTTATTTTACCTTGCATATCTTAAGATGCAGACTCAACTTGATGAGCCTATGTTTTTTAGTCTCCTGGAATTGGTTTCCTCTGTTGTCTTTTTTCCAGTTGCCCTGTTTGGCAGCTAGAGATGCAAATAGAACAAGAGCAGCACAGACTTGCTATGCGATATTGTGGAAACAGTATGCTATAAGTTTAATTGAGAAGCACAGCCAATTTTCCCATGTAATTAGGTTAGGAAAAATATTTTATATAAAATGCAAGTTCTTGTTTTGTATATGTGTATGTACTAAGCTAAGAAACTATACCTATTCCTAATTTAGGAATGGTCTTTGTCTTTCCAGTTTTATTTCTTATCCATGCATTTCTCATTTGTGAACTGAATTGTTTGCTGTCATTTGCCATGTAATACTTTGACATAGTTTTTTGTAATGTCTGGCTGTAGATAGGAATAAAATAGCTACATTTGATAGGACTTCACAGAAATCACTAAATCTAAGAAGGACCCAGGTCATTATGTTAAATGTCCTCTTTCTCTCAAAGATGTGCATTGAAGTTTGGAGAGCTTTTGTGATGTTCTCAAAGCCTCATACATAATAACCTTGTTATGCTGCTTATGATCCTTCTTATATTGATTACATTTGCAGGTTTTGAAAGGTCATTATAGCACAAAGCAGAGCCATGGAAACTGTTGATAAAAAATTGGAAGCTATTTCTGATATAAATATAAACAAATGTATCATTGCCAGATAACCATGAACCTTAGGCTGAGAAGGTCCCACTTAAATTTGAATCTTTTTTTCTTCCTCTGTGTTTTGTTTACTCTGAATAAAGAATAAAGCTATCAACAGTTATGGGAAAACAGCAACCTAGATTCATATAGTTTCACAGTTGACAAAGATCTTCCATCTCCATTATCTATTTAAACCTTAGAGTCAATCTCCTTAGGTATTTACATTTCTGTTTTATAGATGAGGAATGTGGGCCTTGGGGGTGGTGGTGGGTTGACATATGCAAAGTTATTCCAGTTGTCATTGACAGAGAAGTTCTTAAATGTGAACATTCTTTCCATACCACACACAACAATGCTTCCCTAAAAAGAACTTGGCCAACAAACGTAATAAAAGGTCTTTGGACAAAGCAACAAAATAACTCCATTTCTTTCATGGTTGAATGTTTGGCCATTACATCCACACATTCTGTAATGAAAAGTAAAATAGGAATTACTCTCCAAAGAGTTGAATAGAGTTATCAGAGAAGGTTCCTGGCAAATAAAAGATATGTCTTTTCAGTGAGAATGTGTGCATGTTTCTTATTCACATGTGGCTCTGGAAGTATTTCTTATAGATTTTAAGATTGGAAAACTCTTACATTTTGAACATTTCTCAATAACCAATTGTTAAGGCTATTTATGTATCAAAGATTGCTGCTCTTTCTTTATTTCCCAGCTTGAGCTCTAAATTCAAGAAACAGAGAGTTTCAAAAAGGCTTAGGAAGAGAAAAATAATTCCAAATGATTAACTAAACAAGATAATTTGATCAGCATGCCCCTGGTCTCCTGACAACAAATAATATAGAGAATTAACAATTAACAACAACAAAAAATAAAATATGATGATCTCATTCATGATCAGTGATAATGCTATTTGGACTGCAAGAGGGACCTGGTTTGACTGTTTACAGTTTCTTTGGAATTTTATCTCTCATAAATTTTCTCAGCTCTGGAGAATTTCATTTAACTTTATTATATTATGCTAAGCACTAACCTCTGTAAACAGTAGAGGAATTACAGACATCCTGAACCACAGCTGACCTTAGAGTTTCCATGGAAAAGAAAAAGCAAAGAGTAAAAGAAAATTAAAAGAAAAATTTATGTTACAGTGAAGTACAAGTATTTATACAATAAACATATTCTGTCAATATATCAATTCTGGTTTTGTGCACACGTGCAGAATGCTTGGCAGATTAGTTTTAAAAGTTAAAGAAGTTTCTCATCTAACAGATGATATGCAAACATGACTTTTTTTTTTGTATTTTTCTAAAGTGGAAACAGGGAGGCAGTCAGACAGACTCCTGCATGTGCCCGACCGGGATCCACCCGGCATGCCCACCAGGGGATGATGCTCTGCCCATCTGGGTTGTTGCTCTGTTGCAACCAGAACCATTCTAGTGCCTGAGGCAGAGGCCATAGAGCCATCCCCAGCACCCGGGCCAACTTTGCTCCAATGGAGCCTTGGCTGTGGGAGGGGAAGAGAGAGACAGAGAGGAAGGAGAGGGGGGAGGGGTGGAGAAGCAGATGGGTGCTTCTCCTGTGTGCCCTGGCTGGGAATCGAACCCAGGACTCCTGCACACCAGGCTGATGCTCTACCACTGAGCCAACCGGCCAGAGTTAAAACCTGACTGTTTTAACCAGTATCTTACCTATTACATTTTTTCTAAAATGCACCACACACTTCTGCTTATTAAGTTTTCTTTCTTCGTCTTCATTGTAAAGAGATCTTGTCCCTCACCAGTGAATTCCATGAATATGACAAGTGTCAGTCATCCCATCTCTATATGGAAACCCATCATCTAAGGCTATATTCCTCAAATAATCTGATACTGATAATAATAACAGTAACGATAATAATAAATATTTTTCATGTGTATATGAAGTGAGCTCCTGCTACTCCTCTTCCATTCTCTATTTCCTTCCTTCTGATTTATATGCCAACAACATACACTTTTCTACATTTCTCTGAATACCTTATGCTTGTGATAATTTTTTTTAGTTTTGTCCTCTAGATGCCTTTTCTCCCATTCCCTTGCTGCCCTTCTCTCATCAATTAAGCCTCAGTCCCAGGTTGATCACATCTGAGAAGTCTTTTGTCTCAGGTCATGGGGTTATCCCTCTCTTAATCTTTTTTCATTCTAGATTGTAATACTTATTTATTCTTCTGTTCTCTTATTTGACCACTAGCTTCTTGGAGGTAAAAATTATGATTTCAGTATCACTGTATGCATGCAAAGTATCTTTGATAAACCTCAATTAATGGTTAGTACTACCTTTATTTAAAAATAAATAAAATTGGGAGTTTATAGACTCCCAATATGTTATCTATTGAACTTTCAAGATGATCTTGAAAGGTAGATAGAATAGAATTTAAAAAACTGAAGTTCCAAGAGATGAGCATCATCAGGCTAGTTAGTGTGGGAACCTGGACTTAAAATCATGTCTTCTATGTACTGCAATAAACAAACAACATAACAAAACAAGAAGTATCCTTTGGTACCACTTAATATACAGGGACTGTGGACAAGACATTTAAGTATGTTATTTTATTACCTCCTCATGATAACTCTAGAGAGGAAAGCTTAGATAACATTATTATATTTTTGAAGTCAGAATACTGAAATTTGGAGAGCTTATATGACTTTTCCAAAGTAGGAAACACAACAACTAGAGGGTCTGAGAATCAAGCTCAGTTTTATGCACTCCTAAATCTGGGTACCATAGTCCATAAACCTTCTCAGAATGTATATATATATTTTGATATAGCTAAGATTACTCTTCCAAAATATTACTTCATCCCTGTATTGGTTGGTCAAAAACTATAGTACTCATGATTTGGTCAGATAACAATAGACATTTAATGAGATGTGATCAATGTATTATTTATTACTGATGAAGAGCCAAGGCTCTGGCAGAAGAGGAATAAGTAGATCCTGGTTATGTGAATTATCAGAGATAGTACTTGCTCAAGTGTTAGACTTAAGAGGTATACATTTTTTTTACTAGTATTCACACTCTATAAGAAACTACAATAATAAAAAGAAAAATGAAAAAAATTTAAACAGATAAAAAATTAAGGCATGCAAATGGTCAATAAGCACATTAAAAATGGCTTAGTAGCATTAGTTATCAGGAAAGTAAAAATTAAACTACAGTGAGATAGCACCATGCATCCATTACAATGGCTAAAATTAAAAAGACTGATTGCTTCATAAAGCAAGCAGGATTGTGGTATGATTAAAACTGTCATACATTGTTGAAGAGACTATACAATGATGCAACCACCTTGAATGATTGTCTGGCAATTTCTTATTAATATTAGCATATGTTTGTAACAGTAATGAATGTTGGTCCTAAGTATTCACACAAAAGAAATAAAAAGAAAAAACATTATTTACAAAAAGAAAAGAATAAAAGATGTATATATGTATACTCCTTTGCTTTTGGACATATAATATGAATATCACATTTATATTTTCTTTGGCTAATATTTTTAAAATATCAGTAGGGAGATCTTCATGGCAATGGAACAATTCTGTTGTCTTTGCAACTTGCTATGAATCTATAATTATTTTAAAATGAAAAGTTTTTTTTTTAATTCCTGTGGGAGAAATGAAGCTTGTACACATGAAAATAAATAAATAAATAAATAAATAAATAAGCAATTTGATACAGGGTTCTATTCAGATATCTAAAGAAACAATTTTATCCTAAGTTACCAAAATAGTACTCTCAGATCCAGAAATTTCCTGGGTACTTTTGCTCTCCAGAGAAGCTGCTATTACATTTTAATCCTCCACACTTTCTTCTTTGTATACAACCACGTACAAGATGAAATCTTCTGCAGCACTCATCAATTTCATTAAACATAAATTAATTTAGTTCTTAGAGTAAATAACAAATTAGAATTTTTTAAGATATTCATATACATAAAAAAGGGAAAAAAAAAGTTTAGGAAATAACTTGGGCCTGAAAATTATTTTTTCCTTCTTTCTTCAATTCAAATAGACATTGATGATTGGCTACAGATAACTCAGGGACTTCATTGCTATTTGATATTGAGTGTAATTTTTTTATTCAAATAATTTTGCTATAATTGCTATGAAATACATTCATCATACCGATTTTCCCAAAAATGATGATTTCATATAGTAAAAGTGAAATAACTCAAGCGATCTGATTCTTCTCAGTATTCTACATTTAGCTTTTACAAATGGCACATAATATAAAATGAGAGCTTTAGCCTTACTAGGAAAAACAAACTATGCTTCTTATAAATTTGTGGTTTTATTAGTTTGTTAAGGAGCTTTTTCTCCCTGACCAGGCGATGGTGCAGTGGATAGAGCGTCGGACTGGGATTTGGAGGATCCAGGTTCAAGACCCCAAGGTTGTCAGCTTGAGCACGGGCTCATCTGGCTTGAGCAAAGCTCACCAGCTTGGACCCAAGGTCACTGGCTTGAGCAAGGGGTTACTCGGTCTGCTGAAGGCCCGCGGTCAAGGCACATATGAGAAAGTAATCAATGAACAACTAAGATGTCGCAGCAAAAAACTGATGAAGGATGTTTTTCATCTCTCTCTGTTCCTACCTGTCTGTCCCTATCTATTCTTCTCTCTGACTCTCTCTCTATCTCTGTAAAAAAGAAAAACAAAAAACGGAGCTTTTTCTTTCTTTCTTCCTGTGGATAAAATATTAAATTTTCACAAAAAGTGATAATGCTTATATTACAATTTCTACATTTTTCCCACTGATTCTGCAATTAACATTAAATAATTGGTTATAATGTTATTTTCCTGCAGAATTTATTTAATCCTACTGCCTAAAATGCCTAAACATACATTTATTGTACTTCATAATTTTCCAAAATTATCAGAAACTTATTTTAAATATTTTACTAAACTAAAAATACATACTTTAAAATGATTCTAGGCCTTGGCCAGTTGGCTCAGTGGTAGAGTGTCAACACAGTGTATGGAAGTCCCAGGTTCAATTCCCAGTCATGGCACACAGGAGAAGAAACCATGTGCTTTTCCTACTCTTCCCCTCCCCCTTCACTCTCTCTCTCTCTTCTCTTCCTGCAACCATGGCTCAATTAATTCGAGTGTATTGGCCTCAGGTGCTGAAGATCACTCCCCGGAGGCTCCACCTCAGGCACTAACAATAGCTCCATTGTGAGCATGAGCCCCACTTGGGCAGAGCATTGGCTTCAGACAAGGGTCATCTGGTGAATCCCGGTTGGGGCACATGAGGGAATCTGTCTTTTTTTCTTCTTCTTACTTAAAAAAAAATGATTCTAATAATCTATTCTCTTAATAATTTAAGAAGCAAAAAGTTATATCCTCAAATTTGCCTAGGCCACTTATTTTTATTTTTATAAGAGGAAAAGCTTGAAGGACCAGTTAAAGATGTCACATATTGTGTTCAAGCTTCAGGGAAGTAGAGCTCTCATGGATTACACATCTCTGTTCAAATACTTACAATAAATTTTGCTATAGACATTAGGCACTAACATAGAAGTAAAAATAAATTATAGATTAAGGATCAATTAAGAAACAATGGGAAATGTAGAGCTTTTATTTTATTTTTCCCTGTTGATAAGTTTCTCTTCTACACAGGCCCCATGAAGGCTCTGAGATCCCTAATTCCCCACACTGAAGAGTGCTTGTTATTCTGTTCTTGAAGCTGCCCAGGAAGCAATGACCTGTTTGAGAACCTACATGACAAGCTCCACAGGTGTCCTCACTTAATGTTACTGCTAGCGTGCTTTTAATAGATAAGCATACTCTGTCTGCTCAGGCAAAGAAAAATAGGGCAGGCAATTAGACAACCATCTTCTCTAAATTGAGCTGAAGACTTAACAGAAGTCAAGGGTAAAGGAAAAAAACTACTTTATAGTGCACTGAAATGCCACCGGAGGACTGCCCTTCACTTTGTCTTTATTTATCCTACACATGGACAGCAACCAGTGCACTAGATAAACTAGACTGAGAAAACAATAATTGTAAAGGACTTTCACAAACACTATAACCAGGAGCATTTGGAGATGTTATGGAAAGAAAGTCAATAACAGGTCATATTTTAAGGGTTAAAATTATTTGATTTTTTTAATGGGCCTATATCAAGGTAAAAGTTTTTGTTAAGTTACTAAAATAATAAATAGATAATTTATTTTATAAGTAAGCTTCAGATATTTTTCTTTGCAATTGTTGAAAATAAATACTGATGAGCAAGATAAGGAAGTTTCATGTTATATCAAGTCTATTGCTATTTTTCTTACAGAAAAGAGTTGTTTGTACTTAGCTATTGCTTGACAAGTGAGCATGGTCACAGGAAAAAAAGATGATAGCACAACGTGGGAATAATTTCTTGAGTGTGAACGATATAATGCATTTACTCATGTTCTTCTTTGCAGAGAACTGCAAGCTTGTGCAAATTTATTTTTTCTACCAAATTGTCTTTTACAGTAAAATCAAGGATGAGCTGCCCAGGAGGACACCCAAACTTGTTAAGGCAAAGTATAGGAAGTATGTGGATTTGAGTTGATATATCTATCCATGCAGTGAATGTAATTATGTACACTTGGCATAATAAAACCCTTTTTAGATATGTAAAATGCTATACATTCTGCTCCCAAATTACTATTGATATGAACACTGATAAAGATGTAGAAAGAAGTAATGGATATCTATGTTCCAAAAGTATATCCCCCTCTCTGCACAAACTGAAAAACTCCACTTGTTATTTTGAGAATCGGATGTATAAGGAACTGAGTGTAATGTCAAAAAGCCTTCCTGATGCTCAAAGACAACCAGAGCCTGACCTGTGCTGGTGCAATGGATAAAGAGTCAACCTAGAAATGCTGAGGTTGCCGATTCAAAACCTGGGCTTGCCTGGTCAAGGCACATATGGGAGTTGATGCTTCCTGCTTCTCCCCCCTTTTCTCTCTCTCTCTCTCTCTCTCTCTCTCTCTCTCTCTCCTCTCTAAAATGAATAAATAGAATCTTAAAAAAAAAAGAAGACAACCAGAATTTAGCCTTTTATTATCTATATGATGTCCAGAGAACCTGAACAGCTGACAGCCACTAAAAAACAAAGTGATGATTCCAAATGGCACTCTACAAACAAGCAGAATTTAGAATCTGGAATAGAACGTAAGCTATTGAGGAAAAAAGTAACATCTTTATTTACAGGCTTAAGGACTATTTCCTATGATATAGTTAAAACAAAAAAAATTAGATATTTAAAAGTTTGTATATAAAATCAATTGTTAGTCCAAATAAAGCATGACTGCTATTTTTGGCTAACCAAAAGAAGGAAAAAAAATGATTGCTAGTTTCAAAACCCCCAAAGGTTGTAACCTGGAAACTCACCAAAATCCTCAGCCCTTAGACCATCTGGGTTTCTTATTATTTACTGCAAACTTTATTGAAGTGCTCAGAAAAGCATTATTCTGTACCCTACTTTGAACTGCTAGGCTTAGAAAGGAAATTGTGGAAGTGATGAAATGGAGTCTTTTAGAATAAAAGAGGTGTATATAATTTGGGATTAGTTTTATCTAAGGAAGAATGTTCTATCATAATAGATTAAGCAAATGCCTTATTCATTCATGCTATTAAATCCTTGCCTTATCAAGGAGCCTCATAACATTCACCTCTTTCAGGTTTAATGAGGCAAGAAAAAAACTCCTTATGTCTTATTTAGGGGTCATTTCCATTATCAAACTATCATTAAATATCCAGTTCAAGGGTATATTTTGGAAATGATCATTTACATAACACAGACAAGTACTTAGCCAAATCTTTGATTAGAAATCCTTAAACAAACTGTCAACCTATTATCTTTCTTTTGATTTTTAATCATATTTTATTTACTATCTTTCTTTTGATTTTATTCTTTTTTCTTTTCTTTCTTTTTGCTTCCCGTCTCTCTCTCTCTCCCTCTCTCTCTCTCTCTCCCCACCTTGATTTTATTCTTTAATCAAGATAAGTTTTGGCTATATATCTCAGTATAAAATAGTTTTCACTTCAACTTGCTTCCAGTTTTAGAAAAACACTGCATTGTTCCAGAAATTTTTTAAAATTTATTTGGATGACATTTGTTAATAAGATCATATAGGTTTCAAGTGTACATTTCTATGACACAGGTTGCATTAATATTGCATATTGCATTGTGGGCCCACAAATTAAAGTCAGGTCATCTTCTGTCACCCTATATTTAACCCTCTTTACCCTTTATTACCCTCTCAGCCCCTTCCTTATGGTACTGTTGTCTGTATCTATGAGTTTTTTTGTTTGTTTTTCTTGTTTGTTCATTTGTTACTTTCAGTTTTATATTCCACATATGAGTAAAATCATATGGTTCTTAACTTTTTCTGACTGACTTATTTCACTTAGCTTGATATCTCAAGATCCATCCATGCTGTCACAAATGGCAAGTAGTTTTCTTGTGGTTGAGTAGTATTCCATTGTATGTACTATATTTTTCACTCCATAAGATGCACCTGACCATAAGACACATCTAGGGTTTTAAGAAAGACAGTAAGAAAAAGATATTTTGAACCAAATGTTGTGTTAAAATATTTAATAAAATACTACATTTTGTGCTCCATAACATGCACAGGCACTTCCCCCTCCATTTTTGGGGAAATAAAGTACGTTTTATGGATCAAAAATATGAATGTACCACATCTCTATCCAATCATCTTCAAAGAACACTTTTGTTGATCCCATGTCTTGGCCACCATAAATAATGTGGCAATAAGCTAAGGGTGCATGTACCTTTGTAAAGTTGTATTCCCAAAGATTTTCTGTAGAAATGTAAGCTTATTTCAAAGATCCTGGACATAAAAAAACAAAAACAAAAAATGAATCAAAACAAAAAAAACCCTGACTATAAATTGTATATAGTTCATGTACAGTTAAAGGGAAAACACTTTGTCTCTGTTTGACAAGGTACATCATTGCATTTTAATCCCATTTATTTATGTAGACACTATCAAGAGAAAAATATAGCTTCTGTTAGGGCAATATGTCATTTTTTTCCTTTTTTTTTAGTCATGGACTCCTTTGTAATTCATCAAATCTAAGGGGCCTACTGCCAGAGAAACTAACTCATCACTTACTACAAATGTTGCATGCATTTTCAGAAGACTCATGAAATGAGTGGGCTCTAGTTGAGTTCTCAAACCTGAGAAGAAAAACATCCCATCAAATCTCTCTTTTGGCATTATGACACAAATGAAAAAGTAGATTAATGGTATCTAGGCAAGTTATTTACAATAACAATAAAAGAAGTGTTAATTTAAAAATATATATATATATAAGGGCAAGAATTCTAGACTGTGATTTAATTACACAATAAAAAGCCAGTTTGGTCAGGAATACCTGACATCAAGAATATCTTCTGTATTATAAATTCAAAGTTAAGATTGCTTGCCAATTTTTAAGTTTTTCTTCTTCAGAAATTATAAAAATTGCCACACAGTAAATGACTCATATTCCCTATTATATATTTTCACTTTGAATCCATATAAATGGGCTAAGCCAAAATATATGTACTTAGATGATATGTGACATAATGGAAATAGCATGGATTTTGAAATAGTTTCAAATCTCAGCTCTGCTGCTTATTAGCAAAGTAATTTGAACACATCTAAAGCCTGATTTCCTGTTTTGTAAAATATGGAATAATATCTACCATTAGAGCTGTTGGGAGAATTAGAAATAGTTATATAAAACACAATTCTGATAGTGAGGATTGTGATTAATTGTTCATAATTCAAGCAATTATGGTGAGGCTTATATTAATTTAGGCTTACATTCACAGAAGTAAAATACACAACTATCCTGACTCACTAGACCAAACAGAAATTCTTAACCTACCAAAGAATAATTTCTTCTTAGAATTTATTGGATAAAATGCTCTTCCTGATTTTCTTCCTATAATAGAGTATCTTTAACTATAAACCCATAATAAAATCTGATGAGTCAAATGTACCTCATTATTTTTCACTACTGAAAATCATGATTTGTATTTAGAGTGCCTCAGTATTATGGCCATATTGGTATTGACCATGTATTATTTTAGCTAGATGTGACTTAATTTCATAAATTCACTGAAATACCAAAACAGGCCTTCTTACCCATCTCAGCCCTCCCATGAATAAACCTTATTTTCTAGTTTTGATAGGGAAAGGAACTTGAGAAAAAAATTTATACTGATTCCACTAACTAATCCTTGAAAAAATATTTTTTCTATTGTTATTTTTCTCCTTTTTTATGTTTCTGCTAGGATGTTGCTAATATAGAAGGTAATAAGCAATGTATCTTTGCATGCCTTGTGAGATTGATTATTAGCTGAGTTTCTTCAGGCTGTTAATGCATATTTGTTTTCAGAACTAAAATAATTTAGGTCACTTTGAAGTCAAAATAGTGTATGTCTACAATATGGTGAGCACCTTTCACATTAAAATAATTAAAGAATAAAACACCATATTGAAAAAATATATTCCCCCCCTTGTTATTCTCATTTTCAGTAATAAGATTCTCTTAATTGAAGAATTTCCCTGTGATTCATAAATGGAGTTGGAAGCTAACAAGGAATAAGTTGTTTTTTATTAAAAACAAAGCCCCAAATATGGTTTGTCTAATTTTATTGGATAAGTTTAAATTTCAACTTATATAGGAAAATAAATAATCCTTATTGCTTACATAGAGGTTTAAGTTCTAAAATTATGCTAGTTTATTAATAAATTGTCATTGCTTGTTCAGAAGAAAAATTTTCCCTTAAAAATGCTTTACTCTATTTTTATTTTGTACTTAATCTATATTTTTTTACTTCAGGAATACTTAACAGAAACCTCTTAGCAAAGAAACCATGGCTACTAATTTCTTAAAAATCAAGCATTTTTTAACATGTTACAGGGATGTTATTTCATACATAGGTAGTGATCCATCCATGTTGGACTGTTTCACAAATCATACCACATCTTTACAAATGTAACATTAAAAAGCTTCATATGTTAGAATATAGAGTGGGCTTTCACTCAAACCCTGGACAGACTTTTACAAACATCAACAATAAATTCAACCACAGTATATACAGTTTTATCATCTTCCATAGTTGATATTTAGATACTAAATTATAGAATATATATATGCTTTTGCTATGAGCCTAATTTCTTTTATTTTTTAAATTACTTATGACAGCTTCATTAGTGACTATTTATTTCCTAGAATTAAAATTTTTCAGTAACTTTACTACTACTCTGCCTAATGACATAAATTTCCCAAATCCATATCTGTTTTTCTCTTCTTCTTTTACATTGAAATGTTCAGAAACACACAATTCACTTTCAGATTTGAGCAGAGTTAACCAAAGTTTATGAAACACACACACCAAATCCTTCTTTAAAGGAAATAAGTAATATTTGACAATTGCACATTTAGGGCCAATTTGTGAGTATGTCAGGGATTCTACTTTAGGAATTGACTAGAATATATCTAGTCAACTGATTTTTGGACATTATCTCCAGTGAGATTGGATCTATTTTCACAATTGATACTCAATAATCTAATGTGTTATGAGTAAATATAAAAATAGAACTTGTAATTTGTTCAAATCCTCATGTTAAAAATTGAGCATTGCTTTAAACTAAACATTAGAAGTGATCAAAACAGAGCTCCTCTATGAAACAGAACCTGAGAAAAATTTAGGTTTTAAATAGAATAAAATTGTCATTGGCTTTTATACTATTTCTTAAATACTTACTCCTATTATAACCTGGAAGTAAAACTTATGACCTCATATTGAACTTTTTTTCAAGCAACGTTACATCTAATTAACAATCCCCACTGAATTTTCAAGTGGGTGATCATGTGCTAGGTAACAAGCATTTCCCTGTATGACTAGATAATATCAAGCTTCACTTTCCAGCACTGATGGGTCATCCTGAATGTTGCCCTGGGCCAAGTCTTTTAGTCTCTGCCAAAAGTCACATTATTTTTGTGACATAAACTTTGGTTGTTTCGCAGAACTATTTAAGGTTAGAAACTCCAGGAAAGAGGGATGATCTGTAAAGTACGATGCTTTTATTTAAATTCTCTCTCCAATTTTAAGTTTGATATGTAATTCAGCCACTCTTTCTATCTTGATGTCCTGAAACCATGCCATATGATTTAAGGTTAACTGAAAACACCATTGCTCTACATGAATTTAATATTCCAGAGATCAATGCATTTGTGCTTCCCCCATTAATAGATGATCTGTTTAAGTGATTGAAAGAGAATGTTTATATTTTCTCTTTTCACCTCTTAAACCCGGTTGTTTCCTTTTAAAGCCAGGATTTATAAGCTATTTCTTTATAAAGGATAAAGTCTTCCAAAGTTTAACTATTTATTCTTGCACTTAAATGAGCTTCCTTTTTGATTTGTGATCACAGCCTGTTTCCAACATATGTTTCTTACCCTTGTTTCCTGGTTTAAAAACCAGGTAGTGCAATGACAAGAGCAGATTATATTCCAAAACAACATCAAGCAATAAAAAATATATTTTATTAATGGTTTATATTATTTCTAATACCCAATAAATAAGACCAAGAAAAATTGAGATTTGCTTCTGTGGAGATAAATACTCTGTCCTAAATTTGCTAACAAATCAAAACCCAAATCCATTTATTTATGGGGATGGAGGAAAAAAATTATTGTGAAAACTATAATTTCTAGGAATGATGACATCACCTGAAATGCTATTGATAGTAGAAAAATAAACTGTAAGTTTTTTTTAATTGCCATAGAACTGCACTCAAGCTCTTTTTATCATTTTAATAAACCAAAGACATGGGATATCTATGTTTAAACCACCTTGGCTTAACACAATTTGTAATGGCCATCATTATGCGTTTATGTGGAACCCTGTTTTATGTCAACCACACCAAGATAATGTAGCTTGGGGTACTATATTCATGCTCTTTGAAATGTGTCCATAAACAGACACTTTTTCCATGTATCTGTTTTGTCATTTCTTTTGCTGTGTAAACACTGTTATGAAATTTAGACTAATCTTTTTTGGTTAATTTAAACATTTTCACTATGTTCAGATAACTGTAACCAAAGCCAGATGTCAGTCCCTGTACTAAGAGAGCTCACTTAATGTAAACACTATCTAATTCCTCCATTTCTCTTTTCAGTCCAGATGTTGCAATTGTTCACAGTTCTTTCTCTTTTGCCTCATCACAGACCTCCCAGATATTAAGAGCCTTCTTTCTAAGCAGTTTGTGTGTGGGTATCTACCTTTGAATTCCTATTATGCTTTACAACCACCATAATAATGTTTCAAGTGGCCCCACTCAATGTTGGCAGCAATCCCAAGCAATCCATCTCTTTATTATCCACTGTCTTTTTTATGGATTCTCAATTCAGTGGACACTACTTCAGTGTTCATTTCCTGTGCAGAATTCTGCTATCCACCTTCTCACTTACAAAAAGAAACATGGTCATAATGGATTCTGCTGACTCTCCATTCATTATCAAGACTTCTTTGGAGATGGTCATCTTTATATCTCCAGGAGAATTGCCTCCCCCATCCTTTACCTGCCATTACTATGTCATACTGGTTTTGTACTCACTATATTTTTTCTGCATCTCCACATTCTCTAAAAGGCATTTTTCCATCTACAACTTATTGACTCAGTCTATTCTCATACTTCAAATAAAAAATATGTATATGTTTCTCAATGCTTTACATTTTCACTTTCTTTGTTTTTGTTTCATGACCCTGGATATTTTGTTTTCTGTAGTCGAATTTAACTGCTTAGTCTACAGTTTTCTAAGAAAGTAACATCAAACTAGATAATGTCTAGTATTACCTAGTATTTCTAGTAGTTACCTTTTAGGACTACTTTTCTCATGCATAGCTTATTTCTCAATATTCTATTTGATACAGCTATTTATTTGTACAAAGGAATTGATTTCTATATCATTGTAAATCCAAAGACATTTTCTTTATCTTTCAAGTTGCGCTAGAAAAAATTAATAGGCATGTCTTCCTTGATAAAATGTGACAGCCCATAGATAACTTCAATTTGTTAAATCATAGCTGGTTGTTAATTTCCTTTAATTATTCATAGTTTTCTTGACTATTTAACTGATATTGAATGTACAAAAATAGACAGAAATTGGACATGATTTTTTGTTGATTCCTTATGAAATAGTCAATATATTTCCAAATTTACTTCTAAAAAATGTATTTAAGCAAAATACTCAGATTTAGTAGATTTACACATTCAGAATCCATTCAATATGAAAAAACAAAAGAATATTTCATATTGACTATATTAAAATAGTTTTCTCTTCCGGGAGGTGGAAAATTGAATGTTGATACTTACAGAATATAGCTTTGCCTGTTTTTATTTTAAAACCCAATCTCAATTTCTTTTTCCAGAATAGGTTTAAATAGTCATCTTAAATAATTATACTGTTCTACCTTCTAAATACCAACTTTGACATTTCTGAATACATTTAAATCTTGAAAACCATTTTAACTCATACTTTGCAGTTTCGCACATTGCATTTTTAATTGGAAAGAATGTTAGTGATAATCTGGTTCGATTCTATTGTTTTGCAATTTTAAATCTAGGAACTGGAAATAGTAAATTTTAGTGACTTAAAGCAGGTTATGTATTTAGTTCAAAGCAATACCAGAACAAAGAGTCAGTTTAATAGCCCTCTCATAAGAGCTAAGAAAAAGAAAAGCTTATAGTTACAGACAACAGTGTGTTATTACAATAGGGAAAGGAAGGTGGAGAGAGGTAGAAGAGGGAAAAGGGAAAGTAAAATGGCAACTTGACCCGGGTGAGTGACCACCAGTGCAGTGTACAGATGATGTATTGTGAATGGTACACCTGAAACCTATGTAATTTTATTAAACAATGTTACTTAATAAATTCTATTTTAAAACTAAGAAAAGAAAAAGGTATTTCTTTAACACTACCTAGGATTTTAATACTAATCCCAGTTTGGTGCTTCTCTTGCTCCAGCTCTCTCTTCCTATTCTATACACAGGTTACCTGCATGACAACATGCCCTGCACAGTCTAGATGCCTGCTATTTTTCTATTCCATTCACTTGAAGTGCCCCTCCCACCCTGAGCATCTTCACAGGCTGTTCTCTGATACGGGCCATGTCTCTCTCTACATGGCATTCAGTTTTAGTCAGTTTTGGTCTTTCTTCTAGAGCAAATTTTCTCCGAATTCCCTAAAGTAAAATAGAAATGTGTTTGCCTTTCTGTGCATCCACCACACAATTTATCATGTTTTACACATAAATATTCTACCTCTAGTTCTGTATTATTCATTATGGTAGTCACTAGAGACATGTGTCTACTGAGCACTTGAAATGTGTCTACACAAATTGAGATGAACTGTGAGTGTAAAATACAGATTGTGTTTACTATTTAACAAAATGTAAAATATATCAGTATCATGTGTTAAGATATTATATATATATATGTGTGTGTATATATATATATATATATATATATATATATATATATATATATTAAATTCAGTGAAAGAAAAGGAGGCAGAGAGACAGATTCCCAAATGTGCCCTGATAGAGATCCATCTGACAAGCCTATGAGGGAGTGATGATCTGCCCATCTGGGGTGTTGCCCCATTGCTCAGCAACTGAGCTCTTCTTAGCATTTGAGGCTGAGGTCATAGAGCCATCCTCAGCACCCTGAGCCAACTTGCTTTAATGAAGCCATGTCTGCACAAGGGGAAAAGAGAGAGAGAGAGAGAGAGAGAGAGAGAGAAGTGAGAGGGCATTAGGGTGGAGAAGCAGATAGGCACTTCTCCTGTGTGCCCTGACCGGGAAGCAAACCCGGGACATCTACACACCAGGCCAATGCTGTACCACTGAATCAACTAGCCAAGGCAAAATACATATATTTTTAAAATTAATTTTACCTGCTTATTTTTTATCTTTTTTATAATGTAGCTACTACATATGTGCTTACTTAATTTTTCAATTGAACAACACTGTTATAGACCATACATTTATTAATGATCTCTTGAAATGATCAAGGCTTTTTATTTTTGAATACCTGAGATTTCAGCAATTAGCTGATGGATCACTATCTTTTAGTTGATGTTGAGTGATATAGTTTCAGATGTTTTTTGAATTGTTCTAGTCATGAAAGGAAGATATGAAAGAGATTTAGAGCCTAGGTTTTCTGATTTATCCTGCAATGCTTTTCACCACAAATCAATAATCCTGTAGTAAGTGGCAACATGTTTTTTGTAACTTATGTATGCAAAAAAAAATGAATTGTTATGTTTAAATAATTGGTCATCTCAAAACAAACCAGTCTTGAAATTTAAAAAGATTTCCAATTCATGTATAGCTTAGCTGAGGTCTACATATTAAGTATGCAAAAATGTTTTTCACTTAGTATATCCCAGGACACAGAAATCATAATACATACTAACTATAACCATTTAGTTTTCTTCCTGACTCATAGAATAAGTCTAACGAGGATATATTACCCTGTTTCTTAGGACTTCTGGTAGAAGTACTTATTATATTGTGTGCTGAAACAAAGAACAGCCCCCCATATATTGATTCTTTAAATATTAACATCTTGCATTAGTGTGATACATTCGTTATGCTTGATGAGCCAATGTTGATATATTGTTATTAACTGAAGTCCATAGTTACATTGGGTTTACTCCTTGTGTTGTACATTTTACAAATTTTAAAAATATATATAATGACGTGTATCATACAAAATAGTTTCACTGTCTTAAAAGTTACCTGTTCTTTTAACCCTTCTATCCTTCATCCCTCCTTCTGTCTGTTTGGGGCCCCTGACAACCATTGCCTTTTCCAGAATGATATAGTTGAAATCATACAGTACATAGCTATTTCAGATTGACTTCTTTTACTTAGCAATATGCATCCGTGATTTCTCCATATCTGTTGGTGGCTTGATAGCTCATTTTGTTTTATTGGTGAATACTATCTTTTTGTATGCATGTACCACAGTTTATTCATTTTTTGAAGAACATCTTGATTGCTTCCAATTTTTGGCAATTTTGAATAAAGTTGATATAACATTTACCCATAGGTATTTGTGTCAAGATAAGTTTTCAATTTATTTGGGTAACTATGAAGGAGCAAGATCCCTACACTATATGGTAAGAGTATGTTTATCTTTATAAGAAATTGCCAAATTATTTTCCAGAAATGATTGAACATTTTTACACTTCCAAGAGCAATGAATGAGAGTTCTTCTAATTCCACATCCCACTAGCATTTAGTGTTGTCAGTGTTCTGGATTGTGACCATACTAATAGGTATAAACTGGTATATCACTGTTGTTTGAATTTGCAATTATCTAATGACAAGTGATGTTGACTATCTTTTTATATGCATATTTGCCATCTCTACATCTTCTTTGGTGACTGTATGGCCAGGTTTCCTCTCTATTTTCTTTTTTTTTAGTTGTTATATTTGTAGTAAGAGTTTTATGCATAGTATAGATACTGATTCTTTAATAGATATTTTTCTCCAAATCTGAACAGTGTATTTTACAGAACAGAATATTTTAAATATTAATAATGTCCATTTTATTCAGTTTTTTCTTTCTTGAGTTGTAACCTTGGTGTTGTGTCTAAAAAGTTACTGCCAAACCTAAATTTACCTAGATTTTCTCCTATACTATCTTCTAGGAGTTTTATACTTTTTGCATTTTACATTTAGATCTATGATCTGTTTTGAATTAATTTTTATGAAAGGTATAAAGCCTGTAGTTAGATTCATTTTTAAAAATGTAGATGTCTAATTGTTCTAACACAAATTGTTGAAAAAATTATCTTTTCTTCATTGTATTGCTTTTGCTCTTTTGTGAAAGAACAATTGACAATATTTTTATGGGTCTATTTCCTGGCTCCCTGTTCTATTGATCTATTTGTCTATTCTTTTGTAAACCTTTTGTCTTGATACTGTAACTTTATATATGCCTTGAATTTGATAGTGTCAGTCCTCCAATTTTATTCTTCTCCTTTAATATTCTTTTTTTATCTTTTGTGTGAGAAGCAGGGAGGCAGGGAGGCAGCGAGACAGACTCTTGCATGTATCCTGACTAGGATCCAATCAGCAAACCCCCTATAGGGTAATGCTGTGCCAATCTGAGCCACTGTTCCATTGCTTGGCAACCGAGCTATTTCAGCACCTGAGGCAAGGCCATGAAGCCATCTTTAGTGCCCAGGACCAACTTGTTCAAACCATTCCAGCCATGGCTGCAGGTGGGGAAAAGAGAAAGAGAGAGAGAAAGAGGAGAGGGAGGGATAGAGAAGCGGGTGGTCACTTCTCTTATGTGCCCTGACCAGGAATCAAACCCAGTGATTCCACATGCTGGGCAGACACTCTACCACTGAGCCAACCAGCCAGGGCCTCCTTCAATATTCTTTTTTTTTTACAGAGACAGAGAGAGTCAGAGAGAGAGAGAGATAGGGACAGACAGACAGGAATGGAGAGATGAGAAGCACCAATCATTAGTTTTTTGTTGTGCATTACAACACCTTAGTTGTTCATTGATTTCTTTCTCATATGTGCCTTGACCATGGGCCTTCAGCAGACCGAGTAACCCCTTGCTTGAGCCAGCAACCTTGGGTCCAAGCTGGTGAGCTTTGCTCAAACCAGATGAGCCCAGGCTCAAGCTGGCGATCTCAGAGTCTCGAACCTGGGTCTTCTGCATCCCAGTCTGATGCTCTATCCACTGTGCCACCACCTGGTCAGGCTCCTTCAATATTCTATTGGTTTTCCTGGATCTTTTGTCTTTTCATATAAACTTGATAATGTTTGTCAATATTCACAAAATCTGGCTGCAATTGGACATTTTTCCTTCCCCTAGGTCCATTAGGCTAAGGCAAAATAGTTTCTTTTGAGTTCAGGCACTGTTAAAAAGAATGAAATATTCTGGGCTTATTTCACATGGCTACATTTTCCTCCCTCTGCCAACAGAAAATGGACATTTTTCTCTGATTTCACCAAGAAACCCAGGTGGAGCTTCTAGACGTAAAACTCACAAAAGTATAATGGTCCAGTAAGACTAAGATCCCATGGAGTTTTTAACCTCTCATTTTTGTCTACACACAGAGTCCATTAATTCATCAATTACAGTTAAGATTTCTACCCTTGTAATGATTCTTAGGCAGATTTTTGGTCATATGCATCTGTTCCAATAATTTGTGTTTCTCTGTACTTTATCTATCTGTATCTCTAATTTGAGGGACAATGGTGTGCTATGGTCTTGGTTCCTGGATGAATCTCAAAAGAGTTGTTAATTTTTAGTTACTTAAGCTTTTTTTTTTGCATATGATTAAGAGCAATGATTTCTTTTCTCCTAATATACATGGAAACATAAGTATGATAATAAAAATTTATGGTAAACATTAAAGAAAGTTGCTAACAGAGAGTAGAATATATATGAACACACCAAATATTAAGGTTTTTCACTCTCTCTCAGGAGAGCAGTCATAAAAGCAACAATGCCTACTGAAATTTGGGGCTTTAGAATATTATTTAAGCCCTAAGTAATATTAAAAAATACTTTAGTGTGGTGTCATGAAAGCCAAAAGAAGAGTGTCTAAAACATTAAATACCACTGGTAGGTGTCCATTTTTTATCTGTTTCAATATGTGATGTGATCAGAAGCTCAGTGGAAAGAGCTTAAGGATTGAGTATTATGAAATGGAAATAATATAATATAGTCCTATAAAATATTTTAAATTCTAAAAAGATGGCAGCCTAACAATCATATTTGTGATCCTTCCCTTTATGAACATTCTGCTAGAGTGCTCAACAACTTACAGAAGACTACTGATGGAGCTTTAAGAAACATACTTCCATATGTCTGAGGATAAGAAATTTCCACATAGGAGACACATAAAAGTATTGCTAAGTGAATTAATATTACAGTAAACAAGTAGAGGGTCAAATAAAACCCAATATTTTGCTTGTCTTGAAAACTTGGTATGAAAAGCATTTGCCTTATTATGTTAGAATTTGACCCTTTTTTTCCTACTTGTATTAAAGGGTATTGAATTTTTCTGTGGTAAATGCATCATCTTTGTTTTCAAATATTTTGTCTTTTATTCATTGGTACCAATAGACAGAAGTTTGAAACTGTTATTACTGTAAATCATTCATCCATATCCTTATTAAATTGCTTGGTTTAGACACTCTATAAGCTGTAAACTTCATCTTGCTTATTTGAATTGATTAAAAAAATTGTATGAAAATTAAATGCAAGAATATTTACATAATGAAAAGAGAATGTGACAGAAACCAACAGCCTTTAGAATTTCAAATGTAAGCATGATTTTACTATACAATCAGTTGGTATTACTCTGAGGACTGAATTCTTTCAGCACAATAGGAACCCTTCATGTGGTTCCAAAGAAAAGATGGTTGTCTTATTTTATCTTTAAATAGCAAAACATGTATCTTTTCCTTACTCTTTTTATCTCATTATGGACAACGTTTTTCTTCATAGTAACATTACTACAACAACTTGATATTTAGTTAAGTTACAGTAGGCCATTAGCTCTATTTAAAATGTCTTTATTCACTGTGGTTTTTTTTTACTTTGTTGTGAGAATTTGGGGAATAACATAATATACTGGAAATTGCTTCACTAAGTGTTAGCTACTGAATGTGAAAGTGCTTAATGTCTGAGCTGTTCTTAAACTATGTGGGAATGGCTGAAACACCAGGGAAAACATACTGAAGTAATGGTTTTTTTCTCCTCTTTGTTTCTACTTATATCACTACTCAGATTTATCTCTGTGATATTGGTCTGTGGTCAGCATACACAAATTCATCATGACTTAAGCAGATTGCTTGCCTCCTCTGATTCTGTTTCTTCTTACAGAAAGAATGGATTTGGGCAATGTACCTTCCCACACTAAATTTCTCAGACTCATTGATTCCATTCTCATTTCCAAATTAGCCCTGGCTAACCAACTCATGCCAGTTTGCTCTTCCTCTGCCTGTCATCCCTTGGTGAGCTCTCAGATAATAAAGATATTAGTAATAACTATCTGGATCAGATACAAACATGAAGACACAATTGTTAGGAAATATTGTGCGATAACACTAAGACCTCTACAGATAAATATACTATGTACTGTACTGTTTTCTTAAAAAACAGATGTTTTGTTAAGAGAAAATGAATTATGGGATTAAAGATAACAAATAAGTAATTCCAGATTAAAGAAGATAAACAAATACTCTGTTTTACTTGTTGAATTATATTTTTACATGTATTATTTCCAGTTACATATAATGAAGTCATTCCCATATCCTTATAGACTGATTACATAAACACTATTGTTCTGATGTTTACAAAATACATTTCAAATTAGATAATTAGATAATTGTTCTTGTCTTATTGTTTTCCAGTGGAAAACAAATAGCTGAGACAGCAGCTTTAGTTTTGGTGCCTCGTTCCCTAGATCATTGGCTCAGGCCTAGAGTATCAACCTGACATGTGGATGCCCCAGCTTAGATTCCCAGTCTGGGCATACAAAAGAGGTGACCATCTGATTCTTCACCCTTCCCCCATCTCTTTCTCTTGCCCTCCTGCTGCCACGCCTTGATTGATTCAAGCATGTCAGCCCCAGGTGCTAAAGATGGCTCCATTGGAGCCTTCACCTCAGGTGCTAAAAATAGCTTCTTTGCAAGCATGGTGCCAGATAGGCAGAGCATGGAGGTTGCTAGATAGATCTAAGTCAGGGTGCATGCAGAAGTCTGTCTCTGTATCTCCCCTACTCTTGCTTAAAAGAAAAAAAGATACATTGTTTTATTATCAGTATTTTATATTGTGTTTGAATACACAAAAGAGAAGTATAGACAGAAGTGTTTTATTTTTCCTTTTTTTCTGCTTAAAACTCTATTTTATATTTCAGTTACAGTTTACATTCAATATTATTTTGTATTAGTTTTAGGTGTACAGCATAGTGGTTAGACAATCATAAACTTTACAAAATGGTTCCACCTAGTAAAATATCCCCCTGGAACCATATATAATTATCACAATATTATTGACTATATTTCCTATGCTGTACTTTATATACTGTTACTATTTTGTAACTATCAATTTGTACATTTTTTTTCATTAGTTTATCGAAGTGATACTGGTTAACCAAATTATATATGTTTCAGGTTCACAATTCCACAACACACCTTCTGTGCAATGTATTGTGTGTTCATTCCCCCCTCCCCAGCCAAGTCTCCATCTAGTCTATCACCATTTATCCCCTCATACCCCTATCTCCCCTTACCCTGGTAATCATCACACTGTTGTTCATGTCCATGAGCTTAATTATCTTTTTTTTGTCCTTTTTTTGTTTAATATCTGTCTGCTTTAGAGTCAATAAATCAGTCCTTTTATTAATTTTTCTTTTAACTATCTGTTATTGACAAATACATAGGTAAATACTTGCTTAAAAATCAAACAGAGCCTGACCAGGCAGTGGTGCAGTGGATAGAGCGTTGAACTGGGATGCGGAAGGACCCAGGTTCGAGACCCCGAGGTCACCAGCTTGAGCATGGGCTCATCTGGTTTGAGCAAACCTCACCAGCTTGGACCAAGCAAGGGGCTATTCTGTCTGTTGAAGGCCCGCGGTCAAGGCACATATGAGAAAGCAATCAATGAACAACTAAGGTGTCGAAAAAAAACCTGATGATTGATGCTTCTCATCTCTCTCTGTTCCTGTCTGAGTGTCCCTATCTATCCCTCTCTGACTCTCTCTCTGTCTCTGTTAAAAAACAAACAAACAAACAAATAAAAAATCAAACAGAGCCTGACTGGGTGGTGGTGCAGTGTATAGAGCATCGAACTGGGATGCAGAGGACTCAGGTTCGAGACCCCGAGGTCACCAGTTTGAGCACGGGCTCATCTGGTTTGAGCAAAGCTCACCAGCTTGGACTCAAGGTCACTGGCTTGAGCAAGGGGTTACTCGGTCTGCTGTAGCCCCACAGTCAGAGTACATAAGAAAGAGCAGTCAATGAACAACTCAGGTGCCGCAACGAAAAACTAATGATTGATGCTTCTCATCTCTCTCCATTCCTGTCTGTCTGTCCCTATCTATCTCTCTCTCTGACTCTTTCTGTCTCTGTAAAAAAAAACAAAAACAGAATACACATATATTATAGCATTTGTAGTTTTTACAAACTCTCAGAGAGCATGAAGATTTTAAGATATTTTAAGATAGAGAGGTTTGGTTAAAAGAACCTTGTTTATTTCATAAATTATTTTACTTTTACTACCCTGCCATCTTTATTTCTTCAACCAAATAATGCACAGTTGCCTGTAAGTTCCTTCTAAGCTGTCAGTTTTCCATTGGAGTCATGCCCTGACTGACATTTTAACCCAACAGTTCATGGTAAGGATAGAGCATAGACTGTGGCATTTAATGAACTTTGTTAAAATATTGATTCTTCTTATTGATAGTGTGATCTTGATAAATTTTATAAAATATTTTGGTATCCATTACATCTTACAAAATTTAATATGTGAGGAAAAAAGATGGAGACAGAGTAGATGGACGTTCCAACTGCCACCTCCCAGGACCAAATTAATTATAACTTCATTTAAGAACAATCTTGAAAAACCAACTTTGGACTAAACTAAGAGGAGTCTATAACCAAGGACCACTGAAGAATCCACAGCAAGACTGGTAGGAAGGATGGAGATGTAGAAATGGCTGCCCGCTCCCAGGAGTGAGGGGCAACTGAGGGTCCAGAGGGACTCTCACTGAAGAGAGGGTCACCATAACAGGTGCGGGTGCTCAGCCCCAGGCCCAGAGCCCCATCTTAGAGCCCCAGAGCCCAGAATAGGCACACAGACAGCATTTAGCTGTGAAAAGAGCTGGGTTCCTGTCTACAAGTAAGAGATAGAGCTCTTGGACATAGACTCCATCTTAAAGCACACGCGCAGAAAACCTCATTCACAGCCACTTACCTGGGGCTCTGTCAGGGAAGAACTGAGAGGACTGGAATTGTGTGAAGAGAGTGTAAAGTAGGAGGCCCAGGGAGAGACATTGTGGGGGACATCCCCCAGAACCCCTGAGCTGAGTCTTTTTCCAGTACTGCAGTCGCCATCTGTTGTGTAACTGTCATTCATCTCAAGAATTAATTCATCTTGCAAAAGTGAAAAACTGTATACATAGTACATTATCTCTCCATGACCTGCTGCCAGCCTGCTCTTGGCCAGCACCATTCAGCTGTCTTTTTTTATTTTCCAATTTTTCCTCAATTTGTAACCATCACTGCTCTCTGTTACTATTAATTGGGCTTTCTTTCTTTCTTTTTTTTTTTTTTTTTTTGATTCCACATAAAAGTGAGTTCACACAGTATTTGTATTTCTGGGTCTGGACTATTTCAGGTAGCATAATATTCTTAAGGTTCATTCAAGTTGTCACAAATAAAAATATTTCCTTCTCTTTTTAAAACAATGAATATTATTCATGTGTGTGTGTGTGTGTGTGTGTGTGAGAGAGAGAGAGAGAGAGAGAGAGAGATATGGTGGTTCTATTTTTAGCTTTTGAGGAATCTCCATACTGTATTCCATAGAGGCTATACTATTTATATTGCCGTCAACAGAGTACAAGAATTCTCTTTTCTCTGTATCCTTGCCAACATTTGTTATTTCTTATCATTTTTATAATGACAAGACATAATTATAAAATGACATTCTGTAATAGCCAATCCAATGAGTATCAGGTGATATCTCATTGTAGCTTTTATGTTTAACATCTTTTCATATAACTGTTGGAATCTGTATGTTGTCTTTGGAAAAATGTCTATTCAGGTTCTTTGTCCATTTTGTTACTAGGGTTATTTTGAATTTTTGTTGTTATTTTTGTTGCTGTTGTTGTTTTTGCTATTGAATGGTAAGGCAGGTAGAATATATTAATTCAAAAGAAGCCAAATATCAAAATAAACTTCCCTACTTCTCAAATATTTTCAATCAATTTTTTAAATGCAAAAACAGGCAGTATCTCTCTACATTATTTTTATTGGTTGTATAGGCCTTACTAGTTTTACTGATTTATCAGGAACTATTAATTATTTATATATGTGGGTATGTTTGTGAATATATATATATATATATATGTGTGTGTGTGTGTGTGTGTGTGTGTGTGTATCCCCTACTCTAGAATAAGATGTAAAAGCCATCTGATTTACATACTTATTTTTGTTTCTGCCTAGGACTATTCCTTCAACCTGATAAGCAGTCGGTGAAAGTGTGTTGCATTAAGAATTTAGTGCTGTGATGGCGAGCCTTTTATTAAAACCGCCCACTTTTGCAGTGCTGGTCAACCTGGTCCCTCCTGTCCACTAGTGGGTGTTCCAGCTTTCATGGTGGGCAGTAGCTGAGCAACCAAACAGTGCCACAATTGGACCACCATGAAAGCTAGAACGCCCACTAGTGGGCGGGAAAGACTAGGTTGACCAGCACTGCAAAAGTGGACGGTTTTTATAAAAAGGTTCGCCATCACGAATTTAGTGAAAGCTGGTTTCGTTAATAGAGGCAAACACCTTTTAGTGCAAAACTTACAACATAAAATACTGAGAAAATTAAATGAAAAGAATTTTAGAGGTTCTTTAATTCCAGTTGAGTCTGCATTAGATAGGAAGTGGAAACCTGCACAACATCTTTAAATTTGAATATCACACTCAAGATTGTATTTTTTTTTAGATTTTTTATTTATTTATTTATTTTAATAATTTTATTTTTTTAACGGGACGACATCAGTAAATCAGGATACATATATTCAAAGATAACATGTCCAGGTTATCTTGTCGTTCAATTATGTTGCATACCCATCACCCAAAGTCAGATTGTCCTCTGTCACCTTCTATCTAGTTTTCTTTCTGCCTCTCCCCCTCCCCTTTTCCCTCTCCTTCCCCCCTTCCCCCCCACGTAACCACCACACTCTTATCAATGTCACTTAGTCTCACTTTTATGTCCCACCTACATATGGAATAGTGCAGTTCCTGGTTTTTTCTGATTTACTTATTTCACTTCATATAATGTTATCAAAATCCCACCATTTTGCTGTAAATGATCCAATGTCATCATTTCTTATGGCTGAGTAGTATTCCATAGTGTATATGTGCCACATCTTCTTTATCCAGTCATCTATTGACGGGTTTTTTGGTTGTTTCCATGTCTTGGCCACTGTGAACAATGCTGCAATGAACATGGGGCTGCGTGTGTCTTTACATATCAATGTTTTTGAGTTTTTGGGGTATATACCCAGTAAAGGGATTGCTGGGTCATAAGGTTTTTCAGTTTTTTGAGGAACCGCCATACTTTCTTCCATAATGGTTGTACTACTTTACATTCCCACCAACAGTAGATGAGGGTTCCTTTTTCTCCACAGCCTCTCCAACATTTGCTATTACCTGTCTTGTTAATAATAGTTAATCTAACAGCTGTGAGGTGGTATGTCATTGCAGTTTTGATTTGCATTTCTCTAAAACTAAAGAAGATGAGCATCTTTTCATATATCTGTTGGCCATTTGTATTTCTTCCTGTGAGAAGTGTCTGTTCATGTCCTCTTCCCATTTTTTTATTGGATTGTTTGTTTGTTTGTTTGTTTGTTGTTGAGTTTTATGAGTTCTTTGTATATTTTGGATATTAGGCCCTTATCTGAGCTGTTGTTTGAAAATATCATTTCCCATTTAGTTGGCTGTCTGTTTATTTTGTTATCAGTTTCTCTTGCTGAGCAAATACTTCTTAGTCTGATGTAGTCCCATTCATTAATTTTTGCCTTCACTTCTCCTGCCTTTGGAGTCAAATTCATAAAATGCTCTTTAAAACCCAGGTCCATGAGTTGAGTACCTATGTCTTCTTATATGTACCTTATTGTTTCAGGTCTTATGTTTAGATCTTCATCCATTTTGAGTTAATTTTAGTACAGGGGGACAAACTGTAGTTCAGTTTCATTCTTTTCATTTGGCTTTCCAGTTTTCCCAGCACCATTTATTGATGAGGTTTTCTTTTCTCCATTGTGTGTTGTTGACCCCTTTATCAAAAATTATTTGACTATATATATGTGGTTTTATTTCTGGGTTTTCTATTCTGTTCTATTGGTTGGAGTGTCTATTTTTCTGCCAATACCATGCTGTTTTGATTGTCATGGCCCTATAATATAGTTTGAAGTCAGGTATTGTAATACCCTCAACTTCGTTCTTTTTCTTTAGGATTGCTTTGGCTATTCAGGGTTTTTTATAGTTCCATATAAATCTGATGATTTTTTGCTCCATTTCTTTAAAAAAAGTCATTGGAATTTTGATGGGAATTGCATTAAATTTGTATATTGCTTTGGGTTATATGGCCATCTTGATTATATTTATTCTTCCTAACCGAGAACAAGGAATATTCTTTCATCTCATTGTTTCTTTTTCGATTTCCCTTAACAATGGTTTATAGTTTTCATTATATAAGTTCTTTACATTCTTTGTTATTTTATTCCTAAGTATTTTATTTTTTTGTTGTAATTGTGAAGGGGATTATTCTTTTGAGTGTGTTCTCAAATGTTTCATTGTTGGCATATAGAAAGGCTATTGACTTCTGTATGTTAATCTTGTATCCTGCGACCTTACTGTATTGGCTTATTGTTTCTAGAATCTTTTTTGTGGATTCTTTGGGGTTTTCGATATATAGGATCATATCATCTGCAAAGAGTGATACCTTTACCTCTTCTCTTCCGATATGGATGCCTTTTATTTCTTTGTCTTGTCTGATTGTGCAGGCTAGAACCTCTACTACCACATTAAATAAGAGTGGAGAGAGTGGACAACCCTGTCTTGTTCCTGATTTAAGGGGGAAAGCTTTCAGTTTTGTGCCACTTAATATGATGTTAGCTGATGGTTTATCATATATGGCCTTTATCATGTTGAGATATTTTCCTTCTATACCCATTTTGTTGAGAGTCTTAAACAGAAAATTGTGTTGTATTTTATCGAAAGCCTTTTCTGCGTCTATTGATAAGATCATGTGGTTTTTGTCCTTCGTTTTGTTGATATGGTGTATTACATTAACCATTTTACATATGTTGAACTATCCTTGATATTCTGGGATAAATCCCACTTGATCATGATGTGTTATTTTTTTAATATGTTGTTGAATTCTATTTGCTAGTATTTTGTTTAGTATTTTAGCATCTGTATTCATTAGAGATATTGGTCTCTAGTTTTCTTTTTTTGTGCCATCTTTGCCTGGTATTGGTATGAGGGTTATGTTGGCCTCATAAAATGTGTTTGGAAGTATTGCTTCTTCTTCAATTTTTTGGAAGACTTTCAGTAGAATAGAAACCAAGACTTCTTTGATTGTTTGATAAAATTTGCTGGTATAGCCATCTGGGCCTGGACTTTTATTTTGGGGGAGATTTTTAATGGGTTTTTTTCTATTTCTTCTCTACTAACAGGTCTGTTTGGGCTTTCTGCTTCTTCTTGACTCAGTCTAGGAAGGTTGTATTGTCCTAGGAATTTATCCATTTCTTCTAGGTTGTTGAATTTAGTGGCATAAAGTTTTTCATAGTATTCTACAATAATTCTTTGTATATCTACGATGTCCGTGGTGATTTCTCCTCTTTCATTTTGGATTTTGTTTATATGAGTCCTTTCTCTTTTTTCCTTGGTAAGTCTTGCCAAGGGTTTGTCCATTTTGTTGATCTTTTCAAAGAACCAGCTCCTTGTTCTAATTTTTTCTATTGTTTTTCTGTTTTCTATTTCATTTATTTCTGCTCTGATTTTTATTATCTCCTATCTTCATCTGGTTTTGGGTTGTCTTTGTTCTTCTTTTTCCAGTTCCTTAAGGTGTGAAGTTAAGTAATTCACTTGGGCTCTCTCTTGTTTGTTCATATAGGCCTGAAGTGATATGAACTTCCCTCTTATCACTGCTTTTGCTGCATCCCATAGATTCTGATATGTTCTATTGTCATTTTCATTTGTCTGTATATATCTTTTGCTCTCTGCATTTATTTCTTCTTTGACCCATTCATTTTTTAAAAGTATGTTGTTTAGTTTCCACATTTTTGTGGGATTTTTTTTCTGTTTTTTTGCAGTTGAATTCTAGTTTCAATGCTTTATGATCAGAAAATATGCTTGGTACAACTTCGACTTTTCTGAATTTGCTGATGTTGTTTTTGTGGGCCAACATATGGTCAATTCTTGAGAATGATCCATGTACACTCGAGAGAAATGTATACTCAGTCACTTTGGGATGAAATGTCCTGTAGATGTCTATCATATCCAGGTGCTCTAGTGTTTTGTTTAAGGCCACTATATCTTTGTTGATTCTCTGTTTGAATGACCGATCTAGAGCCGTCAGCGGTATATTGAGGTCTCCAAGTATGATTGTATTTTTGTCAGTTTTTGTTTTAAGGTCAATAAGTAGCTGTCTTATATATTTTTGTGCTTCTTGGTTTGGTGCATATATATTAAGAATTGTTATATCTTCTTGATTCAGTGACCCTTAGCCATTATGAAATAGCCATTTTTGTCTCTCAGTACTTTTGTTGTCATGTAGTCAGCATTATCAGATATGAGTATTGCTACGCCTGCTTTTTTGTGGATATTTGATTGGAGTATTCTTTTCCAGCCTTTCACTTTGAATTTGTTTTTATCCTTGTTACTTAGATGAGTTTCTTGTAGGCAGCATACAGTTGGATTTTCTTTTTTAATCCATTCTGCTACTCTGTGCCTTTTTATTGGTGAGTTTAATCTGTTTACATTTAGTGTAACTATTGACACTTGTGAGTTCCCTATTGCCATTATATAGATTGCTTTCCGTTAGTTTTGTGTCTTGTTTGATCCTTCTCTTTTGTTTTTCTATCTTTTGTTTTTATTTGGTTGTATTCCATACATCTTTCCTCTGTTGCTATCTTTTTTAAATCATGTGCTTCTGTGGTGGTTTTTTCAATGGTGGTTACCTTTAAGTAATGAAAAGGGTTTCTACCCTGTTTATTGTAGTGCACTATTTTGTGAGTATTTTTGCACTCCATCGTCCTTTGCTACTGTTAATCTACATCCTCTCCCCTCCTTTCTTTTTGTTGTTGTCACAGTTTAAATTTGGTTTTATTGTGTTCTTCTTGGAGCTTTTACTTGTGGCTTTGTTTTTTTTCTGGTTCTTTGTATCTGATTGGAGAACCCCCTTTAGTAATTCCTGGAGTGGGGGTGTTCTGATGATAAATTTCCTCATCTTTTCTGTATCTGTGAATGTTTTTATTTCTCCTTTATATTTGAAGGATAGCTTCGATGGGTATAGTATTCATGGCTGAAAGTTCCTCTCTTTCAGGACTTTAAATATGGGGGTCCACTCTCTTCTAGCTTTTTGAGTTTCTGTTGAGAAATCTGATGATAATCTAATGGGCCTTCCTTTATATGTTGTATTCTTCTGTTCCCTGGCTCCCTTGAGAATTTTTTCTTTGCCTTTGGTTTGTGCCAATTTTATTATGATGTGCCTTGGAGTAGGTTTGTTGGGGTTAAGAACACTCAGAGTTCTGTTTGCTTCTTGAATTTGGGGCTTTAGTTCTTTCCACAGGCTTGGAATGTTCTCATCTATTATTTGTTTGAGTATGTTCTCCATTCCATTTTCTCTCTCTTCTGCCTCTGATATACCTATTATTCTTATGTTATTCTTTTTGATGGAGTCAGATAATTCCTGTAGGGCTATCTCATTTTTTTTAAATTTTTGAGTCTCTTTCTTCTTCTCTCTGTTGTGCCTCAAGTTGTTTGTCTTCTATTTCACTAATCCTAACTTCTATCTGGCCTATTCTAATAGCTAAGCTTGTTACCTCGTTTTTCAGCTGTTGAATTGAGTTTTTAATCTCTGTTCGATTTGTTTTTATAGTTTCAATTTCCTTGGAAATATATTATTTGTGTACATTGAGTTGTTTTCTGAGCTCCCTAAATTGCTTTTCTGTGTTTTTTTGTATATCTCTGATTATTTTTAGGATTTCTATTTTAAATTCTCTGTTGTTTAACTCCAAGGTTTCCAATATTTTTCCTCATCTATCTGTGTTACCTCTCTTTCTTTTGTATCCATGATATTCAATTTCCTTAATGGCATCTGAGGGTGGTTTTGTTGATAGTATTAATGAGATTTAATAAAGAATAAAAAGTTAAAAATATAAAAAATTGAAAGATTTAAAAAAAATTAATAATGAAATAAAGAAAAATAAAATTAAAAATTAAAAAAAGGAAATTATTCCCCCTCTCTTTTTTTCCTCTCCTCTCCTTTCCCCTCTTTCTTGAGAAAACCTTGTGGTGAACTGTGAATTATTTTTTACTAAATAGAACAAACAATGCCTGCAATGGAGGGCCTGAATTGGGGAGAAGTAATAAAGGGGCCAAAAAAAGGGGGGGCATGTACCCACAAACAGCAAATAAGGAAAAAATTGGGTCAAGAATAAAATGATTTGCTTTTAGGTATTGATTGACTAAGAGTTATGATGAGAGGAATAAGAGGGAAACTGGAAAATTGGGGGACCAATTAAAAAATTACTTTTGTATTTAGTGGAACAAGAACTAGATAAAATGGAGAGCCAGGGATGGGAGCTCTGCTAGTGAGTTAAAAAGATGAAGTAAAAAAAACCCAAAATGCCACAAACATAAGTTTGTGTCCCAGATAAGATAATTTATTTGTTATTGAGGTTTGAATGAGAGGAGACGTAAAGGAGAAAGGAAGAAACTAATATAGAGGGAGAAAACAAAGAGAGAGAGAGAAAAAAAGAGGGTACCACTAAAAGAAGAAAAAAGAAAGAAGAGGAGAGAGAGAGAGAGAGAGAGTTAAGGGTTTTGGTGCAACCCTCATAGAGATAAAGGAAGAGGAAAGAAAAGATAATGGGAGATGTAACACTTATGGGTTGTGTAGTTCAAGGATAGGAGAGAGTAAGACCGGCAGAGAGTTAAACGACCAAATTGGAGGAAGAAAAAAAAATCAAGAATGAAGATAAGAGAAACAAATAAATAAATATAATAAAATTGGATGCGCGCTCAGACCAGGATATCAGGCCGGCTGCTTCACCCTCTGAGTGAAACCCCTGCCCGCACGGAAAAGTTCCAGCGTTGGAATTGGCTCTTGCTCCCTCCCCGTGCGCGGCTCCCTCAGGGCACTGGGGTGGCCCAGAGATTCCACTTTTGGCCCACACAAAGGCCCCTGACTCTGCCTCTCTGTGGGATAACACGGGCGCCCACTCCCGGGGCTTTCGAAGGAATCTCTCACCCACTATCTGCACGCGCCAACCAGGAGATCGGGGAAAATGGCTGCCCCACTTGTCTTTCTTTGTCTGAGTTTGGTGCGAGTGTTAGCTTGTATTGCCTGGGTTGCTGCAGGCACAGTTTTTCCTTGGCCTGGATCTCCGTGCCACAGCCTGGTTCAACCTGCCATTTGTGCCGTGGCCTGGATCTACTTACCCCCTTTGCTCGCCTTAGTTTCTATATTCTCAGTTCCCAGTGAAAGCAGCCCTATTTAGGTTAGTGAGGAAGGCGGAGCATTTCTTACTCCCTATTTCCTTCGGACTTTGATTGTATATTTAGCCAATTTTTCACTTGACCATACCTTCGGGTGTATTGCGAAACATCTGGAGGCTCCAAGGATAGGTTTTTCTGTTTCTGGTTGAAGATCTTGTTGAGTTTTGGGGGAGATTTATTGGTATCGCTTCCAACTGCACCATTACTCTGATGTCATCAAGATTGTATTTAAAACAACGATTTTCCATTTTTTTCATTTCATGGCACATATAAACTAATTAATAAAGTTCCATGGCACACCAAAAAATATATTTTTGCTGATGTGACAAAAAAATGGTATAATTTTGATTCATTCACACCAGACAGCTATTGTTGTATTGACTATTGTCATTTTTTTTATTTGACAATATTAGAGAAAAGTGGTCAATGCCCCTGACTAAAGTCAGGTAGTACATGCTTTAAAAATTCTTACAGCACACCTGTTGAGAATTGCCACTTTAGAGAGATGTATCTAGCATCATCAATTTTATCACAGCAGGAAGTTTTTAGAATACGGAGGCAATCTGAAAATACATTTCAATAGGTAATTCCACCTAGTTAAGAGGTAATGAGTATCTAAAGTGGAGTGGAACAAATAAATATGCAAAAGGGAGGACAAAAGGAAACACTGTTCACTAGGTATCAGCTACAAGGTTTGTAACAGCCATTACCAGAAAGTGGAAAATATTTTTTGGTAAATGACGATTTGGAATTTAGAAACTTGGCCTGCAGGTGCTGTTGGCCACCAAGCTAAAGATGTTTAAGAAATGGCAGTGATAATATATTTGGGGAGGAATCAATGGAAAATTAGTAAAGATACCAATTTTGAACATACTGACAAAGATCTAATCATTATGAAAGGTCCACTTGATTATTCTAATTGTTCTTCAAAAGATAAATTAGAATGAGGAAGAAAAACATACAACTGGCTTTTGAATTAGTAAAGGTACAGTTTGTCATTGAAAATACACATTTGCAAGCCCTGGCCAGTTGGCTCAGCGGTAGAGCGTCAGCCTAGTGTGCAGAGGACCCGGGTTCGATTCCCGGCCAGGGCACATAGGAGAAGTGCCCATTTGCTTCTCCACCCCTCTGCCGCGCTTTCCTCTCTGTCTCTCTCTTCCCCTCCCGCAGCCGAGGCTCCATTGGAGCAAAGATGGCCCGGGCGCTGGGGATGGCTCTGTGGCCTCTGCCTCAGGCGCTAGAGTGGCTCTGGTCGCAACATGGCGACGCCCAGGATGGGCAGAGCATCGCCCCCTGGTGGGCAGAGCATCGCCCCATGGTGGGCATGCTGGGTGGATCCCGGTCGGGCACATGCGGGAGTCTGTCTGACTGTCTCTCCCTGTTTCCAGCTTCAGAAAAATGAAAAAATAAAAATAAAAAAGAAAATACACATTTGCAGATAAAGAATTAGAAAAAATTTGTGTTAACCTGTAATAATTAAATATAGTCAGATAATTTAAAAAATAACAATCTCCACTAGTGACCAAAGTTAATAACACCTTGGGTGGCTATAAAATTAACCTCCACTTTTTATCTGTTGCATGGTATGATCTACTAATTATTAATTCATGTTAGCCAATAGTCACTGCGGTCTCAGTTTGTGCCAAGTACTTAGATTAAAAAGCTGACTAAACTTTTTTCTGTCTAGTAATCAATGACATAGAAGTAAGAAAATGCATTGACATGTATTGATTATGATGCTAGCAATATCTGTGTATTCCATCGAGAGCATCTGTGAGCCAATGGTTTGCCTGCTTCTGAGGAGAGATGTGAGAATTTAGAAGAAAGGTGTTAAATGATTTGTCCTCCTGAGAGAATGTGAACTTAAAGACATGAGAAGGGGTTTTCTGGACATCACAGTTCTGTAAACAAAAACTCAGGTACAACATGTGACATGATATTTAATAGAACTTCTGGCATACTGTGTAAATATTGCATGGTTGCTAGGCACTAGTATAAGCTGTATTAGTTATCAGGGATCCTATAAAAGAAGTGTGTATTTATCCTGATTAAAAGCAAGGACACTATCCTATAAGAAGTATCAAACAGGGAAGAAACATCTAATTTGCACTTTAGAAATGTTCCTGACCTCAACAGAGTAGGTAAACAGTGAGGGAGGAGGGTAAGGATAAAAGGTAGGACTGGGAAGGATATTGCAATAATTAAGAAATCTGGGAAAGATATTCAGATCATCTTTTCTAGATTACTGGTAGTGGGAATAGAGAGAAATAGAGTTAAAATTTCAAAAGCAGTTTTGCCAGATTTGGTCATTGTTTTTAAGTGTGAGAATGAGGAATAAGATTATACTAATGCTTAGTTATCTAGTTTTTCAAACTAGAGGGGTAGAAGTGACATCCACAAGATAAAGGAAAAGCAGATATTTGACAGAAAGTCTTAAGGTTACTTTTGGATAGAAGGAGTCTATAATCCCTCAAGGAAAGAGGTTGAGTGAATAGGTATTGAATGGCTTTGGAACTCAGATGAGTGATCAAAGCTTGAGATTGAGGAATCACTGATTTATTGTAAGTAGTAATTAGTCTTTAAAAGGAGATGAGGGTGACTTTAGGAAGAGTGAAGAAAGAAAAGACAGAATATGCCTGACCAGGTGGTGGCACAGTGGATAGAGTATTGAACTGGAACACGGAGGACCAAGGTTCGAAACCCTGAGATCACCAGATTGAGTATGCTCTCATCTGGTTTGAGCAAGACTCAGCAGCTTGAGCCCAAGATTACTGGCTTGAACAAGGGGTCCCTAGGTCTGCTGTAGCCCCACAGTCAAGGTACATTTGAGAAAGCAATCAATGAACAACTAAGGTGCCATAACAAAGAATTGATGCTTCTCATGTCTCTCCTTTTCTGTCTGTTTGTCCCTATCTGTTCCTCTTTCTGTCTCTCTCTATCTCTGTCATAAAAAAAGAAAAAGAAAATATAAAAGCCTAAGAATACAAATAGTTCAGGAATATCCACAGTTATCTAAGAAGCTGCTGCTAAGGATACAGGATGGCAAGCATGTTTGGGATTCATGACATAATGTCAGAAAACCAGAGACATAAAGATGTGGAGGAACCAGTTAAAGCAATGGCATACCAGGTTGAAAAGGATGGCAGTGATGCTGTACCAATGGATGATGGTAGTAAGGGATTACCTAGAAGATAGAATAAGCCTAATTCAGACTGTAGCAAACTTCTGGACTAGAAAAAAGTAAAGTGACAGTTAGATAGATGATAGATGATAAATAAATAGATGATGATGATAGATATATAGACAGATATAAATAGATGATAAATATTCAGATATGTACATGCACACCTGCCTACAGATTTAAAGACATATAAATAGAGAGAAATAGATATTCATCCCACTGTATGACTATGTATGTTCATGAATTTGTAATATGTTAACAATGTTGTCCTGTTGTACTGCAAATTAACTGCAGAATCTTGCTTTTTTTACTTCTTGATGCATCTTACAATCCTTAATACAATAATGCATAACTGTAAAATGATAAAAAAAAACCTCTTACTTAATGATAATACAGGGTAGAAAAAAGTAGAACTGCAGTTGTGTGGCATTCTTTTGAGTTAAAAAAGTTATTAAAATAATCATAAACTGCATGGCTTTTTCCATACAAACAACTGTAAACCTACCTTTTCCACCCTTTTACATTATGGCAGCATTGTTCACAATAGCAGAGATCTGGAAACAGCCCAAGTGTCCGTCAGTGGACGAGTGGATTAAAAAGCAGTGGTACATATATTCAATGGAATACTATGGGGCCATGAAAAAGAAGGAAATCTTACATTTTGCGACAACATGGACGGACCTGGAAACTTTTATGTTAAGTGAAACAAGCCAGGCAGAAAAAGAAAAATATCATATGACCTCACTCATTTGAAGAATCCAATGAACAATATGAACTAAGAAATGAAATTGGGACAGAGGAGAGATAAAAGGGACCAGGGGAAAAGAGAACAGAGGAAAAGGGGATGATAGGATGGGATAAACCTGAAGGGAAAGGGGGAGGGCACTATGGGGAGGTGGGCAAGGGAGATGTTGAGGGGAAGATGGGGGGGGATGCTTTCACAGCAAAACTAGAATCTATGTAAACATAAATTATAATCAATAAGAAAAAATATTTAGGAAGCGTTATTTATAAAAAGATTACATTTATTATTCTAATCACTAGGAATTTATGTTCAAATTTTGGCCCATAAGATTGATGTGTATCTTCCATTAGAATGACACTATTTATGTGGGAGGAGCTACTCAAAGCAAATCACTCTTCTGTTAGTCCAGTGTAGATACAATGCTGATCTTTTCAGCACAGTCATCTTTTTTTTTAATTTTTAAATTTTATTTAGAAAATTATCTTTAACAGGGTGACATTGATCAATAAAGGTACACAGGTTTCAGATAAACATTTCTATAGAATTGGAACTGTTGATTATGTTGTATACCCATCACCCAAAATCAAATCATTTTTTTATCACGTTACATTTGTCCCTCTTTATACCCTCTCCTCACTGCCTTCCTGCCTCTGTCTCTCACGTCCCCTTCCCCCTGGTAACCAATTCACTTTTATGTATGTCCATGAGTCTCAGTTTTATATCACAAATGTAGTTAAAATAATATAGTTCTTAGCTTTTTCTGACTTACTTATTTCACTCAGCATAATGTTCTCAAGATCCATCTATGTTTTCATAAATGTCACGATATCACCATTTCTTACAGCTGAGCAGCATTGTGTACAGGTACTACATCTTCTTTACCCAATGTTCTATTGAAGGACACTTTGGTTGTTTCCATGTTTTGACCACTGTGAATAATGCTGCAATAAACGTGGGAGAACATGAGTCTCTACATACCAATGTGTTTGAGTTATGGGGGTAGATACCCAGTAGAGGAATTGCTGGGTGTAAAGCCAGTAGCCACAGCCACCATCACAGCCACCTGGCCAGTGCAGGTTTGCATTGGATTTGGACAGTCAGTAAAAAAACAACAGAGCCAAGAACTGGTGGACCATCATCCTTAAACCTAGCTTGCACCCGGCAGGCAAGTAAAAACACACACTGGGCTCCAAAACCCACTCATTCAGTGCTCACAAAGCTACTGATTTATTTGAGTTTCTTAGAATCAAAGGGTTCTAGCTCACCAGACTTATTCAACTCTGTTCCCCATCTCCTTCCTTCTCCCTGCACAAACTCTGCACAAACTGGCTTCTCCCTCAGCACTCCACCATCTTGGCTGCTTCTCCTAACCTCCTCCACGTGGCCTTTCTCTGCTCTCTCCTCTAATGCTAATCTCAGGAACCAAGAGAGAAAGAGAGAGAGTGCAAGCTCCCAGTCTGCCCCCATTTTATAGTGTAGAAATAAAAACTTTTAATCCAATATACAAATAAGGAAGTCTCTGATATGAAGTCACTTATCTGAGGCACAATGGGATTCCTCATGAGAGTGCACCATCCCACATCATGTAATCAGTCAAGGCTGTGGAGAAAAGCTTAGTCTTAAAACTAAGCCTTAGGCTATAATGACCCGGCCTGCTTACAGCCTGTCCCCCACACCCAATGCAAACTATACATATAAGCAATATATATACTATATATATAGTATATATATACTATATACTATATATATTTATATCATATATACTATATATCATATTTATACTATATATATATATATATATCATATTTAAAAACTTATTTGACCAACACTGGGTCATATAAAAATTTTATTTTTAATTATTTGAGAAACCACCATAGTTCTTCCACAATGGTTTTACTAATTTTTAGCAGTGAATGAGGGTTCCTTTTTCCTCACAGTCTCTCCAACACTTGTTATTACCTGTCTTGTTGACAAATGCCAATCTAACAGGTGTAAGGTGGTATCTTATTGTAAGTTTTGATTTGCATTTCTGAAATAGCTAGTGAAAATGAGTACCTTTTTATATATCTGTTGGCCATTTGTATGTTCTCTTGGGAGAAGTGTCTGTTCAGGTTCTCTCCCCATTTTTTAATTGGATTGTTTGCTTGTTTATTGCTAAGCTTTGTGAGTTCTTTATGTATTTTGGGTATTAACACCTTATCAGAGCTGTTGTTTGCAAATATCATGTCCCATTTAGTTGGCTATTTGTTTTGTTGTGTTTCTTTTTTTGTGCAGAAGCCTTTTAATTTAATAAAGTCCCATTAATTTATTTTTGCCTTTACTTCTCTTGCCTTTGGAGTCAAATTTATAAACTGTTCTCTGAGGCTGAGTTCCATGAGCTTTGTACCTATGTTTTCTTCTATGTGATTTATTGTTTCAGATCTTATATTTAGGTCTTTAATCCATTTTGAACTAACCTTTGTGCAAGGAGACAAACTGTAGTCAAGGTTCATTCTTCTTCTGCCTGACCAGGTGGTGGCGCAGTGGATAGAGCGTTGGACTGGGATGCGGAAGGACCCAGGTTCGGGACCCCGAGGTCGCCAGCTTGAGCGCGGGCTCATCTGGCTTGAGCAAAGAGCTCACCAGCTTGGACCCAAGGTCGCTGGCTCCAGCAGGGGGTTGCTCGGTCTGCTGAAGGCCCACGGTCAAGGCACATGTGAGAGAGCAATCAATGAACAACTAAGAAGTCGCAACGCGCAGCGAGAAACTGATGATTGATGCTTCTCATCTCTCTCTGTTCCTGTCTGTCTGTCCCTGTCTATCTCTGCCTCTGGAAAAAAAAAAAAAAAAAAAGATAAATGAATGGGACTACATCAGAATAAAAAGTTTAAAAAAAAAAAAAAAAAGGTTCATTCTTCTGCATGTAGTGAGTCTAGCCAGTCATTTGTGGATTTTATTGACCTTTTTGAAGAACCACCATTTTGTTGTATTAATTTTTTCTATCCTTTTTTTGTTCTCTATTTCATTAAATTCTGCTTTAATTTTTACTATATCTTTTATTTTGCTGACTTTGGTTGCCTTTGTTCTTTTCTTCCTACTTCTTTAAGATATGATGCTAGATTGTTTACTTGTGATCTCTCTTGTTTCTTGATATAAGCCTGTAATGGTACAAATTTTCCTCTTCTTACTAGTTTCATTGTATCCCAGAAATTTTAATATGTTGTATTGTCATTTTCTTTTGTTTGTATATATCTTTTGATCTCTGCTTTTAATTCTTCTTTGACCCAGTCATTTTTAGAAGTATGTTGTTTAATTTCCACATTTTTGTGGAATTTTTTACTCCCTTTTTGCAGTTGAATTTACTTTATAATCAGAAAGTATGTTTGGTATAATTTCAATCTTCTTGAATTTGTTGATGTTAGTTCTGTCACTGAACATATGATCTATCTTTGAGAATGTTCCATGTACACAGGAGAAACATGTATAATAGTATCATATTTTGGGATGAAATGTCTTAGAAATGTTTATTATGTCCATATGATCCAGAGTATCCTCTAAAGCCAATATTTATTTATTAATTTTCTGTTTAGATGATCTATCTAAAGCTATCAATGGTGTGTTGAAATCTATCTGGTTTGGAGCATATATATTAAGAAATGTTAGGTCTTCTTTTTCTTTTATTTTTTTAAAATTTTTCTGAAGTAAGAAGCATGGAGGCAGATAGACTCCCACATGTGCCCAACCAGGATCCACCAAGCAAGCCCACTAAGGGGTGATGCTCTGCCCATCTGGGGCATTGCTTTGTTGCAACTGGAGCCATTCTATTGTCTGAGGCAGAGACCATGTAGCCATCCTCAGTGCCCATGCAACTTTGCTCCAATGAAGCCTTGGCTGCAGAAAGGGAAGAGAGAGATAGAGAGAAAGAAGAAGGGGAAAAGTAGAGAAGCAGATGGGCACTTCTTTTGTGTGCCCTGGCCAGGAATCGAATTCAGGACTTCCACATGCCAGGGTGATGCTCTATCACTGAGCCAACTGGCCAGGACAAGAAGTGCTATGTCTTTTTGATACACTGTCCCCTTTATCACTAGGAAATGTCCATCTTTGCCTCTGGTTACCTTTGTTGTCTTGAAGTCAACATTGTCAGATATGAGTATTAATACACCTGCTTTCTTTGGATATTATTTGCTTGGAGAATCATTTTCCAACCTTTAACTTTGAGTCTACTTTTGTCCTTACAGCATAGATGTGTCTCTTGAAGGCAGCATGTGGTTGGATTTTGTTTTTTATCTAATCTACCACTCTTCCTCTTTATTGGTGAGTTCAGTTCATTTACAGTTAGGGTAATTATTGACACTTGAGGATTTCCTATAGCCATTTTATATCTTGTTTCCTGGTATCTCTGTGTTTCATTTGTTTCTTTTTAGTGTTTCTGTTTGTTGTGTTTGTTTGGTGGTATTCCATGCATTTTTTCTTGTTTCTTCTTTTTTTAAGCTGTATGTTTCAGTAGTGGCTTTTTTTCTTGGGTGATTACCATTAGGTTATTAAGAGAAAAAGTTCATATATACAAGGATTCTTTGTCTTATGAATCCTTCTGCACTCCATCCTCCTTTGCTACCTCAAATTTTTATCCTCTCCCTTTTTATGTTATTTTTGTTACAGATTATCCATGCTATTTGTTTGTTTGTTTATTTGTTTCACAGAGACAGAGAGAGAGTCAGATAGAGAGATAGATAGGGACAGACAGACAGGAATGGACAGAGATGAGAAGCATCAATCATTAGTTTTTTTGTTATGACACCTTAGTTGTTCATGGATTACTTTCTCATATGTGCCTTGATCATGGGCCTTCAGCAGACCAAGTAACCCCTTGCTTGATCCAGCGACTTTGGGTCCAAACTGATGAGCTTTGCTCAAACCAGAGGAGCCCACACTCTCTGTTTTTAAAGTTTTAATCTTCTTGTTGAGGTATTTATTTTGTTCTTCAGTTTGTTTTCTGAACTCATTTAGTGGCCTATAGGTGTTTTCTCACATATTGTTGAGTATTTTAGAACTTCAATTTTGAATTCTCTATAATTTAACTTCAAGGTTTACATGTGATTCAATTCTATTTCTGGAGATTTTTCATTTACTTTCTGAACTACATCTCTGTATTGGGTAGCCATGGTATTCAAATTCTTCTTTCTTGATAGCATTTGAGAGTGGTATTGTTAAGAACCCTAACAGAAAAAACACTAAAAAATAACAAATTAAAAAAATAAATACAATAAAAATATTAAACTGACAAATAAAGAAGAAAAAACACAAAGATCAAAAACAAACAAAATACTCAAAGACAGAACATCCACAAAAAGTAAGGATAAAACATATAAAAATTAAACAAAGTGAATTCAAAAGAGAAACAAGAAAGAAGAAAATAGGGAAAAAGTGGGGGAAAGAAAAAATATATTTTGTTTTGAGTTTTTTCCAGTAGGTGTCACTGTATTACAACTTATATCTCTGTGAAGTTCCTAGGCTCTCCACTAAGATGTTTCTGTTGCAGTGATATGGGCAAGGCTGCAGTCTCATTCATGGGTGGGACATGTTTTGAGGGCTTTTCAGCTTTGGCCTTATGGCTTTGGCTTTATGGCTTCAGCTTTCCACCTTTACAACTCTAGCAATTGGTAATTTCAGACTTCCTGGTACTCCTTCTTATGTCTCAACAGACCTGGGGGCCTGATGCAGATCACCCCTGTTCTTTAGGGTAGACAGTAGCTCTGAAGAGCTAGCTGTGGGTTTTGTTTCTGCCTCTCTCAGTACTGCAAGGTCAGGGAGGCAAGATGTAGGAGGCTGAGGGGATTCACTTTAGCTTTCTTCATCTCTGCTGAGTTTGGGATGCAGACAAACCATGGGAACACTGGCCCTGACCCTATGCTCTGACTGCTTTGAATTATTTCCCCATCTGACCCTCCAGCTCACCACTCCTCCTAGCAGAAGGAGACCCAATTACTCAGAGTTTTCCTCTCCCTACTCTTCAGGCAAAATTCAAAGACCTCGAGCTTCCCTCCTCCCTATAGTCCAGTAGAGGAAAAAAGAAAAAAGCTCAGTCATTCCAGGTTTGTCTCCTCTGCTCACCAAAGCCCACTGCAAATGTGTTTTATTTTATCTTCTGCCCCCTTTTCACCCTGTCCCACCTTTAATCCATTCAGTGCATGGATCTTTCAGGCATGCCTGCAAGCATAGCTTTTTTTTTTTTTTTTTTTTTTTTTCTGCTGCTGCTGCATTACAGTTGTTCAATTTGCTGAAATTTCAAAAGGAAAGATCAGGGGTATTTCTCATGCCACCATTAGTCTGACATTATCTTTCAGTAAAGTCCACTAAGGGAAGAGTTATGTTTTGAGATTCTGGGATCAAAACCCACAAACTATATAGTTTAGCATTTTGATACCTTCACACATTGGTTACACCTCATATTCCAGACACTGTAGAACATTTGGCAACTTTGAAAATGTTAAGTGACATCAGAACAATTATTTTAAATTTTAGTTCTCTGAAATCAGTGTTGCAAAAGGTCTCTTGGTAAAACCTAAGTCTGAAATAATTGTATTTCTTTTTGTCATAATTTGGACTCATGTTTTATAGAAATTTGGCATGGTCCTGAAACCTTCCCTTTAGCCAGCTTGCCACTCCAGATGGCATTGCCTTTCTGAACAAGTTGAATCCTCTGATCATGAAGGTAAAATAGCATTTATTTTTAAGCCCTTGGCTAGTCTTGCCTTTGACTTTAATCACTTCATTAATCATGAAAATGTGGTTCTTAACTCTTGATATTCCTGACTAGTGGTAGGCATTTTAGAAACTCTCTAGGCTGGTCATCAACAAGTAAAAATGAATAGTTCAAATTTTCAAAGTCATGTTAGTTACTTCCAGGCATGGATTCTGTACATGTCAAGTTAAACACAAAGTTTACCTTTAAATAAACTTTACCTTTAAGTTTACCTTTACACTCTAAGCCATTCTTTGAATTATTTAATGACATGGTAAGTTCTCTGTCTTTTTAAAGGAATATTTTTATAGGCTCCATCCATTTTGCTCAGTGGTAGAGCATTGGCCTGGCATCTGGATATCTCAGTTTGATTCCCAGTCAAGGCACACAGAAGAAGAGCCCATATGCTCCTCTATCTTCCCCTTTTCACTTCTCTCTCTCTCTCTCTCTCTCTCTCTCTCTCTTCCTCTCCTGCAGCTATGGCTAAATTGGAGCAAGTTGGCCCCAGGCATTGAGTATGGCTCCATGGCTTCTGCCTCAGGCACTAAAAGGAGCTTGGTTGCTGAGCAGTGGAGCAACATCCCAGGTGGGCAGAACATTGCCCCTTAGAGGGCTTGCCAAGTGGATCCCAGTCAGGGTACATGTAGGAGTCTATCTCTGCCTTCCCTCCTCTAACTATAAAGAAAAAAGAAAAAATATATTTTTATAAGGTTGAGCTTATTATTTCTGTATTTATGAATTCTAAAAGCATTCACCATCAATGAATACAATTAAGCCTTTAAAAAAACACATCTTATTTTATCCATTAATATATTTGATCTGTTTTTTTTTATGTTTGTTTGTTTGTTTTAGTTCTGAGCTGAAGGATATTTTATCTATCACTAGTAAAACATAAATAAAAATACTGGTCCCCAAACCTTCATCTGTTTCTTTGCAAAGGGGAATTGACAGCACATACAACTAACTTTATAATAGTGAAAGGTTGAAACCATAATGAATAGTAGCTGTATAAGAGGTACTTTCATTTCTGGCTTGGTCTTTTTGCCAAACTAACTAAATTCAGAATAAATATTTTGCTCACTACAATTTTAAGTAAGAGTTATGAACTTAGAGCAACAACAGGGTTTTTTTTTTTAAAACCACCTACATTTTTGCATTTTATTCTAAGTAATTATCTCACCATTGGGAAAACAAAGAATGTGTCTTCCCAGTAGTCCTTGTCTAGGCAGAGGAATTCATATACAGGAGGTTTTTCCTTCTGCCTTCTGTTTGTGTGAGATAGTTTTAATACCCAATTTATCTATCAAAACCTAGACATCACCATTTGAAATTATTCAGAGATTACTACAATATTGTTAAATAACTCAATATGGAGGTCTTTATAGATTTTCAAGACAACACAGGATATCTTGATGAAGATAGCATTTCACTTAATTCAAAGTATTTATTGATATGTTATCACAACAGTTCACAAATGGTAGGCTTTGGCTCCTGAGTCATTATCATACATACATATATTCCTCATTGATGCATTTATTTCTAGTATTTTGGTAAAGAAGCCTAAAATTTATATGGATTTATGTGCACAGGTAAGTTAATATTATCCTGATTTTGTAGATAAGGAAATAGTGTTAAATAACTTAAAGTACTGTATATATTTAATCCCACTGGTATTCTCCTGGACAACACCTTTGAACCAAAAAGAAAAAAAAGGTAGAAATCAAAGAACATACACAAGACAGTTTGCTTCAGCCTATGAATGCTTACATTTAGTTTCAAGTTGGAAGAGATAGAGAAATCACTTTATGTTTAATAGAGATTCCAAGTGAGAACTTAGGGAAATAATAATCAGGTCACTGGGGTGTGCATCGATCTCCTCATTGAGTCTGACACTGGTTATGGATTGTATTGATCATATATTAAAATGACAGATGGTCTTAACATTAGCTTGTATGCAAGTCTCTTAACAAAATCGATTGTAACTTGTCAGATGCAACTTCAAAATTGAACTAGACATTGATGGACAAGACCTTTTACTGACTATTGAAAACATAGAGATTCCCTGATTAAATTAATGCAACTGACTTTAATGAGCTGCTATTGGTTAGATGCTTTCTGTTATAATATATTATTATATTGTTGTTCATAGTGCCATAGTTAAAAAGTTGTAAGTATTTCTATTATAAATCTTTTTTCACAAGCTTATAGCTCAATCATAAAATAAGCCAGTTATAAAGCAGGGTCACTTTAATAACTATTTTTCACAAAAAAGAATTATATGTATAGATAGATATAGTAACTTCAATTTTCTTTGAATAACCAGAATAACGAAGTCTTGGTCTAACATATGAATTATATAAATATGTAATAAAGGGTTTGTTCTTCTTGTTGAAAGATTTAATATAAGTTTTATTGCATTACCTCATAAGACCACAAAAAATAGTCCTAAACATGGGAAATAGAAAATAACATTTCACCAGCTTCTACTTGAGTTTAAATCATGGACTATGAATTTAGTAATTAAGATAGCTTTATATACACCATTGTTAATAAATAACAATGTAAAGCTAAGATAATTCCAAACTGAAAAGTTGAATAAACTGGCATCTGTTATTACAGGCTGATTTTGGAGTGCATTTTAGTTTAAAAGGGTATTTCTGTCTTTAATTCTTGACAGAAATATTTCTTTTCCACACTATTACATTTATGAATGTGATACTGTTTTCAGCACCTAGTACATTTTACTCTCCCAGGAGTAAGCATTTAAATGTAAGCTGGTGATTCAGTGGATGGTCAAATGAGTGAAAGTTATGAGAATATTGATTACATCTCTCCAGTTCTAATGAAATTCTAAATATCCCTTTGTCAGAAAAGTAGTAGGTAGACCTTTACTTTAAAACTTCAGTCTGTATTAACCTTTTAGAATTTAATAATAAAAAAACTTTTTAAAATTACTTGCACTATTTATTTGGGGCACTGGTCCAGATACAATTGGGGAGGTTCTTGGCCAAGCTAGAATGCACTGATGTGTCTAGGACTGCTCTTACTGTTTCAGAGATTTCAGCGTGTCTCTTGGATTGTCACAAGGAAACCCAAATCCAGAGCGTAGCTGCTTTATACCAAATTGATAAAATCAAAACAAAAGGAAGTTTGCTTATTGCTCAAAAAGGTATATTTGAGAAATTAATCGATGAATCACTGGGCAATTAGTAGAATATATCATATATTACATCATTCTATGTATTATTAACATAGGTGGAAGATTGGTAAATTGTGTCATATTAATAGCTATGTAAGTGTCATTATATGTAAAATACTTTTGTTTATGAGAAAATAAAGAATGCAATGTTGTGTTTCACAGTATCTGTAAAATCACTCATTTTACTGATAGTATTCTATTTGATATTTGATAGACTCAAGTGAGGACACCATTTAAATATATGACTATTAACCACAATACTCCAGACATAAGGAATTTGGTTGATTCGGACAAACTGTTCAAATGTTTTGAAAGTATACAGAGATACATATGAACATTAATATGCTTCTGTTGACTAATCTACACAGTTTTTAATAACATCTTTTAGTTGAAATATTTGCTATAATCTTAGTTCAATGAAACACAAAAGGTACATAGGCAATACGTAATTATGCTCAATGATATCTATAATTCAAAGAACCAAGAGTTTGTGAAAATTTGAAAAAAGAAAGGGATGTACTCAGAAAATATACCTCATATTTTTCATGGTTATGTAATGAATGAAAGAATGTTTTGGAAAAGAAAGGTGAGAAGGCCACTTTATGTGCACACTAAAATCAATGGCAATTTTATATTCGAAGAGTCTGAGATAGATTATTTTTCTCCCAACTAAAGTTTGGTTCACTGAGCTATGTGGCTTTACAGTTGCCAAAGTATTAAAGTTAGACTGAATATTTTCCCAGTTCTATCCACAGACACAAAAGGTAGGCTGAACCAGAATAATGTTAACATAGTTTTATAATTATCTCTTCAATTCCTAAGTAATATTTAGAAAAGCCTTTTAAGGTTCTATTCCTACACAATGTCAGGAGTAATAAAAGGAAGAGAGATAGTAATGCTATTTTCTAGAACTCTAGGAAAAGTATGTTTTCTCTCCATTGTTTTGTAGACTATGAGAATACTGACTAGTTCCCCAAACTGTGATGATACTCTACTGACAAATGCACATTCTTTTGCTTTCTTAATAGTTTATGCCAATCTAATCATATTTTAGTGAATTCTATCATTCTCAGTTTTCCTTTCTGGGGTTCAATGTCTTTGAACTCTTATTAAGGAGGAGAAAAGGTAATGAGAGAAGAGAGGGGAAATGAAATTAAAAGCAGGGCAGAGAAAGCAAAAAATGAGAGGACAATGCATCTCAAGAAGAGGAATAAGAAAGAGACCATGTGCAGCTGTAAACTATCATCTTGTGTTCATAACAGGAAGATGATTTCTTAATTTTCTAGTGGCTGCACTTCCTTAGAACTCTTGACCAGTGTATCAATGTTTCACTTCTAGTATTTAAATAATTTGCTGTACTTATGGTAATTACTCAGGCTTAGAATTTGACCTGTAGTGAAAAGATGAGCCAATTCTTAAATTCAGTTCATTCTGAATTAAGCACAAACTCCTAGGCAAAGGAAAGGCTGTCGTTCTGCATGGAGCTTCACGTTCTTGCATTTTTCCTGTTGGAAATCTGAGCTAATAACTAGCCCATCATCTTTCCTGTTTACAGTCTAGTATAATATGTTTGTTTTCTGACCTTTAACAATGCTATAGTCACAGTGTTTCCACACTAAATTCATTTCTATAGAAACAAAAAGAAAAATATTCTTACCATTCACATTGTCCTAGGATTCTTATTTTCACCAGTTGTTTAAAATAGACATGCTCATAGAAGGAAAACAGCTCCTCTAGGGTATTATGAGGCACAAAGTATACTATTTTTCAAAAATTGGTACATACAAACCTTTTGCTAATTCATAATAGAATTCATCCTTTATTAGAATCACCACCTCAGATATGAACATTTTCCTCCAAATGTAAGCTAATATTTTCCAAAGACTGATCTAGAGTTTCATGACTGTGTTCATATGTAGAAATACTTGACAAGCTAACTATATAAGAATAATTTTGTGAAAATCCTTGGTCAACCACAACTTTATCTTTTTATTTTTTTTTTATTTTATAATTTTATTTTTTAATGGGGTGACATCAATAAATCAGGGTACATATATTCAAAGAAAACATATTCAGGTTATCTTGTCATTCAATTATGTTGCATACCCATCACCCAAAGTCAGATTGTCCTTTTCACCTTCTATCTAGTTTTCTTTGTGCCCTTCCTCCTCTCCCTTTCCCTCTCCCTCTCCCCCCAGCCCCCGTAAACACCACACTCTTATCAATGTCTCTTAGTCTCGCTTTAATATCCCACCTACTTATGGAATAATGCAGTTCCTGTTTTTTTTTTTAATCTTTTTTTTTAATTTTATTTATTCATTTTAGAGAGGAGAGAGAAATGGAGAGAGAGAGAAAGAGAGGGAGAGAGAGACAGAGAGAGAAGGTGGGGAGGAGCTGGAAGAATCAACTCCCATATGTGCCTTGACCAGGCAAGCCCAGGGTTTCGAACTGGCAACCTCAGCATTTCCAGGTTGACACTTTATCCACTGCGCCACCACAGGTCAGGCTCCTGGTTTTTTCTGATTTACTTATTTCACTTCGTATGTTATCAAGATCCCACCATTTTGCTGTAAATGATCCGATGTCATCATTTCTTATGGCTGAGTAGTATTCCATAGTGTATATGTGTATATGTGCCACATCTTCTTTATCCAGTCATCTATTGACGGGCTTTTTGGTTGTTTCCATGTCCTGGCCACTGTGAACAATGCTGCAATGAACATGGGGCAGCATGTGTCTTTACAAATCAATGTTTCTGAGTTTTGGGGGTATATACCCAGTAGAGAGATTGCTGGGTCATAAGGTAGTTCTATTTTCAGTTTTTTGAGGAACCACCATACTTTCTGCCATAATGGTTGTACTACTTTACATTCCCATCAACAGTGTATGAGGGTTCCTTTTTCTCCACAGCCTCTCCAAAATTGACTATTACCTGTCTTGTTAATAATACCTACTCTAACAGGTGTGAGGTAGTATCTCATTGCAGTTTTGATTTGCATTTCTCTAATAACTAAAAAAGATGAGCATCTTTTCATATATCTGTTGGCCATTTGTATTTCTTCCTGGAGAAGTGTCTGTTCATGTCCTCTTCTCATTTTTTATTGCATTTTTTGTTTGTCTGTTGTTGAGTTTTATGAGTTTTTTGTATATTTTGGATATTAGGCCCTTATCTGAGCTGTTGTTTGAAAATATCATTTCCCATTTAGTTGGCTGTCTGTTTATTTTGTTATCATTTTCTCTTGCTGAGAAAATACTGCTTAGTCTGATGTAGTCCCATTCATTTATTTTTGCCTTCGTTTCTCCTGCCTTTGGAGTCAAATTCATAAAATGCTCTTTAAAACCTAGGTCGATGAGTTTAGTACCTATGTCTTCTTCTATGTACTTAATTGTTTCAGGTCTTATGTTTAGATCTTTGATCCATTTTGAGTTAATTTTAGTACAAGGGGACAAACTATAGTCCAGTTTCATTCTTTTGAAAGTGGATTTCCAGCTTTCCCAGCACCATTTGTTGAAGAGGCTTTCTTTTCTCCATTGTGTGTTGTTGGCCCCTTTATTCAAAAATTATTTGACTATATATATGTGGTTTTATGTCTGGGCTTTATATTCTGTTCCATTGGTCTGAGTCTCTATTTTTCTGCCAATACCATGCTGTTTTGATTGTCATGGCCTTATAATATAGTTTGAAGTCAGGTATTGTAATACCCCCAGCTTCATTCTTTTTCTTTAGTATTGCTTTGGCTATTCGGGGTTTTATATAGTTCCATATAAATCTGATGATTTTCTGCTTCATTTCTTTAAAAAATGTCATTGGAATTTTGATGGGAATTGTATTAAATTTGTATATTGTTTTGGGTAATATGGCCATCTTGATTATATTTATTCTTCCTAACCAAGAACAAGGAATATTCTTTCATCTCATCATATCGTTTTTGATTTCCCTTAACACTGGTTTGTAGTTTTCATTATATAAATCCTTTACAGTCTTTGTTATGTTTATTCCTAGGTATTTTTTTTTTGTTGTTGCAATCGTGAAGGGGATTATTATTTTGAGTTTGTTCTCAAATGTTTCATTGTTGGCATATAGAAAGGCTATTGACTTCTGTATGTTAATTTTGTATCCTGCGACCTTACTGTATTGGCTTATTGTTTCTAGTAGTCTTTTTGTGGATTCTTTGGGGTTTTCGATATATAGGATCATATCATCTGCAAAAAGTGATACCTTTACTTCTTCTTTTCCGATATGGATGCCTTTGATTTCTTTGTCTTGTCTGATTGCTCTGGCTAGAACCTCTAGTACCACATTAAAAAAGAGTGGAGAGAGTGGACAACCCTGTCTTGTCCCTGATTTAAGGAGGAAAGTCTTCAGTTTTCTGCCAATTAATATGATATTATCTGATGGTTTACCATATTTGGCCTTTATCATGTTGAGATATTTTCCTTCTATACCATTTTGTCGAGAGTATTAAACAAAATTGTTATGTATTTTATCAAAAGTCTTTTCTGCGTCTATTGATAAGATCATGTGGTTTTTGTTCTTTGTTTTGTTGATATCGTGTATTATGTTAACCGTTTTACATATGTTGAACCATCCTTGAGATTCTGGGATGAATCCCACTTGATCATGATGTGTTATTTTTTAATATGTTGTTTTATTCAATTTGCTAGTATTTTGTTTAGTATTTTAGCATCTGTATTTATTAGAGATATTGGTCCATAGTTTTCTTTTTTTGTGCCATCCTTGCCTGGTTTTGGTATGAGGGTTATGTTAGCCTCATAAAATGTGTTTGGAAGTATTGCTTCTTCTTCAATTTTTTGGAAGACTTTCAGTAGAATAAGAACCAAGTCTTCTTTGAATGTTTGATAAAATTCGCTGGTATAGACGTCTGGGCCTGGACTTTTATTTTTGGGGAGGTTTTTAATGTGTTTTTCTATTTCTTCTCTACTAATAGGTCTGTTTATGCCTTCTTCTTGACTCAGTCTAGGAAGGTTGTATTGTTCTAGGAATTTATCCATATCTTCTAGGTTGTTGAATTTAGTGGCATAAAGTTTTTCATAGTATTCTACAATAATTCTTTGTATATCTACGATGTCCATGGGGATTTCTCCTCTTTCATTTTGGATTTTGTTTATATGAGTTCTTTCTCTTTTTTCCTTGGTGAGTCTTCCCAGGGTTTGTCAATTTTGTTGATCTTTTCAAAGAACCAGCTCCTTGTTCTATTAATTTTTTCTATAGTTTTTCTGTTCTCTATTTCATTTATTTCTGCTCTGATTTTTATTATCTCCTATCTTCGGCTGGTTTTGAGTTGTCTTTGTTCTTCTTTTTCTAGTTCCTTAAGGTGTGAAGTTAAGTGGTTCACTTGGGCTCTCTCTTGTTTGTTCATATATGCCTGAAGTGATATGAACTTCCCTCTTATCACTGCTTTTGCTGCATCCCATAGATTCTGATATGTCGTATTGTCATTTTCATTAGTCTGTATATATCTTTTGATCTCTGCACTTATTTCTTCTTTGAGCCATTCATTTTTTAAAAGTATGTTGTTTAGTTTCCACATTTTTGTGGGATTTTTTTCCTCTTTTTTGTAGTTGAATTCTAGTTTCAAGGCTTTATAATCATAAAATATGCTTGGTACAACTTCAATTTTTCTAAATTTGCTGATGTTGTTTTTGTGTCCCAACATAAGGTCAATTCTTGAGAATAATCCATGTACACTGGAGAAAAATGTATACTCTGTCACTTTGGGATGTAATGTCCTGTAGATGTCTATCATATTCAGGTGCTCTAGTGTTTGTTTAAGGCCAATATATCTTTGTTGATTCTCTGTTTGAATGAACGATCTAGAGCCATCAGCGGTATATTGAGGTCTCCAAGAATGATTGTATTTTTGTCAGTTTTTGTTTTAAGGTAAATAAGTAGCTGTCTTATATATTTTGGTGCTCCTTGGTTTGGGGCATATATATTAAGAATTGTTATGTGTTCAAGAATTGTTAAGGTGTCCCCTTAGCCAATATGAAATGGCCATTTTTGTCTCTGAGTACTTTTAGTGTCTTGTAATCAGCATTATCGGATATGAGTAATGCTATGCCTGCTTTTTTTTTGGATGTTATTCGCTTGGAGTATTGTTTTCCAGCCTTTCACTTTGAATTTGTTTCTATCCTTGTTACTTAGATGAGTTTCTTGTAGGCAGCATACAGATGGATTTTCTTTTTTAATCCATTCTGCTACTCTGTGCCTTTTTATTGGTGAGTTTAATCCATTTACATTTAGTGTAATTATTGACACTTGTGAGTTCCCTATTGCCATTTTATAGATTGCTTTCTGTTAGTTTTGTGTCTTGTTTGATCCTTCTCTTTCGTTTTTCTATCTTTTGTTTTCAGTTGGTTTTATTCCATACATCTTTCCTCTGTTGCTATCTTTTTAAAATCATGTGCCTCTGTGGTAGTTTATTCAATGGTGGTTACCATTAACTAATGAAAAGGGTTCCTACTCTGTTTATTGTAGTGCATTATCTTGTGAGTACTTTTGCACTCCATCGTCCTTTGCTACTGTTAAGCTAAATCCTCTCCCCCCCCCCTTTTTTTTGTTGTTGTCACAGTTTAAATTTGGTTTTATTGTGTTCTTCTTGGAGCTTTTACTTGTGGCTTTGGTTGTTTTTTTTTTGTTTTGTTTTGTTTTGTTTTGTTTTGTTCTTTGTATCTGATTGGAGAACCCCTGTTAGTAATTCTTGGAGTGGGGGTGTTCTGATGATCAATTCCCTCATCTTATCTGTATCTGTGAATGTTTTTATTTCTCCTTTGTATTGAAGGATAGCTCTGATGGGTATAGTATTCATGGCTGAAAGTTCCTCTCTTTCAAGACTTTAAATATTGGGGTCCACTATCTTCTAGTTTGTTGAGTTTCTGTTGAGAAATCTGATGATAATCTAATGGGCCTTCCTTTATATGTTGTATTCTTCTTTTCCCTGGCTGCCTTGAGAATTTTTTCTTTGCTGTTGGGTTGTGCCAATTTCATTATGATGTGCCTTGGAGTAGGTTTGTTGGGGTTAAGAAAACTCAGAGTTCTGTTTGCTTCTTGAATTTGAGGCTTTAGTTTTTTCCACAGGCTTGGAAAGTTCTCATCTATTATTTGTTTGAATATGTTCTCCATTCCATTTTCCCTCTCTTCTCCCTCTGATATACCTATTATTCTTATGTTATTCTTTTTGATGGAGTCAGACAATTCCTGTAGGGCTATCTCTCTCTTTTTTTTAATTTTTGAGTCTCTTTCTTCTTCTCTCTGTTGTGCCTCAAGTTGCTTATCTTCTATTTCAATAATTCTACCTTCTATCTGGCCTGTTCTATTAGCTAAACTTGTTACCTCGTTTTTCAACTCGTGAATTGAGTTTTTCATCTCTGTTTGATCTGTTTTTATAGTTTCAATTTCCTTGGAAATATATTCTTGTGTTCATTGAGTTATTTCTGAGCTCCCTAAATTGCCTTTGTGTGATGTCTTGTATATCTCTGAGTATTTTTAGGATTTTTATTTTAAATTCTCTGTCATTAAACTCCAAGGTTTCCAATAATTAAATATTTTCTCCATAGATTTTTTTCTCATCTATCTGTTACCTCTCTTTCTTTTGTATCTATGATATTTTATTTTCTCTTCCTTAGTGGCATCTGAGGGTGGTTTTTTTATAGTATTAATGAGATTTAATAAAGAATAAAAAGTTAAAAAAATAAAAATAAAAAATAGAAGTTTTTTAAAAAAATTAAAAATTTAAAGAAAGGAAAAAAAAAGAAAATTATTCCCCCCCTCCTTTTTTCCTCTCCTCTTCTCTTCCCTCTGTCTTGAGAGTATCTTGTGGTGTACTGTGAATTATATTGTACTAAATAGAACAAACAATGCCTGTAATGCAGGGCCTGAGTTGGGGAGAAGTAATAAAGGGGCAAAAGAAGGGGGTATGGACCCACAAAGTGCAAATAAAGAAAAAATTGGGGTAAAAAATAAAATGACTTGCTTTTAGGTGTTGGTTGACTAAGAGATATTGATGAGAAGAATAAGAGGGAAACAGGAAAATGGGGGGGAATTAAAAATTACTATTGTATTTAGTGGAACAAGAACTAGATTAAATGGAGAGCCAGGGTTGGGAGCACTGCTAGTGAGTTTAAAAAGTGAAGTACCCCCCCCAAATGCCACAAACATAAATTTGAGTTCCAGATAAGATAATTTGTTCATTATTGAGGATTGAATGAGAGGAGACATAAAGGAGAAAGGAAGAAATTAATATAGAGGGAGAAAAGACAGAAAAAAAAGGGAAAAAAGTGGGAACCACTAAAAGAAGAAAAGAGAAAAAAAAGGAGAGAGAGAGAGAGTTAAGGATTTTGGAGTGCAACCCTCATAGAGAGAAAGGAAGAGGAAAGAAAAGATAATGGGAGATGTAACACTTATGGGTAGCGTAGTTCATGGAGAGGAGAGAATAAGTCCAGCAGAGAATTAAATGACCAAATTGGAGGAGGAAAAAAAATCAAGAATGAAGATAAGAGAAACTAACAAACAAATATAATAAAATGGGATAGGTTATAAAGTCTGTGGATTAGTCTTAATTTTGAGAGGTTATCTTCATCCTTTTTTTTCTCTCTCCCTCTTCCTGGTCGGTGACTCTGTACCCAGGGTTCTGCCCCAGTGGCACGCTCAGGTAAAGGTTTGCAGTTAATAAGTCGCTATAGCAATGTCATGTATTGGGCTTCAGTTTCGTTGGCAGTCGAGGCTCATTAGCATTTGTAGGCTCCAACAGTGAGAGAGTTCGTGTTACTGGAGCCTCTCTCCTAGTCTTTCCTTCCTCAATTAGTAGCCTGGTAATCCAGCTATGAGGTTGCTGCTGACTCTGCCTGAATAGTAAGAGGCTCAAAGAGCTGGCAACTCCCCACTCTATTCCCACTCAGCACAGGGTTCTGGGTAAGACTCAATCAATCAGAGCTGCTAGCATAATCAGGCAGGGCTTCCTCCCACTCAAAGACCTCTGACTCTGCCACTCTGTCGGGTAACACGGGCAGGCGGGTGGGTGGGCGCCCACTCCCGGGGCACTTGGAGGAATTTCTCACTCACTATCTGCGCGCAGACCAGGATATCAGGCCGGCAGTCTCACACTCTGAGTGAAACCCCCACCCGCACTGAAAAGTTCCAGTGTTGGAATTAGCTCTCGCTTCCTCCCCATGTGCGGCTTTTTCAGGGCACTGGGGCGGCCTGCAGATTCCACTTTCGGCCCACACAAAGGCCTCTGACTCTGGCCTTCTGTGGGGTAACATGGGCGCCCACTCCAGAGGCACTCAGAGGAATCTCTTGCCCACTCTTCGTTTGCGCTGACCAGGATATCAGGCCAGCAGTCCCACACTCCGAGTAAAACCCACACCCGCACGGAAAAGATCCAGTGTTGGAATTAGCTCTCGCTCCCTCCTCGTGCGTGGCTTTGTCAGGGCGCTGGGGCGGTCCCGAGATTCTGCTTTCAGCCCACACAAAGGCCCCTGACTCTGCCTCTCTGTGGGATAACACGAGCACCCACTCCCAGGGCTTTCGGAGGTATCTCTTGCCCACTTTCGGCGCGCGCTGACTAGGAGATCAGGGCAAATGGATGCCCTACTTGTCTTTCTTTATCTGGGTTTGGCACAAGTGTTAGCTTGTATTGACTGGGTTGCCACAGACACAGTTTTTTTCGGCTTGGATCTCCGTGCCACAGTGTGGTTCAGCCGTTTGTGCCACAGCCTGGATCTATTCACCCCCTTTGCCCGCCTTAGTTTCTATACTCTCAATTCCCAGTGAAAGCATCCCTGTTTAGGTTAGTGAGGAAGGCGGAGTATTTCTTAATCCCTATTTCCATTGGGGTTTGATTATATATTTAGCCAATTTTTCACTCGACCATAACTTCGGGTGTATTGCGGAACATCTGGAGGCTCCAAGGATAGATTTTTCTGTTTCTGGTTGAAGATCTTGTTGAGTTTTTGGGGAGATTTATCGGTATCACTTCCTACCACGCCATTAATCTGACGTCATCCGCCAATAACCCAACCACAACTTTATTGTTTAGTAAAATAAACAGAAAACAAAGATAGAAGCTTACCTCCATATTTTGCATAGCCTTACTATTTTGTTCTTAGTTTTTCTTGTTATAGAATATGGAATCAAAAGTAAATTTTAACTTATGCATAAGAAGAAACACGTGGAGTGTGCCAGTCTAATAAATAGAGGAAATATTCTCTAGCTAAAAAGAGAAAATAAATTAATTAGCAGCTCCCATCTTATACACCAATTAATTTTAAGGCATCAGATGGGTCTTGGTCCTTCTAAATGTGTATTGTAGAAATTAAAAGCAAAACTTCTGGAGCATAGTTTCTCGGCACTACTAATATCTTGGAACAAGTAATTATTTGTTGGGGAAGGGGCAACTTATTATGTCTGTTGTGGGATGTTTAGCATTATCCCTGTCGTCTACCCACTAGATGCCACTGGTCGTCCCCCTTCCATACCAAAATATCTCCAGACATTGACAGATATCCTGGGGAAGAAGGAGTGTGCAAAATGCTCATTTCGCCACCCCAAATTGAGAATTATCACTCTAGGGTACTATTAGCCTATCTAATTTCTTATATCACTTGTGAAGATAATGCAAATAATAAATGTGCTTACTTGATGGAGTTGTAAAGATTAAAAACTTAAGTGTTCAAGACATTGTCTGGCATATAGTGTGTGAGGAAAATGTAGGGTTATTATTATCATGAGCAGAAAATTATGAATAATAATTGCTCTGAACACAGAGTAGATATTCTTTGACTCTTGCAACCATTTGGCAATGAAATGAGTTGACATCACCTGTACTTATATTTATTTTCAGAATTGTTATATTATATAAATTCTATTCCTCTCTCTCTTTTCAATAATATTCATTTACAATTTTCCCTTTACCTACTCGTGAGAACCAATAAGCCAGAAATTACAATGGGAATAAATAGTTTTATTCTATGTGGAAAGAATTCAACACTTAAAATTATAGCATAACAATAAATGAAGTGATTTTATTCTCCCCTTTCCAAACAAAAGTAATAGAAAATTTGAATTTAACATAAAGAAACCAAGGCCCATGCTTTTTAAAATTTAACTGCAAAAATAGCTCTTTGATCCTGGCAATATTACCAATTTCTTTACTTTTATTTTTCAGAGATTTTATTTTTTTCAATTTTTAAATTTCTTGGGAGGATTTATTTGGAGAATTAGAAAGAACACTGAGAATGAGACGTGATGTGCAGGTGGAGATTTTGTTGATATCAGTGTTGAACAGCCCCATTAGATTGATAAGCTGCCATGTGGAACTTGCTGCATAAGTATTTTCCCCATGGTCTTCTCATTGATTCTGAGCCAGATGCATGTTGCGTGCAGACTGATGAATTTAAGAACAGATCTAATGACTGCCTAATGTAGCCTTGAAAACAACTTTCAAAAGTCTTTAGGCCTGCACAATGATAGGGTTTTTACCTTTGAGACATTATTCTACAGACGGAGTTTAGTTTGAATTTTCTCTCTTAATTTATTGCAAAACCTATATATAATTTATTAGCTAGTAAAAGTTTTCTTCTGCTAAAAAAAAGTCTGACCGTGAACCTATAAGCTGTATTTGAAATATGGTTCTGCCACTTCATAGCTGTGACCTGGACAAGGTGACATAATTTCTTGGGCCTCTGTTTCTCCTAAGGTAGGAAGTGATCTAGACCAGTGGTGCTCAGTGAGTGATCCCTGGGCCAGCAACGTGATAATCACCTGGGAACTTGTTAGAAATGCAAATTCTTGGGCTCCATTCCAGGCATATTGTATCAGAACTCTGGGAATGTGACCAAGATATCTGTGATTTAACAAGTCCTTAAGTGATTCTGATTTATGAGCAAGGTGGAGAACCACTACTCTAGGTCAGGGTCAGTAAATATTTTCTCCACAGGGCCAAACAATAATATTTTATATTCTCTGAGACAAAAAACAAAATCAAAGATACTATGTAGCTATTAATATAAAAAAAGAGAAATTTTTCTTGACATAATTTAAAATACTTAAGAACAATTTTTGTTATATGTGTCTACAGATAAAAAGAATGTAATCTTTTTAAAGGATATTATTTTGATGAGTTTGAGTTCAAAATTTAGTAATGTTTTTTTAATCATCAAATAAATTACATATATTCATCTTTAAAAATCATTCTTACCTCATGGACCACAAGAACCAGGTGGCAGGTCAGAATATTTCACTGCTGATATAGATCTCTAAAGTCTTCTCCATTTCTACCCTTTTATAAATCTACCTGTATCAATAACTATAATTGTCTTTTCTCCTCTTCAGGTAAAATTGAAAACATAAAGTATAAATCCTGAACTCCATCCTGAACCTAACCCCATCCACCCACACCACCACTATCTGTGGATCTCTCATGAAAACTAACCAATAAGTGACTTGACATGTCCAAAATGAGTTCTCAATTCCTGAACTGATTTCTTCCAGACTAAAGCCAAATGCTATTTATGGTTTTATAGATATAATTTAAAAACACTATTGAATCTATTAGCAACATTCTTTATGATTTCTTCATTGCTTCTTGAGAAAAAAGATTATTAATGGTCAACAGTGTTTCAGGGATCAACTGAAATAAAACATATCAAGGTCATTTCCTCTTCTAAAGAAGATATAAGCAGAAAAATAAAGACCTCAAGCAATTAGCTATTATCAGCCTCTGAATTAAACATATTATTCAGAGTCTCTTTTATCCATCTGGGTGGGAATACTAGATACAAATATCTTTTTTAATCAAACATTCTGTCTTAAGTAAAAGCAGATGGAGGGCACAATTTAGTTGAATCAACTCATTTGCTTTTGCCCGAAGGTTGCCTCTTGCAATTAATTCAATTGCCTAGTTTAATTTCTTTATATATTCATTAGGGCATTTATAAGAATATGATTATTCAGGTTTAAAAATTGCTTGGGCTCCATTTTCTCTAATCCCTTTATTCAGAACAACTGCAATACCTCTAGTTCCTATACTGTATGCTATGTGGAAGAAGAGCTTCTATTCCTCCTCCCCGTCCCCTGACTCTAGTCTAAGCATATCAGTGGTGGGTATTGCGCACTTGTGCATCTGGTCAAGAACTGAACCAAGGTGCTTGGCCATAGGCTATGTATAAGGGAGAGGATGGCCGAGGTTAAAACATTGATTATCAGTTTACAATGTAAAACCAGAAAAAAATTTTCTTTCTCCGGGGTGGAAAAATAGCTTCCTTCATTTTCTTTTGGTATTTGCATGAGATATGGCAGCAAAATTTCCAGGAACAGGTACAAAGATAATTTCAAGTCTTATCCCAATCCTTAGTATTTCTCCTCTTAAAGGAGCAAAAGTCTGAATTCTTCCAAACTCTATTTGCTACACCAACATACAGATTTATTCTTTCTTTCTTTTTCACTTTCCAATGAGGTAAAATATACACATGACAGAATCTATAAAGTGCACTACTTTTAAATGTACGTATCAATAAATTTTTATGTACATTTCTGTGGTAACATCTCCAAATCACAAGAGAGAACATTTTCTACACTCCTCCCAGCCAATACCCATCCTAGGAGTGAACACTCTTCTTATCTAACCATAGATTAGATGCGTCTGTTTCTTAAAATTCTATGCAATAATTTATTATTTAGTCTCCTGTGTGTCTTTTTATTCAAAATTATGCCTCCAACTAGATGTGTTTTTAACTATAAGAATAGACACAGCCACAGTTTCGTGTCTGCAATATATTAATCCAGATCACTCACCTTTCTAGAAAATATGCAAAAACCTACCATCTATAAAAAGAAATGTTAATAAAATGCATTAGCCAAATATAAATAATAAAATGTTTCTCATCTGTTATCTATATAACCTGTTATCTATTGTAATTTTTCATATGTAGAATTATAAATACAAATATAGCTTTATAGAAAATACAAATTAAAAAGTGAATTGTACAGTAGGACACTTGAATCCTTGTAAACACAATAAATTAAAAATTAATAAAAATTTTTTAAAAAGTGAATTGTAGATTTTGTATGTTCTAGTGATTAATGATAACCTGTAGACTTAAAAACATACCTAGGAGTTCGTAATGATAAATTGCTTTACATTAAGAAAATTTTCAATTTCAATCTACTTTACAAGCTTAATTTTGTAGCTTTCATTAATTTACTTTTCTGTGGTGGCTGTTGTTTGAATTTCCCTTCATGTCATTCTGTCCTACAGCCTATACTATGATTCCTTGGAATTTTTTGTTCTTATTTAATGCATTCTTTCCATTTTTGAATCATTTTCTATATACAAAAATAATTTCATTTACTGTTCCTGGGTTTAAGGAAGATATTTTATTATTCCTTTTGCTTGATTTATCTTTTACTTAAAGTAAAATCTTTTCCCCATAATCAGTTTTCCCCAACCACTCTCTCCTATCTATTATTTATCAATTCCTGACACTGGCCAGTGGAATCCCTTTTCTCTGTCTTCCCACCACAATTCATAATTCATGTTCTCATCCCTGGAACCCTGACTGCACAGATGATCTAACACTCCTGCCTACTCCACCCTCTCCCAGCTGCAGTTCATCTGCTCTGTGTTCTCTAAAATCCGATGGTGTTAGGCAAGTCCCCTGCTGAACAACTCAAATCAGTATTTCCCCCACTTCAAGATTATATGAATTCATTTTAGAGGGAAAAAAATCCTATAGAACACCAATGTTGAGTTAAATGATCTTCACAATAGTATTATATAAGTAGTGCTAACATAAGCCTATGTATAAATACATACATAGAATAAATACTTACATAGAATGTATGTACATGAATTTACATAAGCATAAACATATAATCAACTGAGTTGTCAACTAACACTAACAAACTTATGACACTAACAATTTCAATGATTCAGATGAATGAAAATAAATTTCCACCAACTACATGAATTTTGTACTAATTGCTACTTTCTGAGCATGGGCAAGCCTAAGAATGTTGGGAGGATTGCATTAGTTTATAGAATACGGTGTTATGTTAGGACTATAAATAATGCTCTGTAATGTGAGATGATGTAATCTTCCCAACATTTTTCTTATTCAAAATATTCTAAAACATTTATGCTTTCATGTGCCGCAATATCATTTACCTTCCTTGGTTTCAAATGCATCATTTACCTCCTAAATCCACCTGGATTCTTTTCTCATTAGTTCACTGAAATTAAAGCAGTGTTACCTGATTATCATGCAGTGAGTGATAAACACACACAAATGAAGTAATCTTGCAGTTTGCAGACAGGAGGCTGGCATCCAGATGGCACAGAATATGTTTACCGTACTTTATAGATTATTTAAATGAAAATCAAAAATGTGATATATCTGAAAATATATCAGAGTATTTGAATGCAAACTCATTGAATTAAATAATACAATACTGCCTCTGTATTTATACCCAAATAATCAAGAAGACTATTTTCTTTAAATGTTGTTTGTATTTATGTCTCGTCTCACTAAATTGATTTTAATTTCCTTAAAGGCAGAAGTGTAGTTTAAATATCTTTGTGTTTTCAGACTGTAGTTCTAGACTTGTACATATTAAACTTTACTATAAGTTTTCATCAATTCATTACTGACTTAAAGACTTTCATCTCTTGTTTTTCTGATTTGTTTTCTCCTGCTGTTAGACTTGAGTCTACTAATAGCTCATTCTCTTTCATACTGAAAAACATCTCCACCTTTTAAAAGTCAAACATTCTCATATCCATAATTTTGTTCATAATATTATTTTTATTTAAAATAAGTTCTCTGATGACTGTTTTACTGTAATTATATTTCTTAGCTGAATTCTTTATATCTTCTATTTTTTTTTTTAGGAACTTTATTTTTTTCATCTGTCTCTAGCAGGATGTTAAGTGCTAGGTGAAGCATTTTTATGATGGCTGCTCTAAAACCTTTATTGGGTAATTCCACATCTCTATCATCCTGATATTGGTATATATTGATTGTGGGGTTTTTTATTATTCAGATTGCATCTTCCTGGTTCTTGGTTTAATGAGTCATTTTTATCAGAAACCCAGAGACATCTTAAGGATTATATGTTAGGAGATCTATCAATAGTTGCAATTTCAAACTTCCGTTTTTGCTAACTTCCATTAATACCATTCTTCCTCTTTCTTCTAGATGTGGGTAAAGTCCTTGTTTTCTATTTGGCTCATTAGCACTCAAGGGGGTCATAGTCCTCATCATTTCTGCTGGGAGTTTTAGCTTCCTACTGGGCCTCCAGTAATACCAGGAGAATGGTGGTGTCCTCATGATAAAGGGGGATAGCTCTCACCCTCCACAGAGTTCTTTTACACAACCTAGTCAAGAAACGAGTCAATGGAGGTGGGTATGGAAGTCCAGACTACTCCCATGGTCCCCAGTGACATGGCACAGTGGGACCTCATTATATCTGTTTAATGCATCCCCTGCCAAACATAGGTATGAACAAATCAAATATATATATTTAAATAGTTTTCATCTCTTGCTTTGTATATTTTCTTTTCTTCTTCCCAAGGAAACATGTTTAAATTAGTGCCAAACTATAAGAAAACAAGCAAGACTAAGTCCAAATAAAACCTGTGCATTCAGAAATGAGACAGTCTATATTTCTCTTTCCAGCCATTAAAATTTCCATCTCCTTTTATATAAATTGCTAGATATAGAGACCATCTATTATAACACCCTTTCTAAAAAGTATAGGAAAAAGTAATATTTATAACATTATATGACTTCTGAATGAAATACACATTCCCTTTAATACTTATTATTAGCCTATGTGTTCTAATGGTAGGATTTACTTCTAAAGCTCACTTCCATTTCCTTGTGAACTAATAATCTTGTAACAGCAGGTAGACTCATTAATGTAGAATCTTCTAGAATTGTGGAAACCAGAATATATTATATATCATATTTTTCCATATTGATTGCAAATTTCCTGGGACTTTGTGCTTGGTGAACATGAGTGAAATCTACTTCGAAAGATACAAATTCACACTTTAAATGACAAATTCTGAAATATATTTAGGCATTAGCAAAAATAATTTCCTCTTTTTTTTTTTCTTTTTTTCTGAAGCTGGAAACGGGGGTAGACAGTCAGACAGACTCCCGCATGCGCCCGACTGGGATCCACCCGGCACGCCCACCAGGGGTGGCGCTCTGCCCACCAGGGGGCGATCCTCTGCCCCTCCGGGGCGTCTCTCTGCCGCGACCAGAGCCACTCTAGCGCCTGGGGCAGAGGCCAAGGAGCCATCCCCAGCGCCCAGGCCATCTTTGCTCCAATGGAGCCTTGGCTGTGGGAGGGGAAGAGAGAGACAGAGAGGAAGGAGGGGGGGTGGAGAAGCAAATGGGCGCTTCTCCTGTGTGCCCTGGCCAGGAATCGAACCCAGGTCCCCCGCACGCCAGACCGACGCTCTACCACTGAGCCAACCAGCCAGGGCCAAGAATTTCCTCTTTTAAGATTTTTATATGTGCCAATGGCTTTCCTGTATCTATAATTATTAGAAAAAAAATTACCAAATTATTTAAATAAAGTCACCATATTATTTAGCCATGAAAACATATGTTTCTGACTATTCTATAAGGCCTTCTAGTTCTCTTGGAAAATTGCAACGATGTATTAACTAGCTTTCTTGCCACCAGACTGTTTAATGGCCTATGAAAACATCTCCCATTTTCTCTTTACAAAAGTGTTCCTCAATTTCAAATTGAGGAAGTGTTCCTCAAATTCAAATTTCAATTTCAGTTTCAAATTCACCTGTTAAAAATATTGCAATCCATTTAAAATTTCCGAAGAAAAAATATTTCACATATTTCCCACGTCAGACAAGGTGCCTTCATGGCTTCACCCCAGCCATCACTTTCTGGCCGCATCATCTCCACCTGCCTGGCCTTGCAGGGAGTCTCATAAATCTATAGCAAGCCACAGCTTGCAAGTATCTCACCTCTCTCTGAAGCACCTTTCCCTCTTGCATAACTGTCAATGTTCTATATATTTTTGAAGGCTTATTTAAACATCACTTTCTGTATTAAGGGAAAATTCTGGAAATATTTCCAGGTTTTTGACATTGCTTAGGATCTAATAATTCATAGTCAAGTAAATACATATATTCTACCATCTTGGAGCTTCCAAGCTATGAAGACTTCTCTGTTTATTTCCCTTTGAATCCCTCCCCAACCTGAATCAGATGGGGTTTGCTAGCTCTACCATTACAAACTGATGTATATATTGAAGTCCACCCCTAAGCTATGTACTTTTCAGCATGGTACCTTCTCTTCTATTTTATTCCTAATTCTAACCCAGTTTTGCACAGAGAAGATGCATGCTCAGTGATTAGAGATTTAAGATTGACTTTGGGTGATGGCATACAATGCAATAAACAATTCAAATGCTATAGAGTTATATTTTTATTGGCCAATGTCACCCCATTAAATTTTGTTTTTAATAAAAATAAATAAATAAATAAATAAATAAATAAATAAATACATAAGGAGTCACACTGAAAGATTGAAAAATTCAACTAACCAGCTGGGTATTTTCTTCTTCCTAAGAAAAGATTGTTTAAATTGATTAACTTGATAAGAAAAAAATTGTTTTCTTTTTAGAAGAATCCTTAACATTTAGGAAAAATTTTTATTAATGTGGGATGGTCAGTAGCATATATATATTTTAAAATAAAGTTGCCTCTTGTCCAACATTACAATTAGAGACAAAATTAATTCATTTGCTTGCAGAGTTGTAAAAATTTTGTGTTGAGTACAAGGATACCAGCTACATCCTTTGTCCTTCATTTCTTTAAATTGAAAATGAGATATCAGGCAATTTATCCATCAGGGTTTTTAATGACTTACAGTGTTTGAAGCCTAAGAACTGAATAATGTCATTCATTGATTGTCTTGTCCTGATGCTGTTGTGCTTTATATAAGACAGTGTGAAACAAAGAAAACAGAGCACTTTAATAAGCTTCACTATTAGGTGCTACTACTGAGCTATTTCAGAAAATAATCACATTTCACAGAAGATAATAAAAAACATAAAGTATAGCCTGACCAGACGGTAATGCAGTGGATAGAGCATCGGACTGGGATGCGGAGGACCCAAGTTTGAGACCCAGAGGTTGCTGGGCTTGAGTGCAGGCTCATTTGGCTTGAGAAAAAAGCTCACCAGCTTGGACCCAAGGTCACTGGCTCGAGCAAGGGGTTACTCAGTCTGCTGAAGGCCCGCGGTCAAGGCACATATGAGAGGGCAGTCAATGAACTAAGGTGTTGCAACGAAAAAACTGATGATTGATGCTTCTCATCTCTCTCCGTTCCTGTCTGTCTGTTCCTTCCTATCTATCCCTCTCTGTCTCTGTAAAAAAAAAAAAAAAAAAAAAGGTATACATTATTCTCAAATAATAGAATTAAATGACAAAAAACCATAAATACTAACATAGTGACCAATAAAGTACTAAATGGCATCTAAGAGTCACTGTAGCACAACTCTTTGAAGTTTAGTTTTTGCCTCAAATAAGCCAATTGTAAGTCATTTGTGCAGTTTTATAAACAAATTCTTGTCTTTTTTTTTCCTCTAGATTTCACTACAGCAGTAAAAAACCAATAATTTGATACTTTCCTTAAAGTCACACTGGAAGCTAATGACCAAATTCAGGTTGGATTCCATTATCTGGCTAGTCCCCAATAACCAGGTCCTCCTATCTACTTAAGTACCTTCAATCACAACTTCTTATGCATGTTTTTTTTCTCTCCTTTTTCAACAGCTGTCTTGGTACAGTCATTATGACTTCTTGCCTAAACTTTTTTCTTTTCTTTTCTTTTTTTTTAGCTGAGAGAAGGAGAGATAGTGAGGCAGACTGCCATATGTGCCCTGACTGGGATCCACCCAGCAACCCCAGGCTGGGGCCAATGCTGGAGTACTGAGTTATTTTTAGTACCTGAGGATGATGCACTCAAATGGAGCTATCCTCAGCGCCCGGGCCCTAGGGCCACACTTGAACCAATCTAGCCACTGGCTGTGAGAAGGGAAGAGGGAGAGAAAACAGAGATAGAGGTGGGGAGAAGCTTCTCCTGTATGCCCTGACCAGGATTGAACCTGGGACGTCTATACGCTAAGTGGATACTCTATCCACTGATCCACCGGCCAGGACCACCTAAACTTTTTCAGTAGCCTCTTAGCTGGATTCTCTTCCTGTCACTCCCATTTATTTAGTTCATACCAGCAGAAATTACAGTCATATTGTGCTCCTGCTTTACAAACCTTTTTGACGTTGTTTTTAAATCAGTTTCTGGTAAATCCTATAGGCTGTCCTTAACCATCTATAAGTTTTCCCGTTCTTTTATTTTGCTTATTTCTTTATTTTTTTTAGGTAGAGAGGTAGAGAGACAGACTCCCACAAGCACCCAACCGGGATCCACCCAACAAGCTCCTTATCAGGCCATAGTCTGCCTATCTGGGGCCCCTGCTCTGTTGCTCAGCAACCTAGCTATTTTAGCACCTGAATCAGGCCATGGAACTGACCTTAGCATTTGGGGCCAACTTGCTCAAACCAATTGAGCCATGGCTTCAGGAGAAAAAGAGAAGGGGTGGGTAGAAAAGCAAATGTTTACTTCTCCTGTCTGCCCTGACTGGGAATCGAACCCAGGACTTCCAAATGCTGTTCCGACATTCTACCACTGAGCCAACTGGCTAGGGCAAGTTTTCCTATTCTTATTGAAATATTTATTCATCACAAAATCACCTTTCAGCATCTACTGCGTGATAAGCAGAAGAGATATTTATCATTGTTTTAGAGAGATGCAGTCCCTGCTCTCTGGAGCTTATAGGTTACATCAGTTTCCTATTGCTGCTATAACAAATTACCAAACTTTAGTGGCTTAAAACAACACAGTCTTTCAGTTCTGGAGGCCAGAGTCCTAAAATCAAGATATTAAAAGAGCTGCCCTCCTTCTGGAGGCTCAAGTGGATAACTCATTTATCCCGTTGACTTTCCAGCTTCTGTAGCCCACCAGCATGTAAAATACTCAGAGGTTCTTGGTATTAAGACATAGACATCTTGGGTTGGTAGAGTGGGGTGGGCAGCTGTTACACTATCCTTGTCTAACAAAATGGGCAGATACTTTGTGACATTTTAAAATGCTACCTATTTATTGAATATATTTTCCAAACTTTATCATACTATATGATATATAGTACTTTTTCTAGTTACAAAAAAATGTTCTAATTATAAAAGTCATACTTCATCAATTTATCAGATGAAATCCAAGTCTTTATTATAATGTAACTGACTGGGGAGACCTGTTAACAGCCTGTCTTCTTGGTTTAAATCCCAGGACTCTCCCCCAATATGCACTCAGTTTTGGTCACAGTAGTGACACCCACTATTTCCTTAACAGATTCTTAGGAAATCTTACCCTAAACTCTTAATTTAGTAAATGTTTTACTCAAATGTCTTCCTTTTGTTAGCTCTTCCCTGACACTCTGTTATGGTATTTTCTGCCTCCTCTGTTTTTCCAGAGCTGAGAATGCTTTTTCTTAGCACTTGACAGAATTATTTATGCCCTAGCTCAGCCTCCACATGCCTGCAGGACAGGGATTACAGTCTTTGATTTTCTGTATACCCAGCACTTATTACAGTGCTTAGCAACACCACTGAACAAAAATTTAAAGTTTGAGTGACTAAATTAAATGATGTTTCTTTGGAAATGCTGCAGTCACAAATAGGTCTACTAATGTATCCTTGAGGCTACAGAATGTGACAAATTTATTGAACTATTAGGATGTTTAAATTATATATTTTCACGGGAAGGGAGCAATGCCCAAAGGTTTTAACTCAACACTAAAACTGCAGACTTCCCTGCCATTTTTTTTTGAAGTGAATGTGTACAAATGTAAAAAAAAAAAAAAGAAAAAAACAATTCATGAATGTTTTGTTCAAATTCAAATAACATACCTTATTTTTAATAGTGTACTAATTTTTACTAAGTTTTTATAATATTATACCACTCATTGACTCTTCTAGATTGGCTCTTACTGTGTGGATTTCTAGACAGGAACCAGTCTTTTAGAGGGGCTCTGTTTCTAAGGAGTGTTGTTGACTTGGCCTTTTCACAGTTGTTGCCCTGTATGTGTCCACCAGATTCCGAATAAGAATTCTTAAATGTTATTTCAAGTTGGACCTTGCTTAAGTGTTAAACTGAATCGACAGGCCTACGTTATGGACTGAATGATATATTATTTATAAAACAGATGCCATGTACTTAACGCTAGTGACATTAACTTTAAACACATAATTTCGTAATACAAGTTTCAATCTACCTCACTGAGGTCACTCCAGCAGTTCTGGGGAAGGAAGGAATCATGTCTATTCTGGTCTCATCCCATCATCAACTCTTATTTCATTATTTTGAATTTTGCCGCTGATCCCTCCCTGTAACCTATGTGGGTCTATTTAGATGAGCCATTAAAAAAAATAAAGTGTAAAAAATAATAAATAAATGAGGTAATAGTTTTTGAGCTGTATCTTCCTACTAAGTATAGCTAGTTTTTTTTTCTATCACTATTCGCTCAAAATGAGAATATAACATCTCATCCATAATTTAAAAAGAAACTCAATATCTGATACTAATTTGCAATTGTATGCAACTGTGATACACTAGAACATAAAAGTGTACAACGCTTCTCAGTGCTAACCCTCATCATGCTCATTGCCTCTGTCTCTGTGTATGTGTGTATACTGTGTTCCACCCTTTCTCTCTCTCTCCTCTCCCTTCCTCTTTCTCAACTTGGAAGCTGGGAGGGGTTACTCCCTGGGTAGATTAGCCTGATAATTTAGTTGGACAAAACCAACTTCCAATTTGAGTACCATCTGGGGAACAATAAAATGTTGACTCCACATATTTTTCTTGTTTGCATTAGCAGCCACCCTTCTCTCCTAGAATAGCAACAGCTATGGGTGTTACTATTAATTTTAGATTTTAAAACCCATCAAATATGCATGATATCTACTCTTCTGTAGAGACATGTGGAATTAATAAACATCTAAGGCTTTATAAAAAGTATACAAAAGAATACAAGTTCAAAGCCTTAATTATCAGTTGACCTAGAAGTAATTGGTCTGCAATAGATGATACAAACTAACTAAATTTGTAATAACAAATTTATTTATGTTATTTAGAAGTATTAATGCCAAGTGTTTCAGAATACTCACAAATGTAAATAACTGTTTTTATTTACAGAAAATAACCTCTTTTATACTAATTTTAAAATTGGGAAGTTCTCGTGGAAAGTTAAGTCAGTGAACAAGGTTAAACAATTTTTTTATATCCCCGAACTACAAAATTTTATTTTCTATTAAAGATAAATTAACATAGTGATATGTTTACTAAGTATATTATTATATTAAAGTCTATTTACAGTACAATTTCCTTTAATTTTCCTTTTCTAAAAACACATTTACTATTATTTTTTAAAACTACCTGTTCAAAATCCTGTATGATGCAAGACTTCAAATATTTATTATCACTATGTTGTCTTTACGGTTTCTTTTAAGTTATATTTCATTGAATGTCACTGCATTCTACTACCTAAATCTTATCAAAGAGCTCTCACCAAGTAATCATTTCTAGTTCACTTCTGAGCTTTTACCAAAAAAAGTTCATAAAACTCAGTATCAATATAATGCTCATTAGCTTCAAGGTCATGAGAAACATTTTTCTGAAAATATACCATAGCTTTGAATCCAGACCATAGTCTAGAATCTAGATCTCAGATTACACTGACTTGGAAGACCTACACCCTCCCCACATAGAGCACATTTTGTTAAAATATTGGTTATGATTGCCTTTAATAATAGCAACAGATCACCAGGAAGATAATAATGAACAGAAAATACTATGAAAATATATTATCTTAGAACTTCAAATATTTAATCAAGTTAAAAATAAAATTGTTTTTATCAATAACAGTTCCATCTTTTAAAAGGAATGATGTTATTTTAATTCTTTTTGAAAAATTTATAATTTTGTTTAAAAATCTAACTTATTTTAACATGTATATCATGTATGTATATATATATATCTACATTATATGAATTCTTTTCATTCCTTTAAAACTTATGTAAATAAAGAGAATTCACAATTGATATCAAGAAAGTTATGGCTATTTTACATAAACAGACCACTCTCGCACAAACACACATACACCTCTTCACATCAAAAGTTTATGACAATGAAAATAGAGCTTTCCTTAACCAAGTAGCTATGTTGAACAACACTAGGCATTCCTTGAGGCAAAGTTATAAGGATAAATAAGTGAAGTAACAACTCAGAAAAAGGTAAGTCTATTTCAACTTTCTTTGGTTAATATGAATTCTGAAAACCAATAGAAGTTATAGAAACATGATGAATTTCTCAAAATATGTCCATTAGCTGTTATAGTAACAAATGGTGATTTTTAATTTTTTTTAAAAAAAATTTTTCTCCTTTTTTCCAAGTGAGAGGAGGTCAGATAGAGACATGTGCCTCAACCAAGATTCACCCGGCGACCCCCATCAAGGGCCAATAACGCTCTGCCTAACCTGACACCTGAGATGTAGACTCCACGGAGCCATCCTCAGCTCTCAGGGCCAATGCGCTCAAGCCAATCAAGCCATGACTGAAGGAGAGGAGAAGAGAGAGAGAAAAGGAAAAAGGGGAGGGATGATGAAGCAGATGTTTGCTTCTCCTCTGTGCCCTAAGAATTGAACCCAGGACTTCCACATGCCAGGCTGACGCTCTACCGCTAAGCCAACTGGTCAGGGCCACAAATGGTGCTTTTTTAAATTAAAATTAATACAGTATCTACAGAATATATATTCATATATATGTTCAATACACACATATATGTGAATATATATATATATTTGTCCCATTTCTAAAACAAATACTTATTATTAAACAATTTTATTCTGTATATTATTTTCATTCATTCTTAAAAATTCAGAATCAGCCTGACCTGTGGTGGTGCAGTGGATAAAGCATCAACCTGGAAATGCTGAGGTCGCCGGTTCGAAACCCTGGGCTTGCCTGGTCAAGGCACATATGGGAGTTGATGCTTCCAGCTCTTCCCCCCTTCTCTCTCTCTGTCTCTCTCTCCTCTCTCTCCCTCTCTGTCTCTCTCTCTTCCTCTCTCTCTCCTCTCTAAAAAATGAATAAATAAATTAAAAAAATTAAAAAAAATTTCAGAATCATATAGTATAAATAATAGTTTATAAATTATAAAATTAATAGTTTTCTAGATATCTGATATCATTTCCTAAATACTTTGAAATTTCTTTATGAGTACAGTGTACATACTTTCTGGCACCAAATTCAACCAAATTCCTAATGTTATAAATATATATGCAAGTATAATGTACACTCAGAAGAACATAATTTTTATTTATTTCTATGTAGAGGTTTGTTTATAGAACTCTTGATGGTGTAGGACCTCTACTGCCAAATATCTGTGTCCAGTTTTTATACATATGAAGGACAGCAAGAAACTGTTTGACCCACTTGTAAAATTAACATGGAGAAGAGCATTTCTATTGCTATTTCTCAGGCACTATGTTGAATATTATCAATGTAAAATAGATAAGGTAAAGCTTGCATTATTAAAAAACTTTATCCAAATGTTTATTTAAATGGCATATTTCCCTGAGCATTTAAAAATATTTGCAAACAGATTGTTAGCTGTGACTAATAGGCTGAGATAGTACAGCTACAGCATTAGTAGCTGCTGTGAGCCAAGGATCAACTGGAAATTCCGACTGAGCAGCTGTGAAGCTACAGAGCAAGTTAATTGCCAAAATAATTTCAGATAATGCATACAAAAATTAATTTCCACATAATTTTCAGGGGTAATAATATTATGAATTTTAATATAGTATGAAAAGCATTCTGGCCTGAATTTTAATATAGCATGAAAAACTATTGGCCTATTGGCCTATGAGTGAATAAGCCACTCATAAATGAAGGAAAGAAGGAAGTGAGGAAGAAAGAAAGGAAGGGAGGGAGGGAGGGAGGGAATTAGGGACAGAAGAATGGAGGGAAAAAAAGAGGGAAGGAGGGATGGAGGGAGGGGAGAGAAGGAGGGAGGGAAGGAGGGATGGAGGGAGTAAGGAAAAAAAGAAGGAAAAAAAGAAATCAAATTTACTATCATCATTCATCTCCTTATCATGATTCTGAACTACAGGGGGTCGTCAGGTTACGACAGTCTCAACATATGATGTTTCCATTTTAAGATGCTCATTCCCATAAAAACTTTAAAAAATTAAGATATGAGTGTTTTGGCTTACACCATTAGCATCGTACTTATGGACTATGTGGGTTAACTAGTTTACTTGCATGCAGTGGAAGAATGGTGTCCCCCAGTATGCTTACCTATGCCATTTTGGACTGTGAAAAGTACAAGTGTTTTCATTTGTGTTGCTTTGTTCCAGATTATGATTTCACAACTGTGTTAGGATAGGTAAGTGACTTAGGCTAGGGTGTGTTTTGACTTACACTAAATTCAGGTTATGTCACTGTCATAAAAATGGAACTGTGTTATAATCCTAGGACCCCTGGTAGTTGTTTTCTTCCCCTGTCTTTCTTTTTCTTTACATTCTTTTCACAAATCCTTATTGAATTACTGTTCTATGTCTTGGATATATAGTGATAACAAAAGTATAGTAATCCAAGCCCCTATGGGACTTCTACTCCAGAATAAAGATACACATGACAAACAAGGTAATTCAGATCATGCCAAGTTCTGTAAAGTATAAAGAAAGTGGTAAGAATGAGGAGTTGGGCCAAGTGGCATTTCACTGGGGGAAGGCATCTCTTAATAAGGAGGACATGAATTCTAAAGGACATAAAAAGAGGAAGCCCTTCTGACAATGGAAAGAAGGATCATTGTGAGTTGAGAAAGTATTAAATTTAAAGACCCCAGGAGACCCAACATCTTCACCACAGTAAAATACTAAATAATAAACTGATTTTTTTGTTCACTTTTTATAAAGGTAATCAGAATCTTATTACCTCTGTTGTCTGTGACTAAGGACTGGTTTGTTTCTGGCTACTGCATCTAAAATCTAAGATATTAAAAACACCTCTGAGCTTCAGACATTTAAATAGCACTAGGATATTATGGGCTTTATGTTAGAAATATCTTAGGTTCTGGACTACTTTTGAACATGGATTCTCTTCTCTGACTCATAGCTCATGATTTTAGAGATGAAATCAGAGATGCCATTTAGCTATGCTTTTATTTTCTCACAAAAAATGGAAAATACAGGGTAGGACAAAAGTAGGTTTACAGTTGTGAGTACATAAAACAGAACTTATTTCTGTATTATTATTTATTAATTATTGTGTTATTGTCCATATGAACTGTAAACTTATTTTTGCCCTACCCTCTATAACTAGTCAACATATTTGCTGAAAGAGTAGCCTAACATTATAGAAAACTTATATGAAACCAAATTATTAATAAACCTTGATACTGTATTGATGTCTTACTATAATGTCAGATATTATTATTTTAAATAATATCTACCAAACAGTTCTACTGTTTAATTATTATAATCTTAATGCGCTCATGCTGCTTTTTATCTCCCTGATCTTTCCTCTGCACAAATTGACCTTCTTCCCATCTTCCAGCTGGTAAAATCCAAGTTATGCTTCAGAGATTACCTGTTCCACATGATTGATATAATTTCTAATGGTAGAAGAGTTGTCTTTAAAATATTGCAGGATTTGGGACAAAACTACCTGAAATCAAAGCATTGCACAAGTATGCTTCATGGGAAATATCAGCTATTTCAACAACAAAGAATTATTGACAATTTGGTTTCAAATATTTATTGGTCAATTCAATAACAGTGAGTGCCCTTCAAGCAAAAAAAAATCATTCAAACAAGTAGGTTGGTTTATACTTAGAGACAGAACTAATAAATGTCACCATAATTTTGAGTGAATGAGTCAGCTCTGCTATAATTATAATCAGTGGGTATGTCCTGCTCTTAGATTCTTAATGATTATCTGTGATATAATGATTTGGCTAAAGTTTATAAAGAAAGTTGTTCTGCCACTAGAGTGGTACATTTAGCTATGATGAAACTTGGCAAAGAGAAAATGACTAATTATTAAGATCACAGATATTGCCAGAAGATTCATTGCATTCAGAAGTCTCATCTTTTCCACACAATTTTAATGAATGAGTTGATAGTACCAGTCTATCTAAAAGATCACTTTATCTGTGACATTCTTTCAGTAATCTTTCCATCAATATTAAGACAAGCCCTGGCCAGACAGCTCGGTTGGTTAGAGCATCATCCGAAAGCACAAAGGTTGCCAGTTGAGAAGTTCTGCATTCATGTGAAATTCTGTTGCTATTATTGCGTGTATTTCTTTTTTTTTTTTTGCGTGTATTTCTTAGGTCTCAATTATTAAAAACTCAACCCTTCTCAAAATATGGACAGTAAAATATTCTCTGGGGATGGATGTTATACTAACTAGCAGATGAACTGGAACTTCGTAGTACTGATTTCAAATGTCCATTAATTTGAAAAATTGACCTATAATAATTATATAAAACGTTTATACAAATAAGTGATATTTCCACTAAAAAATTAAAATTCCATGCTGAGAAGAAGTATAGTGGATTTTAATAAAATCTAGGATATAAAAAGTGATGAATAAAAGCACAAGCATAATTTAATTACAGGGGCCTTGAAAAGTTTTTTACTCAGACAAAATATTTGGACTAAAATTTGAGAGAATATGTATGATTTTGACAGGAGAGTATGATCAGATAATGTAGTTTGTTGTGACTAAGTTTTCACAGAGGTGTAACAAGAGATACTGAGACAGACAGATTTGGTTTTGATTGAGAATTATGGGAATCTTAAGACTTCACTAAGGAGACTAACATATCTTCAGATGAGAGAGCCAGTGAAAGTATTTAAACAGCGCAGAGATAAAAATAGATTTGATTGTTAGAAATATAATACTGGCAGTAGTATAAAGAATATACAAGAAACTTTTGGTAAACTGTTCTGGTAAAATAATGCTTTGAAGTTATGCTTTGAACTTCCACAATCACCTCAAGTACAGAACAAAAATTATAAAATACAATATATTATATAAACACCATATGTAGCTGTACTTAAAATCAAAGTAATACTCTGGATCAGATATGGGACAGAAGCCCATAGTGATGAGCACTGTGGCATTAGCATGTTGTCCCAAAACTCTTCTTATTTTGGGACAATGAGTAAAACAAGGGCACGGGAATGGCAGAGGGCTGCTGCCAGACTCACTGCATTAGAGGAGATGCCAACAGAGCTCACTGGCCCTGGAGGAAGCCTGAAATATCTGCCCTGCTGACTGGAACTGCAGCTGAGACATTGATATACCTGAAGAAAGTATAAAAAAACCCCGCTGGACTGAACTTGGTCTAAATTATTCCCGCTCACCAACTTCATGCAGGGTAAAGAGCCCTCAGAAAACAATATAGAAACCTATTACTGGATTTAAAGCAGGAGGAATATAGTATTCAAGATAAGCTCCCCCCCAAAATACTCTCAATAGCAGATGAAAAACGACCAACAAAAATGAATTTATTGCCAAAATTGGAAGATGATAGAAGAAATATAACCTGTCTTTTAAATAACAAAATTTTAATATAAAAGTATAAAATTAATAGCACCTATAAAAAGAATGATAAATTATGAAACAAAAATAGATATAGATGAAGCAAAAGGAAGGGGACAAAAAAATTCCCCTGGGAAAATCAGATTATAAAAAACTAGAAAACCCGGCGGTCATACGAAATGACCACTGTTCTAGATATTATAAATTTTAATTAAAATGATTTGTGCAAAGGTGTCTGCTAATTCAAACTGAATTACCCAGGGCAGGCAGCGAGGACGCCCCTTTGCTTACTGCCCCACGGGGTTTCCCCCTTCTACTTGCTTAATTGCTTTAAATAGAGTGCAATGAAAGAAACCACTGGCGGTACATTTCTTAAGAGCCACCGCTAGCTCAATAAATAAAGGTGATTTAAATAATAAAATGTTAATTCACATGTCAAAGATCTCTTTGTACACAGCATTTCTTGTGTAGATCTTTCCATCATTTTTAAGCTCGCCTTCCAGAGGACCATCAATTATTTTTAATTTTATGTCCGTTCTTTCACAAACTCTTGAACAGGCAACATAAAGTTGACTGTGTCCAAATGCAGACTCAGGTAAAAAAATGCCAACACGCTTAAGCGTTTGGCCCTGAGACTTATTGATGGTCATAGCAAAGGCAAGTTTTACAGGAAATTGTCTCAATTAAAATGGCAACCCTGTTTGAGATGGAGCCAAATCAATTCTTGGAATGACATGTATTTCACCTTTAGAGGAGCCAGTCAAAGACTTAGCTATTATGACATTATTTTTCAATTGGAGAACCACATTGTACCATTGCAAAGACCCCTTCTGGTGTTAAGATTTCTTAACAGCATAATAATTGCTCCAATCTTTAACCTCAATTTGTGAGGTGGCATGCCAGAAGGCAGGACTATTTGAATGCCATGGCAACTTCACCCCATTGGCTAGTACAGTTACACAAGCAACCAATAAGCTATCAGCGACAAACAGACACTTAAGCTGCATATAATAAAGATGTAATGATTAAAGTGAAAACAAATTAAATGCATATAATTATATTTATCTTAAATCAGTCAAGAAGAAATCAATATAAAAGTAATGAGTAATTCAGCTGGGGTACAACAAAAATTGTTTAATAAAAAATAATTACGGCCCTGGCCAGTTGGTCAGCTGTAGAGCATTAGCCCAGCGTGTGGATGTCCTTGGTTTGATTCCCAGCCAGGGCACACAGGAGAAGTGCCTATTTGCTTCTCCACCCCTCCCCTTCTTGCTTCTCCCTCTCAATCTGTCTCTCTATCTCTCTCTTCTCCTCACCTCCTGCAGCCATGAGTTGACCTCAGGCGTTAAAGATGTCTCCATGGTCTCTGCCTCAGGCACTAAAAAATGACTTTGGTTGCAATGTAGCAAGGGCCCCAGATGGGCAGAGCATCACCCCCTAGTGGACTTGCTGGGTGGATCCTGGTCAGGCACATGCAGGAGTCTGTCTCTGCCTCCCCTCCTCTCACTAAATTAAAATTTAAAAAAAGATTCTTTAAAATAAAAGAAAAAATTAAAACATAGACAAAGGATTAGAATCACCACAATGTGATTAATAGGCATTCCAGAAAAGAAAATTGAAGAGTCAAAAAAATAAATTTCAAGAAAGAATGGAAGAATAACATGGGATATTTAGATAGAAAGTACATATCTAGTACTAATTATTGTGAAAAAGAAAACCTATACCTTGATATTAAATTTAAATGAAAAACACTAGAAAGAGAAAGGACATTACATTATGAGATAAAAATTTGTAAAAATAAAATTTGTAACAATTTTCAACTTGGATGCACCTAAAAACATTTTTTTTCAAATCATGAGGAGTTATAAGGAAAAGTAAGGATATGTCAATATGATATGATAATGATAAAATATAGAGAAGAAAAGATCAGCAAGGATACAAACAGTGTAAAATTAAAAACAACAAATGTTCTACTATAAATATAGAAACCTGAATTCCACAATATACATTTTAAAAGCATATATGGAATCTTAACAAAAATTGGCCACGTACTAAATAAAAAAATATTAATGCATTTCCAAAATGGTATTCAAAAGACCATATTTTTTTTACAATGATGAGACAGGTCTTTTCTAAAGCTAGAGGATCAAAATACCAAAACTAATAATTGTATAAATGAATATCAACTTACCCATTAAATATAAACTTTTTCAAAAACAAAGAATTGCAACATACTATAGAATTTATGATATCTTAAAATACAAACACATTCTTTGTTTTTCACTTTTGACGCAATCTCTTTTAAAACCTGTTTCTTAATTTTTTTCTTATGTTTAAAATGAGGAGATTTAATTACATAATCATTAGGACTTCTACCAGTTTAATTGCATGATGATATGTCTTTTAAGTTTCCAAGTGCTGTATTTTCTCTGTGTTTCTTATACAAATTATTTGCTTTCCACCATACAAGAAGAAAATAGATTTAGGAATCAGATAAACTTGATCTTGAGTCATGTTTTGCCACTCCTAATTGAATAACTTTATGTACATTATTTATTCTTTTGAACTTAGTTAGTTCTTCCATCTTTGACATGAAGGTAAAAATAGAATCTCCCTTAATTTTCAATGATGTGAAATATTCTGAAGTTTCATTCAGTTTTTCAAAAAAGTTTTATGGCACCTACCAAATGGTAGACATTAAATATCATAGATAAATTGATGATAGATAATAGAGCAGAGTCTAGAGGCTATAAAATGCATAGTAAGTATTAATTCCTTCACTTTCCACTTCTCATCTGTCTCATCTCTCTTAAAGCTGTAATTACTAGGTCTTTCCCCATGCTCTAGCAGGGGTCCCCAAACTTTTTACACAGGGGACCAGTTCACTGTCCCTCAGACCATTGGAGGGCTGCCACATACAGGGCTCCTCTCACTGACCACCAATGAAATAGGTGCCCTTTCTGGAAGTGCGGCGAGGGTGGAGTAGGGCAGTATAAATGGCCTCAGGGGACTACATGCGGCCTGCGGACAGTAGTTTGGGGACGCCTACGAGAGTATCGTTCAGCACCACACAGCCATGTTGTTTTATCTATGTTAGACTGGGCATGCCAAAGATAAAAAGGCACACCATGCTGAGGAGAGGCATCCTTCCTGCAAAACTGGACATCTGAAGCCTAAGAGAACTATTCTACCCCAACCAAATTTCAATATCAGATTTCATTTATGGATGTTTGTTGATGGGTATTTGTGAATGCCACAAGATGAAAGGTTATCAGCATTTGTAGAAAAGAACAGTCAACACAGCAGGCACTCTCCCTGCTCTTTTTATAATTTATACTAAATTGATGCAAGTAGAATGCAGTGCTTTTTTGGTTTCCAAGTTTGAACCAGCTAGTAAATCATTTATATATTTTTTCTTTGCTGGGAAATTAAAGATTCCCTATATTGAGGATTTTTAGAATATTTGAGATAGAAAAAATATTCTGTTTGCCTTATTGTCATGACACCTTACACAATAAAAAGCAAATTTACTTTTGAGCATATAAAATTTCAAGACATTTAGACAGGAATATTATTTCAACTGTTTGTGTGATTTTCATGTCTGTTTTTAATTTAATCTTTAAATTTTACACTAGATATGAAGTACAATTCCCATGCCACTGTTTTTAACCTTTACAAAGTAAAACCTCACTTTCAGATTAAGCTGCAGCAAATATTTATTTGCACACATTGAAAATTTTCTAAGTTATGGTTAGACAATACATTAAACAAACAAATCAAAAACACATTAAAAATCAAAGGCATTTTAATTTAATTATAAAAACACACACTGTTATAAAAAATCTGTAAATGTAGCTCTATGATTTGTATATATTAACTGTTCTAACTGAACTCTAGTATCAAAATATATAATATCCTAGATCACACACATTTATTTCACTTTGTCTCCAAAAAAAAAAAAAAAAAAAGAAAAGATTGTATAAAAGTCATCAGAAAACGGTAATTTAGAAAGATCTTCAGACAAGGTTGCAGGTTTGATCCATGATCAGGGCACATAAGAGAATCAACCAATGATAAGTGAAACAACAAATCCATGTGTCTTTTTCTCTCCATCTCTGCCTTCCTCTCTGTCTCTAAAATCAATTTTTAAAAAAATGTAAGAAATATCTTCAGAAAAGATTCAGTTTTCCTTAGCGATCTGTATTAACACTGAACAAAACATATTATCACACTTCCTTGTTTTCTTTCAGTGAAACAAAACTCCCTCTTGTAGCTATTTCCTTGTTCCTAGGATAATCAGCTTGTAGTTTGTGGATAACAAAACCCATACCAGTCACATGAAGAGAGTATTTTTGTCTTCTAATATTCAATGGTAAAGTAGACCTTTTTTAGAACCCTCAGGTGACAAAATTGACATATATTCTATTAGAAGGCAGTGGAGCATAATGGCTAAGAACAGTCATTGCCATCAAATAATTCTGGGTTTGAGGGACAGTCCATCCATTTCTCAGTTATGAGTAATGAGGCAATTTATTTCATTTCGTTCACTCTTAATCTCAGCTGTTTAATAGAGATCATTATAATACTTCATAGGGTTGTTGTGAAAATTAAAAGGGATAATATATGTAAATTGCTTGGCACAATACCTGAAATTTAGCAAGCACTGTAAAAATATTTTGATGTTATCTCTTTATATTTATAATTAATACCATTATTATTTAACTTTGTGCAGTAATGAAGAATGACCTGGTTTGACAAAAATCCCTACGTGCAAAAGCAAAATTTAATAATTTGGGTCACAATAGAAGCTATTTGAATAAAAAAAAAAAACAGAAAGAAAAAGAAAAGTGTTAAAATTCAAAATATATATTATGGTTGATAGTCATCTGTCTAACTTGTTCATGATGTTAGTTTGTGGGAAAATATATATTTCAGTTATGCTTTGAAACCTGAGGTAGATTATCAAAATCAAGATTAGAGTCAGCTTTCTGGTTGCCGCTATTGACTTGTGTGCTCTCAGTTTGAGGTGAGATTCCTTGCGTTATTCTTCTGGTATTTGTTGGCTTTGTATCATTTTGGCTCCTTGTGGAAATTCAGTGTTGGCTGCATGAAAGCAGCCAGACTTTGTTTCTTCTGGCAAAGAGAAGTGGCGGGAGGGTGACTGGGAACATTGTTTATAGAAGAACGCGGCATTAGTGGAACATTTTTGATCTTTAAGCTTTCAACCCAGGAAAAAACATAAGGGAAGTTGCAAACAGTAAAAATTATTTTCTTTATTGTAAAATTAGAATGATAACAGAATTTTTTTAAAGGTGCCTACTTGTAAAGTCAGTACAACTGACATTCCTTACATACATCAATATGTAATATTTGACAACTGGTTTGGCTTTTTCCTCAATGAATGTACCATATATTAAATTTAACTCATTCATTTTAATTTTTTTCCATTATTTAGAGACAGAAAGAGAGAGAGAATGAGAGAGCAAGAGTGAAGCATCAACTCATTTTTACATTTTGTTGTGTATGCATTGATTGCTTCTTGTACAGGCCCTGTCCAGGATAGAACCCACATCAGCACCCCGGAAGCCACACTACTCACTGAGCCACCCATCCAGGGCTTAACCAATTTATTTTCAATGGGTACTATATTTTAAAGGTGAAAGTAGTTGTACACATAAATACAAAACATGTCAAAAATATAGCAAAATTATGATTGAAGTTTTTATATAATGATTTCATGGACTGATCAGGTCTATGAATACATGTGTCACTTATCAGTCTATTCCAGCTCAAGGTTATAGGAAGGAAGTCTAACATTTCCAACAGTGTATATATACACTGTTTCCTTAAAAACATATGTAATCAGTAAAAGAAAAAAAGGAATTAAACAGTTCTAGAAATCTGCTGCACAAGTTTTATTACAAACATCCCAATATTTTAGGTCTGAGGTGACATGCTCGCATATGTTAATGCTTTGAAAGAGAATGGCTTTTCTCCTTAAGAAAATTAAACATACCCACATGCAAACACACACCAAATAGCACAAATGTTGCACAGACAAAGCTTGATATACTTTTCTAGTTCTTTATTTAGAAAAATATAATGTAGTCAACTTAGAGCAAAGTTTAATGTACTTAAATACCAATTGCATTATTTTATTATTTTTTAGCTTTATTGAGGTATGATTAACAAATAAATGTATAGATACTCAAAGTAGGTATATTGATGATTTGATAGATGTGTGTATCTTGGCTACTGGGCTTGGTGTTGTGATTAATATAAGAGGCATCTCCTGGAAAGCCTGTTTTCATTTCCATTGTATATATACACAGAAGTGGGATTGCTGGACCATAAAGTAGTTCTATTTTTAAATTTTTTAGACATCTTCACTCTGCACTAATTTATATTCACACTAACAGTGCACAAGGGTTTCTTTTTCTTCACATCTTTGCTAACACTTGTGACATTTTTTTTTTTGATAATCATTCTAACATGTATCAGGTGATATCACCTTCCAGTTCCTTGATGATTAGTGATATTGAGCATCTTTTCATTTGCCTTCTGGACATTTTTATGTCTTCTTTGGAAAATATGTCTACTCAGTTATTTTATTGTCGGAGGGAGTACTCATGATGATACTGGTTCTGATGGCTACTTCTAGGGTGTGAATTAATTTTAATTTCAAGTCTGATCACTTGAAGACTTCATTGCAAAGGGTCTCAAATTGTTATCAAGTAGCTATAAAACTCAAATTTTGGCTGACTTTACACAAAATTAATAAGGCAGTTCTAATAGATTTGGTTTTAATCAATTTATTTAAAATGTCAAACCCAAAATAACTACAAACTTAACTAACCAGTTGCAAAAATGCAGTTTTAGAATATTAAATATCACTCACATTTGATATTTAATTTTTGGCATCTTTCCATCTTTTTATGTTTTATATTTTGACAGACACTTTGTATATATTTAAACTTTTTGCTTTTAGCTAGTTTTTGTAATGAATAGCATTTTCCCAAGAACTTGCCCTTGAAATTTTTGCCTATTTAATTCCAGGATTACATAAAAAGTCTTAAAAATGAGACTATTCAGTGCATTCTTCTCGGCAAATAAAGGAAACCAGGAGTTAGAGATTATTTGTTTTATGTTCCCCTTTTCAACTGTTAGTCTTTGCAAATTCCCAAAGTATAAAACTAGGAGATGAAAAAACATGAATTTTAGGACTAGATTTGCTGCCCTCTGTTTACCCTTAGAAAAAATCATTTAGAATCATTTTGCTTCAGTTTGCTCATCTATGAAGTGTTCAAAAGAATGGATGGTTACTCTCTATTAAATAACATTTAAGACTAGGAAAGACTTTGTAGCTGTTGTCACACAAGTGCAGCTGGTATTCTACTAATGAAAATAGAATTTTCATCTTTAATATATCTGAGTTTGATGTGTTTTCCAGTATTTAATGGAGATACTAAAAAGGCAATGGGAGTCTGGTTATTGCAAGGCCTTGAACATATTGGAATAGTTCCTCATATCAAGCTTATAGCTTACAGAGAATGTTTACAAACAGCATATTGCTTCACCATCCAGTGAGTGGGAAGAGGGGATTTTATTATACCTCTATGTACAAACAAAAATGAGAAGTTAAATGAATTGCTCAGGGAACTTAGTCAAATCTCAGATTCTGACTGGGGTCCTCTTAACTCTGAGAGCAAATTGTATCATGCTACACTTACATATCTGAAAGGGCACAGTATTTGGTCTTTTTCAATGTAGATTCATATATTACTTCTCATTTTTAGAACTTTTATTATTTTTTTCTCTGTGAATTCAACTTAAAAATATTCCTATAGCTATTTTATTTTAATTATGTTATAATTATACATTTTTATTTTGGGTGCATGAATATGTACTCTTATGTGAATAATGATTTAAAGTCTGATAAACTTTCTTTTCATGAATGGTGACAAGTCCTTGAAAAACTTAAAGACTGAGTAGATTTAGTCAGCTATTTTCATACAAGTAGGGAATAAAAATGATTACAAAAATAATAAATAATTATCTCTGAATTTGGATTTAGTTTCTCAAGCAAACAATGCTAAACACTATATATTATATAGGAAAAACGGAAGTTTAAGTTCTGGAGGAATTCTCACACCCACATGCTCACATATTACACACACACACACTTCTGTAATAAACTGATACTAATAAAATTAATCCATTTTCTCTAAATATTATAGTCACATAAAAGATATTACATAACACATTTATAAAAATGTATCTCATTTATATTTTTATCATTTAGTAAATTTCCTTATTCTTCCTTAGCTATAAAGCCCTCACACTTTCATTTATATAAATTATTTCAATACTTTAAATTAATATGCAAAGTGTCTTGAGAATAATTAAAATAATGTTGAAAAAGAGAAACAAATTTGGAGATTTCACACTTCTTGATTTTAAAATACAGCAAGCTACAGGAATCAAAACAGTGTGATATTTTCTTTTTTCACTGTCTCAGTAATGTTCTTTGATGCATAAAACTTTTTAATTTTGATAAATTCCACATGACTAGATGGTGGCGCAGTGAAGAGTGTTGGAATGGGATGTGGAGGACCCAGGTTTGAAACCCCGAGGTCGCCAGCTTGAGCATGGGCTCATCCAGCTTGAGCAGGGGCTCACCAGTTTAAGCACGGGGTTGCTGACTTGAGCATGAGATCATAGACATGAACCTATGGTCACTGTCTTGAGCCCATGGTCACTGGCTTGAGCAAGGGGTCACTCACTCAGCTGTATCCCCCCTTCAAGGCATATATGAGAAAGCAATCAATGAACAACTAATGAGATTAAGGAGCTACAACAAAGAACTGATGCTTCTCATCTCTCTCCCTTCCTGCCTGTCTGTCCCTATCTGTCCCTCTCTCTGTTTTTCTGTCTCTGTCACAAAAATATTTTTGATAAATTCTAATTTATCTATATTTTGTTGTTGTTGCTTGTGCTTTTGATGTCATATATACCAATCTATTGCCAAATACAAGATTATAAAGATTTACCACTAAGTTTTCTCATAAGATTTTTATAGTTTTTACTCTTAGATTTAGGTCATTGATTTATTTTAAGTGTCCAACATCATTATTTTGCATGTGGGAATTCAGTTTTCACTGTTTTTGCCCCATTGCAGGATTTGGCACTTGTAAAAAATCGATTATAGCCCTGGCTGGTTGGCTCAGCGGTAGAGCGTCGGCCTAGCGTGCGGAGGACCCGGGTTCGATTCCCGGCCAGGGCATACAGGAGAAGTGCCCATTTGCTTCTCCACCCCTCTGCCGCGCTTTCCTCTCTGTCTTTCTCTTCCCCTCCCGCAGCCAAGACTCCATTGGAGCAAAGATGGCCCGGGCGCTGGGGATGGCTCTGTGGCCTCTGCCTCAGGCGCTAGAGTGGCTCTGGTCGCAACATGGCGACGCCCAGGATGGGCAGAGCATCGCCCCCTGGTGGGCAGAGCAGTCGCCCCATGGTGGGCGTGCCGGGTGGATCCCGGTCGGGCGCATGCGGGAGTCTGTTGGACTGTCTCTCCCTGTTTCCAGCTTCAGAAAAATGAAAAAAAAAAAAAAATCGATTGACCACATATGAGAGGATTTTTTTCAGGACTTGCAGTTCTATTTCACTTGCTTGTGTGTCACAATATCACACTGTTTTGATTTCTTTCGCTTGTTGTACTTTGAAATCAAGAAGTGTGAAAACTCCAAATTTGTTTCCCTTTTTCAACATTATTTTAATTATTCAAAACACTTTGCATATTAATTTAAAAATAGGATTTTTCCATTTCTGATAATAAAGGCTGTTAGAATATTGATAGGGTTTGAATTGAATGCATAGATCACTTTAAGTGCGTTGACATTTTTACGTTATTACGTCTTCCAATCATGAACAAGAGCGGACTCTCCATCTATATAGGTCTTAAATTTCTTTCAACAATGTTTTATACTTTTCAGTACATAAGTCCTTGACCTCCTTGGTTAAACTTATTTCTAACTGTTTTATTATTTTTGATGCCGTTGTATATGGTGTTTATGCAACTGTTTTCTTAGTTTCCTTTTTTAGATTATTCACTGGTGTTGTATAAAATACAATCGATACAATGTAATATACCACATAAGTATGATAAAGGCAAAAGTTACTTGATAATCTTGACTGATTCAGAAAAGGCATTTGACAAATTCAATGACATTTTATGAAAAAATAACACGACAATCAAGTAGTAATAAAAGAGAACATCCTCAAGATCAGGAACAAGACAATGCCATCTGCTTTCATCACTGTTATTAGACATTATACTGGCAGTTCCACCTAAGTTAACTGGCTAAGAAAAAATAAAATAAAAAGCATCCCAATTAAAAAGGAAGAAATAAAATAGTTCTTGATTTTTCTTAGTAAGTGTTAAGTAATCTTCTAAAATTTAATGAACTTATTATTGAGTAAATTATTTAAGTAAAAAATTATTTAAGTAAAAATAATAAAATGAAAACATTCCTTTTTTTAGATACCAGTCTTTCAAAGTTTTTATTACAGGAACTGTATTTTAGGCAATCCTTACCCTAAAGCACTGGTTTTATTGCTCTGACTTGGTGTTCTGTAATGATGTTTCGTCAGAACACCAAGACATCCTGTCAGTGTCAGAAAAGAGTCTCTTGTTCTATTTTGTTGTATTATTACAACTAAGAAACATAATTACTATTTTTAGTGAGGCCATGAAGATAAATAAAAATAATTTTGTAGTTTTATCTTTAGGTTCCGATCATAGTAAAATACAGGTGTGATTCAAAGAAAATGATATATTTTAAATACAAATATAGTTTTACTTGAAAATATCGATATTCTTAAATCCCAGTGCTCTATGAAACTACTCCAGGTGATTATCTATTATTTAACATTTACACTGCTTCTACTAGCATCGTTTCCCCCATAATTCCAAACTGCTTTTATGTAAATATTTGGGTTAGAATGGTTTTTGGAAACTCTTCACCATGAAAGCATTTAATAAATTCAGTTAACAAACCAACAAGTGTGTTTGAGGGATGCGGAAGATGCAGAGATGGTGCAATACAATTTTTAGTTAAAACTTTCTCAGTGTGAAACAAACAACCATATTATTTATCCAAATATTTTTTTTAAAAACTGTGAAATATGTAAGTATTATGTATTGAAAAGTCCAAAGCATTTCTAAGAGAAAAAAGACCTAAATAAATGGAGAGATGTACCATTCTCATAGGCCAGAAAATTCAATATTATTAAGAACTCACTTCTTCCTAAATTGATCTAGTCATTCAAAGCAATCCAAATTAAAATCCCTTCAGGCTTATATAGCAATTAGCAAGTGAACTCTAAAATTAACACAGATATGCTAAGTACCTGGAAGAGCCTTAACAATTATGTAAAAGAATGATGTTAAATGGCTTAGACTTTCTGACTTAAAGACTTAGTAGAAATAAGACTGTGTGGTATATGTATTAAGATAGACAGATAAGAGTGACGTCACGGAAATGGCGCCGTGAGCAGCGCGTCCGACAGCTCTCCCCTAAATCACAACAAATTTATCAACTAGAAACAGAAAAATTTATCCTCAGAGCATTCCAGAGTTCCACACAAACTGATAGCGAAAGGACTGTTATCACTTGAATCTGAGAGACGAGGGTGTGGAGGAATCGACCACAGGGACATTCTTTCAAACCGCGAGGAAGTGCGCCTGTGGTGAGTCAGCCCATATACTTGGGAACCGCGAGCCCCCGCGAGCAGCCCACGCGAGCCGCCGCGAACCCCTGCGAGCCACCGCCGAGAGCGGCCGCTGCGAACCGCCACCGTTAGCGGCTGCTGCGAGCCGCAGCTGCGAGCTGCCGCGAGCAGCTGCGCGTGCGCCTGGTCCGGTTGAGCATCGCTGACGTTCCCAGCGGCCCGCACACTGCGAGTGGGGGTCGCCGGCCACCGGTGCCCGGAGCGCCCAATTCGCGCGCGTGCCTTGGGCATTCCACACGCCCAGGGCGCCCTGCTGGCCCGGACACCCAGGGGGCTCCATTATCCTGCGCCTGGTGCGGTCCAGCCGCCAGCGGCGGGGCGAGCGGGAGAGGCTTGGGAGATTCTCTCCGTGGGCGGGGCACCTCACCCAGCCATTCAAGCTAACAATCAAGCGTTGGGGGAGGGGCGCGCGCAGGCAGCCTAAAATACCTTCAGAAGCACAGCTGCGACCCAATCACTGAAATTAGCTTAACCCATGAAATCTGCGCACCCTCGGTTCTAATTGATAAGATCTCTCTCAGTTCAGCGATCCAAGACAAGAGGCGTGATATTTTTTAGTGCCTCTCGCTAAAGGGGCGGGGACAACTTCTGATTCATAGAGCCTCCATATTCAGGGATAAACACTAACAAGAAGGACTTGGCAGATAATAAGGTCTATACTACACTAGTCGCAAGCAGAGACTAGTGCCTCTTCTTCCCAGCAAAAACAGGCTACAAGTGTGGAAAGCCTGGGTTGAGAGGTCCAACTAAATGATAGGCGCTGAACAGTCACCTTGACAACAATTGACTCCCACCCCCGCCTGATTACACTGGAGGCCCTGACTGTCAGAGCCTCTCCCAAAGCCTTGCACTGAGTGGGGATAGAGTGGGGGATTTCCCAGCTCTTTGAGCCTCTTACTCCCCAGGCAGAAGCAGTTGCAGCCTTATAGCTGGATCACCAGGCTGCTAATTCAGAAAGGGGGGACTAGGAGAGAGAATCCAGGAAAGCAAACTCTCTCATCGTTGGACCCTGCAAACGCCAACAAGCCTTTACTTCCAGCAAGACTAAAGCCAATTATATGACATTGCCATAGAATCCCATCAACTGCAAATCCCTACCTAAGAGTGACACAGGGGCAGAGCCTGGGGTACAGAGTCACCGACCAGGAAGAGGGAGAGAAAAGAAAAAGGAAGAAGTTAACCTCTCAAAATCAAAAAAAACCCACAGACTTTACAACTTGATCCCCTAATTTTTTGTTGTTGTTGTTGTTGTTTGTTTCTTCTATCTTATTGCCTTTATTTCCTCCACCTCGGTCCTTCTATTCTCTGCCCATCTTATGCTTCCCCTTTCTTGAACTACACTACCCATGAGTGTTGCATTTTATTTTTCTTCTTCATCCTCACCCTCCTTTAAGGTTATACTACAAAACACTTAACTCTCACTCTCTCCTCTTTTGTTTTTTTTTTGTCTTGCTTTATTTTGTTTTTTTCTCTTCCTATTTTATTTCTTCCTTCGTTTTTCTCTTTTTCTTATTTTTTCCTTTCTATTCGTTTTTTCTTTTCTCATTTTACTTTCCTCCCATATAATCCTCAATCACGAACAAATTAGTTAATTTGGGACTCAAGGCTTTTTTTTTGGCTTTATTTCTCTTTTTTGCTTTTGTTTTTTTTTTTTTTTCTTGTTTGTTTATTTTTGTGGCATTTTGGGTCCTCCCAACCCAAGGTCTCCATTGTATTTAGTCTTCGCTCCACTTAATACAACAGATTTTTACTTATTTTTTTATTTTTTCTTCTTTATTATTCTTTTTTGGTCTTTTTTTCTGGTTCCCTCTTACCCCTCTCATTATATCTCTTAGTTGACCATCACTTACAAGCAAATCATCTTATGCTTGTCTAAGATTTTCTTCCTTTTTTCTTTTTTTTTTTTTGCATTTAGTAGGTCCCTACTCCCTTTTTTTTGCCCCTTGAACTCTTCACCCCAAATCAGGCCCTCCATTATAGGCATGATATTTCCCTGAGGAGAAGAGAGAAAAAAAGGGGGAAATAATAAATTATTACTGGTTTTTTTTTGTGGAATGTTTTACATTTTTTTTTTTTTTTTTTTACTTTTTACTCTTTATTAATTCTAATTAGTGCTATCAACAAGACCACCCTCAGATGCCAATAAGAAAGAGGAAATCGAATATTATGGATACAAAAGAAAGAGAGGTAACACAAATAGATGTGTAAAAATCTATGGAGAAAAGACTTAACATATTGGAAGCCTTGGAGCTAAATGACAGAAAATTTAAAATAAAAATCTTAAAAATACTCAGAGATATACAAGAAAACACAGAAAGGCAATATAGGGAGATCAGAAAACAACTCAATGAACACAAAGAATATATTACCAAGGAAATTGAAACTATAAAAACAAATCAAACAGAAATGAAAAAACTCAATTCACGAGCTGAAAAACGAGGTAACAAGCTTAGCTAACAGAACAGCCCAGATTGAAGATAGGATTAGTGAAATAGAAGAGAAACAACTTGAGGCACAACAGACAGAAGAAGAAAGAGACTCAAAAATAATAAAAAACAAGAAAGCCCTACAGGAATTGTCTGACTCCATCAGAAAGAATAACATAAGAATAATAGGTATATCAGAGGGAGAAGACAAAGAAAATGGAATGGAGAATATACTCAAATAATAGACGAGAACTTCCCAAGCCTGTGGAAGGAACTAAAGCCTCAAATTCAAGAAGCAAACAGAACACCAAGTTTTCTTAACCCCAACAAACCCACTCCAAGGCACATCATAATAAAGATGACACAAACCAATGACAAAGAAAAAATTCTCAAGGCAGCCAGGGAAAAGAAGAGTACAACATATAAAGGAAGGCCTTTTAGATTATCATCAGATTTCTCAGCAGAAACTCTACAAGCTAGAAGAGAGTGGACCCCAATATTTAAAGCCCTGAAAGAGAGGAACTTTCAGCCAAGAATACTATACCCATCAAAGCTATCCTTCAAGTATGAAGGAGATATAAAAACATTCACAAATACAGAAAAGATGAGAGAATTTATCAACAGAAAGCCCCCACTCCAGGAAATACTAAAGGGGGTTTTCCAACCAGATTCAAAGAACAAAAGAAACAACACCACAAGTAACAGCTCCACCAAGAACACAATAAAAACCAAACTTAAACTGTGACAACAAAGGAAAAAAAGGGGGGGAGAGGATGGAGATTAACAGTAGCAAAGGATGATGAAGTGCAGAAATACTTATAAGATAGGGTACTACAATGAATATGGTAGGTACCCTTTTCATTACTTAATGGTAACCACCCTTAAAAAAAACACCACAAAAACACTTGACTTAAAAAAGGTAGCAACAGAGGAAAGAAGTATGGAACACAAACAAACAAAAACAAATGATAGAAAAACAAAAGAGAAGAATCAAACTAGATACAAAACTAACAGAAAGCAATTTATAAAATGGCAGTAGGGAACCCACAAGTGTCAATAATTACACTAAATGTAAATGGATTAAACTTACCAATAAAAAGACACAGAGTAGCAGAATGGATTAAAAAAGAAAATCCAACTATATGCTGCCTACAAGAAACACATCTAAGCAACAAGGATAAAAACAAATTCAAAGTGAAAGGCTAGAAAACAATACTCCAAGCAAACAACACCCAGAAAAAAGCAGGCGTAGCAATAATCATATCTAATAATGCTGACTACAAGACAGAAAAAGTACTCAGAGACAGAAATGGTCATTTCATAATGATTAAGGGGAAGTTGAATCAAGAAGACATAACAATCCTTAATATATATGCACCAAACCAAGGAGCACCAAAATATATAAGACAGCTACTTATTGACCTTAAAACAAAAACTAACAAAAATACAATCATACTTGGAGACCTCAGTACACCGCTGATGGCTCTAGATCGATTATCCAAACAGAGAATCAATAAAGATATAGTGGCCTTAAACGAAATACTAGAACACCTGATATGATAGACATCTACAGGACACTTCATCCCAAAGCGACAGAGTATACATTTTTCTCTAGTGTACATGGAACATTCTCAAGAATTGACCATATGTTGGGCCACAAAGACAATATCAGCAAATTTAGAAAAATTGAAATTGTACCAAGCATATTTTCTGATCATAAAACCTTGAAACTAGAATTCAAATGCAAAAAAGAGGGGGGAAAACCCACAAAAATGTGGAAACTAAACAACATACTTCTAAAAAATGAATGGGTCAAAGAAGAAATAAGCGCAGAAATCAAAAGATATATACAGACTAATGAAAATGAAAATACGACATATCAGAATCTCTGGGATGCAGTAAAAGCAGTAATAAGAGGAAAGTTCAAAAAAAAAAGAGGAAAGTTCATATCACTTCAGGCCTATATGAACAAACAAGAGAGAGCCGAAGTAAACCACTTAACTTCACACCTTAAGGAACTAGAAAAAGAAGAACAAAGACAACCCAAAACCAGCCGAAGAAAGGAGATGATAAAAATCAGAGCAGAAATAAATGAAATAGAGAACAGAAAAACTATAGAAAAAAATCAATAAAACAAGGAGCTGGTTCTTTGAAAAGATCAACAAAATTGACAAACCCTTGGCAAGACTCACCAAGGAAAAAAGGCACAGGACTCAAATAAATAAAATCCAAAATGAAAGAGGAGAGATCACCACAGACATCATAGATATACAAAGAATTATTGTAGAATACTACGAAAAATTATATGCCACCAAATACAACAATCTAGAAGAAATGGATAAATTCCTAGAACAATACAACCTTCCTAGATTGAGTCATGAAGAAGCAGAAAGCCTAAACAGACCAATCAGCAGGGAGGAAATAGAAAAAACTATTAAAAACCTCCCCAAAAATAAAAGTCCAGGCCCAGACAGTTATACTAGTGAATTCTATCAAACATTCAAAGAAGACTTGGTTCCTATTCTACTCAAAGTCTTCCAAAAAATTGAAGAAGAAGCAATACTTCCAAACACATTTTATGAGGCCAACATAACCCTCATACCAAAACCTGGCAAGGATGGCACAAAGAAAGAAAACTACAGACCAATATCTCTAATGAATACAGATGCTAAAATACTAAACAAAATACTGGCAAACCGAATACAACAACATATTAAAAAAATAATACATCATGATCAAGTGGGATTCATCCCAGAATCTCAAGGATGGTTCAACATACGCCAAAACGGTTAACGTAATACACCATATCAACAAAACAAAGAACAAAAACCACATGATCTTATCAATAGATGCAGAAAAGGCTTTTGATAAAATACAACACAATTTAATGTTTAAGACTCTCAACAAAATGGGTATAGAAGGAAAATATCTCAACATGATAAAGGCCATATATGATAAACCATCAGCCAACAACCTATTAAACGGCATAAAACTGAGGACTTTCTACCTTAAATCAGGAACAAGACAGGGTTGTCCACTCTCTCCACTCTTATTTAACGTGGTGCTAGAAGTTCTGGCCAGAGCAATCAGACAAGACAAAGAAATCAAAGGCATCCATATCGGAAAAGAAGAAGTAAAGGTATCACTTTTTGCTAATGATATGATCCTATACATCGAAAACCCGAAGGACTCCACAAAAAGATTATTAGAAACAATAAACCAATACAGTAAGGTCGCAGGATACAAAATTAACATACAAAAGTCCATAGCCTTTCTATATGCCAACAATGAAATATTAGAAAACGAACTCAAAAAAATAATCCCCTTCACGATTGCAACAAAAAAAATAAAATACCTAGGAATAAACATAACAAAGAATGTAAAGGACCTATATAATGAAAATTACAAAGCATTGTTAAGGGAAATCAAAAAAGATACAATGAGATGGAAAAATATTCCTTGTTCTTGGATAGGAAGAATAAATATAATCAAAATGGCCATATTACCCAAAGCAATATACAAATTTAATGCAATTCCCATCAAAATTCCAATGACTTTTTTTAAAGAAATAGAGCAAAAAATCATCAGATTTATATGGAACTATAAAAAACCCCGAATAGCCAAAACAATCCTAAGGACAAAGAATGAAGCTGGGGGGGACATTACAATACCTGACTTTAAAACTATATTATAGGGCCCCGATAATCAAAACAGCATGGTATTGGCAGAAAAATAGACACTCAGACCAATGGAACAGAATAGAAAGCCCAGAATAAAAACCACATATATATGGTCAAATAATCTTTGATAAAGGGGCAACAACACACATGGAGAAAAGAAAGCCTCTTCAACAAATGGTGTGGGAAAACTGGAAAGGCCACATGCAAAAGAATGAAACTCGACTACAGCCTGTCCCCGTGTACTAAATTAATTCAAAATGGATCAAAGACCTAAATATAGACCTGAAACAATAAGTACATAGAAGAAGACATGGTACTAAAATCATGGACCTGGTTTTTAAAGAACATTTTATGAACCTTGACTCCAATGGCAAGAGAAGTGAGGGCAAAGATAAATGAATGGGACTATACAATCAGAATAAAAAGTTTTTGCTCAGCAAGAGAAACTGATATAAAATAAACAGACAGCCAACTATATGGGAACTGATATTTTCAAACGACAGCTCAGATAAGGGCCTAATATCCAAAATTTACAAGAACTCATAAAACTCAACAACAAACAAACAAACAATCCAATAAAAAAATGGGAAGAGGACATGAACAGACACTTCTCCCAGGAAGAGATACAAATGGCGCAACAGATATATGAGAAGATGCCTCAGCTTCATTAGTTATTAGAGAAATGCAATCAAAACTACAATGAGATACCACCCTCACTCCTGTTAGATTAGCTATTATCAACAAGACGGGTTAATAGCAAATGTTGGAGAGGCTGTGGAGAAAAAGGAACCCTCATTCACTGTTGGTGGGACTGTAAAGTAGTACAACCATTATGGAGGAAAGTATGGTGGTTCCTCAAAAAACTGCAAATAGAACTACCTTATGACCCAGCAATCCCTCTACTGGGTATATACCCCAAAACCTCAGAAACATTGATACGTGAAGACACATGTAGCCCCATGTTCATTGCAGCACTGTTCACAGTGGCCAAGACATGGAAACAACCAAAAAGCCCTTCAATAGAAGACTGGATAAAGAAGATGTGGCACATATACACTATGGAATACTACTCAGCCATAAGAAATGATGACATCAGATCATTTACAGCAAAATGGTGGGATCTTGATAACATTATAAGGAGTGAAATAAGTAAATCAGAAAAAAACAAGAACTACATGATTCCATACATTGGTGGAACATAAAAATGAGACTAAGAGACATGGACAAGAGTGTGGTGGTTACCAAGGGTGGGGGGCAAGGGAGGACATGGGAGGGAGGGAGAGGAGAGAGTGTAGGGGAGGGGGAGGGGCACAGAGAACATGGATAGAGGGTGACGGAGGACATTCCTGGACTTTGGGCGAGGGGTTTGCAACATAATTTGAGATAAAATAACCTAGACATGTTTTCTTTGATATATGTACCCTGATTTATTAATGTCATCCCATTACCATTAATAAAAATTTATTAAAAAAAAAAAAAAGTTAGACAGATAAAAGGAACAGAATAATTGACAATATATATGTATGGTCAATTAAATTCTCACAAAGGTGCCAAAGCAACGCAGTGAAGAAATAATTTGTTTTTTCAAAAAAATGGTCCTGAAACAATTGAACATGTATAAAAATTACAATCCATACCTTACACTAGTGTAAAATTTAACTCATAGTCTTAATTATAAAACCTAAGCCTATAAAACTTACAGAAAATAGGACAGAAGAATTCTTCTGAAATATGCCCAAATAAAGCACAACCTATAATAAAAAAAATTATAAAAATGGAATTCATCAAAATTACTAACTTCTAATTTTGAAAGACAGTATTGAGAAAATAAAATATCAAGCCACATTTATTTTAAAATTATAAATGAATTTAGCAAGTAGTTTTATTCATAAAATATAACATTTTCTCAAAACTTAATAAAAAGATAACAAACACTTCTAATAAATAAGTGGACAAAATTTTGAAAAATACTTCACGAAAATATAAGGATGGCGGCCTGACCTGTGGTGGCGCAGTGGGATAAAGCGTCGACCTGGAAATGCTGAGGTCGCCGGTTCGAAACCCTGGCTTGCCTGGTCAAGGTACATATGGGAGTTGATGCTTCCAGCTCCTCCCCCCTTCTCTCTCTCTGTCTCTCCTCTCTCTCTCTCTCTATCTCTCTCCCTCTCCTCTCTAAAATGAATAAATTTAAAAAAAAAGAAATTTAAAAAAAAAAAAAAAACAACAACAACAACAAAAAAAAATATAAGGATGGCAAATAAACACATGAAAATTACTCATCATCATTAGTTATTAAGTAAATTTAAATTAAAACCAAAATGAGATACCACTTCATACCTATTAAAAAATTCAAAATTAAAAGGACTCACAATCCCAGTTGTTTGTGAGAATGAGGAGCAACTAGTGGTGATATAAATCATACAACCACTTTGGGTAATAGGTTTTCTATTTCTTTTTTATTTTTACTAAATTTAATGCAGTGTCATTGATAAATCAGGGTACATATGTTGAGAGAAAATATCTCTAGATTATTTTGACATTTGATTGTGCTGTATACCCCTCCTCCAAAGTTAAACTGTCTTCTGTCACCTTCTATCTGCTTTTCTTTGTGCCCCTCCCCTCCCCTAACCCCTATCTCCTTCTTCACCCCCTCCCCCCTCCCCCAACCTCCCGCACCTGTTGCCATCACAATCTTGTTCATGTCTCTGAGTCTCATTTTTATGTCCCTTCTATGTATGGATTCATCTTAGTTTTTTTTCTGATTTACCTATTTCATTCCGTATAATGTTTTCAAGGTCCATCCATGTTATTGTAAATGATCCGATGTCATCATTTCTTATGGCTGAGTAGTATTCCATAGAATATATGTACCAAAGCTTTTTAATCCACTCGTCCTCTGACGGACACTTGGGCTGTTTCCAGATGTTCGCTATTATGAACAATGCTGCCACAAACATGCGGGTGCATTTCTCCTTTTCGAGCCGTTCTATGGTGTCCTTGGGGTATATTTCTAAAAGTGGAATAGCTGGGTCAACAAGGCGGTTCGATTTCAGTTTTTTGAGGAATCTCCATACTGTTTTCCACAGTGGCTGCACCAGTCTGCATTCCCACCAGCAGTGCAGGAGGGTTCCCCTTTTCTCCACATCCTCGCCAGCACTTATTGCTGTGTTGTTTTGTTGATAAGCGCCATTCTGACTGGTGTGAGGTGATATCTCATTGTGGTTTTAATTTTCATTTCTCTAATGATTAGTGATGTTGAGCATTTTTTAATACATCTATTGGTCATCTGTATGTCCTCTTTGGAGAAGTGTCTATTTATTTCTTTTGCCCATTTTTTGATTAGATTGTTTGTCTTCCTGGTATTGAGTTTTACAAGTTTTTTATAAAATTTGGTTATTAACTCCTTATCAGACGTATTGTCAAATATATTCTCCCATTGTGTAGTTTATCTTTTTATTCTGTTCTTATTGTCTTTAGCTGTGCAGAAGTTTTATAGTTTCATATAGTCCCATTTGTTTATCCTGTCTTTTATTTCACTTGACCGTGGAGATAAATCAGCAAATATATTGCTGTGAGAGATGTCGGAGAGCTTACTGCCTATGTTTTCTTCTATGATGCTTATGGTTTTATGGGTTACATTTAAGTTTTTTATCCATTTTGAGTTTATTTTTGTGAATGGTGTAAGTTGGTGGTCTAGTTTAATTTTTTTGCAGGTTGCTGTCCAATTTTCCCAACACCATTTGTGGAAAAGGCTGTCTTTACTCCAATGTATGCTCTTACCTCCTTTGTCAAATATCAGTTGTCCATAGAGCTGTGGGTTTATGTCTGGGTTCTCAGTTCTGTTCCATTGGTCTATATGCCTGTTCTTATGCCAGTCCCAGGCTGTTTTGAGTACAATGGCCTTGTAGTATAACTTGATATCCAGAAGTGTGATACCTCCCACTTTATTCTTCCTTTTCAAGATTGCTGAGGCTATTCGTATTCTTTCTTGGTTCCATATAAAATTTTGAAATATGTGTTCTATATCTTTGAAGTATGTCATTGGTATTTTAATTGGCATTGCATTGATTTTATAAATTGCTTTAGGTAATATAGACATTTTAATGATGTCTATATTACCATGAGCACAGTATATGCTTTCACTTGTTAGTATCTTCCCTGATTTCTTTTATCAATGTATTATAATTTTCTGAGCACAAGTCTTTAATAATCCTCGTTAAATTTATTTCTAGGTACTTTATTTTTGTGGTGCAATGGTAAAGGGGATTGCTTCCTTAATTTCTCTTGCTGACAGTTCATTGTTTGTGTATAAAAATGCTTCTGATTTCTGAGTATTAATTTTATATCCTGCCACTTTGCTGAATTCATTTATCAAGTCCAGTAGTTTTTTGACTGAGACTTTAGGGTTTTCTATATACAATATCATATCATCTGCAAATAATGATAGTTTTACTTCTTCTTTTCCAATTTGGTAGCCTTTTATTTTATTTTCTTGTCTGATTGCTGTGGCTAGGACTTCCAGAACTATGTTGAATAAGAGTGGTGAAAGGGGGCACCCCTGCCTTGTTTCTGATCTTAATGGGATTGCTTTTAATTTTTGCCCATTGAGTATGATGTTGGCGGTGTGTTTGTCATAGATGGCCTTTATCATGTTGAGGTATGTTCCCTGTATTCCCACTTTGCTGAGAGTTTTGATCATGAATGGGTGCTGGATTTTATCAAATGCTTTCTCTGCATCTAATGAAATTATCATGTGGTTTTTCTCCTTTCTTTTGTTTATGTGATGAATCACATTAATAGATTTGCGAATATTGTACCAGCCTTGCCTCCCAAGAATAAATTCAACTTGATCATGGTGTATGATTTTTTTCATATATTGCTGGATCCAGTTTGCTAATATTTTGTTGAGGATTTTAGCATCTAAATTCATCAGGGATATTGGCCTATAACTTTCTTTCTTTGTGTTGTCTTTTCCTGGTTTTGGAATCAGAATTATACTTGCTTCATAAAAGGAGTTTAGAAGTCTTCCTTCCTCTTGAATTTTTTGAAATAGTTTGAGAAGGATAGGAGTTAGTCCTTCTTTGAATATTTGGTAGAATTTACTTGTGAAGCCATCTGGCCCAGGACTTTTCTTTTTTGGGAGTTTTTTGATAACTGTTTTAATCTCATTTGTTGTAATTGGTCTGTTTAGGTTTTCTGATTTTTCCAGATTAATTTTTGTAAGATTGTATATTTCAAGGAATTTGTCCATTTCATCTAAGTTGTCTAGTTTTTTGGTGTATAGTTCTTCATAGTATTTTCTTACAATATTTTGTATTTCTGTTGTGTCAGTTGTTATATCTCCACTCTTGTTTCTAATTTTATTTATTTGAGCCCTCTCTTTTTTTGGTGAGTCTGGTTAAAGGTTTATCAATCTTGTTTACCTTTTAAAAGAAACTGCTCCTCATTTCATTGATACTCTGTATTGTTTCTCTATGTCATTTATTTCTGCTCTGATCTTTATTATTTCCTTCATTCTACTAACTCTGGGCTTTAGTTGCTGTTCTTTTTCTAATTCTTTTGGATGCAGGGTCAAGTTGTTTACTTGAGCTTTCTCCAGCTTCTTAAGGTATGCCTGTAATGCTATGAACTTTTCTCTCAAGACTGCTTTTGCTGTGTCCCATAAATTTTGAGTTGATGTATGCTTGTTATCTTCGTTTCTAGGAATTTTTTTATTTCTTATTTGATCTCATTGTTAACCCATTTGTTATTTAATAACATGCTATTTAGTTTCCAAGTGTTTGAGTATTTTTCAGTTTTTCTGTTGTGGTTGATTTTTAGTTTCATGCCATTGTGATTAGAGAAAGTGCTCGATATAATTTTATTCTTCTTAAATTATTGAGACTGCTTTTGTGCTGTAATGTGTGGTCTATCCTAGAGAATGCACCATGAGCACTTGAAAAGAATGTATATTCTGCTGCTTTAGGGTGAAAGGTTCTAAAGATATTTATTAAATTGAGTTGATCTAGTATGTCCTTTAAGTCTGCTGTTTCTTTGTTAATTTTCTTTCTTGAGGATCTATCTAGTGATATTAGTGGGGTATTGAAATCCCCTAGTATTGCTGTTGATCTCGCCCTTTAAATCCATCAAAGTCTGTTTTATATTTTTCTTATCCATGCAGCTACCCTATGTCTTTTGATTGAATCATTTAATCCATTTACATTTAAGGTTATTATTGATATGTAGTTGTTTATTGCCATTTTCTTCTTTAAAGGTGTATTTCTTTTTTTGCTATATTCTTTTCCAACTTTGATCTGTTTACAACAGGCCCCTTAACATTTCTTGCAGCGTTGGTTTGGTTGTAATGAATTCCTTGAGTTGTTTTTTGTCTGGGAAGCTTTTTATTTCTCCTTTGATTTTAAACAATAGCCTTGCTGGATAAAGTAGTCTTGGTTGTATGTTCTTGTTCTGCATTACTTTGAATATTTCTTGCCATTCCCTTCTGGCCTCAAGTGTTTCTGTTGAGAAGTTGGATGTCATACTTATGGGGGCTCCTTTGTAGGTGATAACTTTTTTTTCTCTTGCAGCTTTTAATATTTTCTCTTTATCGCTTAGCTTTGGTATTTTAATTATGATGTGTCTTGGTGTAGGTTTCTTTGGGTTTCTCTTTAATGGAGTTCTCTGTGCTTCTTGGACTTGTGAGAGTTTCTCTTGCATTAATTTAGGGAAGTTTTCAGTTATGATATGATTGAACAAAATCTCTATCCCTTGTTCTTTTTCTTCTTCTTCAGGAACCCCTATGATGCGGATGTTATTTCTCTTCATGTTGTCACAGAGCTCTCTAAGTGTTTCCTCTGACTTTTTGAGTCTCTTTTCTCTTTTCTTCTCTGCTTTCATGCCTTCATTCCAGTTGTCCTCCAATTCGCTGATTCAATCCTCATCTGTATCCATCCTGTTTTTAATTCCTTCCATTGTGGTCTTCATTTCTGATATTGTATTTGTCATCTCTGACTGATTCTTTTTTAATATTTCAATATCCTTTTTTATACTTGCTATTTCTTTATTTAAGTTTTCAAACTGCCCCTCCATTGTTGTTCTAAGATCTCTAAGCATCCTTACAATCATTATTTTGAACTCTGCATCTGGAAGTTTGATTATTTCCATATCACTCAGCTCATCTCTCAAAGGTGCCTCTTGTGGTTTCATTTGGGTTGCACTCCTTTTTCTTCTCATAATGGTATTTTATTTGTAGAGTTGGTTGAGTCTAGGCTTGGTGTTGTCTGCCTTCAGTTTTCAGTTGTGTTATTTCTAGGTCTTCTTGGGTTGGTATCGGCTATTATTTGTAATCCACTTTCAGATTTGGGCAGCTTTGAAGTCTTGATTTGCTTGTTTTCTTAACAGGTGATAGTCTTGTTAACTGATCTCAGCAGGGGGCTTCCTTGAAACTGTAACCAGGAATGCTGTGGGTGTAACCTGAGATGCTGAAGGTCTCTTCCACCAACTAATCTCACTGGGGCAGGGTTTTTTCTCAGCTTCAGTAGGGGGAGGTGTATCTCAGATCTCCATGGAGACCTGAGTTACTGCCCCTCCTCCCCACTTCTTGTTTTCAGCTGTGTCTTGTTGCGCTGATTGGAGCTGGATAGATGTCCGGAGCTCTCTGATGCGGAAGCATTTCAGCTCTGTTTTGTGAAAGGTTCAGTCCCTCCCCCAGCTATGGCCTCCTCCAGCACGAATGAGTCAGCTTTTTTATTTCATTTCTTGCATACTTTAGCCCCTCACAGTCTGTCCCTCTCCTTGTCCTTTCCACTTGGGAGATAAGCTGGTCTTTTCAACCCACCTTGCTCCCTGGTCTCCAGGTAAGTGGCTGTGAGCAGTAGTTTCTGCTCTTTTTCCTCTGTGAAATCCTCTCTGGGCTCTCAGCCTCCCCTCCCCCCCCCCGCCGTTCCTATAAGCAGAGGAGATTCAGGCATTCCTTACCAGGATTATTGTGGCTTCCTCTTTGCTCCTTGGTTTTTGAGAGCTGTTCTTGCAGTTCAGTGTTGGTTTTTCATGCTGATTTTTCCTAAGTTGATTTGTATTCCAGTTTGGTGTTGAGAGCTGGGCGTCTGTGTTTCCGCCTACTCTGCTGCCATCTTCAAAAGCCGGTTTTCTATTTCTTATCAAGTTTGATACCTGCCATATAACACAACCATTACCCTCCTTACACTCCATACTTTAGAGAAATAAAAATATATATCCATATAAGACATATACATGAATTTTCATTGCTGCACTTTATTTGTATTAGCTCACACTAGAAAGAACCCTAATGTCCATCAGAGGTGAATGGATGAACAAATTGTTTCAATGATGCAATAGACTAATACTCCGCATTACTATGGAATGTATTATGCATACATGCAACACTATGAATGCACAGATTAAAAAATAGTATATACTGTATGGTTCCATTTATATACAATTCTATAAAATGCCATCTAATAATCTGTAGCAACTAGAAGAGATGAGTGTTTGCCTGGTGGTGGGGTAAGATAGACATAGGCACTGGAAGGAGATATTATAAAGGGAAGGAGCAGGAGGAAACTGTCACATGAAGGCTTGTTTTACTGATTAGATTGTTTCACAGGAATATACTCCTGTTTACATTAATCAAGTTGTACATTTTATTTTATTTCTATTTTTTTATTTTAAAATTACTTTATTTATTCATTTTAGAGAGGAGAGAGAGGGAGAGAGAGAGAGAGAGAAGGGAGAAGCAGAAAGCATCAACTCCCATATGTGCCTTGACCAGGCAAGCCCAGGGTTTTGAACCAGCGACCTCAGCATTCCAGGTCAATGCTTTATCCACTGCGCCACCACACGTCAGGCCAAGTTGTACATTTTAAGCAGTACAAAATTTAGACATCTGAACATGTACTAATTATACATTTTAAATGTTTTGATAAATTTATCAAATTAGATAGTGTAAATATATGAGATATACATGTTTTAAAATTCTCATTGCCATATTCTCAAATCTTAAATGACATTTTAAAATGTTTTTTATTAAAAATAAACAATTGTCTATATTGGAAAGTTTAGATACATTCAGTATATATTTATTCAGCACCCATGATATGCCCAATGTGATTCTAGGTTCTGGGGATGCTTCAGTGAACAAAATAAATATTTCTCTCTTTTGGAGCTAAATTCTGATAGAAGAGAGTAACAATTAAAAAAAATACATATGTAACCAGGTATCATAGACTTCTATAAAAGAAATGACAGTATAAAGATATAAAGGTGAAGGATATTAGACTGCTACTCTTGGAAAAGAGATTAAAGAAAGACTTCCTAAAGAGGATGTGATTGACCAGGATTATGAACAAAGTGGTAGATAGAGACACAAAGGGAAGCCTTCCAGGCAGAGGAATCCCTAAATACAAAATCCTGAAACAACAAAAACAAAAAAGAAAAAAAAATTCAATTGTGTTAGAGTAAAAGCAAGGAAACCAAGGCGGATGAAGTAAAAATCGAAGAAGATTTAGGTCAAGAAATCAGGGTTGATTTCTTCGGCAAGAAGTTAGAGCCTCATTGTGCAGGCCTTAGAAATTTTTGAATTGTTTTATACATGAGATCTGAAAATGCTGCAGTTCTATAAATAAGAAAGTCACATAAATTTTATTGTGTGTGTGTTGAAAATGATTCTGTCAGGAGATTTGGGAATGGACTATACAAGAGCAATAAACGCCAATAGTGCTGGACTGAATTCGTGTCAATAGTAGAGTGGGGGGAAAATGGCCAGTTTTGGAGTATATTCTGAAGACAGAACCACCATGCTGTGCTTGTAGAATGGATGTGGAATGGGAGAGAAAGTCAAGGATAATGTTAAGGTTTTGTGTCTGAGTAACTGATAAATAAATAGAAGTAAATTCTGAAATGAGAATATAGGAAAAGCTCATTTAGAGGATGGAATTCAAGTACCTGCCTTTGTACTTGTCAAGTTTGAATAACTGGAGATATCAACTAAGTAGTGGGCAATAGAACTTCAGAGCCCAAGAGAAAGATGAGAGCTAGAGTGATAATTCGCGAGTCATGAGCATATTGAGGGTAACTAATACCACAGAGCTAGGTCAGCTCAAGTCATTAATGAATATTTGTAGAAAACACCAAAGACTGAATCCTGATATGTATTAAATTTAAGAAGAACAATTTTTTCTCAATATATTATATAGAATTGGTCATTTTTTTTCACAGCCATAAAAAGAAAGTGATGGTAGGAAGAACCTATAACTAAGCTATCTAACCAGAGGTGGATTAATGTCGGTTGAGGCCCGGGTGCAAAAGAAAATATTGGGCCCCTTAAAAAAAGAGTAAGACAGGGGAAATAAAAATATAAGTTAACCATATTTTTATTTTTAAATAAATAAAAAATATTATGTACTGTTAATGTTAAAATTGCACATATGAAACCAAACTTGGTGTCATTAGAAAAAAGTATAAAGTAGAGGTTTTGTGGGACCGTTCGAAGTCGGGGCTCATGGTGCATCCAGTGTGCCTGCTGTGAAATCCGCCTCTGCATCTAACCCTACATTTGCTGGTAACTAGATCCATGCATGGCCTTCAGCTATACACCATACCTCCTTGGGTTTTAGCCTCATCATCTATGAACTAAAACAACAGATCTTGTTGACTGTCTGAGAAGAGGAAAGAACAAGGAATAAAACTTAATACTAAGGTTTTAAGATTCATTGGTTCCCTGGAAAGGAAGATATGAGTCTAGGAAAGAAGATTTAGCTACATGGAAATAACCTATGTCATCTCTAATGACCTCCGAATGCTTTGCAGCTATTCTTGCAAAGCACTGGCTTATTTCTCAAATTTATTTTTCTTCTCTTCTCTTCCCTTCTCTTCTCTTTTCTTCTTTCTCTTCACTGGCTTATTTCTCAAATTTATTTTTCTTCTCTTCTCTTCCCTTCTCTTCTCTTTTCTTCTTTTCTCTTCTCTTCTCTCTCTTCTCTTCTCTTCTTTTCTCTTCTCTTCTCTTCTCTTCTCTTCTCTTCCCTTCCCTTCTCTTCTCTTCTCTCTTCTCTTCTCTCTTCTCTCTTCTCTCTTCTCCTCTCCTCTCCTCTCCTCTCTTCTCCTCTCCTCTTCTTTTCAAGTGAGAGAAAGGTAGATAGTGAAACAGACTTCCACTTGTGCCCAACCAGGATCCACCAAGTAACACATCTGGGGCCAATGCTTGAACCAGTTGAGCAATATTTAGTTCCTAAGGCTGTCATGCTCAGACCAACTGAGCCAGTGGTGGGATTCAAATAATTTAACAACTAGTTCTCTGCCCTAATGACCATTTTAAGTATAAAAAAATGATATACTGAGCCTGACCAGGCAGTTGCACAGTGGATAGAGCATTGGACTGGGATGTGGAGGACCCAGGTTCGAGACCCCGAGGTCGCCAGCTTAAGCGTGGGCTCATCTGGTTTGAACAAAGCTCACTAGTTTGGATCCAAGGTCACTGGCTTGAGCAAGGGGTACTTGGTCTGCTGTAGCCTCACGGTCAGGATACATATGAGAGAGCAGTTGATGAACAATTCAGGTGTTGCAACAAAAAACTAATGATTGATGCTTCTCATCTTTCTCTGTTCCTGTCTGTCTGTTCCTATCTATCCCTCTCTCTGACTCTCTCTCTCTGTCTCTGTAAAAAAAACAACAAAAACCCCCCAAAACCCCAAAAGGTAGTTAATTATTTCATGCATTTAATACTTAAATAAGAATAATAAAAGCAGTACATAAAAATGTTAAATAGTACCTGACAAAAAACAATAAAACTGTTATTTAAGATATTTCCAAAGACAGCTCGTCACCTCGTTTGTTACTTTTTCTCTTTATGTTATGTTTGTTTACTATAGTAACAAACACGAAGGAATTAAAATGTAGTATTTCATCAAAGGTATAATGAGTTTCATAAAATGAATAAATAAATATTACAAGCATAGTTCCATCAAATTTTTTTCACCTGTGGACACAATGAACATTACTATGGGCACTTGGAATATGCTGTTGAGCAGGTGAACATTAAAAAAGAGTAAGAAATGTAAATTTGTGAATTCCACATTGGGTGGCTGCCCAGGTGCCCACCATAGAAAAAACCCTGATTATAAGTGCCATTTTAACAATCGTTTTGCCAAATTCAACAAAAAGGTATTTGTTCTGCCAAACCAGTGTGAACCGGCTAAATCTCACCATTAAATCGAGCTACCTTCAGCACCAGGGGCCACGCTCAAACAACTGGCTGTGGGAGGGGTCGAGGGAGAGAAGGGGAAGAGACGCAGATGGTCACTTCCACTGTGTACCCTGACCAAGGATGAACACCAGACATCCATATGCTGGACTGACACTCTAACCATTGAGCAAACCAACCAGGGCCTCAGTATAGTTTTTAATTAAATTTATCATTCTGTAACTTGGTCATGGATGGTTTAGTTTCAAAAACTAGAAATTCTCTGAAGCTGGGTAGTGCAGAAAATAGGGCATGCATAGATGTTCCAGGGCATCTCACAGACCTCAAAGTCAGGAAGTGCTTCCACATTCTGAGAGACAGAAACAGAAAATGAAAGCATTTTAGTCTCCATTCTGATATTCTTTTCTCTAAATACACATAATCTGTCCTGCCTCCACCAACATGCTACCTTAAACCCCTGAAATATGATATATAAATTTACAAGTCCATTTTCACAAATAACTGACCCTGTCTCTTTATGTCCCAGTTACCCAACCCTGGTCTAGTTAGCTTTAACCAGGCAGGGATGGGTTCATGGTGTATAAACATGCTTTAAAATGTTTAACTTTAAAGTTGGAAAGTTCAGATGATATCTTATAAAAGAAGACTAAAGCTGCCCCTAAATCGATCTAATATAATAATTATAATAATAAAAATATTTTTAAAATTTGCTCTAAATTACCTATTTTTCAATAGCTGACTTATTACCCACCCTACCACATACACATATGCATATAAATATTCCAAGATTGTTATTGTGCAGCAGGAAATATAAAGTAATATAAATCTATGATTTATATTTTCTAAAAAACTAAAACATCATTATCTTTGTAAATATCTTTGTTTGATACATAATTTTATAAAGTATTTCATCAAGACTGTATGTTACTTAGGTAAAATTACCAAGGACATATTTTATGGTTTCCCCACAAATACAAAAAATACAAATTCCTCATTCAGCTATCGATGTGTTTTGACTGCTAAACTAAGTATTCTTTATTTATTTTTATTTTTTGTATTTTTCCAAAGTGAGAAGCAGGGGAGGGGATGGGGGGGGGGAGGCAGACATACAGACTCCCACATGCGCCCAACCAGGATCTACCTGACATTCACCCCAGGGGGCGATGCTCTGCCCATATGAGTCATTGCTCCATTGCAACTGGAGCTTCCAGTGCCTGAGGCAGAGGCCATGGAGCCATCCTCAGCTCCCGGGCCAACTTTGCTCCAATGGAGCCTTGGCTGCAGGAGGGGAAGAGAGAGACAAAGAAAAGGAGTAAGGGTGGAGAAGCAGATGGGTACTTCTCCTGTGTGCCCTGGCTGAGAATAAAACCTGGGACATCCACACACTGGGCCAATGCTCTACCGTAAGTATTCTTTCTTTAAAAAATTAAATTTAATGGTGATATTGATCAATTATGTTGTGTACCCATCACCCAAAGTAAAATCACTTTCCATCACCTTATATTTGTCCCTCTTTACACCCTTTCCCCACCTCCTCCTCCCATCTCCCTTCCCTATGTCCCCTTCCCTGTGATAACCACTTCACTTTTATTTATTGCATGAGTTTTAGTTTTATATCCCACATATGTGTAAATATATACAGTTCTTAGTTTTTTCTGATTTACTTATTTCACTCAGTATAATGTTCTCACGGTCCATCCAGGTTGTTGTAAATGGCACTACATCATCATTTCTTATGACTGAGTAGTATTCCATTTTATATATGTACCACTTCTTCTTTATCCAATCCTCTATCGAATGACACCTTGGTTGTTTACATGTCTTGACCACTGTGAATAATATCGTGATGACTATGGGAATCCATGTGTCTTTATGTACCAATCTTTTTTAGTTTTGGGGATAGATACCCAGTAGAGGGATCGTTAGGTCATATGGTAGTTTTATTCTTAATTTTTTGAGGAACAACCATACTTTCTTCCATAATGGTTGCATTAATTTACATTCCCACAAACAGTTAATAAGGGTTTCCTCCACAGCCTCTCCAATACTTGTTATTACCTCTCTTGTTGATAATAGCCAATCTAACAACTGTGAGATGATACCTCATTGTAAACTAAGTATTTTTTAAATAAATAAATAAAACAGCATTATTTCTAATTTGGAACAAATTATATATTTTGATCATTATATAAATAAAATATATTAATTTTTCTTTTTATTTCTGGAATAGAAAAGAGGGCCCAACATTATAATAGTAGAGAAATCAATTGAAGGAATGTAATTTCCTTTCTTCTATAAGCATTTAAATTGCATGCTAATTTCACATTGCTGATCATTTATTATGCTTCTAATAAAATAACAAATATATTAGTATTATTATTAAAGAACTCTTTGCTGATGTCTTTGGAGAGTTTAAATATAAAACCTGGTACTAATACAATATTATGTACTTGTACAGAAAACTATCTTTGTGAAAGCCAAGTACTATTTAAAAGTCAAGGCTTCATCAGATCTTGTATCTCTTCCCAACCCTATAACTGTCCTTCTTGGTGGGCTCTTTATCCTCTTTCTACCTCCTTCACAATGGGAACATCTGAAGATTTAGTTCTTTTAATTTTACTTCCATACATTCTTAGTACTCCAACAATAACTCATTCATTTATTCATTTAAGTAAAGCTAGTGAGCATCTACTATTTATAAGAAGCTGTTCCACATGTTCTAAGGATTTGAAAATAAATTAGTACTGTGATTGTCTTCTACAATCTTATACCCTCAAAGTAAAATAGAACTTGTACATAAATATTTATAAAAGAAAATAAAAAGATACATACTGTAATGTGGTACAGATAAAATGTTATGAAATATCAGGAAAAAGAGGATAATTTACATTACCCTAACATAACTTTGACTCATCTACTTGGTAATACTTCAATTATCATTAATTGGTTATTGATTATAATCTTCACAGAGAGCCCTTTCCAAACTGTGCTCAAACTTTGTAATAATAATAGTAATAGTAATTATAATATCAGCTATCATTATTAGTATTCACTCAGTTCCAGGAAATATTCTAATTACATATATATTTCTTAATGCATTTCATCCTCACAAGTATACAGTGTTATATTTTCCATTTCACAGATAAGAAAAACTGAGGTACACAGGGTTATGACCAAGGTTATATAACCAATGGATGATAGAATCAAGATTCTGCATCTAGATATTGACACTAAAGCCCAATCTCCTAACCATTATATTATATTGTTTACAGCCCCAAAATTTATCTCTATATCAATTTTGTTCTCCACCAATAAACTAGTTTCATATTTTCCTATGATTTAAATCACCTGATAAGAGTTCATTTGACAGCAGACATTGCCACATCAACCTTTGTCTGTATTTTAATCCCACTTCTCTCTTAATGGACAATACTTATCTATTTGTTTCCTTGGGTTCTTTTATTTTGTTTTGTTTTGTTTTGTTTTTTATCCATCTCATATCCTTAGGTCTTTCCTCATTCAAATTTCCTTCCATTAAACCTTTCTTAAATTCTTATTTTTTTGTGGTCATTGTTATCTCCACATTCATTAGATATTTATTCTTCAAGAGATGAATGATTTGTTGATACAATCTTTCTTCATAACATCTAAGAAAGTACTAGATGAGAAGTCAGTAAAAACTAATTAGCATGAATTTTTATAGTTTAAATTTTTTTTAATTTTTAAAAATCTAAAATTTAAGACATGTTGAATGAAAAGTATTTGGTCTATATGTTACTTTCAGATAAAATCATATTTTTAAAAACTAATAATTAGCTTTTTTTCATCCAGGAACTTTTCCTTAATTATCCTGAATAAAATATATTGACTGATAATTAAGAGAAAAAAAATAGGTTTTGTTTACATAACTTTCTAAGTTTTAAAACTCTGTATACATAAAACTGCACATTTACTTAAAATGTCAACAGCAACCGAACTTTGATTTAGTTTATTCTATTTCTTAAATATATTTAAATCTTTATAAAATTAATCAGAATAATTACAATAGTTATCTTATTTGAGAATCTCTTCTGTTTTTGTTGTTGATTTTTTGGAAAGTTTATTTCTAATCCAACATATTTACTTATTCTTAAGACCTTCTTCAAGTCATATAAGTATACCATTTTACTGAATATCTGAGAAAGAAAACTAAAACTGACCAAGAAAATTAAGCATTTTTAGTATGTGCTATCTTCACTTCAGTCTTCCAAGTCCATGTTATTTAATCATAAGACACAGAGAAGAACAAGGCTTTAATGCAAAATAATATTTTTTCTCTTTATCTCTTATTTAAATATTCTGAATTTTTAAAAAGGTCTTACATGACAGGATATTTATCTTAGAAATTAACATATACACAAAATATTCCCCCAAAGTAATAAACATTCTGTTTAAATTGCTTGTTTATATATTTTGAAGTTTATTTTACTCATTAGTTACTTCATATGCTTTACAAACAATTATTTAACTCCAAAGTCTAAATGCTTTTAAGTCAACTGAAGTGTACATAGGAAACAGTGCTGTGCTTATGAATGTTTCTTTCTTCCCTGGGGAAGGAATTATGCCTGAAAAGATAAAAATGAATAATCAAATTGGTAGAAAGAGGGTTTAACAGCTGGTACAAAGTAAACAAACTGCAGGTATTGAGACAGTACAGGTTTCCAGTCCATTTTCTTTTTTTGTAAAAGTCTGGCTCCTGTATTCTTTATTCAGGGGGGCTTATAACTGCCAGAGAAGTTTTTTGCTATATTTTTTTGAAATGTCTGTAGGAAATGAGTAGAGAAACTTGACAGGAACAGCTTGAGGTATTTGATGAATAATAGAGAACTTCCACCATCCAAGAGTCGGACTAGGGCAGAATGAGAAGTATTAGGAACTTGGAAAAAAGGAAAGATTGATTCAAAAAATAATATACTGCTCTAACCCACTGGCAAATACAGCTCTTTCTAAAGCAGTATAGACTGATCACAAAAGGTAGCAGCTTGAATTAGTTTTCCTTAGGCTTATTTGCACTGCTATTCCTGTATTTGTCACTCGCTGCTTGCTTCATCCCATCAAAAATATACAACGGGAAACAAAAGTCTTGTACAGGAAATATCGGCGTTGTAAGGGTGTATTTCTTATGTCTGTGAGGTGCTACTCTTTTTGGATCCCCACTCTGTGAAAAGTGAGTTAGCTAGCTCCTTCTGTCCTCCCAGTTCTAGTTTCTATTTACCATAAAACTAATAAAGAATTTAACAACACTGTAATAGCATAACAACGGTTTTAAAACATAAGATTTCATTCTTCTCATTTATATGTAGAAAATACCTATCACATGCTTAGAATGGCCTGAGTTAAATTACTGTAATAGAATGCTTTATACTATGTGGATTCATAAGCACTGAAATATTTTTAAAATTCAACACGTTCAAAAGGAATGAGAAAGTTGATACTAAAGAATAAAAGGGAAATAAGTTTGGAGTAACTTTGCTGAATTTTAATTCCTTCATTTTAAAAATGAGGCTGTTTGACTAGATAAACTGTAAAATGTCTTTCAGTTCTAAGAGTCTGTGTGTTCAAATTACTTCTTATAAATAAAGTTTTCTTAATTCATTCATTGACTTTTTAAAAAATATAAGTCATGTTTTTCTAGTTTTCACTAGTTGTCTTAAATTATGTATGTCATTCTAGATTTATCCTCCTAGGGTTGGTGTGAGTTAGCAAAAAAAGATGTAATAGAACTTAGTACATTAGGTACTGTATTATTTACTATCTCATGTGTAATTGTAGGGATGGAGAGGAATCTTACAGCTTATAATTTCCAGAACTCTTAACAATTAAATTCAGTGGACACTTTTCAGTTCTTATATTATTTAAACTCTTAGCAATTTTAAACATGACTAACTTCTGACTCATTTTGAAAATATACATATATAGTTGACCCTTCATCAATGGTGGTTTAAATTACATGGGTCCACTTATATACAGATATTTTTTAGTTAATGCACTCAGTTTAATTGACTATTGCAGTTCAAACTCATGCTCTTCAAGCATGAACTGGTAGTTGGAAATCCGTGTGTGGAATGAATTCAGTTTATTTCAGTGGTCAGTGTCCTTCAACTGCATGTTGTTCAGGGGTCAACTGTACATATATGAATATGTGTGTATGGCTATTTTTTTAACAATACACCCTTGGCTTTCCTTCTCTCTTCACTATTACTTCTCAGTCTCCAATACAGGCTCATCTTTCATCCTTCTCTGTTTACCCTGAGCTGTCTTTTTTTTTCTACTTCTTATCTCTCAAATATCTCATCTGTGTCCAGGATTTCAAATCTCAAATGTTAATATATGCCCAAGTCAATATCCCCAAAGCAAGGAATCTTTTGAGACACAAACTAGCATATGCAACTGCCTAGTATACATCTCTATTATTTCAAAGCCGCGAGATACAGCATGTGTAAAAACAAATTGATGTTCTACCACCCTAGCATGCTCCTTCCCTGTCTTCTTTGTCAGTGAGTTTTGCTATTAACCACTTAGTTCCTAAGTCATTTATCAAAGAAACTAGCTTCTCAGCTGCTCAATATACTTTACACCTAAAGCAGGGGTCTCAAACTCGCACCCTGCCGAACAATTTTGTGCAGCCCGCAGACTAATCCACGAAGTTCAAAATATTGTGGATAAAATTAAGTAAACCCATGGATTAGTCTGTGGGCCGCACAAAATTGTTCGGCGGGCCGCGAGTTTGAGACCCCTGAAAGGAACTAGGGAAAAAAAAAGAACAAAGCCTGATGTTAGAAGAAAAGAAATAATGAAGATCAAAGTAGAAATAAATGAAATAGAAAAAAAACAATGGGAAAGATGAATAAAATCAAGAGCACATTCTTTATAAAAATGAACAAAAGTGAAAAAAACTTTAGTTACACTCATCAAGAAAATAGGAGAGATAGGCCCTGGCCGGTTGGCTCAGTGGTAGAGTGTCGGCCTGGCGTGCGGAAGTCCTGGGTTCGATTCCCGGCCAGGACACACAGGAGAAGCGCCCATCTGCTTCTCCACCCCTCCCCCTCTCCTTCCTCTCTGTCTCTCTCTTCCCCTCCCGCAGCCAAGGCTCCATTGGAGCAAAGATGGCCCGGGCACTGGGGATGGCTCCTTGGCCTCAGCCCCAGGCGCTAGAGTGGCTCCAGTTGTGGCAGAGCCACGCCCCTGAGGGGCAGAGCATCGCTCCCTGGTGGGCAGAGCGTTGCCCCCTGGTGGGCGTGCCGGGTGGATCCTGGTCCTGCGCATGTGGGAGTCTGTCTGACTGTCTCTCCCCGTTTCTAGCTTCAGAAAAATATAAAAAAAGAAAAGAAAGAAAATAGGAGAGAGATTTCAAATTAATAAAATCAGAAGTTAAAGAAGAGATGTTAGATGTTACAGTTTACATCAAAGAAATACAAAGGATCATAAAACAACCCTACAATTATACAACAAAAAATTGGACCACCTAGAAGAAACGGATAAATTTGTGGAAACCTAAAATCTTCCAACCGGGAAGAAACAGAAAATCTGAATATACTGATTTGAATTAAATCAGTAATATTAATCATAACCTCTGTACAAACAAAAGTCCAGAACTAGACAACTTCACAAGTGAATTCTACCAAACATTTAGAAAATAATTAATGCCTATCTTTCTGAAACTATGCAAAAAGTTAAAGAGGGAGGAATATTTTGGAACCCATTCTATGAGGCTGGGATTACCTTGATACCACAACCAGACAAGACACCAGAAGAAAAAAAAATTACAAACCAATATCATTGATTATCAAAGATGCAACTACTCTAAATAAAATGTTACAAGCCAAATACAACAATATAGTAAAAAGATCATTTACCACGATCAAGTAGGATTTATTCCAGAAGTGCCAGAATAGTTCAATATTTAAATGTCAGTCGTGATACAAACCACATTAACAAAACAAAGGATAAAAATTTTGATCATCTCATCAGAGCCCCTCCCTAAAATATGACAAAATTCAATATCTGTTTATTATAAAAATTCTCAACAAAGTGGGGTTAGAAGAAATGTACCTTAACATAAGAAAGGCTATATATAGCAAGCCCACAGCTAACATCATATTCAATGTTGAGAAGTATTTTCTCTAAGATTAGGAAAATGACAAGCATACTCACTCTCACCAATTTTATTCAACATATTATTGAAAGTCCTAACTATAATCAGAAAAAAAGAAAGAAATAGAAAGCATCCAAATTGGAAGTAAAAAGATAAAACTGTCACTATTTACAGATGTAATGATGCTATATAGAAAATATAATATACTTTAAAGACTTCATTTAAAAAACTATTAGAGCCTGACCAGGCAGTGATCCAGTGGATAAAACATCAGCTTGGGACACTGAGGACCCCGGTTCAAAACCCCAAGGTTGCCTACTTGAGTGAGGTCTCATCTAATTGAGCACAGGCTCACCAGTTTGAGCACGAGGTTACCAGCTTGAATGTGGGATCATAAGCATTGTCCCATGGTCCCTGGTTTGAGCCCAAAAATTGATGACTTGAAGCCCAAGGTTGTTTTGTTTGTTTGTTTTTTTACAGGGACAGAGAGTCAGAGAGAGGGATAGATGGGGACAAACAGGAACGAAGAGAGATGAGAAGCATCAATCATCAGTTTTTTGTTGTGACACTTTAGTTGTTCATTGATTGCCTTTTCATATGTGCCTTGACCGTGGGCTTTCAGCAGACCAAGTAACCCCTTGCTTGAGCCAGCGACCTTGGGTCCAAGCTGGTGAGCTTTATGCTTATGCCAGATGAGCCCGCGCTCAAGCTGGCGACCTCAGGGTCTTGAACCTGGGTCCTCCACATCCCAGTCCAACACTCTATCCACTGCGCCACTGCCTGGTCAGGCTAAGCCCAAGGTTGTTGCTTGATCAAGGAGTCACTGGCTTGGCTGGAATCCCCTGGTCAAGGCACATATGAAAAAGCAATGAACGAACAGCTAGGATGCCGCAACTATGAGTCGAGGCTTCTCATCTCTCTCCTGTCTGTCTGGCCCTTCTGTATGTCTCTCTCTTTCTCACTAAAAAGAAAAAAATTAATTAAAATTAAAAACTATTAGAACTAATAAGTGAATTCCAAAAGTTGCATAATGTAACATTAAAATACATAAATTCATTGTTTATATACACTAATAATTAGCTGTCAGAAAGAAAAATTAAGAAAGCAATTTCATTTACATTTGCATCTAAAAAATAAAATAATGAGTATTAAATTTAACCAAAGAGGTAAAAGAACTGTACTTTGAAAACTATAATACATTGATCAACGAAACTGAAGATGACACATAAGTAGAAAAATATATTATGCTCATAAATTGGAAGATTTAATCTCATTATAATACACAATCTTCTGATTCAATGCAATCTCTATGAAAATTCCAATGTAATTTTTCACAGAACTAGAACAAATAACTCTAAAATTTATATGAAACTACAAAACTTTCCAAATTGCCAATGATCTTGAAAAAAAAAAACAAAGTTGGGGATAGCATGTTCCTGAATTTCAAATTATATTACAAAATATATAATCAAAACAATATGGTATTGAAACAAAGATGTATATTATAGATCAATGGAACAGAATGGAGAGCTGAGAAATAAACTCACATTTATATGGTCGAATAATCTATGAAAAGGAGCTAAGAATATATAATGAGGTAAAAACAGTCTCTTCAATAAATGGTGTTTGAAAAGTCAAGCAGATACAAGCAGAAATAAAACTGGACTTCTTTCTTTACCTTACACACAAAAATAAACACAAAATGGATTAAAAACTTCATTGAAAGACCTAAACCATAAAACTTTAGAAGAGATTATGTACAATAAACTCTTTGACATCTGTATTAGTTTTTTTTAATATGTTGCCCCTGTCAAGGACAACAAAAGTATAATAAACAAATGGGACTTCATCAAACTAAAAAAGATTTTTTACAAAGAAGGAAACCATCAACAAGACAAAAGACATACTACTAAAATGAGAGAAGTTATGTGCAAATGATATATCAGGTGTAAAGCCAGGAGCCACGGCCAGGGCCACTATCACAGCAGCCTGGCCCTTGCAGGTTCGCATTGGATTCAGACAGTCGGTAAAGAAACAGCGGAGCCAAAAACAGATGGGCCATAGTCTTTAATTCTAGCTTGCACCCGGCGGGCAAGCAAAAATACACACTGGGCTCCAAAACCCAGTCACACCCAGTGCTCACAAAGCCACTGACTCATCCGAGTTTCCTAGAATCAAAGGTTTCTAGCTCACCAGACTTATTCACCTCTGTTCCCCATCTCCTTCCTTATCCCAAATACAAACTACACAAACTGGCATCTCACTCAGCACTCCACTATCCTGGCTGCTTCTCCTGGCCTCCTCCACATGGCCTTTCTCTGCTCTCCTCTGCTCTCTCTTCTAATGACAATCTCAGGAACCAAGAGGGCAAGCTCTCGTTCTGTCCCCATTTTATAGTGTAGAAATCCAAACCCTTAATCCAATATACAAAACAGGGAAGTCTCTAATACAAAGTCACCCTCTGAGGCATGATAGGATTGTACCACCCTACATCAAAAAGGGTGGGAAAGGCTTAATCCCAAAACCAAGCCCCAGGCTACAAGGATTCTGCCTGCCACGAAACACACATTAATATCACCTGGGTGACTGCCTCCACGTGGGAGGCACCATCTTTAACAAAGTGAGCATAATATACTTTATCTGCCCAACATCAGGTAAAGGTTAATATCCGAAATATATACATATCTCGTACAACTCAACATTAAAAACAAACAATCCAATTAAGAAATGGGCAGAGGACCTGAATAAACATTTTTTCCAAAGAAGACAGATGAAATTGAAACAGACATGTGAAAAGATGTTCAGCATCACTAATCATTAGTAAAATTCAAATCAAAACAACATTGGTATATCAGCTCACACCTGTCAGAATAGCTATTATCAAAAAAAAAAAAAAAAAAAAAAAGTAAGAAATGTAGGCAAAGACGAGAAGAAAAGGAATCCATATGCACTGTTGGGTAGGATTGTAAATTGGTGCAGCCACTATGGAAAACAACATTTTTGAACTACCACACAAACCACTTCTGGGTGCTTAAATGAAGAAAACACTAAGTTAAAAAGATATATGTACTTCTTTATTGACTGTTGTAAAGCCAGGAGGCATGGCCAGGGCCACTATCATAGCAGCCTTCTGGCCCATGCAGGTTCACATTGGATTTGGACAGTCGGTAAAGAAACAAAGGAGCCAAAATCTGATGGGCCATAGTCTTTAATTCTAGCTTGCACCCGGCGGGCAAGTAAAAATACACACTGGGCTCCAAAACACAGTCACATTCAGTGCTCACAAAGCCACTGACTCATCCGAGTTTCCTAGAATCAAAGGTTTCTAGCTCACCAGACTTATTCACCTCTGTTCCCCATCTCCTTCCTTATCCCAGATACAAACTCTACACAAACTGGCATCTCACTCAGTACTCCGCCATCTTGGCTGCTTCTCCTGGCCTCCTCCACGTGGCCTTTCTCTGCTCTCCTCTGCTCTCTCTTCTAACCAGGAACCAAGAGGGCAAGCTCCCGATCTACCCCTATTTTATAGTGTAGCTTCACAACCTCTAATCCAATATACAAAATAGGGAAGTTTCTAATACAAAGTCACTTCTCTGAGGCATGATTGGATTGTACCACCCCACATCAAAAAAGGGTAGGAAAGGCTTAATCCCAAAACCAAGCCCCAAGCTACAAGTATTCTCAACACACATTAATATCACCTGGGCGACAGCATCTTTAACAAAGTGAGCATAATACATTTTATCCGCCCAACAACTGCAGCATTAATAACAAAAGCTAAAATATATATGGAAGCAACCCAGGTATCCATCAAACAATAAATAGGTAAAAAAATGTGATACACACACAAATAGACAAATATACTATGGGGTATTACTTAGACATGAAAAAGAATGAAAGCTTGTCATTGGGAGAACATGGATGGACCTAGAAGATATTATGCTAATTAAAATAAGTCAGAGAAAGACAAATGCCATGTGACTTCACTGACATGTGGAATCTAAAAATTATAAAAGTAAATAAAAATATACAATAGGTACAGAGAACAATTTCATGGTTGCCTGAAAAGAAGGGGAGAGGGAATGGGTGAAAAAGGTGAAGGGAATCAAGAGGTACAAACCTTCAGTTATAAAGTAAATGTCACAGTTATTTAATACACAGCATAGAAAATATAGTCATTATCATAATGTAAAGCCAGAAGCCACAGCCAGGGCCACTATCACAGCAGCCCGGCTCATGCAGGTTCGCATTGGATTCAGACAGTCGGTAAAGAAACAGCGGAGCCAAAAACAGATGGGCCATAGTCTTTAATTCTAGCTTGCACCTGGTGGGCAAGTAAAAAATACACACTGGGCTCCGAAACCCAATCACATTCAGTGCTCACAAAGCCACTGACTCATCCGAGTTTCCTAGAATCAAAGGTTTCTAGCTAACCAGACTTATTCACCTCTGTTCCCCATCTCCTTCCTTATCCCAAATAGAAACTCTACACAAACTGGCATCTCACTCAGCACTCCACCATCTTGGCTGCTTCTCCTGGCCTCCTCCACGTGGCCTTTCTCTGCTCTCCTCTGCTCTCTCTTCTAATGATAATCTCAGGAACCAAGAGCACAAACTCTGTTCTGCCCTCATTTTATATTGTAGCTTCACAACCTCTAATTCAATATACAAAATAGGGATGTCTCTAGTAGAGTCACTTCTCTGAGGCATGATTGGATTGTACCACCCCACAATCTAAAAGGGTGGGAAAGGCTTAATCTCAAAACCAAGCCCCAGGCTACAAGGATTCTCAACACACATTAATATCACCTGGGCAACGGCCTCCTCATGGGCAGCGCCTCTTTAACAAAGTGAGCATAATATATTCTATCCGCCAAACAATCCACCCCTATGCTCACTTTACTACCCACAATTTACATCACTAGCATTCCTGTGCAAGGAAATTAGAACATTACACAGATTACAACAGCAAAAATCATACAGTTTCAACAATTACAAAGGTACATTTCACCAGTCTCTCAGCATTTAGCCCAAAGCGCAAAATGTCCTCGGCCTATGGGAAAAGCTTCCCGGGGCAGGGGAGTGCTTCCAGCAAAGCCACCCCCCACCCCCATCAGGGTATTTCACATTGTCCAAAATCCATAATCCGTAAGTCCATCCAACAAAGGAGCCAGTGCCCACTCCAGTCATCCAGGAAATCAGTCCGTGCACATGGGGCGTCAGCCACCCCCCTCATCCCTGCCGTCCTGGCAGGTCTTACACTGTCCCAAAGAGGGGCACGTGGCAATGGCAGTCAGCATTTCCATCTTGGCTCTGGAGAGCATGATAACATCCATCCTATGTCCCCAAAATTGCAGACCCACCAGGAGCATAGTAAGAACTCCTTGCTTCTGGGCTCTCATCTTCTGGAGACTGCAAATCACAACTCCAGCCCAATTCTCCTCATCCTCCAAAGAGGAACTGAAAACATCAGCTCCTGCTGCCGGGCTCGAGTCCCGGGCCGCTGCTGCCTTCTGCTCCGCAGACCCTGTAGCTCTGGACCTGGCCTCAGCTTCAGCCCCGGCCTCTCGCCGCTGCTGGCTCTCCGCAACATCCAGGGCAAGCTGCAACTCACGAACCTCTGAATCCTCCTCCAGCATTTGCTCAATTTCCAGGCGAATCTCGAACACCTGGTTGGCCTCCTCCTCCAGCATTTCCTCCAGCTCCAAGATCAGCATCAGTTTCTCCTGCGCTTGCTCCAGCTCCTTCCGCTGCTCAGTTTGCAGGTCCCAGGCAGCCTCTTCCACAGAGCTCTCAGTTTCGTCACGCATGGCTGTAAAAGTCAGCCAGCCTACAATCCCCAAAAGGACAGCCATGGGGAACCCTAACACTAGCCAGTCCTCTACTCCACCACTCAAAGGCTCCTTGCTGTTCTGTATCAAATCCTGCCACAGACTACGCCAAATGCTGGCTCTACTCTCTCTGCTTTTTCATGCTAACTTCAGGAACCAAGAGCACAAACTCTGTTCTGCCCCCATTTTATATTGTAGCTTCACAACCTCTAATCCAATATACAAAATAGGGATGTCTCTAGTAGAGTCACTTCTCTGAGGCATGATTGGATTGTACCACCCCACATCAAAAAGGGTGGGAAAGGCTTAATCTCAAAACCAAGCCCCAGGCTACAAGGATTCTCAACACACATTAATATCACCTGGGCGACGGCCTCCTCGTGGGCAGCGCCTCTTTAACAAAGTGAGCATAATATATTCTATTCGCCCAACACATAATAAACTTTGTATATGCATAAAGATTTATTGGACTTAGGTACAAATTACTTCGTATGGTATATGAATATTGAATCACTATGCTGTATACCTGAAACTAATATAATATTATATATCAACTATAATTTTTAAAAATCAATACTATATTCAAGCAAGGATAATCAACTTGACCTTCAGAGACATGTCTCAACCCTGTCAGGTTTCTTCCCCATGTTCACTTTCACCCCTAGATCCAAACAACTATAATATTTCAATTGCATCTTGTTCCTATTCTTTCCTCTTTGAAATCTATCTATATTATATATTACCCCTCACTCTCACCTCTCAGGAGACAGAGTAAGCTCTACCAAATGCAAATCCGTTACATTACTCTCTTGCTTAACCCCTTTTAGTTACCTCCCACTAACATTAAGATAAATCCAAACTTGTTAACAAGGCTCATAAATCCTTTCACTGCCTGACATTTACTTATCTTCTACCTTAGATCATTTCTTCCCTGTTTCTGCTCTAAATTTAAGATTACTACCATGCTGAATTACTTTCAATTCCCAGAATGAGTCATTCCTTTCTCTTCTCTGAAGGCCTTTAGGTAAGTTCTTCTTTCTGCCTATTATTTTTTTTATCTCTCAGCTGTGTTATAAAATAATTTTTCCTAAAGTGCTTTGAGTCATTTCTATGTATAAAGCTTAATTCTAGAGCATTTTACATATATTAACTTCTTTAATTCTTATAACAATTCTATATATTTTTATTAATGTCACTATTTTACAATAAGGAATGTGAAAAACACTGAAGAAACTTTCAAAATCAGAAAGGTGGTAACTAGCAGAATCAGCATTTAATCAGCAGCAGCAGTGCCAATGATCTTGAACATTATGCTAAAAACTCACTTAATCCAGACTAATTTTGCGCTACTGACATATTTCCTGACATCCTATTGCCTGCCCATAGTACCAAAGCTCTCACTTATTGTCACTGCCTTTGAAGTAAATTTTTTGCCAGACTACATTGATCTCAATGACAGGTATTACATTTATTAAGTAAACATAAAAATAATGAGCAAAAGAGAGCTATTTACACTATGCTTCCAATTGTCATTTTTTAAAGAAGATTTCTGGGACCTCAGGCAAAAACTTTTTCTATATTTCTTGTATTATCTTTGCACAATTAGTAAAATGAGAATCATGTAGGCATTTCCTTTTAAGAACAGCCAATTCATAGTGAACAAGGGAAAAAACTAGACATTTTATAATGATAAAAGGGATAATTTATCAAAAAATACTTATTAATATATATATTATATATATATATGCACCCTACCTAGGAGCACCAAAATATGTAAAATAATTACTAACAGACCAAAATAGAGAAACTGACAAAAATACACTTATATTAGGGGATCTAAAAATTCCATTGACAGGTATGGATAGATCATGCAAAGAAAAACTTAATAAAAAAGAGTAGCTGTAAATGACACATTAGACTAAATGTATATAATAAATATTATAGAGCATCACATTCCCAAACAGTAAAATATACATTCTCAAATGCATTTGGAACATTCTCAAGTATAGACCATATGGTAGGGCACAAAACTACTCTCAATAAAATAAAGAAGATTGAAATCATACCAAGCATACTGTATGACCACAATGGTATGAAACTGGAGATTAACTACAAGGAGAAAACTGGGAAAACCACAAATATATGGAAAACTAAATAACATGCTACTGAACAACTTTGGACCAAAGAAGAAATAAGTAAGTGATGAAAAGATGTATAGAGACAATGAAATGGCAATACCATATATCAAATTTTCTGGGATGCAGCTAAAGTGGTACCAAGAGGAAAGTTTATAGTGTTACAGGCCTATCCAAAAAAGGAAAAAAAAAAAAAAAGGAAGAGAAAGAAAGAAGGAAGGAAGGAAAAATAAAAATCTAATATTTCACTTTATAAAACAGAAAAAGAATAAATGGAGTCCAAAGTCAGTTGAGTAAAGGAAATAATAAAAATTAGAACAGAATTAAAGAAAATAGAAAACCACAAGACAATAGAAAAAATGTATCAAAGTTCTGACTTGTTGAAAAGGAAAATACAATTGACAAGCCACTGCCTAGACTCACTAAGAAAAAAGATAAACATAAATAGACAGGTCAACAGTAAGTAAATTGAAAAAAATAATCAAAAACTTTCCAAAAAACAAAAAACCTACAACCAGATGGCTTCACTAGTAAATTCTAACAAACAGTCAAAGAACATTTAATACTTACCCTTATCAAACTCTTTCAAAAACTTAGAGAAGAGAGAATACTTCTTAACTCATTTTAAGAAGCCAACATTACCTTAATGCTACAACAAGGCAAAGACAACACTAAAAAATATTATAGGCTAATATATTTGATTAACATAGATACAAAAATTCTAACCAAATTACTACCAAATCAAATACAACAATAAATTAAAAAATTAATATATCACAATAAATTGAGGTTCATTAGAGGGACACAAGGATAGTAAATTGCATGAAAATCAATGTGATACACCACATAAACAAAATAAAAAATAAAAATCATATGATCACATCCATAAATGCAGGAAAAGCAATTGGCAAGATAACATGATTAAAACACTCAATCAAATGATTATAGAAGAAAAATACCTCAACATAATAAGGCCATATATAATAAACCCTTAGCTAATATCATATTCAATGGTAAAAAGAAAATGAAGTGCATTTCCTCTAAAATCAAGATCAAGATAAGGGCTCTGGCTGGTTGGCTCAGTGATAGAGCATTGGCCTAGCATGTGAATATCCTGGGTTTGATTCCCGGTCAGGGCACACAGGAAAAGTGCACATCTGCTTCTCTATCTTTCCTCCTTTTGTTTCTCTCTCTCTCTCTCTCCCTCCCTCCCTCCCTCTCTCTCTCTCTCTCTGTCTCTCTCTCCTTTCCCTTCTTGAAGCCATGGCTCAATAGGAGCAAGTTGGCCCCAGGCACTGAGGATGCCTCCTTGTCCTCTGCCTCAGGCACCAAAAGAGCTCAGTTGCTGTGCAACAGAGCAAAGCCCCAGATAAGGAGAGCATTGTCCTTAGTGGGCTTGTCAGATGGATCCTTGTTGGGGCTTATGTGGAGTCTGTCTCTGCCTCCCCTACTCTCACTGAATTTTAAAAAAAGAAAAAGAAAAAAAATAAGGATGCCTGTTCTCACCACTGTTATTCAACAAAGTAAGGAAGTCCTAGCCAGAGCAAATAGGTAAAAAAAAAAAAAAAAAAAAGAATAAAAAGCATTCAAATTGGGAATAAAGAAGTAAAACTGTCACTATTTGCAGGTGACATTTTTCTATATATAAAAACCCCTAAATATTCTACCAAATGACTATTAGGAACAATAAACAAATATAGTAAAGTAGAAGGATATAAAATTAATGTACAAAAACCTGTTGTGTTCTTCTATACTAACAGTGAAATATCAGAAAAAAAATAAAGAAAATCCCATTGCGATTGCAACAGAAAGGATAAAATACATAGGAATAAACTTAAGAAAGGAAGTGAAGGACCTATATACTGGAATCTAAAAGATATTATTTTTAAAAATCAAAGACACAAAGAAATGGAAAGATATTCCATATTTATAGATTCACAAAATTAACAAAACTAAAATGGCCATATTACCCAAGGCAATATACAGAATTCATGCAATCCCCATCTAAATTCCAATGGTGTCTGACCTGTGGCGGTGCAGTAAAGTATTGGCTTGGAATGCTGATGTTGCCAGTTCTGAACCCTGGGCTTGTCTGGTCAAGGAACATATAGAAGTTGATGTTTCCTGCTCCTCCCTCCTTTTCTCTTTCTCTCTCTCTCTCTCTTTCTCTCTCTCTCTCTCACTCTTTTTTTCTAAAAATGAATAAATAAAATCTAAAAAAATAGTTATAAATTTTAATGACATTTTAAAATAAAGTAGAACAACAACAACAACAAAAAAAAAACCTTTAAATTTGTATGGAACCACAAAATACCCCAAATAGCCAAGACAATTTGAGAAGAAGAAAAAAAGAACAAAACCCAAGGTATCACACTTCCTGATGTCAAATTATACTGCAAAGCTACAGTAATCAAAATAGACACACAGTGAAAAATAGACACACAGACCTCTGGAACAGAACTAAGAGACCAGAAATAAGCCCATACCTATAGAGGCAAGTAATTTTTTGGCAAAGCAGCCAAAAATATACAATAAAGACAACCTCTTCAATAAATTGTATTTGAAATTGGAAAGGCATATGCAAAAAAAAATGAAATTAGACGGCTATCTGACACAATAATTAACTCAACATGAATTAAATACTTGAATATAAAACCTGAAACAATAAAGTACATAGAATAAAAATAAATAATAAACTTCTGGATTATAGTTTCAGAGGGTTTTTTGTGAACTTGACCTCAAAGGTAAGGGAGGTAAAAGCAAAAATAAATAAATGAGATTACACTAAACAAAAAGCTTCTGTACAACAAAAGAAACCATCAACAAAACAAAATGGCAATCAACCAATGGGAGAAGATATTAGTAAACAATACCGCCAATAAAGGCTAATATCCAAAATGTATAAAAACTCATAGAGCTCAACAACAAAAAACAAGGCAATTTTAAAAAATGGTTAGAAGACTCCAACACTTTTTCTCAAAGACATAGAGTGATCAACATATATGTATATATATGAAAATATGCTCAACTTCACTAGCTATAAAGGAAATGCATGCAAAACAGAACAAAACCCACAATGAGATACAACCTCACACCTGTATAAGACAAGAAATAACAAGTGTTGCAAAGGATGTGGAGATAAGGGAGCCCTTGTACACTGCTGGTCAGAATGTAAACTGGTACAACAACTATAGAAAAAAATATAGTAGAAGTTTTTCAAGAAGTTAAGACTAGACCCATTATATGAACCTGCAATCTTACTTTTGGGTATCTACCTCAGAAGTTGAAAACCTTTATTTGTAAAGATATATGGATCCTTATGTTCATTGCAGCATTATTCACAATAATAATGATATGGAAACGACATAAGTATCCTTAAATGGATGATTGGATAAAAAAGAAGTGATACATACAGTGTGTCCATAAAGTCATGGTGCACTTTTAACCGGTCAGAGGAAAGCAACAAAAGGTGATAGAAATATGAAATCTGCACCAAATAAAAGGAAAACCCTCCCAGTTTCTGTAGAATGATGTGGCAGCATGTGTGCATGCGCAAATGATGATGTAACACCGTGTATACAATGGAGCGGCCCACGGCCATGCCAGTCGAGATGTGGACAGTACAGAGGAAAGTTCAGTGTGTTCTGTGGCTTGCTAAATTCAAATTCGTGACCAAGGTGAAACATGAATATCGGCACGTTTATAACGAAGCGCCACCACATAGGAATAACATTACTCGGTGGGATAAGCAGTTGAAGGAAACCAACAGTTTGGTGGAGAAATCCCGTTCTGGTAGGCCATCAGTCAGTGATGAGTCTATAGAGGCTATATGGGATAGCTACCTAAGGAGCCCTAAAAAAATCTGTGCGTGCATGTGCTCAACAATTACACCTAAGCAAGACTACAGTTCATAAGGTGTTAAAGAAACGTCTCTGTTTTACGGGGTACAAATTGCGGCTGTTGCACACTATCAAACTGGTGGATAGACCCACACGATGCACATTTGCTACAGATATGCTTCATGAGATCGACAAAGATGCAAGATTTTTGCAGAAGATTGTGTTTAGCGATGAGGCAACCTTCCATATCTGTGGACATGTTCATCCCCATAACATTAGAATATGGGCTGCTGAACATCCTCATGCCTATGTTGAGTACAAACGTAACACCCCTAAAGTGAACGTGTGGTCTGATAGGCCACATAAGGTGATAGGCCCATTTTTTTTCGCGGAGCAGTCTGCGACGGCAAAGTCCTATCTTGACATGTTGGAATTGTATGCAGTGCCACAATTTCCAGAAGGTGTCATCTTTCAACAGGATGGCGCTCCTCCACACTACACCACCATTGTTCATGAGTTTCTGGATAAAACATTCCCCTGGCAGTGGATAGGCAGGAGTTCTGTCAAGCCATGGCCACTATGATCCCCAGATCTGACGCCCTAAGACTTTTACTTTTGGGGTTATGTGAAGCAACATGTGTAAACGTATCAACGACATTAATCACTTAAAACAGAGAATCACAGATGCTATTCACTCTGTTACACCAGATGTCCTTACCCGTGTGTGGCAAGAACTTCACTATCGTTTAGATGTGTGTAGGGCAACAAATGGAGCCCACATTGAACTGCACTGAATAGGTATGAAACTGGAAGAGTTTTCCTTTTATTTGGTGCAGATCTCACATTTCTATCATCTTTTGTTGCTTTCCTGTGACCTGTCAAAAGCGCACCATGACTTTACGGACATACGGTATATATACAATGGAACATTACTCAGCCATAAAATAATGAAATACTTTTGAGTTAATTTTAGTACAAGGGGATAAACTGTAGTCCAGTTTCATTCTTTTGCATGTGGCTTTCCAGTTTTCCCAGCACCATTTATTGAAGAGGCTTTCTTTTCTCCATTGTGTGTTTTTGGCCCCTTTATCAAAAATTATTTGACTATATATATGTGGTTTTATTTCTGGGTTTTTTATTCTGTTCCATTGGTCTGAGTGTTTATTTTTCTGCCAATACCATGCTGTTTTGATTGTTGTGACCCTATAATATAGTTTGAAGTCAGGTATTGTAATGCCCCCAGTTTCATTCTTTTTCTTTAGGATTGCTTTGGCTATTCGGGGCTTTTTATAGTTCCATATAAATCTGATGATTTTTTGTTCCGTTTCTTTAAAAAAAGTCATTGGAATTTTGATGGGAATTGCATTAAATTTGTATATTGCTTTGGGTAATATGGCCATCTTGATTATATTTATTCTTCCTAACCAAGAACAAGAAAGTATGGTGGTTCCTCAAAAAACTGAAAATAGAATTACCTTATGATCCAGCAATCCCTCTACTGGGTATATACCCCAAAAACTCAGAAACATTGATACGTAAAGACACATACAGCCCCATGTTCATTGCAGCATTGTTCACAGTGGCCAGGACATGGAAACAACCAAAAACCCGTCAATAGATGACTGGATAAAGAAGATGTGGCACATATAGAAGGTGACAGAGGACAATCTGACTTTGGGTGATGGGTATGCAACATAAGTGAACTACAAGATAACCTGGAGTTGTTATCTTTGAATATATGTATCCTGATTTATTGATGTCGCCCCATTAAAAATAAAATTATTTAAAAAAAATGAAATACTGCCATTTGTAGCAACACAGATGGAGCTTTAGAGAAAGTGATTTAAGTAAGATGAAAAAGGATAAGAACCATATGATTTCACTCATATGTGGTAAATAAAGCATTAAACAACAAACCAAACAAATTATCTCATAGTCACAGACTATGGTGGTTACCAGAGGGGAAGAGGTTTGGTGGGAGAATGAAAAGGGGAAAGGGGGTCAAACACATGGTGATGAAAGGAGACCAGACTTTGGGTGGTAGGCATAAAATGCAATATACAGATGATGGATTATAGAATTGAACATCTAAAAAACACAATGATATTGACAATGTTACTCCAATTACCATAATTAAAAATAGTGAATAAATGCTTTCCCAATAATCAAAATAAGAATTGTAAATTTATAATTATTTATATACTTCACAAGTCAACACGTTCACTTCAGTAAAACCAAAGCATGAGAAATCATATTTTTCCTTAATTTTATTTATTTATTTATTTATTTATTTATTTATTTATTTATTTTGCTGTGTGGCTGGCTATGCTTTTACAACATTGGGTAATGGCTATCAGAGGCAGAACTCCTTTTTTCAGCTACAGTGACAGGCCAGGATTTTCTTCCATCCTCCACATGGCTTTCTTTACTTTTGCCCTAACATGCACTTTCCTATTAACCAATATTTTTAAAGCATATCAGTATCACTTAACTATCCCAGAAATGCATATGTAATCAATCCATATACTGAAATGGTTAAAATTAAATGGCCAAGTGTTATTTCTTTAAATAAAAAGTCTTATATATGAATTAAGTTTTATACTCTCCTGGGAACCCAACCAGCACCATTAGTATTTTTTTTCCTGGGACAAAATTAATTTCATGATACAAACAACAGGTTTAGAAGTGGGTGCACAGAACACGTTCTTATTGTAAATTCTTCTTTTTTTCTTATTGTAAATTAAGATTGTTTTATAATAAACTTCAAAATATCCCTGTAAATTAAAAAAAAAGAAAGAAAGTATATATATAACAGAATTAACTGGGATTTATGGGGTAAACATCCTGAAGAGAATTTGTTTACTGAGAAGGTATAATCCTGGTATGGGAAACCACATAGACTTTTGGGACTGGGACAGCAATTCTTGTGTGGCTTTGAACAAGGTATTTTGTTTCTTGATTGTTACTTTTTTTCTGTAAAATATGAATAATTAATTATTACAAGAATTAAATAAGTATTTACTTATAGGAAAACTTGGATAGATATAAATTTATTAATGTTAATAGCTACTAATTTATTCATGTCAATATTATATGTTTTACAAATTATGACTATGCAACTATTTTTCCAAACTAAATGTATGGAAAAGATAAAATGACCATTCATTTAGCACTGAATATATGACAGTCAGTAGCCATATATTCATTTTAGACATTCACCCATTTACTTCTCACAACAGCTCTATGAGGTAAGGATTATTATTCCCATTTTATAGATAAAGAAATTGAAATGTAAAGAAGTTAGTAAATGGTAAATCTCCTGATTCAAATCCAGAAAGTCTGATTTGAAATTTACTGTACTTTCCAGTCTAGGTTGTATCATATTTCAGCCTTATTATTATAAATAAATAGGATATTTCTGGCCTGTATGCAGCACAATAAAGACTTAAGTAAATGTGACCCTAAAGTGATTTTAAATTTGCAACTTAAGAAGGCAGAAATGAAACAGGATCTTAAAAGGGATCTCATTTCCCAATGCAATAGCATCATATAGTTGTATAAAATATTGTATTTTTACCTGCAGAAGAAGAATAAATCAATAATTGAACTTCCCAGAGAGAAGCAGATGTATCTTATGGAAATATAAATTTCAAAAGCAATGTAAAATTCCTAAGGATCATATCTTGGATATTTTCATAGTGGCAACTTTTCAGCAGATGTCAATATCTAGATGAAGTGTATTTTTTTCATTAACAGTGTTACTTGAAAGGAAGCTCAATTCTTTGTAGCTAATGCTTTTTGAAAAAGTGTGAAAAAATCAGGAAAGTCCCACAGAAGTTACCAAACCTGTTGGTATTTTATCCATTAAAAGGTTAAAGAAGGTGACCATAGTTAGTAAAAGGACAAAAATATCTGCCAGATAGAAACAACTATATTTTATCCACTTTCAAATTAAAATGTTATTTCAAAAATGTTGCTGCCACTTAAATTGAGAAGTAAAAATTACTATATTCCTGTGAAAACAGGTGAACCAGATGCAAGAGAAAAATAGCTGGCTATAGCACACCACTCTATTAAAAAAAATTAACCAACTAAGTAAATAAAGCATTCTTTCTAAATGTCATATCTACCTAAAATTTTACTTTCTTTCAGATGACATAATGTATAAGAAATGACTTGAAAAAACACAAAGAACAAATATAACTTATTAGTCTATTTTGATTCAACTGGTTTGTTATATGGTTTAATGAAAAGAAAAGAGAATATGCCTAGAAATTTATATTAAAGCTCGAGTGACCAGAGAAATAAATTATCCCAGAAAGACTTAAATACTCTGGAATGCTTTACTATGTTCATTACATCTGTTTAGTAATGTTGAACAACTCAAAAATAATGAAATATGCTAAAACAAAATCTTAAATATACATATGCCATGCAAATAGTTACTGACATTGAAAAATTCATATTAAAAAGTAGAAACAGGCCCTGGCCGGTCAGCTCAGCAGTAGAGCGTCGGGTCCGCGTGTAGAAGTCCCAGGTTTGATTCCCAGCTAGAGCACACAGGAGAAGCACCCATCTGCTTCTTCACCCTACCCTCTTTCCTTCCTTGCTATCTCTCTCTTTCCCTCCCGTAGCCAAGGCTCCATTCAAGCAAAGTTGGCTGGGGCACTGAGGACGGCTCCATGGCCTCCGCCTCAAGCACTAGAATGGCTCCCACAGCAATGGAGCAAGGCCCCAGATGGGCAGAGCATCACCCCCTGGCAGGCATGCTGGGTGGATCCTGGTCGGGCATATGTGGGAGTCTGACTACCTCCCCGTTTATAACGTCAGAAAATGCAAAAAAAAAAAAGTAAAACAAACCATTGCAATTAAAAATTACAATGAGCTCTAATGACAAACTATGCAAAGAACACAGTCCTTAGCATAATGAGAGTAACAGTATAATATATTAAAGATATATGTATCTGAGGAAATATTCTAAATGATCTACATCTGTTATCTTATTCAAACTCTACCTAAATCTAGGCATCCAAGTTGATTTTTCACTCCAAGTTTCTTTATATTTCTGTATACATCAATATCATTCATCTCAATACCAACTCAAATTCCCTGAACTGGTATTACTGTTAGCCATCTTTTTTTTTTTATTATTATTATTATTATTATTATAGATTTTTCTTTAAATTTATAGCTTCCCTGCCATTCTACCTAGATGTCAACTTTAACTCTTATGTCTTCTGGTCAAAAAGGCAGTGGTGGGTCCTGAATACACATGACTTCATTAGCTTCTTCCTCCTAATGTTGTACTTAAGGTTCTTAAATTCTATATTCTAAACGTAAGTTTCTTGTTCAAAATCCTGTTAAATTTTTGCTTTCCATTTCCTCTTATGTCCTTTCACCACTCTCACTTTCCAAGTTCCACCTACCTCTCAGCACTGTTCCTTCTCCCTGTATACAAAGCACCCTCTTCTCCAGGGAAATCTCACTCTCTAGCCAAACTGACGTTTTCCTAAGCTCACCTTAGCTCAGGCCCACCTTTCAAAACCCAGTTCTGATATCTGCTTCCTTGGAATAAATTCCTGACTATTTCTAGCCCTCCATCATGTCCTGCTTATCCCAGCTCCTTGAAGACATCTTTTTTCTCTAGCTTGTTGTAGTTTCATAGGAACCCTTTAGATTGGCAACTGGAATATAAGCGTCTTTTTTTGTACTAAAGTTATTGCAGTGACATTGGTTAATAAAATTATATATGTTTCAAGTGTATAATTTTATAATATATCAACTATATTTGTTTGTGTTTATACGCCAAAGTCAACTCTCCTTCTATCAGCATATATTTAACTCACTTTACCATTTGCTATACTCCACCCCTCTTCCCTCTGGTAACCACCATACCGCTGTTTGTGTCTATGAGTTTTCGTTTGTCTTGTTTGTTCATTTGTTGCTTCCATTTTACATCCCACATATGAGTGAAATTACATGGTTCTTGACATTTTCTATCTGGCTTATTTTACTGAGCATGATATTTTCAAGATCCAGCCATGTTGTCACAAATGGCAGTATTTAATATTTTCTAATGGCTGAGTAGTATTCCATTGTATATATGTACGATGACTTCTTTATCCAATCAACTATCAAAGGACATTTTGGTTGTTTCCATGTTTTAGCAACCATGAACAATGCTGGAATGTAAGCTTCTTAGTGAATGACTTTGTCATGTATAATATCCAGATATAAATTGCTCAAACATTTGTATTAAATGGAGAGGGAGTAGAGGAAGAAACAAAAGAAGAAACAGTGGTAACACTACCATCCTCTGGCTTCAGCAAACAAGATTTCTTTTTGAATACATACATTAATGTATCATTAAAGTAACCTTAAACCAATGTTTTATTTTAACTGAAAATAACACTTTTTGAAAAAGGAATCTTCTTATATTTTAACATAGCATACTTCAGGAAGGGAATACTATCTCTTGTGCTAAACAATCTATAAGCCTCTATCCATGATTACATTCATCTGAAAGAAATAAAATTAAATTTTGATTCATTCTTTTTTATTTCAGTACATTTTGTATGGCATGGCATAAATACATCACTGAAACTTTCTGAATGTTTTACTATTATGAAGCTTTTGACTCAGTTCTTTCTAAGATAAAATAGAAATTCTAAAACCTTTCTTTTGTAACTATATTAACACAAGTCAGACATACTGTATAACTTAGCCATTTAATTTACTTGTGGGCTAAGATATCTCCTAAAGAAGGAATTTGAAGTTCTGTTAATCTCTGTGATCTTTGATCAAATAATAATAGCCCTGATCCCAGGAAGTCCCCTTTTCCAGAGGTAATCACTGCATGAGCCATGTGCCTAAGCTTTCTTCCTTTCTCAGGCTCCCTTTGAAGGCAAAAGTCTTTAAGAATAAAGAATTTAGACAGTAGGGCATTTCAAAATTTATGATACATATAAATTTGTATTGAATTTTTAAAGACACCAAAGATATTCCTAAAACTTTGTATGTGTTAAAGATTAAAATCAGTGCAAAGATATGTGTAATCTACCAATAAAAAAATTAAAACAAAATGGTAAAATAATTTTAGAAGCACAAAAACAATATAAATGTTATTAATGCAATACCTGTTATGGGCTACATATAGTCACTTTTATAAAACACTGGGTGGTATTTTCCCATATTAAAGTGACAAAATATGCTCAAGTTATGTTGGATATAAGTTAGTATACATGTTACAATAAATGAACTATGCATTTCTCAAAGTATTACATGTTATCGTAACTATAGCTGGTACTATATCAAATGTATGCCAACAGAGTACCAGAAATAATTTCTACCAAGAATTTTATATATTGATTTATTTAGTTAATTATATCCTTTTAACTATAGCCTCCCCTCTATTTCTCCTGTTACACTATGTTCATGGGCAGTCTTTTATTGTTTTTTTTTATGTCCTTGTAAACCTATGTCACTGTAATGTACATGTACTTTTGGTATACATGAACGACACTGTTACAGATATCATTCCATTTTATAATTTTTTTACTCAATACTATGTTATTCATATGTATTCATAATACTATAAATACATAAAATCTGTTGATTATAAAAATAGCATTTTTTTCCCCACTGGAATACAGTTCTCATTTTCTGTCTATGGATTCTCCAGTGATGGGCCTCCAGAATGCTACCAACACCTTGCCAGAATAAACAAAGCTGCCATTACTATTCCTTGTGGAAGACAGAGTTCAAAGTTAACCCTGAATGGACCAATGCCTGCCCTTGTATAATATTTTCTTGAACACATGCAGGACCTAGGAACATACTGGGATTTCACTGCTATGATTAGATTACATTCCTTGACAAAAGCAAAGGGATTTTGCATTTATAGTTAAGGTTCAAAATCACTTTGTTTTAATTTAATCAAATATGAGATTATCTTGAGTAGGCCTGACTTCGTAGGGTTAAAGCCCTTAAAAAAGAGACTTGGTCTTTCGTGGAGAGCAATTCTGCTGCTAGCCTTGAAGAAACAAGACACCATGAGTTCAATAGCTGTGAGGAAATGAATTCAGCCAGCAACCACATGAGTTTGGAAAGGACCTTGAGTGTCAGATGAGACCACAGCACTACGCAACATCTACACTGCAGCATTGTGAAATCCTAAGCAGAGAACCCAAGGAATCCAAGGCCAGACTTCTGACCCACATGAAGTATAATACAGTAACTGTGCATTGTTTAAAATTGCCAAGATAGTGGTCATTTGTTCCATGACAACAGAAAACTAATATATTCTGTTGAACATGTTTGAGAATCTCCTTACAATATTTTTTGCTTCAAGAGGAAGAATTTCCAAGCCAGTAGGTACATGTACACTTTATTTGTTCATCAGAGTATGAGGATTTTTTTTTTTTTTTTGCATTTCTCTGAAGCTGGAAACGGGGAGAGACAGTCAGACAGACTCCCACATGCGCCCAACTGGGATCCACCCGGCACGCCCACCAGGGGGCAACGCTCTGCCCACCAGGGGGCAATGCTCTGCCCATCCTGGGCATCGCCATGTTGCAACCAGAGCCACTCTAGCACCTGAGGCAGAGGCCACAGAGCCATCCCCAGTGCCTGGGCCATCTTTGCTCCAATGGAGCCTTGGCTGCGGGAGGGGAAGAGAGAGACAGAGAGGAAGGCGCGGCAGAGGGGTGGAGAAGCAAATGGGCGCTTCTCCTGTGTGCCCTGGCCGGGAATCGAACCCGGGTCCTCCGCACGCTAGGCCGACGCTCTACTGCTGAGCCAACCGGCCAGGGCCAGAGTATGAGGATTCTTATACTCCAGTATCCCTGCCTATACTTTAATATTTGGCAGCATACTTGGTGTAAATATTTATCTCGTTGATACTGTGTGTTTCTATTATTTTAAGTGAGTTTAGGTAACTTTTATTTGCTAATTTCATGTCTTTATTATTTTGAGTTTCCTCATCTATAAGCCACTTGTTCATATTCTATGCCATTTTTCTACAAAATTTCCTGACTATTGTTGTTTTGCAGGAGTTCTTTGTATATTCTAATTCTCATTAGTCTTAGATATTTTAAGGAGCTTTTCCCTATCTGTCATATTTTTCATATTTTCCAGTTAACATGTTGGAGTAAATCCTTACTGTTAACATCATAAAATTTATAATTATTTTTCCTTTGTAGGCCTAACAAGTCTGGGATCTTATCTATCTGAAAACCTTGCAGTGAGAGACAGAAAGGAAGCAGGAAGCAGAAAGCAGAATAGGAAGCAGACAGAGGAAGAACACAAAGAGCAGTGTGGATGGCTCACAAAAGCTGACATTCAAGAGTAGGATCATATATCCAGATAGCAGTCATGCAAGACATGACAATGAAAAGTAGACTTTTATTATGTTCTTGTAGTTGCCATTCAACTTATGAATGGATAATCCTAAATAATGTGAAATTAGAACTCTCTGAAAGTGTAGTACAAATACATCTGGACTTCAATTGATGTTCTTATTCATGAGGTTGGAGAAAGGAGGTTATGACTTCAAAAAAAGCTCACCATTTTTAAGATTTTAGTTATTCATTTAGAGAGGAGAGAGAGAGAGAGAGAGAGGAGAGAGAAGGGAGGGAAGAGCAGAAAGCATCAACTCCCATATGTGCCTTGGCTTGAGAAGCCCAGGGTTTCAAACTGGCAACCTCAGAGTTCCAGGTCAATGCTTTATCCATTGTGCCACCACAGGCCAGGCAAGCTCACCATTTTGCAGCCTGAAGAATGTTGGTAAATGAGAGGAGACAGTGATAGTGTAGGTCAGATGTGTTAAATTTTTCTAATTATGAATTGCAAGACAGAAGGAGAAGCTTGAACTAAATTTGGTAACATTTAGATAAGAAGAATCACTGTGCCCCTAGTTGCAGTTTGAGAGTCAGAATGAATTACTCTGTGTATTCATCCATACCAACCTGAGGCACTCTTTGGGCAGGAGTCAAGAGCCTTGGTTCCCGGACAACATAGTGGGAACCTAGACTAGCTGAGAGCCCTGACTGGAAAAGTCAATGGAGACTCTGTGAGAATGACATGGAAGCTGCAAAACAGACCTTTAGGACAAAATCTGCATGGGAGACAGCCAGAAATGAGAGGGGTGAAGTACACTGGGGAGTGTCATGGAAACCAAACAAAGAGAAATAGAGAGAGAGAAAGAGAAAAAGGCCTACAATGTCCACCAACCATTGTCAGGTGGAAGAGGCACAAAAGATCCTGAGGGAGCTACAAGACACCACACTTGAGGACTTTTACCATTCCCCCGTTATCTACGGACAGATTTGTCACAAACAGCTCCAACCAAACAGACAATACATAAGAAGCACAGGAAGCTCACATTTGAGAGACAGAACCCAGCCGAATAAGTCTGTTTAAGTTAATGTTAACTCTTCACCTTGCTCCCCCCTTACCCCCACCAGCTGCTGGGGGCTCAGAAGGCACACTAGGTTAGTTACAATCAATATAAAGAGGCTGCTTTTTTTCTCCTCACACATCTGCATGGCAGTGGGATTTAACATTCCATCCATCTTGTTTCATATAAATATGAGTCCACACAAAGATTATAACCACTTAGTATTAAAAATATCTTTGTTTTCACTTGTTATTTAAAATTAGCTACTCATAGCAATGTCTCCATTCACGATGCCAGTTAAATCATACTTGAAACTCCCAGATGTTTCACCCAATGTTGACGTTTGCCCAGTTACAGGCAAAACATCTGGCTGACTGGCTAAATTTTGTACTTTTTCATTCTATGTTTGATGTGATAAAGGCTCAGTCCAACACTTAGAAACATCACAATATAATCTGATGCAGCTGTGAATCATTTAATGCCTCTTTGAATCCCCTGGACCCCCATTTGTTTTGTGGCTGTCTTTGTTGGAGTGTGACCATGCACAGTAGGAAAACTCAGTGCAGTTGTAACGTACTATTGGAATGATCCTAGAGCTTTGGCTGGAACTCTGTGAAAATGAGCATAGTACTACACAAAGACATCCACTAAAATTTCACAAGCATAGAGTTAAATTAAAATGCACCCCCAGGAGACATTCATGTGGCAGTTGTACTCTAGAGCATCAACTCCCAATTCAATCAGGGAATCTAACTGATAAAAAGAAACAGATGTAATATATACTAGGCAAAGTACTCCAAACATGCCCAGAAAAAAATATAAATGCCCATATGTACCCAAGAATCTATGTTTTGAAGACTGAAAGAGAATCTTCATACTTTCAGGACACATCTTCTAAAACAGGAGTCATTTTACTTAGGTATTTGGTTCTGAAAGGTGGGTTTAGTCAGATATGAGAAGTTACTGCCATAAAGTAACTAGCTAGCTTACACAAATATTATAAAGTATTATTTCAAATTAAAACACTTATATGGCATTTTTATTTCAGAAGGTAGTCAGACTTGCTACAGAAATTATTTGAGTTTTGTTTACTTTTTTAAATTTGCTAAATGTGGACTTGGAATAAAATTTGAAGGTCATTATTATTTATTGTATTTTCAAAGCCTGGTTTTGGCAGAACATATTGCATATGACCCTCAGATGTTATCTTTTATTGGTAAAAACAGAACACCTATTCATTGGAGAAATTTTAATCTCATGATATTTTCATCCATTGCATTTCTAGAACTAAATGTTTTAGAAAAACTAATTTAAATACAAAATACATTCAGATATAAAATTTTATAAATAAACTATTAGATTGCTTTAGAATCTGAATCAATGCCCCTTCAAATTGTCTATCATTAGAATCAAGTCTCTGTTCTTTGACTTTACTTTACATTCTCTTGATTTTTTTAGAAACAAAAATAATATTAAGAAAATAATTATTAAAATGAGATAGAGAAAAGTTCAATAAATGGTATAAAAGATTAAGTTCTAGGTTTTTGTTATTTTAGTTATTTTTTACTTATGGTATATGCAGTTTGCACAGTATAAAATCTGCCAAACTAATTTAAAAAAATTTTACATTATTTTCATAGATTGTAATGCAACTTAAACTTCTGGTTCAAACCAAGATATAAAGGATAAGAGTCATTCAGGCAATTAGAGGGTTTAAGCCATAAGAAATGATGATATCCAATCATCTACAACAAAATGGTGGGATCTTGATAACATTATACGAAGTGAAATAAGTAAATAAGAAAAATCCAAGAACTGCATTATTCCATACGTAGGTGGGACATAAAAACGAGACTAAGAGACATTGATAAGAGTGTGGTGGTTATGGGGTGGGGGGGGAGAGGAAAAGGGAGAGGAGGAGGAGCACAAAGAAAACTAGATAGAAGGTGATGGAGGACAATCTGACTTTGGGTTATGGGTATGCAACATAATTGATTGACAAGATAACCTGGACATGTTTTCTTTGAACATAGGTACCCAGATTTATTGATTTCACCCTAGTAAAATTAATAAAAAAATAAATAAAAATAAGAATGTAAAAAACAAACAAACAAAAAACAAGTAAAGAAAATTAAAACTGAAGCTCTTATGACCTCATAACTACCAGGAAAGCCATTGTTTCTAACTGAATATGCAACTACCCTCCATATTTGATTAATGGTGTGCACTTGTGTAAATGTCCTGGCTATGTCATAATTCCTATTTCATTTCTTAAGTCAGATTAATCATTTTCCATGTTCTTTTTTTCCATGTTTCATCTCTCAGTTAAGACTGGTCTACATGAGCCAAAAATAAATTAAAATAGGATTTGCTGGAAATGGTTGACACGTATCCTTGGATCCTACAAAATTCACATCATAATAGTCTTATACTTTTCCAGATTTTTTTCATATAGAAGAATTAAGAGGCTTGGTTCATATAATTACCCAGTCAAAAGCTCATAACTCAGTAGTTCAGCACCTAAAGATATTTTTTGAAAATATTATCTCCAAACAGAATCACTGGAGTTCTACATTGCTTTATATTTCTGTTACTTGAGGATAATAATGGGATATAATGTGAAATAAGCCACATACAGAAAGTCTGTATTTAAATATGTGTTCAGAACACTAGTATTTAAATCTGTAATATTTTGCATGTTGTGGCACTTTTTTAACAAATGCTTTATGCAATTATATAAAGAAGTTTTATTTATTGAGAATTATAGGAAGCCACCATTTTAAAATCAGTCCTTTTCAGCCGCACTTGGCATCTTACGAAATAGAACACAAAACTTTAAACATACAAATTTCTGGATTATGAAATACTAAAACATTTGAATTTCCCAAGTATTAACTGTAAATAATTTTAAAATCCGGTTAATCTTTTTTAGGGTAAATTGAGAAAGAGTTCCGTCAGAAAAATAAAACATTATTTAACTTGGAAAAAGAAAAATGTTTTTTTTTATTTTTAAATAAGAGTTTTCTGTTTTAGAACAGTGGTACTTGGCTTTTTCTACATAGATTGGTTTGATTACAAATTCAAGGAAAATGTTCTGAAAACAGCCTACTTGTTTGCTCTAGCTTAGAGCTTGATGTCAGCCTCATTCAGCTAGTGAAAGCCTACTTTCACAAAGATCTCATGTTCACAAATAACACCAGGAAATGATCCCGGTGAGAAAATTATACAAAGTCGTATTCATGGCTAGGTTTGGTTTAAATCTATAAAATGATGAAATTAAACTCCTGTTTCTGCGTATTAGCTGTGAATCAGATTTTAACTACCTTAAATGAAGGAAATTCACCATTCTTGCATTTAAAGAAATCTACTTTAATAAAGCATAAATCACTTTCTGCTATTTTCATTTATTTCTTTTTTACTGAAGACATATTATTTCAAGATTATTTACTCCAAAAAATCTAATTCAAATAGCCTTTTTTATGCCATAATATTTCATTACAATAATACTCGCATTTCCAGTCTGTGAGCTCCATGAGCTCAAAATTTTCCTCTTGTTTGTCTTTGTATTCAAATAAATGATCAGAGTAACTGGTCATTTAGATACTTGTTAAAACATTATTAAGCAACTTTAACAGTTTTTATGTAGAGAAGTTATAGAATCATAGATATGAAGGTTGTAATAATCAAGAATTTTTGAATTGTGAGGAACAACAACAGCAAAAGGATATAAGAAATGTATTGACTCCATCATATTGAAGTGTGCATGAGCATATTTGACTTTAGGCATGTTTGAATCAAGGAATTCCAAAGATGTCACCTAAGCTCTCTCTATATTTTTAAGATATCATACTCTTTACCTGTTGATCTCTTTCCAACTGGTAAGATGTTCATAAGTAGCCTAAGTTAATTATCCTTACAGTACAGCTTATATGCAAAAATAATTGTGATTTTCTTTTTGAAACCTAAAGCAGAAAAGTCATGATGACTACTCAGTTTGGCATTGCTTAAAACATGTGCCCAGCCCTAAATAAATCACTGCCCAAGTAGATGGGCTGATCAACAATATATAATACAATATTCTTGACTGAAGCACTCTTAGTTTTTCAATAAAGAAATTAAAACCGAGTGACGTCACGGAAATGGCGCCGTGAGCAGTGCGTCCAACAGCTCTCCCCTAAATCACAACAAATTTATCAACTAGAAACAGAAAAATTTATCCTTGGAGCATTCCGGAGTTCCACACAAACTGATAGCGAAAGGACTGTTATCACTTGAATCTGAGAGACGAGGGTGTGGAGGAAGCTACCGCAGGGACATTCATTCAAGCGGCGAGGTTGTGCGCCTGTGGTGAGTCAGCCCACACTCGAGAGCCACGAGCAGCCGCGAGCAGCCGCGGGTGCGCGCCCGGTACGGTTGCAGAACGAGCACCGCCCACACTCGGGAGCAGCGAGCAGCCGGGGGCATGCCCGGTCCGGTTGCAGAGCGAGCACCGCTAACGTTCCCAGCGGCCCGCGCACTGCGAGTGAGAGTCGCCAGCCACTGGTGCCCGGAGCACCCCATTCGTGCGCGTGCCCTGGGCATTCCACATGCCCAGAGCGCCCTACTGGCCCGCACACCCAGGGTGCCCCATTATCCTGCGCCTGGTGCGATCCAGCCGCCAGCGGCAGGGCGAGCGGGAGAGGCACCAGGGTGGTCTTACCTACTTGGGAGATTCTCTCCGTGGGCGGGGCACCTCACCCAGCCATTCAAGCTAACAATCAAGTGTTGGGGGAGGGGCGCGCGCAGGCAGCCTAAAATACCTTCGGGAGCAGAGCTGCGACCCAATCACTGAAATTAGCTTAACCCATGAAATCTGCGCACCCTCGGTTCTAATTGATAAGATCTCTCTCAGTTCAGCAACCCAAGACAAGAGGCATGATATTTTTAGTGCCTCTCGCTAAAGGGGCGGGGGCAACTTCTGATTGATAGAGCCTCCATATTCAGGGATAAACGCTAACAAGAAGGACTTGGCAGATAATAAGATCTATACTACACTAGTCGCAAGCAGAGACTAGTGCCTCTTCTTCCCAGAAAAAACAGGCTACAAAGTGTGGAAAGCCTGGGTTGAGAGGTCCAACTGAATGATAGGCGCTGAACAGTCACCTTGACAACAATTGACTCCCACCCCCGCCTGATTACACTGGAGGCCCTGACTGCCAGAGCCTTTCCCAAAGCCTTGCACTGAGTGGGGATAGAGTGGGGATTTCCCAGCTCTTTGAGCCTCTTACTCCCCAGGCAGAAGCAGTTGCAGCCTTATAGCTGGATCACCAGGCTGCTAATTCAGAAAGGGGGGACTAGGAGAGAGAATCCAGGAAAGCAAACTCTCTCATCGTTGGACCCTGCAAACGCCAACAAGCCTTTACTTCCAGCAAGACTAAAGCCAATTATATGACATTGCCATAGAATCCCATCAACTGCAAATCCCTACCTAAGTGTGACACAGGGGCAGAGCCTGGGGTACAGAGTCACCGACCAGGAAGAGGGAGAGAAAAGAAAAAGGAAGAAGTTAACCTCTCAAAATCAAAAAAAACCCACAGACTTTACAACTTGTTCCACTAATTTATTTTGTTGTTGTTTGTTTCTTCTATCTTATTGCCTTAATTTCCTCCACCTCGGTCCTTCTATTCTCTGCCCATCTTATGCTTCCCTTTTCTTGAACTACACTACCCATGAGTGTTACATTTTATTTCTCTCCTTCATCCTCACCCTCCTTTAAGGTTATACTCCAAAACACTTAACTCTCACTCTCTCCTCTTTTGTTTTTTTTATTTGTTTGTTTTGCTTTATTTTGTTTTTTTTCTTTTCCTTTTTTATTTCTTCCTTCGTTTTTCTCTTTTTCTTATTTTTTCCTTTCTATTCGTTTTTTCTTCTCTCATTTTACTTTCCTCCCATTTAATCCTCAATCATGAACAAATTAGTTAATTTGGGACTCAAGGCTTTTTTTGGCTTTATTTTTCTTTTTTGCTTTTTGTTTTTATTTTTTTCTTGTTTGTTTATTTTTGTGGCATTTTGGGTCCTCCCAACCCAAGGTCTGCATTGTATTTAGTCTTCGCTCCACTTAATACAACAGATTTTTACTTATTATTTTTATTTTTTTCTTCTTTATTATTCTTTTTTTGGTCCTTTTTTCTGGTTCCCTCTTATCCCTCTCATTATATCTCTTAGTTGACCATCACTTACAAGCAAATCATCTTATGCTTGTCTAAGATTTTCTTCCTTTTTTTTTTTTTGCATTTAATAGGTCCCTACTCCCTTTTTTTTGCCCCTTGAACTCTTCACCCCAAATCAGGCCCTCCATTACAGGCATGATATTTCCCTGAGGAGGGAAGAGGAGGGAAAGAGAAGAAAGAAAAAAGGGGGAAATAATAAATTATTACTGTTTTTTTTGTGGGGTGTTTTACCTTTTTTTTTTTTTTTTACTTTTTACTCTTTATTAATTCTAATTAGTGCTATCAACAAGACCACCCTCAGATGCCAATAAGAAAGAGGAAATCGAATATTATGGATACAAAAGAAAGAGAGGTAACACAAATAGATGTGGAAAAATCTATGGAGAAAAGACTTAACATATTGGAAACCTTGGAGCTAAATGACAGAGAATTTAAAATAGAAATCTTAAAAATACTCAGAGATATACAAGAAAACACAGAAAGGCAATATAGGGAGATCAGAAAACAACTCAATGAACACAAAGAATATATTACCAAGGAAATTGAAACTATAAAAACAAATCAAACAGAAATGAAAAACTCAATTCACGAGCTGAAAAACGAGGTAACAAGCTTAGCTAACAGAACAGCCCAGATTGAAGATAGGATTAGTGAAATAGAAGACAAACAACTTGAGGCACAACAGAGAGAAGAAGAAAGAGACTCAAAAATAATAAAAAACGAGAAAGCCCTACAGGAATTGTCTGACTCCATCAGAAAGAATAACATAAGAATAATAGGTATATCAGAGGGAGAAGAGAAAGAAAATGGAATGGAGAATATTCTCAAACAAATAATAGACGAGAACTTCCCAAGCCTGTGGAAGGAACTAAAGCCTCAAAATCAAGAAGCAAACAGAACACCGAGTTTTCTTAACCCCAACAAACCCACTCCAAGGCACATCATAATAAAGATGACACAAACCAATGACAAAGAAAAAATTCTCAAGGCAGCCAGGGAAAAGAAGAGTACAACATATAAAAGAAGGCCTATTAGATTATCATCAGATTTCTCAGCAGAAACTCTACAAGCTAGAAGAGAGTGGACCCCAATATTTAAAGCCTTGAAAGAGAGGACCTTTCAGCCAAGAATACTATACCCATCAAAGCTATCCTTCAAGTATGAAGGAGATATAAAAACATTCACAAATACAGAAAAGATGAGAGAATTTATCAACAGAAAGCCCCCACTCCAGGAAATACTAAAGGGAGTTTTCCAACCAGATTCAAAGAACAAAAGAAAACAACACCACAAGTAACAGCTCCACCAAGAACACAATAAAACCAAACTTAAACTGTGACAACAAAGGAAAAAGAGGGGGGAGAGGATGGAGATTAACACTAGCAAAGGACGATGAAGTGCAGAAATACTTATAAGATAGGGTACTACAATGAATATGGTAGGTACCCTTTTCATTACTTAATGGTAACCACCCTTAAGAAAAACACCACAAAAACACTTGACTTAAAAAAGGGAGCAACAGAGGAAAGAAGTATGGAACACAAACAAACAAAAACAAATGATAGAAAAACAAAAGAGAAGAATCAAACTAGATACAAAACTAACAGAAAGCAATTTATAAAATGGCAGTAGGGAACCCACAAGTGTCAATAATTACACTAAATGTAAATGGATTAAACTTACCAATAAAAAGACACAGAGTAGCAGAATGGATTAAAAAAGAAAATCCAACTATATGCTGCCTACAAGAAACACATCTAAGCAACAAGGATAAAAACAAATTCAAAGTGAAAGGCTGGAAAACAATACTCCAAGCAAACAACACCCAAAAAAAGGCAGGTGTAGCAATTCTCATATCTAATAATGCTGACTACAAGACAGAAAAAGTACTCAGAGACAAAAATGGTCATTTCATAATGATTAAGGGGAAGTTGAATCAAGAAGACATAACAATCCTTAATATATATGCACCTAACCAAGGAGCACCAAAATATATAAGACAGCTACTTATTGACCTTAAAACAAAAACTAACAAAAATACAACCATACTTGGAGACCTCAGTACACCGCTGATGGCTCTAGATCGGTCATCCAAACAGAGAATCAACAAAGACATAGTGGCCTTAAACAAAATACTAGAACACCTGGATATGATAGACATCTACAGGACACTTCATCCCAAAGCGACAGAGTATACATTTTTCTCTAGTGTACATGGAACATTCTCAAGAATTGACCATATGTTGGGCCACAAAGACAATATCAGCAAATTTAGAAAAATTGAAATTGTACCAAGCATATTTTCTGATCATAAAGCCTTGAAACTAGAATTCAACTGCAAAAAAGAGGGGGAAAAACCCACAAAAATGTGGAAACTAAACAACATACTTCTAAAAAATGAATGGGTCAAAGAAGAAATAAGCGCAGAGATCAAAAGATATATACAGACAAATGAAAATGAAAATACGACATATCAGAATCTCTGGGATGCAGCAAAAGCAGTAATAAGAGGAAAGTTCATATCACTTCAGGCCTATATGAACAAACAAGAGAGAGCCAAAGTAAACCACTTAACTTTACACCTTAAGGAACTAGAAAAATAAGAACAAAGACAACCCAAAACCAGCCGAAGAAAGGAGATAATAAAAATCAGAGCAGAAATAAATGAAATAGAGAACAGAAAAACTATAGAAAAAATCAATAAAACAAGGAGCTGGTTCTTTGAAAAGATCAACAAAATTGACAAACCCTTGGCAAGACTCACCAAGGAAAAAAGACACAGGACTCAAATAAATAAAATCCAAAATGAAAGAGGAGAGATCACCACAGACATCATAGATATACAAAGAATTATTGTAGAATACTATGAAAAATTATATGCCACCAAATACAACAATCTAGAAGAAATGGATAAATTCCTAGAACAATACAACCTTCCTAGACTGAGTCATGAAGAAGCAGAAAGCCTAAACAGACCAATCAGCAGGGAGGAAATAGAAAAAACTATTAAAAACCTCCCCAAAAATAAAAGTCCAGGCCCAGACGGTTATACTAGTGAATTCTATCAAACATTCAAAGAAGACTTGGTTCCTATTCTACTCAAAGTCTTCCAAAAAATTGAAGAAGAAGCAATACTTCCAAACACATTTTATGAGGCCAACATAACCCTCATACCAAAACCTGGCAAGGATGGCACAAAGAAAGAAAACTACAGACCAATATCTCTAATGAATACAGATGCTAAAATACTAAACAAAATACTGGCAAACCGAATACAACAACATATTAAAAAAATAATACATCATGATCAAATGGGATTCATCCCAGAATCTCAAGGATGGTTCAACATACGCAAAATGGTTAACGTAATACACCATATCAACAAAACAAAGAACAAAAACCACATGATCTTATCAATAGATGCAGAAAAGGCTTTTGATAAAATACAACACAATTTTATGTTTAAGACTCTCAACAAAATGGGTATAGAAGGAAAATATCTCAACATGTTAAAGGCCATATATGATAAACCATCAGCCAACATCCTATTAAACGGCATAAAACTGAGGACTTTCTACCTTAAATCAGGAACAAGACAGGGTTGTCCACTCTCTCCACTCTTATTTAACGTGGTGCTAGAAGTTCTGGCCAGAGCAATCAGCAAGACAAAGAAATAAAAGGCATCCATATCGGAAAAGAAGAAGTAAAGGTATCACTTTTTGCTGATGATATGATCCTATACATCGAAAACCCGAAGGACTCCACAAAAAGATTATTAGAAACAATAAACCAATACAGTAAGGTCGCAGGATACAAAATTAACATACAAAAGTCCATAGCCTTTCTATATGCCAACAATGAAATATTAGAAAACGAACTCAAAAAAATAATCTCCTTCACGATTGCAACAAAAAAAATAAAATACCTAGGAATAAACATAACAAAGAATGTAAAGGACCTATATAATGAAAATTACAAAGCATTGTTAAGGGAAATCAAAAAACATACAATGAGATGGAAAAATATTCCTTGTTCTTGGATAGGAAGAATAAATATAATCAAAATGGCCATATTACCCAAAGCAATATACAAATTTAATGCAATTCCCATCAAACTTCCAATGACATTTTTTAAAGAAATAGAGCAAAAAATCATCAGATTTATATGGAACTATAAAAAACCCCGAATAGCCAAAACAATCCTAAGGAAAAAGAATAAAGCTGGGGGCATTATAATACCTGACTTTAAACTATATTATAGGGCCACGATAATCAAAACAGCATGGTATTGGCAGAAAAATAGACACTCAGACCAATGGAACAGAATAGAAAGCCCAGAAATAAAACCACATATATATGGTCAAATAATCTTTGATAAAGGGGCCAACAACACACAATGGAGAAAAGAAAGCCTCTTGAACAAATGGTGTTAGGAAAACTGGAAAGCCACATGCAAAAGAATGAAACTCGACTACAGCCTGTCCCCGTGTACTAAAATTAATTCAAAATGGATCAAAGACCTAAATATAAGACCTGAAACAATAAAGTACATAGAAGAAGACATAGGTACTAAAATCATGGACCTGGGTTTTAAAGAACATTTTATGAACTTGACTCCAATGGCAAGAGAAGTGAAGGCAAAGATAAATAAGTGGGACTACATCAGAATAAAAAGTTTTTGCTCAGCAAGAGAAACTGATATAAAAATAAACAGACAGCCAACTAAATGGGAAATGGTATTTTCAAACAACAGCTCAGATAAGGGCCTAATATCCAAAATTTACAAAGAACTCATAAAACTCAACAACAAACAAACAAACAATCCAATAAAAAAATGGGAAGAAGACATGAACAGACACTTCTCCCAGGAAGAGATACAAATGGCCAACAGATATATGAAAAGATGCTCAGCTTCATTAGTTATTAGAGAAATGCAAATCAAAACTACAATGAGATACCACCTCACTCCTGTTAGATTAGTTATTATCAACAAGACGGGTAATAGCAAATGTTGGAGAGGCTGTGGAGAAAAAGGAACCCTCATTCACTGTTGGTGGGACTGTAAAGTAGTACAACCATTATGGAGGAAAGTATGGTGGTTCCTCAAAAAACTGCAAATAGAACTACCTTATGACCCAGCAATCCCTCTACTGGGTATATACCCCAAAACCTCAGAAACATTGATACGTGAAGACACATGTAGCCCCATGTTCATTGCAGCACTGTTCACAGTGGCCAAGACATGGAAACAACCAAAAAGCCCTTCAATAGAAGACTGGATAAAGAAGATGTGGCACATATACACTATGGAATACTACTCAGCCATAAGAAATGATGACATCAGATCATTTACAGCAAAATGGTGGGATCTTGATAACATTATAAGGAGTGAAATAAGTAAATCAGAAAAAAACAAGAACTACATGATTCCATACATTGGTGGAACATAAAAATTGAGACTAAGAGACATGGACAAGAGTGTGGTGGTTACCAGGGGTGGGGGGAGGGAGGACATGGGAGGGAGGGTGGGAGAGAGTTAGGGGGAGGGGGAGGGGCACCGAGAACTAGATAGAGGGTGGCAGAGGACAATCTGACTTTGGGCGAGGGGTATGCAACATAATTTAATGACAAAATAACCTAGACATGTTTTCTTTGAATATATGTCCCTGATTTATTAATGTCATCCCATTACCATTAATAAAAATTTATTTAAAAAAAAAAAGAAATTAAAACCAGGAAATAACTTACTGCATGTCAGCCAGGAAGTTAGTAGAATAGTTATACAAAGTTAAACTAATTTTAAGGACAAGCTAGATAGCAAAATATAAAATAAATATGAAAAGAGATTATTAATATTTATCTCCCTTTATTGACACTTAAACATATGCTTAAAACATTAACATAAAAAGAGTTTGATGTTTTGCAAATTATTACAGATCAAGTTGGCATTTGTTTGCATGTATTTCTTAATCAATTGTTCTTGTGTTTGGCATTTACTTGGCAATAAACAAAGATCTTAGAACTTAAAACTAGAACAGAAACTACCAACTCAGTGGAATATTGAAATAAAAATATTTTATTTGTATTAGTAACCTTTTTTAAATTTTATACTAGTTTTCTTTAAGACTATTGCTAACACATGTCTGTGAATAAAGTAGCCACTTAATATTTTAATTCCTTTATTTTCATCTTACCTAAAGTTTATTTTTCTCTCCACTGTGAAAAAGTTCTACATATTTTAGTTCCTTTTCACCTCCTTTGGCATTCTGACTTCCTCATTTCCTCACCCATCCCTATGCAAACTTCTCCTGACTTGAAGGATTTGAGATGGTTTCCAAAAATACCTACAATACAGCACAATGAGACGCATTTAATAATGATGAAGTCCTTAATCTTTGAGAAATATGGGCAAAAAATTTGAATTTGAGCATCCCAGAGCCAACAGAAAGATATTACGCCACTATTATGATAAACAAAATGTGATAAAAGTAAATGAATTGTTTAGAAGCAGAATGCCTGCGATTATTGTCAAAGCCAGAGAGATTTGCCACAGAATACCTCATGAAAATTGTTCCTCCCAGGAAATGAATCAATATGCAAGGAGAAAGCATGATATCTAAGCAGGCTTCAGAAAAAGAAATTTGATGTAGAATTAAAACATTACAAATGCTTGGTCTTCTGATTATCTTGGTAAACACAAAATCAATTTTAGAAAATCTGAAGAAATAGATTATATAACTATTCATTGATTCATTAATTCATTTATTCTATAAAAAATTATCTTCTTTACTTTTCACTCTGAAAGATAAAGTGTACAAAAATAAAAATAACTTATTCTATTTTCAACTCATTGTCTTGGAATTGATACAGATATCAAATTTTATTTAAAAATGCATAGTATTTTACTATAATATTTATAATGAGAAATATGATAGTATGGGCTATTATTGAGGGAAATGCTAAGCTGATTAAGGATATCCAAAACAGCCTCATGAGAGAAGTTACCTTAAAACTGGGACAAAAATAAGAATCAGAGCAAGAGTTAAACCTGGAGAGAGAGAGGCAGGAATCTGGTTCACACAGAGACTTGTAAGGAATGAGAAGGAGTTTGGATTTCATCCAAAGGTCAAAAGAAACCTGAAGGATATTAAGTAGCAAAACTATATAATCTGATTTGAATTATTTTATCCCTAGTTTAGAAGTCAGAAAGTACTTATGATGGTCAAGATTAGGGTAGTGATAGTGGAGTTAGACAGGTATGAATGGATTCAAGAGATAGAAGGTAAAATTGTCAAGACAGTGATTTATTGATGAGGAGAGAGAAGATTTCATTTTCTGAAAATTATTAGATAAAAAGCAAATTGCCTATTAAAACATAAAATATTAGTTGTTATTGCTTGTTATTTTATGAAATAAAGCTATGTCATCCCCATACAAGAAAATTCTTTCCTCAGTCAATGGTGAGGGGGAGAGTAAAGTACACACATTTTACTTAAACATGTTATGAAATTGTAAAATACAAGGTTTTTAAAAGGGAAACTGAAGTATACTTGTTTTGTTTATACTAATAGATATTATTATGTAATTAATCCCCAAACTATTTCTACTCATGGGTCTAAGATAGCAGTGTAGGAAGACCCTGATTCACCTCCTTCACAGACACACCAAATATACAACTACATGACAGCAACTGCTCTTGAAACACAACTTAGATTTACTTGCTTTCTGCACATTCTGCACAACAAACAACAGAAGAACCATATAGAGAAGGGTAGAAGAGATAGAGAGGTGTTACCCACACCTTGATGAGGCAACATCGGTGGGGAGAAATATCACTGAGAGGGCTAAGGCCTGCTCTAAAGCAAAGGATAAAGCACTAATTTAAAAGGCAGGTAGACTATACATTTTAAAAATCCATTTACTAACCCCAAGACATCTGCCAAATAGAGAATTATAGGAACTCTCAGGGATCTATGATAACTTTCCAGTATCAGAAGTGCTGGTAAGTGCCATTGTTCATGTTTCTACTCCACTTAGATAGTGCAGATAGTAGTTCAGTCCAAGTGATTTAGCCTCCCTGTGAGGCCACCACAGTAGGCCCCCACCAGCCAGCCCTTTGAGGCATCACTGGAGCCAGACACCTCAGGCCTATTCAGTCAGCATTCCCTACAACCCCAGCATGCTAATCATCCAGGGCAAGTCGGGTGCTGCATGTACCAATTTTATCTCCAGGTAGGCTTTAAAAACCACCCAGCACACATAGTCTGCACATAGATTGCTCTTACACAAGGCTACTCCTTCAAGATTAGAGGACAGAGTTGTTTCATCTAAGTCATAGAACCATATACAGAAAATGAAGCAAAATGATAAGATAAAGAAATATGTTTTAATTGAGAAAACAAGAAAGAAAACAGAACAAAACATGCTAATGAAATAAAGTAATTTACCTGATAAAGAATTTTAAGTAACAGTCATAATAAGGATGTTCACAAAACTGGGAAAAAATAATAAAGAAACCCAGTGAGAACTTCAACAAACAGTTAGAAAATGTAATAAAGAACCAATCAGAGCTGAAGAATACAGTAACTGAAAGAAAAAGTGCACTAGAAGGAATTAAGAGTAGATTATATAATAAAGAAGAATGGGTGATTTCCACTGCTTTCAGCTGGTAATCCAATCAGAATAGCAAAAAGAAAAAAAATTATAATAGTTTAAGAAACCTCTAGAACAATGTGAAATACCCTAACATTCACATTATAAGAATTTCAGAATAAGAAGAAATAGAAAAATGGACAGAAAACTGATTTGAAGAAATAATGGCTGAAATATTTTCTAACCTGGGCAGGATCCAGACATATATATCCAGTAAACCCAGAGTTCCAAGAAAATGAACCAAAAGAAAACTGCAAGAAGACATACTATAGTCAAATGGTAAAAGTTAAAGATAAAAAGAGACTCATAAAGGTAGCAAGCGTAAAACAACTAACCATGTAAAGGAAAATTCAATTAGGTTACAGTGAATTTCTTAGCAAAACTTTGCACACCAGAAGAGAGCAGTAGGCTATATGCAGAAGGGTGAAAGGCAGGAACCTACAACCTAGAGTATTTACTCTGCAAGGTTGTCATTCGGAATTAGAAGAGAGTTTTCCAGACATACAAAAATTAAAGAAATTCATTACTATTAAACTGTCTTTAAAGATATGTTTGTTTGTTTTTAATTTTACTAAAAATGTCCTTTAAGTCAATACAGTAACTGGAAAAAAAAGAATATATAAAAGACAAATTTTAAGTGTAAAAGGAATTGTGTAGTAAAGGCAGTGAACCAGCCACGTAAAAAGCTAGTATTAAAGTCTATACACACACACACACACACATATAAAATTTTATTTATAAACAAAATTAAAGATAAATATAATGATTAATAAAAGGACTTTAAAAACAACAGAAAGACCTAAACTATAACGTTAAAGACATAATGTGTGCGAGGGCAGTAAAATTATACTGTTTTTAGAATGCAGTCTAACTTAAATGTCTATCAGCTTAAAATAGACAGCTTTATATATAGCTGATATATATATGAATGTCACAGTAACCAAAAACTAAAACCATATAAAAGATACACACACACACACACACACCAAAAAATAAATAAATAACAAGAAAGGAACCCAAACATAGCACTAAAGAAAATGAGAAAACCATAAGGAAAAAAATCAAGAGAAGAAGAGTTACATAAATATCCATGAAACAATGAACAAAATGGCAATATGTACTTACTTATCAATAATTACTCCCAATATAAGTAGACTAAATGCTCTAATCAACAGATATAGGTTGCCTGAATGGATAACAAAATAAGATGTATCTATCTGCTGCTTACAAACAGCTCAGTTCAGATCAAGAGACTGAGCTCCGATCAAAAGATACACAGAGACTGAAACTAAAAGGATGAGAAAAGATATTTCATACTAATAACAGGTGGATATAATGGCGGATGAACCAGGCATGCATCCTGGGCTCTGACTTCTGAAGGGCCTTGCAAAAGCCCAACTTTACACTTTTTTCTAATTACACCAAGTTTGGTTTCATATGTGCAATTTTAACATTAATAATACATAACATTTTATTTATTTAAAAATATGATTAATATAGCCCTGGCCGGTTGGCTCAGCGGTAGAGCGTCGGCCTAGCGTGCGGAGGACCCAGGTTCGATTCCCGGCCAGGGCACATAGGAGAAGCGCCCATTTGCTTCTCCACCCCTCCGCCGCGCCTTCCTCTCTGTCTCTCTCTTCCCCTCCCGCAGCCAAGGCTCCATTGGAGCAAAGATGGCCCGGGCACTGGGGATGGCTCCTTGGCCTCTGCCCCAGGCGCTAGAGTGGCTCTGGTCGCAACATGGCGACACCCAGGAGGGTCGCAACATGGCGACGCCCAGGATGGGCAGAGCATCGCCCCCTGGTGGGCAGAGCGTCACCCCCTGGTGGGCGTGCCGGGTGGATCCCGGTCGGGCGCATGCGGGAGTCTGTCTGACTGTCTCTCCCTGTTTCCGGCTTCAGAAAATTGCAAAAAAAAAAAAATATATGATTAATATATATTTTTGTTTTCCCTGTCTATCTCTTTTTTTTAAGGGGCCCAATATTTTCTTCTGTGACCAGGACCTCAACTGAATTTAATCTGCCTCTGACTAATAGAAATAAAAAATTTGGGATAGGAATACTTATATCAGAGACAATCAACTTTAAAATGAAGACTGTAAAAAGACACTACAAAAGCATTACATATTGCTAAAGCTGTCAATCCAAGAAAAAAATATGACAGTCATAAATATTTATGCACCCAACATCGGAGCACCTAAATAAATTAAGCAAATACATTAGCAGATATAAATGGAGACATTAATAGCATAATAATATTGATAATAATTAATACCCAATTTACATCAATATTGATTATTTAGACATAAAATCAATATGAAACATTGGCCTTAAAGCAGTGGTGGGATTCAAATAACTTAACAATCGGTTCTCTGCCGTAATGACCATTGTAAGTATAAAAAATCATTGATATACTGAAAAGTAGTCTATTATTTCATGCATTTAATACTTAAATAAGAACAATAAAAGAAGTACACAAAACTAGATTATGTTATAAGAAAGTTTTAAAATATTAATGAAAAATATTAAATAATACTTAACAAAAAACAATAAAACTGTTATTTAAGATATTTCCATATTGTTTCTTGATTGGTGCAATTTGTTTCACTTATAGATGGAATGGGTGCTTGGACTACACTGTTGCACAGATGAATACTAAAAAAGTGTAAGGAATGTAAATTCATGAATTTCACATTGGGTGGCTGCACAGTTGCTGACCTTAGATAATACAAGTGCCATTTAAACAACCGGTTTGCCAAACTCAAGAAAAAATTAGGTATTGGTTCTACTGAATGGGTTCAAACTGCTGAATTCCACCTTACCTTAAAGGACACATTGGATCAGAAGAATATAATATATGTTTACAAAACATTTTATCCAAAAACTGCAGAATGAACATACTTTTCAAGTGCACATGAAATATATTATCCAGGATAGATCACAGATTAAGTACAAACAAGTTTCAATAAATTCAAGATTAAAATTATATTAAATATTTTAATCTACCACAAGTGTATGCAGCTTAGAGTTTATTACAAAAAGAAAACTAAAAAAATAAACCAGGAAAATGTGAAGATTAAAAAAATAGGAAATTAAATAACTGATGGGTCAAAGAAGAAATCAAAAAGAAATTTTTAAAAATATTGAGACAAATAAAAATGACAAAACTATTTTTATATAATCTCTGGTATGAAGCAATAGCAGTTCTAAAAGTGACTTTTATACTAATACAGGCCTACTACAAATCAAGAAAAATACTAAATAAATAATACAATCGTATACCTCAGGAACTAAAAAAAGAACAAAAAGAATCTAAAGATAGTAGAAAAAAGAAAATAATATGAGAATTAATAAAGAAAATAGAGACTAAGTAAACAATAGAAAAGATCAATTAAATTAAGAGCTATTTATTTAAAAAATAAAAGCTTATTTTAAATTGATTTAATTATTAAGCAAAACTTACATAGATGAAACTTTAGCCACACTCATCAAATAACTCTAAAATTTATATAAAATAAGACTCCAGATACAGCTACAAAAGACTCCAGATACAGCAATCCTGAGAAAGAAAAACAAATTTGGAGGTATTATGCTCTCAAATTTTAAACTATACTACAAAGCTGTAGTTATCAAAACAGAATGGTACTGTCAGAAAAACAAACTCATAGATTAATGGAACAGAATTGAGAACTCAGAAATATGTAGATGCTTCTATGTTCATTCAATTAATCTACAAAAAAGGGGTGCAAGAATACAAAATGTGGAAATGACAGTTTCTTTAACAAATGGTATTGGGAAACCTTGATATTTATGAACCACTTTCCTACACCAGATAGAAAAATAAACTCATAATTGGTTAAAGACCTAAATGTAAAACCTGAAATTATAAAACTCCTGAAAGAAAATATAGGTAGTGAAGTCTTTGACATCAGTCATAGCAACATGTTTTTGGCTATGTCTCCCCAGGCAAGGGCAACAAAAGCAAAAATAAACAAATAGAACTCTGTCAAACTAAAAAGCTTTTCAGAGTGAAGGAAACCATCAACAAAATAAAAACAACTTATTGAATGGAAATTATTTTCTCAAATTATATATTTGATAAGGGGTTAATCTTCAAAATATATAAAAAACTCATATAATTCAATAAAAAAATCTGAATCAGAGTGACCATGAGTAATGAACTCATACCTCTCATAATGGCTATTATCAAAAACACAACAAATAACAAGTGTTAGAGAAGACTTGTTGAAAAGGGAACCTTCATGCGCTGTTGGTAGTATTGTAAATTGGTACAGACATTTTGGAACACAATATGGAGATTCTTCAAAAGATTAAAAATAGAACTACCACACAACCCAGCAATTTCACTTCTGTGCATTAATCTGAAGAAAATCTCTATATTTACTGCAGCATCATTTGCAATTCCCCAGGTTTTTAAACAATATAAATGTCCATAGATAGATGAATAAAGGTGTAGTACATATATTCACCACATCTTCAACAATAAGAAAGGATGAAATCTTTCCATTTGGGAGAACACTGATGGACCTAGAGGGTACTATGTTAAGTAAAATAAGTCAGACAGAAAAATACAACTACCATATAATTTCACTGATATTTGTAATGTAAAAGAATAAAATGAACAAATAAAATGAAACAAGAAGAGACTCACTGATACAAAGAACAAACTGATGGTTGCCAGAGGGAATGAGCTCAGGTGGATGGGTTTAAAAGATAAAGAGGAACAAGAAGTAAAAACTTCAGTTTATGAAATAAATAAGCCATGGGGATTTAATATACAACATAGGAAACATAGTCAATAATATAGTCATCTGTCACTTAAAGATGGAGATACATTCTGAAAAATGCATAGTTAGGTGATTTCATTTTTGTGTAATGAGCCCGGAGCACACTTACACAAATCTAGATGGTACAACCTACTACACACATAAGCAATATGGTGTAGTATATTGCTCCTAGGCTACAAGCCTGTAAAGCATGTTACTGTACAAAACAAGTGATAAAATCAACCACAAGGGAAAATGATGCAGTCAAACAATGTGGTAGCCTGATCAGGTCACCACCTGGTGGATAGAGCCTCCGACTGGAATGCAGAGGACCCAGGTTCAAAACCCTGAGGTCTCCAGCTTGAGCATGGGCTCACCAGCTTCAGTGTGGGGTTGCTGGCTTGAGTGTGGGATCATAGACATGACCCCATGGTCGCTGGCTTGAAGCCCCAGGTCTCTGGCTTGAGCACAGGGTCAGTTGCTCTGCTGCAGCCCCCTGGTCAAGGCACAATCAATGAACAACTAAGGAGACTAAGAAGCCACAACAAAGAATTGATGCTTCTCATCTCTGTTCTATCAGTCCCTCTCATTTCTCTCTCTGTCTCTGTCTCTGTCACACACACACACACACACACACATGGTAAACACAAGATATATGTGGCTGCCAGCATAACAGGGCATACTGTGTAACAGCAAACTTTCTTATTTTCCATAAGGAGAAAGAGTGCAGTTTAAAATATAGCATAATAAATACATAAATCAGTAATATAGTCACTTACTATTATTACCAAATATTTTGTATTGTTCAGAATTGTCCATGCCCTTCTTTTATATGACTGGCAGCACAGTTTTATTTACACTGGCATGACCAAAAATAGATGATTATCTATGAAGAAATTACAATAAAAAAAACAGGTATATATTCATCAGCAAAAAATAATGACAGAAAACAATGGGAAATATACAAATGGCTGATATAATAATTATGAATATTAATTTATATAATGCTTCAAAATGATGTATAAAATCATTAAAAAGTGAGGGAAAATTATATTTATAAGTTTTTAAAGATTTTATTGCTCAGGTCCTCAACAAAAAAGAAAAAAAATGGTCTCAAGAATAAAATTCTACTATTCAACCAGATGAAAGAACATAGACCAAGTAATTTATCAACAAATATTTATTGAGCACTTAATATTTTCCTTGCTACCTGGATTTTATATAAGAAGAAATAATGCCCATTAAATTACTTTATGTAATAGAATTTAGACTAAATCATATAATTATAATGTGGATTGGTTTTTATAATTTTTGTATCCTTCTATAGCATAATTAAAAATATATAGTCAATATTCTCCTCAGTATTAACCATTCCAGTCAATGTTAACCATAATTTTTCCCTTCATGCTGAACTGATATACTTCCTTTCATGAAACAATAAATGCTATACAATCTAAATATTCAATCCCTCACAACCACAGTCTATATTTTATGGTATAATTCTTTCATTCTCCCAGCACTTGATAAATACTTAAACTTAATTCAATTGAGTTTAGGTGAATTGATTTAAACTGATCTAAGTATAGCTGTGCTTAATTAAGGCCAAAAATACAGTTAATGAAAGCAAAAAGAACAGCAAACTCTATAAACATTACAGAGTTGGATTTGGGACCAAAGAAAGATAAAGACATTTCCAAAAGCATCCACCTTCACTTAACTTTTTTGGTATTCTAAGAGAGAATCTTAGATGGATAGCATTATATAAAAACAGCTCACACCTGAAGGGTTAGATCACAAAGAGCAAACAGATCAAAAGCAGGATGTGGCTCTGCATTTTATAATGTCTAAAGAGAGAAAGGTTTCTTGGTTCATCAAGCATATATTACTCATTACTTCCAAATATTACAAGTGCATGACACCATGTGTCCTTGAGAAAAATATCTATAATTTACCTAAATCTGTCATTGATGTTGCTAAATGACAAGTGAGAATATTACACATCTGATATAACTGTTTAGCTGAATTGTTTTAAAGTAATCCTTACTTTAAATAAGGAATAATAGTGCAACTGCTATCTTTATATAGAAGATAGAATATTAAGATAGAGTGACAGGACCTCCTATGGTTAAGATTTACCCATCTAGCCTTTACCCCTGACTGCTAGGCTGTAATGTGATTCAATTAATCACAATTTAGGGTGCTGGAACTGAAAGAGACTTTGGAAAAACCACACAAAATAGGCATGGAAATAAAACGAAGTCCATAAGCACAGAACATGAAAAGTATAGTACTTAAGAGCAGATTATAACAGAAAGCTGGCAGAGAGCTTAATCAGAGTCAGTCTCAACAGAACTTAAAAATATAAGACTTATTTAACAATTTTTTTTGTATCTTTTTTTTTTTGCAAGGACAATTTGTGTGCATTGACTTCCTGATTTTATTTGTTTAGGCAAATGTTTATTTATGTTCTCTTTAATGTGTATTATGACTTGGACACAAGCATTCACACCATGAAGTAAAAAATTATTTTTGATTTCTCATGTATACAAATTTGGTATTTTGGAATATTCTGATCAGCATTAACTATAAAACATATGAATATATGCAATTAGATACACACAAAAAATACCTTGTACAGTTCCCAGAAGCTAACCAATATTTACTGGGTTGAAATATTTATACTTGTGATTGCCCAGTGCATTTCCAAGACAAGAAAGAAAACTTATCTCTGGAACATTTGAGAGCAAGAAGTGCTCCTTTAACTTTTATATTCTATTCTTCATGTCCATGATGCTCAAAGATATAACAGGGAGGAAATTATTGCTGAGTCTCTATTTTCCTCTTTCTGTAAATCTGAGTAACCATCATAGATACAATTGCACAGGATTCCACGTTTTCTTCTCAGCAACTTTGAGGAAAATTGTTGCAATGATTATTCAGTGTTCCCAACAGCTTGTACTGTATATGCCTCTCCACTCTACTGCCATGAAGTTGAATACACTGTGGTCCATAAAGATTTTTTTTTTTTGCTTTTTGTGTAATACATTTTACTTTGTTTCAAAAAATGCAAAAGTGGGGCACATTCTAATAGGAAGTATCCCAATTTTTCTAAATGGTAACAGGTCCAATGTACAGCCTTTCTTCACAAATATATATATATAGTCTATTCAAAAGAATTTCTTTTTTAAGAAAAAGAATGATCAGATATTACATGCTGAAAATAGAAAAGGTTATGAGAACTCTATTCTCATTATATTTTCTTCCAGTGAATGTAAGCTTTTAAATTTATATAATGATATAATGTGATATAAGTGACAATTGAAATGAGATTTCCTGTTGCTCTAAAATTCTAAAAGCAGTGGTTTTGATTTTTGCTTTAGCACAGCAGTAATTCTTGTAAAACCCTGATATAAAATATTCTTCCTGTTAAAAATTGGCATGTTGCTCCCCTATAAAACCTAAATGTGAAATATTAATTTTATGTGTAATGTTTAAACATCACTGAAACATCCCAAGCATTTCTTTATTTTCCAATAAATAAATATGAAGCGAAGTAGAATTAAGTCAACTATTAAAAGAAGCCATATTATATATAGTCGCATAGGAAAAGGGAAAAAGAAAAAGAAAGAAAAAAACTCAGCAAATTCAATCTTATTCTCAATACAATTCAAATAATTTGGGAATTAAAATAAAATCACTTTATTTTATTTTGCAACATCCATGATAGCTTTGGGACTAGAACTCAGCTGGTAGTCAGTGGACATTTTCATCAGTACCATTGGTGCCTACTTGCCAATGGAGGCCATTGGTGAGGACGCAGCACTAACCTCTGAGCTGCTCACATTGATATAATATAATTTGCTCAAGGTACTTCATAGTCTGCAATTACCTGTTGTTTCCTAAATACTAAAGGTCCTAATGGGAAAAAAAAATTTTCTAAATAAACATGTTTTAATATGGTACTATATACATTCTTTAAGATTCTAAATACTACTAACACCTAAAAAAAAGATTATGAAGAGGTGGAAAAGAACTTAGTGCATGGAACTTTCCCATGACTTATTTACATTTTTAAAAATACTGAATATAAGAACTCACTTCAGGCCAATGCAATCAAGATTCTTGGTGACAGTATCTGAGTATTTGGAATTAAATGCTCTGGGTAATACTAATGTTCAGCTAAGTTTGGAAACAATGGGCTGAAGGTATATAGAATTGTCCCCAGCTCCCCATCTCTTTAATGTTTTGAGTACAGGAGAGGCTTCATGTTAATGATGGAACAATATTAAGGACAGACCAGGTCTTAGAGCCTATGGTTGACAGAAAAAGACAGTGAAGTAGAAAAAAATATGTAAAACCATAAGGTTTGAGTTGTCCATCCTTTATTAATAATAACTGCTGGTATTTATTGTTTACCATGTGCCAAATACTGAGCTAAATTCTGTATATGTCCTGCCCCATTTCTCAAGTACTCACAGCTAATAAACTAAGATTTAAGGCAGGGTTGAGCTGATTCTATTTTTCAAGTTTTTACCAATTCACTATATTTCTCAAATAGGAATATGCAGAACATTGCAAAATCTATGAATGATTATCAGGGTTATGATTCACTGTAAATTGCTTTTTGTCTCTTTTTAAGTAAATACTTTATGCCAATTATTGTCAGTGTCCTGAGACGCTGTGGATAATGGCTGTGTTTTGCTCCAAAATCCCAAGGGACTGTGCTATGATTTACCTGTAAGGACTGCCCAAGGATCCCAATAGCATCCTTAACTGCAACTGTCACTTCAAGCACTAATGGATCAACTAGATCAGATTGCCCAAGTGGTACAACTTGAGCTACAGATTGTGGAGAGACTTCTCCTGTTCTGGACCCCACTAAAAATAAATAGCTCTGTTGGGCCACTTGGTAAATGGGTCACAGTAACACACTTAAATAAGGAATGTGTTGCCTCTAAAATCCAAAAAAAGTCACTAGGCATTGTACTCCTTTCTGGGTTGCAAGAAGAGCCAGATGAAACAATTTATCCTTCCTTTTAGAAAGAATATATTGACATGCTTTACACCACTGAACACTTAGCAATTTTGCTGAGGTAGAAGTCTCTTGAATTTTTGTTGTACTTTCTTCTCACCCTCTCTCACACAAATGTCTTACCAATAAGTTTAAAGAGTAGTTGCTATTTTCCACTCAGTCCAATAAGCATGATGTCATCAATGTAATGGACTATGGGATCCCTTGTAGGAGGGAAACACAATCAAGATCTCTATAAAACAAATTATGACATAGGGCTGGAGACAAGATATATCCCTGAGGTATGACAATGCAAGTGTATTACTGGTCTTGCCAGCTGAAAGCAAGCTGCTTCTGTTAGTCTTTACTGACAAAGATGCAGAATAAAAACACTTGCCAGATCAAAATGGCTAATTAGCCCAAGTAATGAAGGCACATCTGATACAGCAGTTACAATTGAACTCACCACTTGTTTAAGCTTATAATTCACTGTCATTCTCTAAGATTCATTTGTCTTCTACATGGACCAAATAGACGAGTTGAATAGATATGTTATGGAAATCACCCCTCAACTTTCAAATCCTTGAAAGTAATACTAATTTCTGCAATCCCTCAAGGAATGCAAGATTGCTTTCATTTTACCATTTTTCTTCATAAATGCCCTTCTAATGGCTTCCTCTTGGAGGTTCCCATTATAATAGTCTTCACTCCATAGGTCAGAAAACCCATGTTCCAATCATGCATTCAGAAACTAAAGAAATAACAACAGAATGGGTTCAGAGACCCAATGTAATCACTGTGAGATGGCCCTCATTTGAAATCCCATTGATCATCTGACCTCCAGTTCAGAATCAGTGTTTAGTAGTACCTGAAAGATCTGATTTTCTTTTCCCTGATGCACATTTACCCTAGCAAAAGTACATAGGACCCTTCGGTGAAAGTTGGAAGAAAGATTAAGGGTATAAATTTTTCACAGTGTACCAAGATTTTTCCTCCAAAGGACCCACCTTCCCTTCATTCAAGAGGTTCTGTATCTATAAAATAATTCAAGTTTTGGAATTGTTGAGAAAACATGAATCTCTGTTTATATGATTCAGGTTAGACTTTTTTTCCCTTTGACCTAGAAATTTTGTACTTATACAGTTCAAGTCAGAATGTAAGAGACTTCCTATTTATTTCACTTTCAAGAACACCATGTTCAACCACCCAACACCATAGTTCAACACCAGTCAGTTTGTTCTGTTTGCTGCTTTGACTCTGCCCTCTGTTATAGAAACCACACCCATCTGCCTTTGTTGGTTGAGTAGCACCACTTGGTACCTTTACCTCAAAATCTAATTACTCCATTTAAGTTTCTTAATTTAGTAACCTCAGTCCCCACTGTAAGGACTGGCCTATAGAAAAAAAGTGATTACAAACTTCCTCAAATATGCTGGGGCTCCCCTCAAAAATTTATTTCTCACAGTCATGGTCAAGTTATGTGTTCTCGATTCTTCCTGGGTGGATGAGCTGGTCTTAAATAAAAAATCTACTCCAACATCCCAATCTCCCCAACACTTTGAATCTCTTCCACTACATTAAAACAAGGCCTGTCTAACACTTATAACTTACTCACAGTGGCTAGCAGCATTGAACACAGCATCTCTGCTCAGTAAGCCTATATTCACAAGTTCACCTTGAGCCAACTTTATGTTCTTTCTATCATTACCCCACACCTTTAATGTCAGCTCCTAGACATGTTTCCTGCATTCTACCTGTATAAATTCAAAATTTCAAGTAATTTTTTGGGAGTATAGTACAACTCCTCATGGATTACACATTCTTGTTCACCAATAAGTGCCTGCTGGGACTTGAGACTAGTTATAAGTTTAGAAGCAAAGAAGGATAGTTGGGGGTTGGGTAGGGAATAGATCCTGATAAAAATAATTATGGTCTCAATGTCAATTGCCTCAAGAATGACCATTGTATTTTCCTCAGACAAGGCAGGGTTAGTTCCCTCAGAAGAGATGGAGAGGCCACTTTCGCTAGAGGGTGCAGAAGCTGCCTTAGTAACAAAGACTCTTCAGAATTTTCATGCTCAAGGTTTCCAGCTTCATCAGGGCCTTCCCATACATCCCTTTCCAACCTTTAGGATACCATTTCTTTCCAATTAATGTCATCACTTAACAGGAGAGTCTCCTAACATGGGAGTTCAACTTATATGGTAATTTAGCCCATGGCAGGAGGATAATCTGTTTGATTTCCAGCAAATTTAACTCTGCAGCTACGGCAGATAGGCATCTCCTTCAAGGCTCATATTGAATCTTTCACATCATTTATGTAGCATTAGAATTATGAATTTAAATCTCTGAGTTCATTTTTTTCTTTTCCTACTTTGTCCAGCAACACTAGGAGCATCCAGCCAATTTCATGATAGTAATTAGATTGATAAACTGTTTAAAACTATTGTATGTACATTCACTCAATTCCTTGATTCTCATAGGTGGTTGATTACAAGTATAAAAAAAATGCTTTATGTATCCCTATTGCCAGATCATGCCAAGGACTATCAGTGATCTCTTTCTTCACTACTGGAAATGGAATTATTAGCATCTTTGAATCTAATCAGATTAGAAAGTCAATTCCAGGAACCCCAAAAGCAATGTGGAAAACTCATCAAAATTCTCTTCCTCTAGAAACACTCTTGGCACCAAATCCACATTAGTCTAGGATGTGGATATATATATCTATGATATATTTTCATAGATATATATGGAATTGGCTCACACAGTTATGGTGGCTAACAAGTCCCAAGATCAGCAGTTGAGTCAGCAAGCTGGAGACTCAAGAGAGCTGATGGCATAGTTCCCTTCTAAAGGATGGCAAGCTCAAGAACCAGGAAAAGCCTGTGTTTTAGTTCAAGTCCAAAGGCAGAAAGAAGATAATGCCTCAGTTCAATGTAAGTCAGGCAGAAAGATAGAATTCTCTCTTACTTAGGAAATGGTCAGCTTTTTGTTCTATTTAGACTTTCTACTGATTGGATGATACTCTCTAAAACTATAGTAGGCAATCTTCTTTAATCAGTCTACTGATTTATTTAGAGTTATTTTGTTGTTTTTTTAGTGAAAGAGACAGAGGCAGAGAGAGAGACAGAGAGAGGAACAGATATGATCGGACAAGAAGGGAGAGAGATGAGAAGCATCAGTTTTCGTTGCAGCAACTTGTTTGTTCATTGACTGCTTTCTCATATGTGCCTTGACAGGGGCGGGGTGGGGGAGTTCAGCTGAGCCAGCGATCTTTTGCTCAAACCAGCGACCTTGGAGTTCAAGCCAGTGACATTTGGGCTCAAGAATGTGACCATGAGGTCATTTTTAGGATCCTACTCTCATGCCAGAGACTCCATGCTTAAACTGGTAAACCTGTGCTCAAGCCGGTGACCTCAGGGTTTTGAACCTGAGTCCTCTGCATCCCAGGTGGATGCTCTATCCATTGCTCCACTGTCTGGTCAGGCCAGTCTACTAATTTAAATGCTATCTGATCCTACACCCTCACAGAACTACCGCAAATAAAATCTGACCAAATACCTGGGTACCAGGTGTCTCAGAGAAGTCAACACATAAAATTAACTATTGCACCATCTGTATGTATTTATGGTATAATGAGGATTTATAAGAGAAGGACTAAATCATTTACCACATTAATTTAATGATAATTTTAATGTTGTTAATGTCATAATTTTTTATTCTAATCTGTAACTATTTTAGCTTTACATCATAAATATAAACTTTATATGCAGTTGTGAATTTATACATATTTAACTAACATTCTAATTAAATTCAGTTTTCTAAACTGGAAGTATAAACAAAATTTAGTTTTTCATTTAAAATTGGCCATAACTTATACAAATAAGATTGAGAAACCATACTACATGGAAAGACAGCTGCTATTTCAAGGTAATAATTTAATAAAGTCCAGATATTGTTTGGGGAAAAAGTTTGGTGTTGAGTATAGGATTTATTTTGTTCTTAATTTAATTGAAGAACATTGCTGTAATGATTTTTGAGATTCTAGCTAGCTTTCCCTATGCTGCTCTATTTTTGCACAGCAGAATGAGTTAAGAAAAGAATACCAGCATCCCAGACCTTGTCAGTTTGTGTCACAGCTTTCATATTCCATAAACAAGATAATATTAGTGAGAATGTTATGAGAGACCTTTATCAAGTGCATAATGTGTGCCATCTGGTTGTGACAGTAATCATACAACAAATTTGGTTTAACTAATATTTGGATAACTTCTGGAAGTATTTTCTACACAAGCTGCTTAAATTTTGCTTCACATATCCAAATAAATCTTAGAAAGGAGAAATGTACAAAAATTTTGAGGAGGTACATACACTATTTAGAAATAAAAAGTATCCAGGCCCTGACGGCTATACCAGCGAATTTTATCAAACATTCAAAGAAGACTTGGTTCCTATTCTACTCAAAGTCTTCCAAAAAATTGAAGAAGAAGCAATACTTCCAAACACATTTTATGAGGCCAACATAACCCTCATCCCAAAACCAGGCAAGGATGGCACAAAAAAAGAAAACTACAGACCAATATCTCTAATGAATACAGATGCTAAAATACTAAACAAAATACTAGCAAATCGAATACAACAACATATTAAAAAAATAATACATCATGATCAAGTGGGATTCATCCCAGAATCTCAAGGATGGTTCAACATACGTAAAACGGTTAATGTAATACACCATATCAACAAAACAAAGAACAAAAACCACATGATCTTATCAATAGACGCAGAAAAGGCTTTTGATAAAATACAACACAATTTTATGTTTAAGACTCTCAACAAAATGGGTATAGAAGGAAAATATCTCAACATGATAAAGGCCATATATGATAAACCATCAGCTAACATCATATTAAATGGCACTAAACTGAAGGCTTTCCCCCTTAAATCAGGAACAAGACAGGGTTGTCCACTCTCTCCACTCTTATTTAATGTGGTACTAGAGGTTCTAGCCAGAGCAATCAGACAAGACAAAGAAATAAAAGGCATCCATATCGGAAAAGAAGAAGTAAAGGTATCACTTTTTGCAGATGATATGATCCTATACATCGAAAACCCCAAAGAATCCACAAAAAGACTACTAGAAACAATAAGCCAATACAGTAAGGTCGCAGGATACAAAATTAACATACAGAAGTCAATAGCCTTTCTATATGCCAACAATGAAACAACTGAGAAGGAACTCAAAAGAATAATCCCCTTCACGATTGCAACAAAAAAAATAAAATACTTAGGAATAAACATAACAAAGAATGTAAAGGACTTATATAATGAAAACTATAAACCATTGTTAAGGGAAATCGAAAAAGATATAATGAGATGGAAGAATATACCTTGTTCTTGGCTAGGAAGAATAAATATAATCAAGATGGCTATATTACCCAAAGCAATATACAAATTTAATGCAATTCCCATCAAAATTCCAATGACATTTTTTAAAGAAATAGAGCAAAAAATCATCAGATTTATATGGAACTATAAAAAACCCCGAATAGCCAAAGCAATCCTAAAGAAAAAGAATGAAGCTGGGGGCATAACAATACCTGACTTCAAACTCTATTATAGGGCCACGACAATCAAAACAGCATGGTATTGGCAGAAAAATAGACACTCAGACCAATGGAACAGAATAGAAAGTCCAGAAATAAAACCACATATATATAGTCAAATAATTTTTGATAAAGGGGCCAACAACACACAATGGAGAAAAGAAAGCCTCTTCAATAAATGGTGCTGGGAAAACTGGAAAGCCACATGCAAAAGAATGAAACTGGACTACAGTCTCTCCCCCTGTACAAAAATTAACTCAAAATGGATCAAAGATCTAAACATAAGACCTGAAACAATTAAGTACATAGAAGAAGACATAGGTACTCAACTCATGGACCTGGGTTTTAAAGAGCATTTTATGAATTTGACTCCAATGGCAAGAGAAGTGAAGGCAAAAATTAATGAATGGGACTACATCAGACTAAGAAGTTTTTGCTCAGCAAGGGAAACTGATAACAAAATAAACAGAAAGCCAACTAAATGGGAAATGATATTTTCAAACAACAGCTCAGATAAGGGCCTAATATCCAAAATATACAAAGAACTCATAAAACTCAACAACAAACAAACAATCCAATAAAAAAATGGGAAGAGGATATGAATAGACACTTCTCACAGGAAGAAATACAAATGGCCAACAGATATATGAAAAGATGCTCATCTTCTTTAGCTATTAGAGAAATGCAAATCAAAACAGCAATGAGATACCTCCTCACACCTGTTCGATTAGCTGTTATTAGCAAGTCAGGTAATAGCAAATGTTGGAGAGGCTGTGGAGAAAAAGGAACCCTCATCCACTGTTGGTGGGAATGTAAAGTAGTACAACCATTATGGAAGAAAGTATGGTGGTTCCTCAAAAAACTGAAAATAGAACTACCTTATGACCCAGCAATCCCTCTACTGGGTATATATCCCCAAAACTCAGAAACATTGATACGTAAAGACACATGCAGCCCCATGTTTATTGCAGCATTGTTCACAGTGGCCAGGACATGGAAACAACCAAAAAGCCCATCAATAGATGACTGGATAAAGAAGATGTGGCACATATACACTATGGAATACTACTCAGCCATAAGAAATGATGACATCGGAACATTTACAGCAAAATGGTGGGATCTTGATAACATGATACGAAGCGAAATAAGTAAATCAGAAAAAAACAGGAACTGTATTATTCCATACGTAGGTGGGACATAATAGTGAAACTAAGAGACATTGATAAGAGTGTGGTGGTTACGGGGGGGAGGGGGGAATGGGAGAGGGATAGGGGGTGGGAGGGGCACAAAGAAAACAAGATAGAAGGTGACAGAGAACAATCTGACTTTGGGTGGTGGGTATGCAACATAATTGAATGACAAGATAAACTGGACTTGTTATCTTTGAATATATGTATCCTGATTTATTGATGTCACCCCATTAAAAAAATAAAATTATAAAAAAAAAAAAAAAGTATATCCATCTTAAAACTTTTTTTTAAAAAAATACTCTCATTGGCAGCATTCACACTTGTGATGCATTAATTGTTGAAGTTAGAACTATATGGTCCACATTTGGCCCCATATTCAGAGGTAGTATGATATTGTGAGATGACTTAGAAATGCTCATAGAGAATCATTTTCCATTAGTCCCCATTTACTCATGTTCCATTGTGTGATATCTTCCAGTGTCACCAGCTTCATGGAAACATTCTCTCTGAATTTTGTACTTGTAAATATCTTTTTCTCATCTGACTCTATTTTAAAACTGACACTTGCTTAGAATAGTGTCTGTCACTTAGAGAACCATTTTCTTCTTCTTTTTTATTTTTTTATTATTTTTTTACATCTTGAAATAACAGACTTATTTTACTCAAAGTTTTCATCTACTTCTAAGAGTCAGGAAGCAGAGTTTCATAAGAAACTTGCAAGAAAACTTACCTGGTAATAATATTTTATCTTAGATACAACATCAAAGACAAAATCCTGGAAAGAAACTATTTTGAAGTTGGCATCATTAAAATTAAACTCTTGTTTCAGGTTGGAGATGAGTAAATTTGAGAAATCTAATGGAAAGCATTGTGATTAAATAAATGCATAAAAACCTGCTCTGCAAAAGAGAGTACCAAGACAATGAAAAGATAAATCACACTGGCTGGTGGCTTAGTGGATAGACAATCAGCCTGGCATGTGGATGTTTCAGGCTCCATCCCTGGTAAGGGCACACAAGAACACTAGCCATCTGCTTCTCTTTCCCTTCCTTTTATCCTTCTCTCTCTCTTTCCCTCCCACAACTAGTTGCTTGGTTGGTTCAAGCATAATCCCAGGCACTGAGGATAGTTCAGTTATAAGCATTAGACCCAGATGGGTTGCTGGATGGAACCTGGCTGGGGCTCCTGTGAGAGTCTGTCTCACTATCTCCCCTCTTCTCACTTTAAAAAGAAAAAGGAATAGAAGAGAAGAGAAAAAAGAAAAGAAAAGAGAAAAGAAGAGAAAAACCATTTATGAAAAGAAAATATTTCAAAAGCTGCATCTGGGGGAGACCGGAAGATGGCAGCAGAGTAGGCAGATGCACAGACCCCCAGCTCTCACCACCAAACTGGAATACAAATCAACTTAGGAACAATCAGCGTGAGAAACCAATTCTGGACTACAAGAACAGCTCTCAAAATACAAGGAGCAAAGAAGAATCCACAACAAACCTGGTAGGGAGTGCCTGAATCTCCCCTGCCTAAAGGAATGGAGGGGAGGGTGAGACTGAGAGCCCAGAGAGGCTCCCACTCCAAGGAAAAGAGCAGAAAATACTGCTCACAGCCACTTCCCTGATGACCAGGGAGTGAGGTGTGTTGAAAGGACTGGCTTATCTTTCGAGTGGAAAGGAAGAGAGAGGGATAGATGGTGAGGAGCAGAGGAATACAGGGGACGATCTAAAAAAGCTGACTCATTCAATACTGGAGGTGGCCATAGCTGGGGGAGGGACTGACCCTTTCACAAAACAGAATTGAATTGCTTCCGGATCACAGATCTCCAGACATCTCTCAAGCTCCAATCAGCACAAAAAGACACAGCTGAAAACAAGAAGTGGAAAAGAGGGGCAGTAACTCAGATCTCCATGGAGATCTGAGATACACCTCCCCTTACTGAAGCTGAGAAAACACCTTGCCCCCAGAGAGATTAGTTGGTGGAAGAGGCCTTCAGAGTCTCAGGTCACACCCATCACATTCCTGGATACAGTTTCAAGGAAGCCCCATGCTGAGATCAGTAAACAAGACTATCACCTGTTAAGAAAACAAACAAATCAAGACTTTAACGCAGCCCAAAACCAAAAGTGGATTACAAATAATAGCTGATGCCAACCCAAGAAGACCTAGAAATAACACAATTGAAAATTGGTGGCAGACAACACCAAGCCTAGACTAAACCAGCTCTACAAGCAAAACACTCAAACAAACAGAAGACAAAGAAGTGCAATCCAAATGAAACCACAAGAGAAACCTTCAGGAGTTGAACAGAGTGATATGGAAATAACCAAACTTCCAGATGCGGAGTTCAAAATAATGATTGTAAGGATGCTTAGGAACCTTAGAACAACAATGGATGTTCATTATCAGCACCTAAATCAAGAAATAGCAAGTATAAAAAAAAGATATTGAAATATTAAAAAAGAATCAGTCGGAGATGACAAACACAATATCAGAAATGAAGACCACAATGGAAGGAATTAAAAACAGGATGGATAGAGCTGAGGATCAAATCAGTGACTTGGAGAATAACTTGAATGAAGGCAAGAAAGGAGAGAAGAAAAAAGAAAAGAATCTCAAAAGGCTTGAGGAAACTCTTAGAGAGCTCTGTGACAACATGAAGAGAAATAACATCCACATCATAGGGGTTCCTGATGAAGAAAGGAAAGAACAAGGGATGGAGAATTTTCCAATCATATCATAGTTGAACACTTCCTAAATTAATGCAGGAGAAACTCTCACAAGTTCAAGAAGCACAGAGAACTCCATTAAAGATAAACCCAAAGAAACCTACACCAAGACACATCATAATTAAAATACCAAAGCTAAGTGATAAAGAGAAAATATTAAAAGCTGCTAGAGAAAAAAAAGGCTATCACCTAAAAAGGAGCCCCCATAAGGATGACATCAGACTTCTCAACAGAAACACTTGAGGCCAGAAGGGAATGGCAACAAATATTCAAATTAATGCAGAACAAGAACCTACATCCAAGACTACTTTATCCATCAAGGCTATCATTTAAAATTGAAGGATAAATAAAAAGCTTCCCAAACAAAAAAAAATTAAGGAAGTCATTACAACCAAACCAATGCTGTAGGAAATGTTAAGGGGCATAATGTAAACAGATCAAAGTGGGAAAAGAACATACCAAAAGAGGAATACAGCTTTAAAGACTAAAATGGCAATAAACAACTATGTAGTTGTTATATTAACAATTGTTATTAACAATTGACTCGTTATATTAACAAGGTCAATAATAACCTGAAATGTAAATGGATTAAATGATCCAAACAAAAGACATTGGGTAGCTGCATGAATAAGAAAACAGGACCTATACATAGCCTGCCTATAAGAGACACACCTTAAACAAAAGATGCACATAGACTGAAGGTAAAAGGATGGAAAAAAAACATTTCATGCAAATGGAAATGAAAAAAAAAGCTGAGGTAGCAATACTTATATCAGACAAAATGGAGTTTAAAATAAAGAATATAGTAGGAGATAAAGAAGGCCACTACATAATGATAAATGGAACAATCCAACAGGAAGATATAACTATTATAAATATCTACACACCTAATATAGGAGCACTTAAATATATAAAGCAGACTTTGATGGATATAAAGAGAGAGATTAACAGCAACATATAACAGTAAGGGATTTTAATACCCCACTAACATCACTAGATAGATCCTCAAGAAAGGAAATTAACAAAAAAACAGCAGACTTAAAGGACACACTAGATCAGCTCGATTTAATAGATATCTTCAGAACCTTTCACCCTAAAGCAGCAGAATATACATTCTTTTCAAGTGCTCATGGTACATTCTCTAGCATAGACCACATGTTAGGGCACAAAAGCAGTCTCAACAAATTTAAGAAGATTGAAATCATATCAAGCACTTTCTCTGATCATAATGGTATGAAACTAGAAATGAACCACAACAGAAAAACTCAAAAATTCTCAAACACATGGAAACAAATAGCAGGTTGTTAAATAAAAAATGGATTAAGAATGAGATCAAAGAAGAAATAAAAATATTCCTAGAAACTAATGACAATGAGCATAAAACAACTCAAAATTTATGGGACACAGCAAAAACAGTACTGAGAAGGAAGTTCATAGCACTATAGGCACACTTTAAGAAGCTAGAAAAAGCTCAAATAAACAACTTCACCTTGCATCTAAAATCCCCTAGAAAAATAACAGCAAGTAAAGCCCAAATGTAGTAGAAGGAAGGAAATAATAAAGATTAGAGCAGAAATAAATGATATAGAGGCTAAAGAAACAATACAGAGGATCAATGAAACTAGGAGCTGGTTCTTTGAAAAGGTAAACAAGATTGATGAACCTTTAAGTAGACTCACCAAGAAAAAAGAGAGAGGAATCAAATAAATAAAATTAGAAATGAGAGAGGAGAAATAACAACTGACACAACAGAAATACAAAATATTGTAAGAATATACTATGAAGAACTGTATGCCAAAATCTAGACAACCTAGATGAAATGGAAAAATTCCTTGAAACATACAATCTTCCAAAAATCAATCTGGAAGAATCAGAAAACCTAAACAGACCGATTATACCAAATGAGATCAAAACAGTTATCAAAAAATTCCAAACAAAGAAAAATCCTGGGCCTGATAGCTTCACAAGTGAATTCTACCAAATATTCAAAGAAGAAGTGACTCCTATCCTTCTCAAGTTATTTCAAAAAATTCAAGAGGAAGAAAGACTTCCAAGCTCCTTTTATGAGGCAAGCATTATTCTGATTCCAAAACCAGGCAAAGACAACACAAAGAAAGAAAATTATAGGCCAATATCCTTGATGAATATAGATGCTAAAATTAAAATCCTCAACAAAGTATTAGCAAACCGATCCAACAATATGTGGAAAAAATCATACACCATGATCAAGTGGGATTTATTCTGGGGAGGCAAGGCTGGTACAATATTCGTAAATCAATCAATGTGATTCATCACATAAACAAAAAGAAGGAGAAAATCCAAATGATAATTTAAATGGAAGCAGAAAAAGCATTTGGTAAAATCCAGCACCCATTTATGATCAAAACCCTCAGCAAAGTGGGACTACAGGGAACATACCTCAACATGATAAAAGCCATCTATGACAAACCCACAGCCAACATCATACTCAATGGGCAAAAATTAAAAGCAATCCCCTTAATATCAGGAACAAGGCCGGGTTGCCCCCTTTCACCACTCTTATTCAACATAGTCCTGGAAGTCCTAGCCACAGCAATCAGACAAGAAGAAGAAATAAAAGGAATTCAAGTTGGAAAAGAAGAAGTTAAACTATCATTATGTCCAGATGATATGATATTGTATATAGAAAACCCTAAAGTCTCAGTCAAAAAATTGCTGGACCTGATCAATAAATTCAGCAAAATGGCAAGATATAAAATTAATACTCAGAAATCAGAGGCATTTTTATACACCAACAATGAACAGTCAGAAAGAGAAATTAAGGAAACAATTCCCTTCATTATTACAACCAAAAAATAAAGTACCTAGGAGTAAATTTAACCAAGGAGACTAAAGACTTGTATTTGGAAAATTATAAACATTGATAACAGAAATCAAGGAAGATATAAACAAGTGGAAGCACATACCCTGCTCATGGTTAGGAAGAATAAACATTATTAAAATGTCTATACTACCCAAAGCAATCTATAAATTCAATGCAATACCAATTAAAACACCAAAGACATACTTCAAAGATATAGATCACATATTCAAAAAATTTATATGGAACCAAAAAAGAACTTGAATAGTCTTAGCAGTCTTAAAAAAGAAGAAGAAAGTGGGAGGTTTCACACTTCCTGATATCAAGTTATACTACAAAGCCACTGTACTCAAAACAACCTGGTACTGGCATAAGAACAGGCATATAGCTCAATGGAACAGAACAAAGAACCCAGAAATAAACCCACAGCTCTATGGACAACTGATATTTGACAAAGAAGTTAAGGAAATACAATGGAGTAAAGACAGCCTCTTTAATAAATGGTGTTGGGAAAATTGGACAGCTATCTGCAAAAAAAGGAAACTAGACCACCAACTTACACCATTCACAAAAATAAACTCAAAATGGATAAAAGACTTACACGTAAGCCGTGAAACCATAAGCATCTTAGAAGAAAACATAGGCAGTAAGCTCTCCGACATCTCTCGGAGCAATATATTTGTTGATTTATCTCCACGGGCAAGTGAAATAAAAGACAGGATTTAAAAATGGGACTATATCAAACTAAAAAGGTTTTGCACAGCTAAAGACAATAAGAACAGAATAAAAAGACAAACTACACAATGGGAGAACATATTTGACAATACGTCTGATAAAGGGTTAATAACCAAAATTTATAAAGAACTTGTAAATCTCAACACCAGGAAGACAAAAAATCCAATAAAAATGGAATAAAGAAATGAATAGACACTTCTTTAAAGAGGACATACAGATGGCCAATAGGCATATGAAAAAATGCTCAACATCATTAATCATTAGAGAAATGCAAATTAAAACCACAATGAGATATCACTTCACACCTGTCAAAATGGCGATCATCAACAAAACAACACAGAATAAGTGCTGGTGAGGATGTGGACAAAAGGGAACCCTCCTGAATTGCTGGTGGGAATGCAAGCTGGTGCAGCCTCTATGGAAAACAGTATGGAGATTCCTCAAAAAATTGAAAATCGAACTACCTTTTGACCCAGCTATCCCACTTTTAGGAATATACCCCAAGAACACCATAGACCTACTCCAAGAGAAGAAATGCACCACCATGTTTGTGGCAGCATTGTTTACAATAGCAAAGATCTGGAAACAGCCCAAGTGTCCATCAGAGGACAAGTGGATTAAAAAGCTTTGGTACATATATACTATGGAATACTACTCAGCCATAAGAAATGATGACATCAGATCATCAAGAACATGGATGGACCTTGATAACATTATACGGAGTGAAATAAGTAAATCTGAAAAAACTAAGAACTATATGAATCTATACATAGATGGGACATAAAAATGAGACTCAGAGACATGGACAACAATGTGATTATAATGGGGGGGTGGGAGGGATGGGGCGGGAAGGAGAGAGAGGGGGTAGGGGCAGGGGAGGGGCACAAAGAAAACCAGATAGAAGGTGATGGAAGACAATTTGACTTTGTGTGAGGGGTATACAACATAATCAAATGTCAAAAATCTGGAAATGTTTTCTCTCAACATATGAACCCTGATTTATCAATGTCACTGCATTAAATTTTAAAAAAAGCCACATCTGATAAAAGATATCTATCCAAAATATAAAAAGAACACTGAAAATCAACAATAAGAAAACAAACTACCTGATTTCAAAATGGATCAAAGATCTTAACAAGTACCTCACCAAAGAAGATACACAAATGGCAAATAAGCATATGAAAATATAATCCATGTCATATATAATAAAAGAAATCTAAATTAAAACATCCATGAGATATCAGCACACACCTATTAAAAAGGCCCAAATCAAGAACATTGACAACACTAAATATTTATGAGATGGTGGAGCAACAGGAACTCTCATACATTGCTGGTGGAAATGCAAAATGGTACAGCCACTTTGGAAGACACTTTGGCAGTTTCTCACAAACTAAACATATTCTTACTATATGATCCAGTAATCATGCTCCTTGCTATTTACCCAAAAGAGTTAAAAAACATGCCTATACATAAATCTGCACAAAGATCTTAATAGCAGTTTTATGATTGCCAGAACTTGGAAGCATCCAAGATGTCTTCAGCAAGTGAATTGATAAAATGTGGATAAAAATGCATATTAAATGAAAGAAGCCAATCTGAAAAGAATACACACTGTGTGATTCTAATGATATTACACTCTGGAAAAGGCAAAAATATAAAGACAAGGGAAAGATCAATGGTAGCCAGTGGTGTGGATAATAGTGATAAACAGGCAGAGTATAGAGGATTTTAGGACACTGAAAGTACTCTGTATGATAATGATGAATATATGTTCTTATTCCTTTATTCAAAACCATAAAATGTATAACACCAAGAATGAATTTTAAGGTAAACTATGAGCTTTGGGTAATATGATGTCAATGTAGATTTATTCCTGGTAAAAATAAATAAATAAATAAATAAATAAATAAATAAATAAATAAATAGAAATAAATACATACGTACTATTCTGGTGAGCCATGTTCATAATGTGAAAGGTACTTTTCTGCTGAGTGATGTTGATAATGGGAAAGGCTTTGAGGGGACAGATGTGAAGGAAAACTCTGGCTATGACTGCTATGGGAGTAAGGGTATATATATATGGGAAGTCTCTATCTTATCTTCTTAATTTTGTTGTAAACCAAAAATTGCTCTAAAAATATTAAAGTCTTTTTTAAAAATCTGGAAAAGAGCAAGCAACTGTCCTCACAGGAAAACGCAGAGGTCTAGTGTGTGGTATTGAAGATTTAATTTTTGTATGTGCCTAAAATCTGCTGTAGCCAGGATTTTGTAAAAATTTATTTAACAACATTTATTAAGTACCAACAACATAGGGGCTCATCCTATACATAAACTAAATAATCATCTTTGCTAAACCTTGATATTTAAGTATTATATGTGTGTGTGTGTTATGTGTATATAGAATGCAGTTAAAATGCCTTTATGATAATAACTATTTAATGAAATATATGATTCTCTCTAACTTATTAAGCTCTTATTTATGTTACACAATATCTGACTAGCTTATTTAATATGCAAGTAGTTTACTCTAAGATATCAAGTCCCCTTGGGAGGCCCTGACCAGGACTTAAGAAATTAACATCCTATTTCTGGCACTATCAGCTACTATCTAAAGAAATTTTGCTTTTCAACTCACTTTCCTTTCCACAACCTCTAATATTCAAATAATAACTGTATATCTGTTGATGTAAAAAAGTACAAAGTGTTTTTCATATTTATGATCTCATTTAATTTTCATATCTATCCAGGGACAAGGCCTTATTATCATGTAAATGTTACAGATAGAGAAACTGAATCTCAATTACTGTATGAATTTTCTAAGATTTCTGGGGCTTGACCCCAGCTCTTACTAGTATACTCCATTGCCTTCTAGCAAGAATTTTTGGCATTTGTATAACTGCAATTTGAATAAATTAAAAGAAAAATGTTAAATGCTTATTTATACGTCCAACTTATTTTCAATAAATCATATAATCAAAGATATCCTACCAAATATAGAGCACTGTGGATAGCTATTATAAACACAAGGAATAGAAGACATAAATATAATCATGACTCTGAGGGGCTTACATTTAAGTGAATGAAATCAACCTATGGACCCAAATATAAGTGACAAAGACATATATGTATATAATATAAAACACATTTTATGTATTTTTTAAATAGTCAAAGTGAGTCATGGAAAGAAGAAAACCTATACATAGTTTGGGTAAGAACACAACAGTGCTTTTATTTGGACAAAGGATAGGGACAAGGGCAGAAGAAACTGGCATCGTTGCTACAAGGGTTTATGCCAAAAACTTCCAGTAGATGGAAAACCGCAATTTATTATGCTATGTCACATAGGATTAGATGTTGAGGGCTACAACAAATTGTGGGTTTGAGAGCAATTGAGAACAGATATATTTATTCCAGAAGATAAAATGCACAAATGGAAGGATTTCCCTACTGGGTCAAGGAAGGTGATCCTATAATTTTTAACATCTGCATAATTCCCCTGCTTTCAATACAAGAGTGTTCTCTCCTCACACATGCACCTGTTATTTTCATAATGTCTCGTCAACCCAAAGTACAACAAATAATGCATTTTAAAATGTTACACAGTCCCATCTGAATACAGATCTTCATTTGAGAACGACACAAGAGCAAGCAGAAATCTATCCCCAAAGCCTAATAAGTACTTGTCTTCTTATGTGCTATGTTTTGTATATTTTCATGAATATTGTGGATAATCTCAGGGATGATGGCAATGGTTATTTATCTATATTTTATTTAGATATACCTTGAGCCAATATAATTTCTTCTTTAAAAATAACAAATATAATATTTAGAGCTTGAACTATTAATTTAAATATGTTGATTTGTAACACACATAATGAATCAGATATAAAAGGCAAGAAAATTCATTTCTATTTAATAAATGTAATAAGCTTCACAATCTCTCTTGCACAACATTCTTAGACATTTTGACAATTTTTTGGCTCTAAGGATTAGCTACTTAATATTCTTCATTTACTGAAGTAAAACAGGTAAAATGTGCCTGAAGTTAATTTTCACATTTCATTGGGAGGAAAAGTTGTCTCCTCATCAGTGTTCACATTTAAGTTGCTGCAGTTAATCTTTTATATTAGCCAAAAATTTTTCATCTATTTAATCAATATTCAATCCAGTATTTCAAATAAACATATAGATCTGACAAAAATATGTTTAAATAAAAGAAAATATTTAAAGGACCCAAATTAGAGTAATCCTCAATTTTCTAATTATCTCCATAGCTCCACAGCTAACTGGGCCTTCTTCTGGCACACTGAGTGAGTTTACAATATTATACAGCAAATTAACCTTGGATTAGGCAATGCAAAAGCAAAACAACCCTCCATCCAGTCCTCCAATGTGCATTCAGTCACTCTTCCAAAAGGCAGCAGGTTGTTTTGCACTATTTATTAGTGGGATGGGAGTAGTTATGTTTTACTAGTAAGTTTCCTGGAAAAATGAAATGCTGCTCAGTATTTTGAATGAAAATTATCACCATTTTAGGGATAGTCACCAAAAATAGCATCTACAGATGGAGCACTTATCAACCAGAACAGACAACAACCTGAACTACACCTGTGTGAACTGGCTGAACAGACCTACACTTCCCAGTTAGGATGAAGCTCCAGTGGCCAGAAATCAGAATTATTTAGCAAGTAAACTTCAAGATGAAACAATAGATCAGACATATTTATTTTTATTCTCTCTTGCAACCCCAGTAAAAATGCAGAATAAGGCCTTTTTTTTTTTTTTTGGCCAAAATCATGCATTTACTGAGAGTAGAGGAAACAGAAAAGGTAACAATAACATTTGGTAGCTATAAAGTAGATAGATGAATAGTAGTAGGCCAAAGAAAGTCAAATTCCAAGCAACATTGATGAAATAGATTTTCTCATTGGAATCCACAAAAGATACAGAAATGGATATCATCTGTCACCTCAGGTAAAAGGGTATAAAAGAAGGGAGTAAACAAAAGAACTAGTCAAGAGCTATAACATTGCTTCCTTCCCCCTCTTCACACCGATAGGTATCTGGCTCTCTCATACATCAGTATGATACTGGAGACATAACCCTGAAAGAATATATGGACTGAGGTATGCCAGATGCAGGAGAATTATTCTGAAAGAAAACTGACAAATATATATATAGCTATCTATCTATATGTCTACCTATCTATTTACCTATAGTGAATGTTGATGTCTACATGCTACCCCTAGTCTGCTCCTCCCATTTAGCTCCGAGAATTACTGCAGCCAAGGAATTACTCTAAACCAGTATATTGGAATAAATGTTCTAGCTCTGCCTAGTTTAAGAGGAAACAAACTCAATTAAAGAGACCTGATAGATAGGACATCTCTGGTCTATGTGTTTGAGTCTTTTATCCTTGTACATATGTACTGCTCACAAAAATTAGGGGATATTCCAAAAATGAATATGAAGCGATAAAATATTCCTTAATTTTTAGTAAGACTACTCTCCCTAGCTCCTTGACATTAAGAATGGCCATGCAACTAGGTTTGCTGTAGAGAACATGGTTCTCCTGTAGGTTCATCTTTCATTTTTATTATGTTGTAGTCAACTTAAAATAACTTTGTTGATATTTGCTTTGTACTGATGTGTCCTCTCTTCTGTAAATGTATTATATGTGCTTTAATATAGTGTTGCCCAGGCTGTTTGGTCAGTGCTAGAGTGTCAGCCTTGGGTGTGGATATACTGGATTTGATTTCCGGTCAGGACACATAGGAGGAGCAAACACCTGCTTCTCCACCCGTCATTTTCCCCCTTCTCTCTCTCTCTCTCTCTCTCTCTCTCAATCTTTCCTTCCTGCAGCTATGGCTTGATTGGCTCAAGGGCATCACCCCAGGTGCTAAGAGTGGCTCCATGGAGCATCCACCTCAGGCACTAAAAATAGCTCTATTATGAGCATGGCCTTAGATGGGCAGAGCATCGGCCACACACAGCGGTCACCAAATGTATCCATTTATTACATCAAGCTTGTGAAAGTTTGTATTTGAAGCTGGTGCAAAAGCAACATTCTTTTATTCTTCTCTGAGGTCAGTAGCAATTAAAATATAAGCACAAGTGTCAAACAAGTAAAACTAAAAATATTAGTTTATTTGCTGTTAAAAACTGAAATGGAGAATGTGCTTACATATAATGTCTAGCATTTCATTCAAGAATGATCATTAAGTCAGAAAAATAGCTAGAAAATTATATTTTCCCTGCAAGAATAGAGCTGGCCTCTGCTTACACTATAGTAAAGAACAAGGAAGAATGCATCCTTCCTGTGGGCAGGCAAATTCAAATGGGGATGAGATATTCAAAAGCTCAGCATATTGGGTCTTTCTTCCCAACTTACTAACCAGAGTGAGGTGGTTTCTTTCCATGTGAAGGAGTGGGAAAGTTAGAACAAGAACGTGCACAGAATGGACTAGAATCATAATAAGAGGTCATGGCATTCGCCTTTCTTTCCCCCCAAGTTCTGGCTACCAAGTATCCAAACTTAGTGTTTCATCTGCTTGAGCCACCAGTTATTGAGACAATGGGGTTAAAATCCCCAATAACTGGATGTGTACGTCTTAATTTATTTTACTGAAATATTTTTCTTAATTATTATTTGTCTATTTTGAAGTCATGCTAAAGACACAGATTTGTTATACACTCAGATTTGTAATACATAGATGTTAAATTATTTTTATCATAGAATGACCTTTTTATTCCTTTCAATGCTTAAAATCCATTTTATCTTTTATTAATAGAATGATATAAGCTTCTGGGGAGATATTGGTCTGGAATATATTTTTTCAAACACCTCTCACATTTTTGTTTTTATATATTTTTTAAATTTTTATTTTATTTTATTTTTTAAATTTATTGCGTTAAAATGGGTTCAATTGCCCCACTCAATATAAAACCCTAAAACTCCAACAATGTACCCACCATTACATCTCCTTGCCCCCTTCCCCCCACTACCCTTCCTTCTTCCCACAGGACTTGCTGTCCTGTTATCTGTATCTACATGTTATGTATATATAATTTGACTAATCCCTTCACCTTCTCTGATTTTATTCCCTCACCCCCTTCCCTCTGACAGCTGTCCCACAACATCCCATGAAACTACTTCAACCTCTATTATGTTCCTCAGTTCATCATGTTCATTAGATTCCACATGTAAGTGAAATCATATGATATTTGTCTTTCTTTGCCTGACTTATTGCATATAGCAATACTAATCTTTAAGTCCATCCATGCCATCGCAAAAAGTAAGATTTCCTTTTTTTCACAGCAACATAGTATTCCATTGTGTATAAGTACCACAGCTTTTTTATCCACTTGTCTACTGTTGGACACTTAGATTGTTTCCAGATCTTGGCTATTGTGAACAATGCTGCATTAAACATGGGGGTGCATATCTTATTTTGAATTAGTGTTTTGGGATTCTTAGGATATTCCTAAAAGTGGGATAGCTGGGTCAAAAGGCAGTTCCATTTTTAATTATTTGAGGAAATGTCATACTGTTTTTCCCACCAGCAGTGCAGGAGCATTTGGTTTTCTCCACACATTTGCCAGCACTTGTTGCTTGTGGATTTGTTGAGCACCATTCTGACAGGAGTGTGGTGGTATCTTACTGTGGTTTTAATTTGCGTCTTTATGATGATTAATGACATTGAACATTTATTCATATGCCTGTTGGCCATCTGTATGTCCTCTTTGGTGAAGTGTCTATTCAGTTCTTTTGCCCATTTTTTAATTGGGTTGTTTACCTTCCTGGTGTTGACTTTTAGAACTAAAGCTCTTCATAATTTTTGGTTGTTCACACCTTATCAGACATATTGGCGAATATGTTATCCCAACGTGTAGGATGACTTTTTATTTTGTTAATGGTGATATTTGCTGTGCAAAAGATTTATAGCTTGATATAATCCCATTTGTTTAGTTTGCCCTTTATTTCACTTGCCCATGAAGATATATCTGCAAAAATATTGCTATGAGAGATATCAGAAAATTTACTACTTATGTTTTCTTCCAAGATTTTTATGGTTTTGTGACTGGCATTGAAGACTTTTATCCATTTTGAGTTTATTTTTATAAATGGTGCAAGTTAGTGGTCTAGTTTCATTTTTTTTTTTGCATGTACCTGTCCAATTTTCCCAACTCCATTTATTAAAAAGACTGTCTTTACTGCATTGTATACTCTTGCCTTCTTTGTCAAATATCAATTGACCATAAAGGTGTGGGTTTATTTCTGGGTTTTCTGTTCTGTTCCATTGATCTGTATGATTATTCTTTTGCCAGTAGCCTGCTGTTTGATTATAATGGCCTCGTAGTATTATTTGATATCAGGGACTGTAATATCTCTCACTTTCTTCTTCATTTTCAAGATTGCTGAGGCTATTTAAGTTCTTTTTTAGCTCTATATAAATTTTTGAAATATTTGTTCTAGATCTACTACGAGTAGTGTTTAGAATAAGCTGTTGTGCACATGAATGTTAAAAAAGAGTAAGGGGCCTGACCTGTGGTGGCGCAGTGGGATAAAACATCGACCTGGAACACTGAGGTTGCTGGTTCGAAACCTTGGGCTTGCCTGGTCAAGGCACATATGGGAGTTGATGCTTCCTGCTCCTCCCCCTTCTCTCTCTCTCTCCCCTCTCTCTAAAAATCAATAAATAAAATATTAAAAAAAAAGTAAGGAATGCAAGTTTGTGATTTTCACATTGGGCGGCTTCTCAGGCTCCCACCTTAGAAAGCACCCTGATTACAAGTGACATTTTAACAACCAGTTTGCCAACCTCAACAAAACATTAGGTATTGTTTCTGATGAACCTGTGCAAACCAGCTGAATCCCACCACTGGATGAGGCTGATATTCCGCTCTGCAGAAGTTCTTCCAGATGGGTAACCACTGGTCTCAGGGAGGAAGACTGAGAGTCCTCCCCTGGGGCTGACTGTGCCCCCCCCAGAAAGTTGCTAAGCCCCTCAACTGGATCCAACAATAAGCTCAAGGGGACCCACACCTTGAATATCTGGGCTTTAAGACTCTCTCTCTTCCCCCTGTGGAACTTAGACCAGAGGAGCAGGATATCCAGAACCTGGGCCAGCTGAAGCTCACATATGCAGGCAAGACACTTGCCGGTGCTGACCATAGACAGTAGAACTCACCTCACCTGAGTCTACTGTCCAATAAACCCTTCCTTACAGCACGCAGGCAGCAAGGGTTGTTACGTCCTAAATTAGTGCTTTCTGCAGCTGGCCACCAGATGTGCTCTGGGTCTTCCTGGAGGGAACCCTGGCACAGACGAGTGTGGAACACTACTTGTGACTGATCCTCAGCAACCCTTTGCAGCTACAAGCATTCCAGAATTTGTGGCTGCCTCTGCTGGGATCTGTCACCTTTCTTTATCTTTATATTTTGGTGTACTGCTAGAGTTGTTCTTTTTTTTTAACCCAAACTAAAAGGATATTATCTAATTAGATTAAATTCATTTCTTTAGATATACTAAATTATTTGCATAATTATCTAATTTGGTGCTATCTCTTTACCAGGCATTTTTGTTTGTGCATTTCTCCTTTCCTCACTTTTATTAATTTTTGTTAATCTCCTTCACCTCAGTGGATTAGGAATGCATATATTTTACATTAATACTTAAAACGCTTAACTTTGAACTTTTACTATCCATTTAAATAAAGTATCTTTAAAACACCTAAAGATAATATTTAGCACTTCTTCCCAATACAAATAACTTTAGAATATTTTAGCAATTATTTTAAAGTATTTTAATTACATCTTATTTTTAACTCTCTGAATTAATAATTGTTATTGTTGTTGTTTTTTTCAATCACAACACCAAAATACAGTAACCTAAATAGTTGCTAATTACTTTAACCACTATTATAACATTCATCTCACTGCTTTATATGGGCTTAATTTATTTCACTTTTATTTATAACCTTTATTAAAATTCTTTTAGGGTTGTTCGGGAAATTTTAAAAACTCATTTTTTGTTTGAATATTTCTATAGAATTCTACATTTTTTCAAATTCAGAATAAATTATTATTTTAGTTCCTATTATTGATCTTGAAAATTAATATATTTTTCTGTTAAGGTCATTGCTCCCTTTCTTGGATGCTTTAAAATTTTTCTCTTTGTCTTTATATATAGATATAATTTTTTATTTTATTTTTAATATTTTATAAGCCCATATATCACTAACTTAAACAAGACATAAATATCTTGTAATTTTATTACATAACTAGCATTATTTCATCAGTCTTACACATTAAAAAAAATTTAGATCTATTAATTAGAATTGTTCCAAATTAACTATAAATTCTTATAATAAGAACTATACTGGAGGAGACCTGAAGATGGCAGCAGAGTAGGCAGATGCATAGACTCCCAGCTCACACCAACAAACTAGGTTACTAACTAATTTATGAACAATCAGCTTGAAAAACCAAATCTGGACTACAAGGACAGCTCTTAAACACCAAGGAGCAAAGAAGAAACCACAACGAACCTGATAAGGAGCACCTGAATCTCCCGTGCTTACAAGAACAGAGAAGAGGTGAGGCTGAGAGCCCAGAAGGGCTCTCACTCCAAGGAAAAAGCAGAAAATACTGCTCACAGTCACTTGCCTGGTGACCAGGGAACAAGGTGTGTTGAAAGGCCTAGTTTGTCTTCCAAAAAAGAAAGGGGAGAGAGAGAGACAGACAGTGAGGGGCAGAGGAATGCAGGGGACAACCTGAGAAGCTGACTGATTCAGTGTTGGAGGCAGCCATAGCTGGAGGAGGGGCTGATCCTTCCACAAAACAAAAGACTTAAGTTCTTCCAGGTCACAGATCTCCAGAAATCTCTCCAGCTTCAATCAGTGCAACAAGACACAGCTGAAAACAAGAAGTGGGGAGGAGGGGCAGTAAGTCAGGTCTCCATGGAGATCTAAGATACACTTCCCCTACTGAAGCCGAGAAAACACCCTGCCCCCAGAGAAAGTAACTGGCAGAGGAGGCCTTCAGAATCTCAGGTTACTCCCAACACATTCCTGGAAACAGTATCAAATAAGCCCCCTGCTGAGATCAGTAAACAAGACTATCACCTATTAAGAAAACAAACAAATCAAGACTTCAAAGCAGCCCAAATTCAAAAGTGGATTACAAATAATAGCTGATGCCAACCCAAGAAGACCTAGAAATAACACAATTGAAAACTGGAGGCAGACAACACCAAGCCTAGACTCAACCAGCTCTACAAACAAAACATCCAAACACACAGACATAATGAGAAGACAGAGAAGTGGAATCCAAATGAAACCACAAGAGAAAACTCTAGGAAATGAACTTAGTGATATGGAAATAACAAAACTTCCAGATGGGGAGGTCAAAATAATGATTGTAAGGATGCTTAGGGATTTTAGAACAAGAATAGATGGTCATTACAAACACCTAAATAAAGAAATAGCAAGTATAAAAAAGGATATTGAAATATTAAAGAAGAATCAGTCGGAGATGACAAATAAAATATCACAAATGAAGACCACAATGGAAGGAATTAAAAACAGGATGGATGGAGCTGAGGATCAAATCAGTGAGTTGTAGGACAAGTGGAATGAAGACATAAAAGCAGAGAAGAAAAAAGAAAAGAGACTCAAAAAGTCAGAGGAAACTCTTAGAGAGCTCTGTGACAACATGAAAAGAAATAACATCCACATGATAGGGTTTACTGAAGAAGAAGAGAAAGAACAAGAGATAGAGACTTTATTCAATCATATCATAGCTGAAAACTTTGCTAAATTAATGCAGGAGAAACTCTCACAAGTTCAAGAAACACAGAAAACTCCCTTAAAGAGAAACCCAAAGAAACCTACACCAAGACACATCAGAATTAAAATACCAAAGCTAAGTGATAAAGAGAAAATATTAAAAGCTGCTAGAGAAAAAAAGGCTATCACTTACAAAGAAGCCCCCATAAGGATGACATTAGACTTCTCAGCAGAAAAACTTGAGGCAAGAAGGGAATGGCAACAAATATTCAAAGTAATTCAGGACAAGAACCTACAACCAAGACTACTTTATTTAGCAAGGCTATCATTGAAAATTGAAAGAGAAATAAAAAGCTTCCCAGAAAAAGAAAAAAAAAAAACCTCAAGGATTTCATTACAACCAAACCAATGCTGCAGGAAATGTTAAGGGGCTTGTTGTAAAGAGATCTAAGTGGGGAAAGAATATAACAAAAGAGGAATACAACTTTAAAGAATAAAATGGCAATAAACAACTACATATAAAAATAACCTTAAATGTAAATGGATTAAATGATCCAATCAAAATACATAGGGTAGCTGCATGGATAAGAAAACAGGACCTGTACATGTGCTGTCTAAAAGAGACACACCTTAAAAAAAAATATGCACATAGACTAAAGGTAAAAGGATGAAAAAAACATTACTTTTTTTTAAATTTTATATTTATTTATTTATTTTAGAAAGGAGAAGGAGAGACAGAGAGAGAGAGAAAAAGAGAGAGAGAGGAGAGACAGAGAGAGAGAAGGGGGGAAGAGCTGGAAGTATCAACTCCCATATATGCCTTGACCAAGCAAACCAAGGATTTCTAACTGGCAACCTCAGCGTTTCCAGGTCGACACTCTCTAAACTGCACCACCACAGGTCAGGCCAGAAAAAAACATTTTATGCAAATGGAAAAGAAAAAAAGCTGGGGTAGCAATACTTATATCAGAAAAAGTGGACTTTAAAACAAAGGATATAGTAAGAGATAAAAAAAAAGCCACTACATAATGATAAAGAGAGCAATCCAACAGAAAGATATAACTATTATAAATATCTATGCACCTAATATAGGAGCACCTAAATATATAAAGCAGACTTTTATGGATATAAAGGGAGAGATCAACAGCAATACTATAATAGTAGGGGATTTCAATACCTCACTAACATCACTAGATAGACCCTCAAGAAAGAAAATTAACAAAGAAACAGCAGACTTAAAGGACACACTAGATCAACTTGATTTCATAGATATCTTCAAAAACTTCACCCTAAAGCAGCAGAATATACATTCTTTTCAAGTGCTCATGGTACATTCTCTAGCATAGACCACATGTTAGGGCACAAAAGTGGTCTCAACAAATATAAGAAGATTAAAATCATATCAAGCACTTTCTCTGATCACAATGGCATAAAACTAGAAATGAACCACAACAGAAAAACTCAAAAATTCTCAAACACATGGAAACAAATAGCAGGTTATTAAATAAAAAATGGATTAAGAATGAGATCAGAGAAGAAATAAAAAAATTTCTAGAATCGAATGATAATGAACATACAAAAACACAAAACTTATGTGACACTGCGAAAGCAGTAAGTACTGAGAGGGAAGTTCATTGCAGTACAAGCACACTTTAAGAAGCTAGAAAAAGCTCAAAGAAACAACTTCACCCTGCATCTAAAATCCCCTAAAAAAATAACAGCAAGTAAAGCCCAAATACAGTAGAAGGAAGGAAATAATAAAGATCAGAGCAGAAATAAATGACATAGAGGCTAAAGAAACAATACAGAGGATCAATGAAACTAGGAGCTGGTTCTTTGAAAAGATAAACAAGATTGATGAACTTTTAACTAGACTCACCAAGAAATAAAGAGAGAGGACTCAAATAAATAAAATTAGAAATGAGAGTGGAGAAATAACAACTATCACAACAGAAATTCAAAATATTGTAAGAAAATACTATAAAGAACTTATGCCAAAAAACTAGACAACCTAGATGAAATGGAAAAATTCCTTGAAACATACAATCTTCCAAAAACCAATCTGGAAGAATCAGAAAACCTAAACAGACCAATTACACCAAATGAGATTGAAACAGTTGTCAAAAACTCCCAACAAAGAAAAGTCCTAGGCCAGATGGCTTCACAAGTGAATTCTACCAAATATTCAAAGAAACTAACTCCTATTCTTCTCAAGCTATTTCAAAAAATTCAAGACGAAGGAAGACTTCCAAACTCCTTTTAAGATGCGAGCATAATTCCGATTCCAAAACCAGGCAAAGACAACACAAAGAAAGAAATTTATAGGCCAATATCACTGATGAATATAGATGCTAAAATCCTCATCAAAATATTAGCAAACTGGATCCAATAATATATGGAAAAAATCATACACCATAATCAAGTGAGATTTACTCTGGGGAGGCAAGGCTGGTACAATATTCACAAATCAACCAATGTGATTCATTACATAAACAAAAGGAAGGAGAAAAACCATATGAGAATTTTAATAGATGCAGAAAAAGCATTTGATAAAATCCAGCATCCATTCATGATCAAAACTCTCAACAAAGTGGGAATATAGGGAACTTATCTCAACATGCTAAAAGTCATCTACAGCCAACATCATACTCAATGGACAAAAAGTAAAAGCAATCCCCTTAAGATCAGGAACAAGGCAGGGGTGCCCCTTTCACTACTCTTATTCAACATAGTCCTGAAAGTCCTAGCCACTGCAATCAGACAAGAAGAAGAAATAAAAGGAATTCAAGTTGGAAAAGAAGAAGTTAAACTATCATTATGTCCAGATGATATGATATTGTATATAGAAAACCCTAAAGTCTCAGTCAAAAAACTACTGGACCTGATAAATGAATTCAGCAAAGTGGCAGGATATAAAATTAATACTCAAAAATCAGAGGCATTTTTATACACCAACAATGAACAGTCAGAAAGAGAAATTAAGGAAACAGTTCCCTTCACTATTACAACCAAAAAAAAATGTACCTAGGAGTAAATTTAACCAAGGAGACTAAAGATTGTAGTGGAAAATTATAAAACATTGATAAAGGAAATCAAGTAAGATACAAACAAATGGAAGCATATACTGTGCTCTGATTAGGAAGAATAAACATCATTAAAATGTCTATATTACCCAAAGCAATGTATAAATTCAATGCAATACCAATTAAAATACCAATGACATACTTTTAAGATATACATCACATATTCCAAAAATTTATATGGAACCAAAAAAGAACACAAATAGCCTCAGCAATCTTGAAAAGGAAGAATAAAGCAGGAGGTATCACACTTCCTAATATCAAGTTATACTACAAGGCTATTGTACTCAAAACAGCCTGGTACTGGCATAAGAACAGGCATATAGATCAATGGAACAGAACAGCAAACCCAGAAATAAACCCACAGCTCTATGGACAACTGATATTTGACAAAGAAGTTAAGGAAATACAATGGAGTAAAGACAGCCTCTTTAATAAATGATGTTGGGAAAATTGAACAGCTACTTGCAAAAAAATGAAACTAGACCACCAACTTACACCATTCACAAAAATAAACTCAAAAGGGAGAAAAGACTTAAATGTAAGCCGTGAAACCATAAGCATCTTAGAAGAAAACATAGGCAGTAAGCTCTCCGACATCTCTCGCAGCGATATATTTACTGACTTATCCTCACAGGCAAGTGAAATAAAAGACAGAATAAACAAATGGAACTGTATCAAACTAAAAAGGTTTGCACAGCTAAAGACAATAAGAACAGAATAAAAAGACAAACTACACAATGCGAGAACATATTTGACAATACGTCTGATAAGGGGTTAATAACCAAAATTTATAAAGGACTTGAAAATCTCAACCCCAGGAAAACAAACAATCCAATCAAAAAAATGGAAAAAAGAAATGAATAGACACTTCTTTAAAGAGGACATACAGATAGCCAACAGGCATATGAAAAAATGTTCAACATCACTAATCATTAGAGAAATGCAAATTGAAACCACAATGAGGTATCACCCCATACCAGTCAGAATGGCACTCATCAACAAAACAACACAGAATAAGTGCTGGCGAGGATCTGGACAAAAGGGAACCCTCCTGCACTGCTGGTGGGAATGCAGACTGGTGCAGCCACTGTGGGAAACAGTATGGAGATTCCTCAAAAAATTAAAAATTGAACTGCCTTTTGACCCAGCTATCCTACTTTTAGGAATATACCCTAAGAACACCATAGAACTGCTCCAAAGGGAGAAATGCACCCGCATGTTTGTGGCAGCATTGTTCAGAATAGCGAATATCTGGAAACAGCCCAAGTGTCCATCCGTGGACAAGTGGATTATAAAGCTTTGGTACATATATACTATGGAATACTACTCAACCATAAGAAATGATGACATCGGATCATTTACAATAACATGGATGGACCTTGATAACATTATACAAAATGAAATAAGTAAATCAGAAAAAACTAAGAACTATATGAATCCATACATAGATGGGACATAAAAATGAGACTCAGAGACATGGACAAGAATGTAATGATAACGGGGGTTGGGGTGGGGGGTGAGGAGGAGGTGAGGAAAGAGATAAGGGGTAGGGGGAGGAGAGGGGCACAAAGAAAACCAGATAGAAGGTGATGGAAGACAATTTGACTTTGGGTGAGGGGTATGCAACATAATCAAATGTCAAAATAATCTGAAGATGTTTTCTCTGAACATATGTATCCTGATTTATCAATGTCACTGCATTAAAATCAATAAAAATAAGATTAAAAAAAGAACTATACTATATAACTGAGAACTGCAGTATATTTAATAAATATACTTTTAATATTTGGTGATAATTACCAATGGTGCATCAAAAAGGAACTTTAAATTTTATATTTCAAAATTAATTGTAGAAGAAATTTCACAATAAAGCATCAAAACCCAGAACAGTAATATTATTATTAAATTGCTTAAAACAATTTGTCATTTTTAAGAGGAGATATCTGTTTTCTTTATAAAGTTTCAAAAATCAATAAAGCAAACAGGGAACAACCTAGATGATCTGTATGGAATAAAATATAAAGTCAGGAAATGACAAAAAATACAAACATCATTCTCTTTGTGCTAAAACACAATCCCTCCCACAACCTATTCATTGTTAATAATTGGGTGATTACTGATAATTCACTTGATATAACAACAAATAAGTGATAATGATCCCCAACATTACCCAGAGCTAAAATGTCACAATAAATTATACTATTTTAAGGAAAGCTTTGGTTTATAGTCATAATTTTCTATTAATTTTTAAATAAATTATTTAATTATTACCAACCAAAATTACTCCATAATTCATATAATTTGTTGTAAAAGACTACACATTGCTATTAAAAGTCGACCAAAAGAACTGTAATTAAATTTCATCTCCCTGTTCCACAAAGGATGGAATAAGGCACCATGAGAACAGCCCTATTTATTGGCAGGGTTACTAAAAGTCAAGCAGAATATCCCAGAAATGATCTTTAGTTAGGGTGTTTATGAGGCTATAGAATTATCCGGAATTTTGTCTCTTCAACCAAACAGCCACTTTGCTTTTGTTACTGGGTTATATGGGAGTCACTATAAAATTTTTTTTAAAAAGCCAACACTTTTTAGGATATATCCTGAACTTAAAAGACTCAACATCCTGGATGCACCTATCAATTATATTTCCTAGAAGACAGGATATAACTGAATTAGACATTCACGCACACAAAAAAAGGGGCAAACTGTTATATTAAGACATTTAAGATATGCTAGACTCCCTAATGTCTAGCCAAATACAAATGGCTGATTTGGGTATAAGTAACCATCATTAGTCCAGAAAATAGTTACTAAGGGTAACAGTTTTTATTCAATATAACAAAAGCCATAGTAACTCTTTTTAGCAAGTACTTGCAAAGTTAATTTTCTGGTAGAGATCTTTTTTATTACATATATAGCTTTTCTTCTTTAAATTTACATCTAATTCTAATCTTTCATTCTAAATTCTGTGTTGCTACAGCATACCTATGTTCTTTTATTACAATAACTCACATTTGAGAACTATACAAACATTTTTCTAAAGTAAACATAAAAATGACCAACACGTACATGAAAAGGTGCTGGACATAACTAACCACCAGGGAAATGCAAATCAAAATCATAATGAGATATCACCTCACAACTGTTAAAATGGCTATTGCCAAAAAGGCAAATGATAAGTGTGGATGAAGATGTAGAGAAAAATGAATATTTTTGTGCTTTTAGTGGAAATGTAAATTGATACAGCCACTATAGAAAACCGTATGGAGATACCTTTAAAAAGAGAAAATAAAACTTTCAAATAATCCAGCAATCCCTTTTCGTGTATATAGCCAAAGGAAATGAAAACAGGATCTCCAGGAGATATCTGCACACCCATATTCATTACAGCATCTTTCACAAGAGCCACTATATGGAACAGACTAAGATTTTGCAAATTCATACATGAATAAGGAAGGTTATATATGTATATATACTATGTATAATATATATATAAGATGTATACATATATATTTAAATACACACATATATATACACAATGGAATATTATTCAGCCAAGAGAAAGAAGAAAATCCTGCCATTTGTAAATACTTGAATGAAGCTTGAGAGTGTTATGCTAAGTGAAATAAATAAAAGAAAGAAAGACTAATACTGTATGATTTTATTTATACATGAAACCTAAAATATCCAAGCATAGAAACAGATAAGATTGGTGGTTAGCAGGGGTTAAGGGTTGGGTAAATGGGAGATGTTAGTTAAAGAGTACAAACTTCTAGTTATCAGATATATAAGTTTTGAGGATCTAATATACAGCATGGCAATTATAGCTAATACTGTATTACACACTTGAAAGTCACTAAGAAATTTTATCTTAAGTGTTCTCACCACACAAACAAAAAAAATATGTAATTACACAGCATAATGATGTTCCTTAAAACTGTAGAGGTAATCATTTTACAATATATATGTATATTAAAGTCATTGTGTTGAACACCTTAAAATTACATTATGTTGTAAATCAATTATACCTCATAAAGCTAGGGAAACAAAGAAAAGAGAAAAAACTGAATTGGAGAAACATTTTTATTTTATAATTCTCTCTCTTGGATTAAAAATCAATTTATTCATTCACCTAATTATTACTAAATGCTTTATTCACTAAGTGAATAAAGAAATAATTGAGGGATTCTCTACCTTCAAATAAAGGTAAGCACAGATTATTAGAGTTTAAAGAATCTTATTAATCATAAAAGTTATATATATAATTATATTAAAACATAGTTTTCTATATCAATAAAATATCTACTGTTTGAATTTATTATATGTGTATGGAAAAACCATCAACAAAATAAAAGACAGCCCACTAAATGGGAGAAGATATTTGTCATTTATATATCTGATAAGGGGATATTATCCAAAATTTTAAAAAAACTTACACAACTCAACACCAAAAACCTCCCCCAAAAAATCTAACTAAAAAATGGGCAAAGGACTTAAATAGACACTGTTCCAAAGAGGCCATACTGATGGCCAATAGACATGAAAAGATGCTCAATATCACTAATCATCAGGGAAATGAAAATTAAAACCACCATGAGCTATCACATCACACCTCTCAGCATGACTACCATCAATAAATCAACAAACAAGTGTTGGTGAAGATGCGGTGAAAAGGTAACCCTTATATACTGTTGGTGGGAATGCAGATTGGTGCAATGACTATAAAAAGCAATATGGAGCTACCTCAAAAAATTAAAAATAAAATTGCCTTATGAGCCAGTGATTCTATTTCTGGGACTATGTCTGAAGAAACGCAAAACACGGATTCAAAATAACATATGCTCAGTTATGTTTATTGAAACATTATTTATAATACCCTAGATTTGGAAGCAGCCCAAGTACCAATGAGTAGATGAATGGATATAAAAGCTGTGGTATACCTACACAACAGAATACTACTCTGCTGTAAAAAAGAAAGAAATCTTACCCTTTGTGAAAGCATAGATGGACCTGGAGAGCATTATGCTAAATGAAATAAGCCAGTCAAAGAAAGACAATTACCTCATAATTTCACTAGTATGTAGAATCTAATGAACAAAATAACTAGCAAAATAGAAACACGTTCATAGATAGCAAGCATGCTGACAACTGTTGGGGTGATGGGGGTGTTTAGGGGTCTTTAAGGGTAGGAATTGAATTTAAAAAAAGAGAGAGAAAATACTCATGGATACAAAAAACAGACTGCCAGCTGCCAGAGAGAGAGAGAGCTAGGGGCTAGGTGAAAACAATGAAATAATAAGGAAAAAAAGAGAAAGAAAACTCATAGACACAGACAACAGTATGGTGATTAGCAGAGGAAAAGGGGGTAAGAAGAGATAGAGATGGTAAAGGGGGATAAAGTGTGATGGAAGGAAATTCATCTTTACATGGTAAACACACAATACAATATACAAATGATGTATGATAGAACTGTACACTTGAAACCTATGTAATTTTATTAACCATCATCACCCCAATAAAGTCAATTAAGAAAAAGAGTACTGGTCTACCAACCCTTGCCTAGTTTTCCCTGAGAAGTAAATCTAATTTTAGAAAAAAAATGAGTGGACACTTACTGGCTATAATTTTTCACCAATAATGTACAGATTTATATTTTGTTATATATATGCATTATTTCTTAATTCCATAGAATTGCTTTATAAAAGTATAATTCCTGGGTCAAGGTAAACATGCATTTTAAACAGTTTTTATATATTTCAGCCAACTTCCTTAAAAAGAGCTCTATCCTTGCCAAAAATGGCTATCATCTGCTCTTTGCTTTGTCTTTGTCAACTAGGCATTAGATAATTAAGACCTTATTAGGTGTAATATTGTATTTTTTGGCTTTCCAAAACAGAAGACTTTTAATTTTTTATTTATTTTTTGTAAATTTTTATTTATTTGCTTTCACAATTTTTCTATGAGGACATTGTAGTTTTCATATGAATTATGAGAATTCTTCTTATGTTAAAGACATTATAGTTTTGTCTCAATATACACTGCATAATTTTCTCCATTTTTTGTCTCCTTGTTTTTTTAAATGATGTTCCATGTGATACAGAAGTTCTTTTTTATAAAGTTAAAACTATTCATCTTATAGATTCTACCTAAAAAATCAATATGCTTTCCATCACCTAAACAAAAGTAAAACATCAACATCTATATTTTGTTTGGTTTTTTGTTATTTGCACTTAAATCTTTGGTCACAGAGGCACTTACTTCAGAGATTCTGTGAAATAAAAATCTAGCTTATTTTCCAAATATTTATTTAATCAATTAGCTAGCACTGTATTTTGACTAACCCTTCTCTCACTGAAAATACTTTCATTGTAAAGTTCTGTAAAATGAGGGGTCATGTGTAAAGTAACCCAGCCATTCTGTTGGTAGAGCAGAGTTTGACTGTAACTTCAATGCTTTGATTATGCGGTGGCAATAAACTTGGTTCTCTCAAAGCAAAGAGAACCTCATTTGACAGGAATGCACCTGGGATCCAACCACAGTGTTACCTCGAGTAAATTACTTCTCTGCACCTGTTCCTAATCTGTAGAATGAGAAAAAATAATTGTACCTAACTCATCCTACTGTTATATGAGAATCAGAATCATTATTCAATGCATCTATTAAACAATATTTATTAAAAGCATACTTTGTAATAGGCATTTCTTTTGTGGTGTCATGATTATAGCTACCTTGAAAACACAGTTTGTAGAGGCAAATTATTTTGACTTCATTGAATTCAAATAATGACCTATATATAGTCCTGCTCCCAACATTTAAATCTCCTCTATACTTTCACCATTTGTGGAAAAGACACCTGGTAGTTATTTTAGACTCAAAGGATGAAGAAAAAAGCCTGGAAGTGGATAGTATATATTTAGTCTCCAGCACGGTACCTGACACAGAGCCAGAGGTGGGTGAATTTTGTGAATGAGTAACCAAATTAACAATTTCCTTCCCAGACAATTTTTCTTATGAAAAATAAAAAACAAATGCTCTTTAAACATAGTGTATGTTGTTTAATGAAAGTTTTTAAAATAATGTTTTAGGCAGAATAGATAGAAAAGGAAAAATACCCACACTCCCACCTCAAGGGAAAGGCCAGTATATACATGACAAAAGAAGCTGCAATGCTCTCTGATTCTTCAAGCATTCTTACTCATCCTTTTTCCTCACTCACAGGAATTCTAACCCTGAAAACTTCCAATTGCTTGATTAATACACCAAACAAGCACATAATCAGCCACCCCAGATCAAGGAAGGAGAAAATAATTCTCCTAATGAAACTCTCTGGATAAACATAATTGATTTTGTTTGCTCCCAAATTAAATCCTGATTTCTTGGTGTCCAGCAAAGTGCTTGAAGTCAGCACAGCAGGTGATTACAATACAGGTTGGGTCCAGACTGGATCTGATTCCTGGCTCTTCTACTCACATGTTATTTAAACTCCCAGTGTCTCATTTTCCTCATCTGTAAAAAGCAGGCATAGTAAGTGCCTACCAGATGGAAGTGTTGTGAGAATTAAACAAGTTAATATTTGTGAAGTACTTGGAATAGTACTGGCACCATAGCAAGCGCTCTTGCTTTGCCAAATAAATTAATCCACATTAACACTTGTTTAGTGGAGCCTTCCCTCACCAAGTTACAGTCTTTTTATATACTTCACAGCACCAATCATCAGGCGTGTACTCAAGTTTTAGTATTACATTAGCTTTGTAACAATATGACTATCTTACCCTACCAGACGGTAAGCTACTGAGGGCAGAAATATGAATTTATTGGCATATTTGTGTGTTGCTATTATGCATAGAGAGGATTATTCAAAGATTCATTTGGTTTTCTTAATTTGTTAATCAAATAAATTTCTAAACTGATTTTTCCTTTAGGGGTCTTTGGGTAAGCTTTGGTATAATTTACAAACTTAGTCTATTAAATTCCTTTAAGAAAATAATCATTGTATCAAATAATTGTGGTGCTTGAGATCTAATCAGATCTCAGCATAGTGAGCTTTCTTAAACATTAAGGCCAAGTTGTGATTTGATTCAAAACTGCAGCCCTGTCATGCTCTGAAAGGAATCTTCAATCCTTTTTCTACAAATCTTACCTCAAGAGATCATCCTCCTTAGCACTATTATATTTATTTATTAGTAACATCTCTCCATCAGATGTAAAATGACATTAGATTGAACATAGAATATATCTTTTGGCATTGTCTGACTTGTAGGCATAAATTTAACATCTTTCTACTTACATATTATTACTCATGATGGCATTGCTTGAACTCAGACCAGTGCCTGGCTCATGAATGAATTAGAAAAATACCAGTTTAGAGAGGCATTAGAAGAAGTTATTCATTAATACAATCCAGGCACCTCTTTACATTGCTTTAGAAAAGAAAAGTAAATCCTTTAAATTTCCAATTTATTTAGTAATCTTGGAGAAAAAATTATTTTAAGTGCCTAGAGCCCTCATAACTCATTGTTAAGCTGTAGCATAATAAGAAGTATAAAACCATGACTAAAATATTTACACTCTACTCCAGTCCCTATAAAAAATAAATCACTAGTTTATTCATCTTGCCTAATGACACAGAAGGGCAAAACAAGTATCCAAACAATGAATAATAATGCAGGAACCCAGAGTGTAAAATCAATATGGCAGATCAGTAGAGTTGCACTTCATTTTAATGTTCTGAATGCAATAGAGCTTACTTCTGAATTATATATGTGTATTGACCTAATTACATAAGTATTGGCTATTCTTTTTCTGAAGCTTTTTTTCAGTCTCGCTATGATTACGATGTCAATATGTATAGCTATAGCAACACTGAGTTTAAACTTAATTGTGAATGATAGTGATATGCCATGAGATAATCCAGTCACATGGCCCCAGAACATGGGTGGCATTAGACAATCAATGATAAGTTAGTAATTTCCTACATATATTATAGATTTCTTTTAAAAAATGATTATTTTATCCCCAATAATTTGGGGGCTAGTCTCTTCCTTAGCTTGTCAAGATTTATAACACAGAGAAATGATAACTAGTATGACTGAATCGTGGTCAATATTGATGACTTTTTTATGACTTTTTTTAATCAATTACTTCATCACTAAATTTAATATTAAGGCCACCTAATATAAAAATTCTTTGATCTATTGACTGATTTCTACACATAAACATTCCTAAAGTTTATGTGTATATAAAGGACATCATTTAATATTAGTTATTATATATTTGATATATTTCCAATAAGGATACTGTTTTTAAAATGCTCTATTTAATTATTTCTCCTTTTATTGTTTTATTTTTAAGAGAAAGTTTGCACATAGTTACTACAGTTGTTAAGGCTTCGGGATAAGAAATAATGCTATTGCTCATTACATTTTAATTAATTTCTTTTTACTGTTTTACCGATCAGTGACATTAAGGAAATACTCCAAATGCTTTAAGAAATTGGAGGGAAAAGCATTTCACTTTACTTTTATATTTCTGAGAACTCTCACTCAAGGATCTGGACTCTCCAGTTTTAGAAGAACAGAAATACGTGGATCACATTAATCATTTAGAGAATGCTATGAAAAAATGATGGTGTCCAGACTAAGGTTTAAGAGTTGTTGTATATGTATCATGGTAAAGTAGTCATGCATCATCCTGTGTTTTCTTATTTGCCTCTGCAGGGATGCCAGATGAGATGAACCTCAGTGATGTAAAGCAAATCCATCAAACAGACGGTGATAATACCTTAGACACAGCAGGAGCAGGATGTACAGCAGCAACAGAGTCAATGACATTGACTCTGATGGGTGTGGTGATGTTATTCCCTGGGCTTTGGTAACTGCACTCTTCTCCCCTGATATATATGTCTTCTTGAAGTCTAATTACTCTCCCTCTCTATCTGATTGGAATAAGATTTTTTTATGTAACAGTTATATTTATGAAAAGGTATGTAACACCTCTTATAAAATATGTTGGAAAGTTTGCAAAGTATGTAAAAATCAACATTTAAAGTATAGAATGTTTGAAAAGCTGTCTCCTTTGAATCTAGTTTAAACCTTCTTAAATTCTAACATAGTAAATCTGCAAATACAGAATCTGTTATTTTATCATCCTAAATTCCAAACCCATTCCTTTCTAAAAGAAAAATATTTTGGATGAAGATGTATTTGCAGGACAATGCAAACATTACAGAGTGTTTCTTAAGTACTGGAATAAGGATTCCATTAAATGAATCAAAATAAACAATGGCAAGTAGTATGCATGCATTTTTAAGAAAATCTTCCATTTTTGTAAGTTATAGAAAGAAATTACTGAACACCTATACAGTATAGAGTAGATTGCTGAGAAACATTTCACATAATTTCATTGAAGAAGATTGATAATTTCTATTCACTGTAATTTAGCCACTGACAAACCTTAACTGATTATTTTGGTAGTTTCTGATCTATATTCCATTGTATTCAAAATCCAATCTGATATTGTAGCTCTGTTCCTGCCTTTCTCGTTGCCTAATAGATTTAGCTATGTTGCAAAGCACATGCTTGTTCTAGGAATATCTCTAATAAATCCATTAATTATCTGGTGGAACATTTTTAAAAATATTGATCATATTTTCCTGGAAAAATTATATATCCATCCATTTCCAAAATATTATTTGCTATTTCTTTTTATACCTTGATATTAAACAATTAACTGTCTATATACATTTCTAAGGTTCCAATGAATATCTAAAGACATACTAATACAAAAAATAAGGTATGCAATGTTTTAGCTCTTCTCTTCATTGCACATTAGCAAAGCTGCTAATCCACAGTCTCTGATTTTCCAGCTATGATGAGATGCTTTGACACTGATTATGATATTTCTATTGCTGCACTTAAGGATGAAAAGATAAATCAGCTTTTATTAAGAAGTAATTACATCCTGTTGATAGCCTAAAAAAATTGTTATTAACACAAAGTGACAGAACAAAAAAAAGAAGAGCTGAGCCTAAAAATAAAATTTTAAAAATCAAAAGAATTTTAAGTGACTTCTGAGAATGAGTTACTGAGGACTCCACTAATAGCTAATATCTGTAAGGTGAAATCATTCTCTCCAAATCATGAAACAGTATATGATCAAACTGTGTTCTCTCTTAGAGTCTCAATTAACCAAACGCTCTGACGATGGTCAGTTTAAATCATAATATGTTCAAACTGCCAAATCAGATTTTATTATCTGTTCAAACATGTTTCAGAACTAAAAGGGTTATTTCATCTGCCAATTCTGGATTTCATTTTTCTAGTTTTTTATTCCAGACTTTAATATTTATTTGATTATGTACTTGGTTTATAACTCATTTGCTCCACCACAATCTACAAATTATATCTTAAAAATAGTTTTTAAAATTTTTACTTCAACATCAACTCATTATTTACAGAACTCTGAAACAAATAATAATAACTTGCTACACTCCAGCCCACATCATAATTGATTTGTTCTGACAAAACTTCTGACCCAACCTAGAAGAATTCTGAGGAAATCAAACTGAAAGGCATGGTTTAGCAATCTAAGATGTTTCTGGATAAAATTAGTTGATAAGAGATCATTTTAGATATGGCAAAATATTGATAAAAGCAGAGTAATAACAAAGTTAATAGTGTGAATGGAGTGACCTAAGATGACAGTGAAATAGGTGGATGCTACACTCACCTCCTCCTAAGACCAAACTGAAATTACATCTATAATGTAGAACAATCAACCTGAGTAACCAACTGAACACTAGCTAAATAAAAGTCTTATAACCAAGATTTACTGAAGAAGGCACATCAAAGCTGGTAGGAAGGGCAGAAACATGAAAAGGGCTAGCCCCAAACCCATAGGTGGTAGCTGAAATTCCAAAGGAGCTAAAGCTGCAAAGTTTTCTTCTGAGGAGTGTCTTGTCTCAGCCCCAGGTTAAGCTCCTCAGCCCAGAGCTGGGAATAAGTACCCACATAATATCTAGCTATGAAAAGTCAGTGAGGATTCTGCTGCCAGGGTCACTAACCATCATAGAAATGCAAATAAATTAAAACCACAATGAGATATCACTTCATACCTGTCAGAATGGCTATCATCAATAAATCAACAAACAAGTGTTGGTAAGAATGTGAATAAAGGGAATGCTCATCTACTGTGGGAAGAAATGCAGATTGGTGCAGCCACTGTGGAAAGCAATATGGAATTACCTCAAAAAATTAAAGATGGAATTGCCTTTTGACCCAGTGATTCAACTTCTGAAAATATACTCAAGAAAACCCAAAATACTGATTCAAAAAATATATACATCCCTATGTTCATTGCAGCATTACTTAGAATAGCCAAGATTTGGAAGCAGCCCAAGTGTTCATCAGATGAACAGATTAAAAATAGCTGTGGTATATTTACACAATGGAATACTTTGTAGCTTTAAAAAAAATAAAAATAAAAAAGGACATTTTACCCTTTGCGATAACATGAATGGACCTGGAGATTATTATGCTAAGTAAAATAAACCAGGCAGAAAAAAACAAAAATAAATACCATATGATTTCACTGATATGTAGAATCTAATGAACAAAAGAAAAAAATAAAATAAAAACAGACTCATAGTTCCATAGTTCCTGAGAACAGACTGACAGCTGTTAGAGAGTAGGAGGTTTAGGATACTAGGTGATAAAGGTGAAAAGATTAAGCAAAATAAAATAAAATTTATAAACAGGCAATAATAGTACAGTAATTACCAGAAGACAGAGGAGTGTGGGGGTGGGTAGAAAAGAATAAAGGGGCAATAAATGGTAACCGAAAACTTGACTTTGGGTGGTGAACACAAAATAAAATATACAGATGATGTATTATAGAATTGTATACCCAAAAACTATATAATGTTATTAACCAATGTCACAACAATATATTCAATAAAAATTAAAAGGAAAAAATAGTATGAATGAATATTTATTACCAAGTATATTTTGTATACTCAAATGAGTGTTGTCCACATCCAGGTAGGCGCCTTGGAGACAATATATATCATAATGGTGCTAAAGCTCAAAACACTTGAAAGTTTTCTGAAATATTTTAAGAGATGGAGACATAATTTTTAATAATCTCAATGAGGATATTCATCCTTTAACTCTACTGCATTTTACATTTATATAGCTCTTTATAATTTACAAAATCTTTTTTGTTTTGTTTTGTTTTATTTTTAGTGAAAGAGAAAGACAGACAGGGACAGACAGACAGGAAGATAGAGAGATGAGAAGCATCAACTCAGAGTTGTGGCACCTTAGTTGTTCATTGATTGCTTTCTCATATGTATCTTAACCAGGGAGCCCCAGCCAAGCCAGTGACCCCTTGCTCAAGCCAGCAACCTTGAGCTCAAGCCAGTGACCTTGACCTTCAACCCAGTGTCCTTTGAACTTAAACCAGTGACCATGATATCATGGCAACGAATCCACACTCAAGCCAACAATCTTGGGTTTTCAAACTTGGGGTCCTCACATTTCAGACCGATGTTCTATCCACTCCACCACTGCCTGTTCAGGCTACAAAGCTCTTTCAGGGTGAGATAAGGTATCTCATCTAACCTTCCTCATCATCAAGGATGGGCTTGATTTTTAGTCAAATAAAAACAATGACAATTTTTTTAATATGGCTCAGAATTTGCTTCTGAATATTTTTCATCAGTAAAACCTACAAAGTGTTTGAGCATAGTACAATTGTTAGAAAGCATTTCTACTTTCAAAATGACTTAAAGAATAGAATTTAAATTAATGGATATATTTTAAAATATCACACATCTTTATAGTCTTAAATAATACTGGGATCATTTAAATCAGATCATATTCATGAATCTCTGAGTTATTTTTACATAAACTTAAGTGATCATGAAATACAACATTTTGTATATATTGAAAAAGAAAGTTAACAATCTGAACTAACATCTTGTTGGCATTTCCTCTGTATAGACATAATAATAACTGCTTTTATAAACAGTCTACTGTAGTCTCCTCAATAACATTATTTCTGTTTTACCAATGAAAAATCTGAGTCTTAGAAATATTATGTAATTTGATGTCATACAACTAATCATAGAAGAATCACCTGGGTGAGTATAATGTTTAAATAAACTGTATATATTCTTAGTTCAAAGGTAGGGTTGTTTCAAAACAGTAGTAAAAAAAAAACATGAGGTTAGAATAAAATCATTTAGAGGTAATTTAAGTCTCAAAACTAGGATTTAAATAACAAATACAATCGACTGTACCATTGTACTAATTATCAAAGCACACATTAGTGTACAAGCATAATGAATAGGAGAAATGTAAATATAAACATTTTTAGGGCCAATCTGTACCTTCTCACATGTGTAAATCCAAAACACATCAACCCCCAAAATAAATCAGCTATCAAAAATGAGAAAGAAAACATGTTTTTTAGCTATCATGAACTGGTTCTTTTATGAAACTGTAGGGTATAGAACATTTTTTTGGCCATAAAATACAAGATGACAAAAACATGAAGGAAGAAAACAGGAAAGGAGGGAGAGATAGAGGGGAAAGAGGGATGAAGGAAAATTGATGTTGCAGAATATTATTTTAAGTCTTTAATTTGCCTTTTTATCCTCTACTATTCAGAGACATCTTTTTAATAAAATGTCTAGAGTGTTCTCTTCTCATTAAAAGTCAGATGTTAATAAGCCACTTACTCCCAACAGTTAGATTTTTCAAATTGCTCAACAATGATGCTTTGAAAAAGACTTAATTAGCTTATTCCTAATTGTTTTCTATCACTAAAAATATTGTTTGTATCATCAGAATTCTTCAAGTACTAATAACAATTGCTTTTTTTTAAAAGAATGAATCCAACATTGACTCTCATTATTCTATGACATATTCAATGAGTAGACAGACTGTGATGTTGGTATTTGTTCAGGTTACAATCTTCAGTATACTACACAATTATATGGTTTATGTGAAAATTCAGAAATAATAAGTCTTAATGTTTTAGGTATAACTTTGGGAATATCATGTTTTTTATTGAACACAGATTGCTGTATATAAATAATTACTGATCAAAATTACAATAATTTTTAGGCTGAAAGTCTGCTTTTTTGTTTGTTTGTTTTTTGCCTTTGCTAGAGTTACATGATGACTGAATTGCTATTCATTACCATTCTTGTATAAATAAATATTTGATCAAATGTGTTTTATAAACTATCCTCTCTGTCTTTATAGGAAGAAATAAATTGAAGAATCTTATCACAATATAATTTATATCTTCCTAGTAACAACAGCAATAACTTATTGGAACAGGGTCAGGTAGAGATAATCTTAACAGATATATTTTAAAACATCTGATTCCAGTCTTTCACCTTCTTAAACTTGTAAACTATCGTATTGGAATCATCTTTACCAAGAAGTTTATGAGATCACACATCCTACTTTCTCCCAAAATTTTTACTTTGAGTACCTGACAGAACAGGGGGAAAGAAGTGGGACTAGAGGAATTTGAACCACCATAAAATCAGAAATAAAATAGTGAATATTTAAGGATAAAAACTGGCTGGAGATAGAGAAATGAGATTAACTCATAGGAATGGCTCAGTAATTTGATAAGTAAATTCTTATTTTTATGAGTTTCAATACCTAATTTTGAGAAATAATGAACTGGAAGAAATAAATGTTTTTAGAAGAAGAGTTGAAGGATGGTCTCTGATTTTCTTCAGATTACCTAGCCAAGACCATCAGAATTAGAAGAAGAAAAAAAATTGCAAGACAAATGCTGTGAGTAGTCAAGCGTGTTCAGCAATATTTGCCTTATTCTATGTCTTTAAGAAATCTAAGGACTGCCCAGGTAAAGAATTCAACAGCAGCAATTTCTTAAGAATGAGGTTGAAAGACCCACATAGAATCAAGAAAGATGCCACCTGCACAACTGTAGTTAAAATTGACAAAAGCTTCCAGAATGTAATAAGCATAGTCATTATGCTTTTCTGACTCACCTCATACATAACACACATTTTTGTACTACTGTTTCTACTTCTTGTTTTCTTATCTATAAAACAGAGATAACTATGTTTAAGTTGGCATTACTTAGAAAAATAGATAATGCAGCACATATTAGGAACCCATCTGGAGCATAATAAGACTTAATAATTCCTTCCCTGGGATTCCAAGATGGCCACCTCCCAAGACCAATCTGGATTACAAATTAATTTAAGAACAATCATCTTGAAAAGCCAACTTTGGACTAAATGAAGAGAAGTACATAACCAAGTACCACAGAAGAAGCCATATTGAGACTGGTAGGAAGGGCTGCCCAATCCCAGGAAAGAATGGTGCTGTGGGTCTGGAGGGAGTCTCATTGTGGGGAGGTTTGCTGTGAGAGGTGGGGGTCTTAAGCTTCAGTCCAGGCACCCGAGCTTAGCACACCACAGCCTAGAAGAGGCACCCACATAGCATTTAACCATGAAAAAAAGCCAAGGTTTCTGTCTGTGAGAAAGAGACAGGAGCTCTCAGAGATGCAGGATTTGTCTTAAAAGTCCCATGAAGTGGCTGTGAAAATCTTGTTCACAGCCACTTACCAGGGGCTCCAGCAGAGGGAGGGCTAAGAGGAACAGAGTTGCCTGATGAGAGTGTGAAGTTGGTGGCCCAGGCAGAGAGACACTGGGAGTGACAGACACCAGAACCCCTGTGCTGAGTCATTCTCCAATATTGCCATCACCATCTTTCTCGGGTGGAGTTGTCCCCTCTGTGTGACATCAGCCTGGGGGAAAGCCACTGTGCCACCCTCAGGAGTCTCTCCTGCTCCACCCTATGGAGACTGGGCCATTCTGAGAAGTGAGCCAGGAAGCAGGGGGCACATCAGTGACTCAGTTTTCTGGCATTGAGCCTGGAGCTTTTCCCTATGGTCTCCTGAGAATATGACTGGTGCTCCCACCTCACAGGAGACTAGTAAAAAATGTCAGTACTGTGAGCAGATCACATCTCTGGGTCTCAGGCCACACCCACTAGACTCCTGGGGGTCACACACTACTAACTACATTCTGTGAAAACAGTCTGGACAGACTGACACCTGGGGCTGAGAGGTGGAAGCCACACCCATCACCCTTCCTAACCCCTGAATTGACCCAAGCTCTAGACTTTACAAGAGTTTTTTTTCAGTGGCTGAACCCAACAAGCATCCAGCAGAGAGAGGCTGCAGGAGGTGGGATTCAGGGAACCTTGACCTTTTGCTAACTTTCCCCCAGGTCTAGTGTGGATAAAAACCAGACTAGGTGTTTGGCTTGTTATTTCCATATTCACCTGTACCAACAGAAGAAACCACAAACTCTGGCTAGTTTGTAGCTCCAAGAAGGTTGCAGAGGGTCAGTCGCAGGCAATGTGGAGACTGGACTGTAATAAGTTTCTTCCAGGAAAGCCCAGGGCCAGCACATCTAGTAACCAACTATGAAAAGCATTGGTTCAGGACTTAATGATGCTTGCTGGTAGTGTATCCTAAGGGAGGGTTTATCAGACACCAAGTCCAGCTGAGGCAAGTTCTGCTTTCTGTGGTCAGCATTGGCATAATGGCTTGGAGCACATTGGACAGGGTGGAGCTTCATAGCTGGCCAACTCAGGTCACATATATCCTGCCATACTGGGCTAGAATCTTCAGGGGCAGGGAGAGGCTTGGAGCCTTGACATTCAAAGTGTGAATCACCTCGAGCCTATTGTTGGCTACAGGTGAGGGTCTTAACCACATTCTGAGGGGCACAGTCAGCCACAGAGGAGGACATTCTGTCTTCCTCCCTAAAATCAGGTGTGCACCAGCTGAAAGAACTTCTGCAGAGGGGACTGTTAGCCCCACCAAATCTCAACCTGATGCTCACTTCACTGGGGAGAAAAAGATTTGGAGTATCTAGCAGTGTCTGAGAACTAGGCTCTGGAGTAAGGGTCACTTTCTTTCTGCTGAACTCCTGAACAAAGACCCCTGGATTAGGGAGTCTCACTAACATTGTATTCCCAAACTCAGCTGCACTAACCCACCAAGCTTGGAACCTTATAGATGGGTTGCTGGGTGAGGTCAGTCTGAACATTCACTGCAGGCTTTCCAAAGAAGACTCTGGGAAGACCACACAGCTACAAGAGGAGGTGGAGCAGCTGAAAAGTGGAGGCAAATCTTACAGAGTTTGGGGCTTTTATGGAACTGCTATCACCTCTAAAGGTGAAGAAGTTGATCCTCATACATAGGCTGGCCCTTCCTACACTACTCAGGCAAAGAATATATATACAAAAACAGTGAAGAGCAGTAGCTCCAGACATATAACCCATCCCATGGTAAGTTATAAACAATGGCTTGCATCAACCCAATAAGACCCAGAACCAACACAACCCATAGTGGGTGGCAGACAACACCAATGCTAGGCTCACATACGTACATAAACAGCACACTCAAAGGAGAAGTCCAGCAAGCATTAGACATTGTGGAGAATGAATATGCCAAACAAAACAGAAACTGCACAATGTTTAATACACATGATCAAGTTTGACCCTTAGAGCCAGCCAGCCTGAAGAGATAACCTCACCAATAAAAGGGCATACTACATTTAATACACACATACAACAGCAGGGTAAATAAGATCCTCAAGAAGCATTCCTAGACCAAGAAACTCTGCAGGCCTAGAGGTCAGTATCACTGAGCCCATCTTCCTCATACAGACAACACAACAAATTTCAATGTCAGAGCAGAGCTAGTTAATACATAGATAAAAATGAGAAGACAAAGAAATATGACCAAATGAATCAATAAGAGAAATCCCTAGAAAAAGAACTAAATGAGGCCTTGGCCGGTTGGCTCAGTGGTAGAGCATTGGCCTGGCATGCGGAGGTCCCGGGTTCGATTCCCGGCCAGGGTACACAGGAGAAGCGCCCATCTGCTTCTCCACCCCTCCCCCTCTCCTTCCTCTCTGTCTCTCTCTTCCCCTCCCGCAGCCAAGGCTCCATTGGAGCAAGGATGGCCCAGGCGCTGGGTATAGCTCCTTGGCCTCTGCCCCAGGCGCTAGAGTGGCTCTGGTCGCAACAGAGCGATGCCCCGGAGGGGCAAAGCATCGCCCTCTGGTGGGCAGAGCGTCGCCCCATGGTGGGCGTGCCGGGTGGATCCTGGTCGGGCAGATGCGGGAGTCTGTCTGACTGTCTCTCCCCATTTCCAGCTTTAGAAAAATACAAAAATAAAATAAAATAAAATAAAATAAAGAACTAAATGAAATTGAAGTTTGAAGTACCCAACTTTCAAACATAGAGTTAAAAATAATGGTTATTAGGATGCTCAATGACCTTAGAGAAGTAATTGATGATCACAATGAGAACTTAAACAAAGAGATAACAAGCATCAAAAAAGACATTGAAATAATAAAAATACCCAGTCAGAAATTATAAATACAGTATCAGACATGAAGAGAAGAAATCAAGATCAGGGTGGATGAAATGGAGAATCAAATCAGCAATTTGGAGGACAAGAGACACATAGGCACAGAAGCAGAGCAGCAAAAAGAAGAGGCTCAAAAAGACAAAGGAAACTCTAAGAGACCTCTGTGACAATATGAAGAGAAACAACATTCACATCATAGGGGTTCCTGGAAGAGACGAGAATGAACAAGGGATAGAGAACTTGACTGAAGAAATCATAGCCAAAATTTTACCTAATTTGATGAAGGAAAAAGTAACACAAATTCAAGAAGCACAGAGTCCCATTAAAGAGAAACCTAAGGAGGCCTACACCAAGATACATCAAAATTAAAATGCCAAAGTTAAGAGACAAAGAAAAAATACTAAAAGCTGCAGGAGAAAAACAGTTAATTACCTATAGAGGAGCTGCATAAGGATGACATCTGACTTCTCAACAGAAACACCTCAGGCCGGAAGGGTATGGCATGAAATATACAAAGGCATACAACACGAGAACCTAAATCAAAACAATTCTATCAAACAAAGCTATCATTTAAAATTGAAGAAGAAATAAAAAGCTTCCCAGACCACAAAAAAAAGCTCAAGGAGTTTATTACAACCAGACCATTACTGCAAGAAATGTTAAAAGGCCTGCTTTAAAAAAAGCAACTATATATATAAAATAATAAAGAGAAAGAGGATTTTAGGCTTAAAGAATAAAGTGGCAATAAATAAGTACATATTAATAATGACCTTAAATGTAAATTGATTAAAGGATCCAATCAAAAGACATAGGGTAACTACATTGATAAGAAAACAAACCCATATATATGCTGTTTACAAGAAACCCACCTCAAAAAAGTGATACACATAGACTGAAAATAAAGGGATGAAAAATAATATTTCATGCAAATGAAAATGAAAAAAAGGTGGAGGTTGCAATATTTATATCTGACAAAATAGCCTTTAAAATAAAGGCTATTATAAGGGACAAAAAAGGTGATTACATAATCACAAAGGGAGCAATCTAACAGGAGAATATAACCATTATAATTATTTATGCACCCAGTATAGAAACACCTAATTATGTAAAACAGATTTTGATGGACATAAAAGGCTAGATAGATAGCAATATTATAATAGTAGTGGATTCTAATGCCTCACTAACATCAGTGGATAGATCCTGCAGACAAAAAATTAAAAAAAGAAACATCAACCTTAAATGACACACTAGATCAACTAGATTTAATTGATATTTTCAGAACATTTCACCACAAAGCAGCAGAATATACATTTTTTAAGTGCTCATGGCATTTTTCTAAAATAGACCATATGTTAGGACACAAAGAAAGTTTCAAGCTTAAGAATATTGAAATCATATAAAGCATCTTCTCTGACCGCAATGACAAGAAACTAGAAATCAACTACAATAGAAAAACTAAAAAAAAGGCCATATTACCCAAAGCAATATACAAATTTAATGCAATTCCCATCAAAATCCCTATGACATTTTTTAAAGAACTGGAACAAAAAAATCATCAGATTTATATGGAACTATAAAAAACCCCGAATAGCCAAAACAATCCTAAGGAAAAAGAATGAAGCTGGGGGCATTACAATACCTGACTTTAAACTATATTATAGGGCCACAATAATCAAAACAGCATGGTATTGGCAAAAAAATAGACACTCAGACCAATGGAACAGAATAGAAAGCCCAGAAATAAAACCACATATATATGGTCAAATAATCTTTGATAAAGGGGCCAACAACACACAATGGAGAAAAGAAAGCCTCTTCAACAAATGGTGTTGGGAAAACTGGAAAGCCACATGCAAAAGAATGAAACTCGACTACAGCCTGTCCCCGTGTACTAAAATTAATTCAAAATGGATCAAAGACCTAAATATAAGACCTGAAACAATAAAGTACATAGAAGAAGACATAGGTACTAAAATCATGGACCTGGGTTTTAAAGAACATTTTATGAACTTGACTCCAATGGCAAGAGAAGTGAAGGCAAAGATAAATGAATGGGACTACATCAGAATTAAAAGCTTTTGCTCAGCAAGAGAAACTGATATCAAAATAAACAGACAGCCAACTATATGGGAACTGATATTTTCAAACGACAGCTCAGATAAGGGCCTAATATCCAAAATTTACAAAGAACTCATAAAACTCAACAACAAACAAACAAACAATCCAATAAAAAAATGGGAAGAGGACATGAACAGACACTTCTCCCAGGAAGAGATACAAATGGCCAACAGATATATGAAAAGATGCTCAGCTTCATTAGTTATTAGAGAAATGCAAATCAAAACTACAATGAGATACCACCTCACTCCTGTTAGATTAGCTATTATCAACAAGACGGGTAATAGCAAATGTTGGAGAGGCTGTGGAGAAAAAGGAACCCTCATTCACTATTGGTGGGACTGTAAAGTAGTACAACCATTATGGAGGAAAGTATGGTGGTTCCTCAAAAAACTGCAAATAGAACTACCTTATGACCCAGCAATCCCTCTACTGGGTATATACCCCAAAACCTCAGAAACATTGATACGTGAAGACACATGTAGCCCCATGTTCATTGCAGCACTGTTCACAGTGGCCAAGACATGGAAACAACCAAAAAGCCCTTCAATAGAAGACTGGATAAAGAAGATGTGGCACATATACACTATGGAATACTACTCAGCCATAAGAAATGATGACATCAGATCATTTACAGCAAAATGGTGGGATCTTGATAACATTATAAGGAGTGAAATAAGCAAATCAGAAAAAAACAAGAACTACATGATTCCATACATTGGTGGAACATAAAAATGAGACTAAGAGACATGGACAAGAGTGTAGTGGTTACCAAGGGTGGGGGGGAGGGAGGACATGGGAGGGAGGGAGGGAGAGAGTTAGGGGGAGGGGGAGGGGCACAGAGAACTAGATGGAGGGTGACGGAGGACAATCTGACTTTGGGCGAGGGGTTTGCAACATAATTTGATGACAAAATAACCTAGACATGTTTTCTTTGAATATATGTACCCTGATTTATTAATGTCATCCCATTACCATTAATAAAAATTTATTAAAAAAAAAAAAAAATAAAGAAAAACTAAAAAAAAACAACCAAACAAAAAAAACCCTAAACATTTGGAGGCTAAATAGCATGTGATTAAATAACAAATGGGTTAACAATAAGATCATTAGAAATCAAATTATTTCTTGAAACAAATAAAAATGAACATACAACTCAAAATCTATGGAACACAGCAAAAGCAGTTCTGTGAGGGAAGTTCAAAGTATTATAAGCAAACTTTAAGAAGCAAGACAAAGCTCAAATAAACAATCTAACACTGCACCTAAAAGAACTAAAAAAAAAGAACAACAAATAAAGCCCAGATGAAGTAGAAGGAAGGAAACAGTGAAGATCAGAGCAGAAATAAATAACATAGAGGATAAAAATACAATTCAAAGATCAATGAAACCAACAGTTGGTTCTTTGAAAAGGTAAACAATATTGATGACCCTTTACCCAGACTCATCAAGAAAAAAATAGAGTGGACCCAAATAAATAATATTAGAAGTGAGTGGAGAAGTAATAACTGATACCACAGAAATACACAGGATTGTAAGAAAATACTATAAAGATCTATATGCCAAAATGACCTCAGCAAAATGTGTAAATTCCTAGAAAAATAAAATCTTTTAACACTGATTCTGGAAAAATTAGAAACCCTAAGCAGACTGATTACAACAAATGAAATTGAAACAGATATCAAAAAAACAAAAACAAAAAAACCTCCCAGCAAGCAAAAGTCCTAGACCAGATGGCCTCAGAGGCAAATTTTACCAAACATTCAAGGAATAACTGACACCTATCATTCTCAAGATATTTTTAAAAATTCAAAACAAGAAAAGAATTCCAAGCTCATTTTACCAGGCAAGATTTATCCTCATTCCAAAACCAGGTAAAGACACTACAAACAGCAGTTCAATTTTTAATTTTTTTGAGGAATCTCCATATTGTTTTTCAGAGAGGATGCACCATTCTGCATTCCCACCAGCAGTGCAGGAGGGTTCCCTTTTCTCCACATCCTCGCCAGCACTTATTCTGTGTTGTTTTGTTGATGAGCGCCATTCTGACTGGTGTGAGGTGATATCTCATTGTGGTTTTAATTTGCATTTCTCTAATGATTAGTGATGTTGAGCATTTTTTCATATGCCTATTGACAATCTGTATGTCCTCTTTGGAGAAGTGTCTACTCATTTTTTTCGCCCATTTTTTGATTGGATTCTTTGTCTTCCTGGTATTGAGTTTTACAAGTTCTTTATAAATTTTGGTTATTAACCCCTTATCAGACATATTATCAAATATGTTCTCCCATTGTGTAGTTTGTCTTTTTATTCTGTTCTTATTGTCTTTAGTTGTGCAAACCTTTTTAATTTGATATAGTCCCATTTGTTTATCTTGTATTTTATCTCACTTGCTCACGGAGATAAATCGGCAAATATATTGCTGCGAGAGATGTCAAAGAGCTTACTGCCTATGTTTTCTTCTAAGATGCTTATGGTTTTACGGCTTACATCCCACTTTTAAGAATATACCCCAAGAACACCATAGCACTGTTTCAAAAGGAGAAATGCACCCCCATATTTATGGCAGCATTGTTCACAATAGCAAAGATCTAGAAACAGCCCAAGTGTCTGTCAGTGGATGAGTGGATTAAAAAGCTTTGGTACATATATACTATGGAATACTACTCAGCCATAAAAAATGATGACATTGGATCATTTACAACAACATGGATGGACTTTGATAACATTATACTGAGCAAAATAAGTAAATCAGAAAAAACTAAGAACTATATAATTCCATACATAAGTGGGACATAAAAATGAGACTCAGAGACATGGACAAGAGTGTGGTGGTTATGGTGGGGGGGGAGAGGGAATGGTGTGGGGGAGGGGACAGGCACAAGAAAACCAGTTAGAAGGTGACAGAAGAAAATTAGATTTTGGGTGATGGGAATGCAGCATAATCAAATGTCAAAATAACCTTGAGATGTTTTCTCTGAACATATATACCTGATTTATCAATGTCAATTAATAAAATAAAATATCAGGGTAAATAAAAAGACACTACAAAAAAGGAAAACTATAGGCCAATATCCCTGATAAATGTAGATGCTAAAATTTTCAATAAAATATTAGCAAATTGTATCCTGCAATACATTAAAAAATCATATATCATAATCAAGTGGAATTTATTCCAGGGAGGCAATCCTTCTACAACATTTGCAAATCAATATAAGTGATTCATCACATAAATAAAATGAAGAATAAAAATCACATATTGTGGGCTGACCTGTGGTGGCGCAGTGGATAAAGCGTCAACCTGGAATGCTGAGGTTGCCGGTTCAAAACCCTGGCCTTGCCCGGTCAAGGCACATATGGGAGTTGAAGCTTCCTGCTCCTCCCCCCTTCTCTCTCTCTCTCTCTCTCTCTCTCTCTCTTCCCCCCTCTAAAATGAATAAATAAAATTTTAAAAATCACATATTGTATCAATAGATTCAAAAAAACATTTGATGAAATCCAGCACCCATTTATGATCAAAACTCTGAGTAGGGTGGGAATACAGGGAACATACCTCAACATAATACAGGCCATTTATGATTAACCAACAATAAACATCAGACTCAATGGGCAAAAATTAAAAGCAAGTCCCTTAAAATCAGGAATAAAGCAGGGGTGCCCCTTTTCACCACTCTTATTCAACATAGTTCTGGAAGTCCATACTACAAAATCAGACAAGAAGAAGATATAAAAGGCATCCAAATTGGAAAGAAGAAGTAAAACTGTAATTATTTGCAGAAAATATAATACAGTACATAGAAAATCCTAAAATCTCAGTCAAAATACTACTAGACCTGATAAATGAAGTCAGCATGGTGACAGGATATAAAATTAATATTAGGAAATCAGTGATAATTTTGTACACCAAAAATAAACTGCCAAAAAAATTAAGAAAACAATCCCCTTCACTATTTTAACAAAAGTAAATAGATAAATATCCTAGAAATAAATTTAACCAAAAAAGACTTGTTCTCAAAAAAATATATAAGACTTTAAACAAAAAGGAATATACAAACAAGTGGAAACTACACTGTATTCATTAATAGAAAGAATTAACATCATTAAAATGTCTATTTACCCAAAGCAATCTATAGATTCAATGCAGTTCTTTTTTTTTTCTTTTTTTTCACAGAGACAGAGAGTCAGACAGAGGGATAGCTAGGGACAGACAGACAGGAACGGAAAGAGATGAGAAGCATCAATCATCAGTTTTTTGTTGTGACACCTTAGTTGTTCATTGATTGCTTTCTCATATGTGCCTTGACTGTGGGGCTACAGCAGACTGAGTAACCCCTTGCTCAAGCCAGCAACCTTGGGGCCAAGCTAGTGAGCTTTGCTCAAACCACATGAGCCCGTGCTCAAGCTGGCGACCTTGGGGTCTCAAACCTGGGTTCTCGGCATCCCAGTCTGACGCTTTATCCACTGCGCCACTGCCTGGTCAGGCTAATGCAATTCTTAATAAAATACCAATGGCATACCTTACCAATCTAGAACAAATTTGCAAAACTTATTCCAAAAACTTATATGGATCCAAAAGAGAACCCGAATATCCTCAGCAATCTTTTTTTTTTTTTTTTTTTTTTTTTTTGTATTTTTCTGAGGTTGGAAACAGGGAGGCAGTTAGACTCCCGCATGCGCCTGACCGGGATCCACCTGGCATGCCCACCAGGGGGCAATGCTCTACCCATCTGGGGCGTTGCTCTGGGGCAACCAGAGCTATTCTAGCGCCTGAGGCAGAGGCCACAGAGCCATCCTCAGCGCCCAGGCAAAATTTGCTCCAATGGAGCCTTGGCTGCGGGAGGGGAAGAGAGAGACAGAGAGTAAGGAGAGGGGGAGGGGTGGAGAAGCAGATGGGTGCTTCTCCTGTGTGCCCTGGCCGGGAATTGAACCCGGGACTCCCGCACGCCAGGCCGACACTCTACCACTGAGCCAACCGGTCAGGGCCCCTCAGCAATCTTAAAAATGAAGAACAAAGATGGAGCTATCACACTTCCTGATATCAAGTTATACTACAAAGCCATTGTAATCAAAACATCTCTGTACTGGCATATGAACAGGTATATAGGTCAATGAAACAAAACAGAGAACCCAGAAATAAGCCCATGCCTTTATGGTCAATTGGTATTTAACAAAGGAGGCAAGAGTATATAAAGATAGTCTCTTTAATAAATGGTGTTGGAAAAATTGGACAGGTACATGCAAAAAAAAAAAAATGAAACTAGACCACCAACTTACACCATTCACAAAAACAAATTCAAAATGGATAAAATACATAAATATAAGTTGCAAAACCATAAAAGTTGTGGAAGAAAACATAAGCAGTAAACTCTCTGATATTTCTTATAGCAATATTTTTGCCAATATATCTCCATGGGCAAGTGAAATAAATGGCAAAATAAACAAATGGGACTATATCAAAGATAAATCTTTTGCAAAGCAAAAGACAACATTAACAAAATAAAAAGACATTCTACACATTGGGATAACATATTCGCCAATACATCTGACAAGGAATAAATAACCAAATTTATAAAGAACTTCTAAAACTCAACACCAGGAAAGTAAACAATCTAATATAAAAACGGGCAAAGAAACTGAATAGACTCTTCTCCAAGGAGGACATGCAGATGGTCAATAGGCATATAGAAAAATGTTGAACATCACTAATCATCAGAGAAATGCAAATTAAAACCACTATGAGATACCACCACACTTCTGTCAGAACGGTACTCATTAACAAATCAATAAACAACAAGTGCTGACTATGTTGTGGAGAAAAGAAAACCCTCCTGCATGGCTGGTGGGAATGTAATCTTTTGCAGCCACTGTGGAAAACACTAACATTTTCTCAAAAAATTAAAAATGGAACTGCTTTTTGACCCAGACATTTCACTTTTAGGAATATATCTGAAGAATCCCCAAACACTAATTCAAAAGCAATATGCACCCCCATGTTTATGGCAGCATTGTTTATAATAGCCAAGATCTAGAAATAGCCCAAGTGTCCATCAGTGGAGGAAAGGATATAAAAGTGTGGTACATATACACAGTGGAATACTACACAACTGTGAAAAGAAAAGGAAATCTTACCTTTTGTGATGGCGTGGCTGGGCCTGGAGATTATTATGCTCAGTGAAATAAGCCATGCAAAAAAGACAAATATTATATAATCTCATTTATATGTAAAATCTAATGAACACGGTGAACTGAGGAACAGAATATAGGCAGAGATGGGGTCAGGGGAGCAGAGGACAGCTGTCAGAGAGAAGGAGGTGGAGGGGACAGGTTTAGAGAAGGTAAAGGAATTCATGAAATTATATATACATTACACATAGATACAGATAACAGGACAGCAAATTCCAAATGGAATGCAAGAAGGAGTTAGGGGGAGGGTAGCAAAGGGGGTGTAATCCCGGCACATTGTAGGGGATTGAGGGTATTCAATTGAGTAGGACACTTAAATCCATGTTAATACAATAAATTAAAAACTTAATAAAAATAATAATTGTCTTTCTATTAAGCCTTCTGTTAAAATGCATATGTTCCCAGCATGGGATAATGTCAAAATATATATTGATAGTTATAAATTCTGCTTGTTAATAAGCATTTTTTAAAAATTCTGAATTTTTTTCTTTTTTATTGAATCGATTGTGGTGACATTAGTTAATAAAATTATTTAGGTTTTAGGTGTACAATTCTATAATACATCATCTGTGTACTGTATTGTGTATTAACTACCCCAAGTCAAGTCTCCTTCCATCACCATTTATCTCCCCTATAACCTCTATGCATTCAGTAGGAAAATAGTCTAAAGAAGGAGTTTTGAGAATGAATAAATAGAGCTTAGAAAGGTAGATGAGAAAAAAGAAGAAGGAAAATTTGGAGGAGAACCCTCTGGCTTATTTCATGTTTTACTTATTTATTGAAAATATATTTCAAAAATAAAGGGAATTAGTTCTTGCGTTTATTGACTATAAAAAATGTTAGCCATAACCCAGTGTTCACATGTCAATTGGCCTCTAACTACTACAAATTTAAACCTCAACCTCACCATTCAGCTTGAAGGTCTACTTGAAAGGCAGTTCAGACAACCCTGACAGCGTCATTATAACATGGGGTAGAGCACAGCCCAAGAGGGATGAGAACTAATTATCAATGAGCAAGCAGCATGCTGCTCAGTGTTGCACTGAAAGTTACCACCAAGTGGGTATTTCTGAGTGGCAAAGTCATTTCCTTAAGTTCACATTGCTAATAGGTGGCAAAGCAACTATTATAAATCAATTCAAACTTCAATTTTTTTCCCACTTTATCCCTCAGGACCCCATGAGTTCAATAAACCTATGGTCAATTGATTAGGTTGGGTTATTTGTAGGTTTTGCAGAGTATTTTTGAATTTTCCTTTGTTACATTCACTTTTTATTGTCACCTAATTTCTCAAATATTTTTTGTTTTCTTTCATCTTTCTTTCATCTCCGATTTAGCTCTGGTAATAAGGTGAGCATCCTGAAGAGATTCCATATGCCAGATCCAGATGCCCCAGTATGGCCCCCTGATGGGGAGACCATCTCAGTCACTGACTTACAACCATCCAAAACTGCTAGAGAATGCGGAACACACACAGCTTCAAAGTTTGAGTACCAATTTTCTGTATGACCTTCAGAAAGTCCCACAACCTCTTAAAATAATGTACTCAAGCCAGATGATTACTAAATTTCCTCCTAGACTTCTGAATTCCTAGCCTTAAAACAGAAAACCCAGTGCAGTGGTACAGAGAATTGATTTACTTGATGTCTTATATTATAATCAACTATCAACATAGAAAAGGTGCTTTAAAAAGTGATGGATAAAATGTCTTTTTAGTTACAACTTTATGCATTATAGTCATAATTCTAATTTCTTTATCACATAGAAGGAGGTGGCTCTTCCAAGTAAGAAGAGGTAAAGGGAAGCTAGCTGGAGCAAAGGTGGTTTTTTGGTTTTTTTCTCTTTCATGTAATGAATAGGACAATATAGGCATATAAGCAATAAGGGCAATAGAAGCAAAGGCATCTATGCTGTCATTTAATTCTTAGCAACTAATTGCTTCTTGTTCTAGCTAATCTTATAGGAGTTACTCTCTGAAGTCTTTACTAATTCAGCTGTTGTGTCTCACATATTTGAAAATAAACACATAGAGTACCACTATTAAAAGACCAAAAAGATAAAGGGGTGTGAAAGTAAGAAATGAAGTTACAAAAGTTAGTTGGATAGTATTTTCTCTTCTCACAGATTTTCCCAGGAGACCCATTTAAGTAGGCCTAAACAAATGCTGTTGCCCCTGATGATTTATTACAGAACAAGCTGACAGAGCATAGGAGCATGTTATCATGCTCCCTGTAGTGCAAGGGCTAATTCAGAAAATAAAGACAGACTGGAACTGCAGCAAATGGAGCAAATGTTCTGTATCATTCAGCAAGTAAGCAGATGGAAGCTTGGAAACACAGCTTATTTAAAAGGATAGCTTTTAAATATGGTGTGCTTATAATTATACTATTTTGTTTTCTTCATTTATTAAAAAATTTATGAGAATCTATGAGAATTTCATCACAGGTGATTAATAGCAATAAATTTATTACAAGTAATTTTATTTTATTACTATTTTAGCTGCACATCTGTTACACTATGGGTATGATTAAATATAAATATACAAGCACATACACATTTATCTATATCTACATTTATCTATATCTATCTATAAAGTATGCATACACTTTCATGATTCATTTGTTTATATGTTTAGTGAAGTTATTGTGTTTATGCTTTATGAACACATAAAACATAAAAAGTGCTTTTTAATGTTACATTTTCATAAAACTCTCCTTTATGTCAATTATTGCTGGCTTTTTAATCAAAAATTGAGATTATTAAAATAACATTTTTCAAATCTCTACTTATTTTTCCAAATGAACTTTGATTTTTAATTTCAACCAGATCAACATAAAACAAAGGTCTTAGTATACACGAAAAAATTTATATGACCACTGCAGCAGTAAAAAGACTCATACATAAAGTTTATATTACAGAAATACTCACACAGCCTCATCTACAAATTCTATTTTCCTTAAGAGACTATTTCTCTGGGGAACTATACAATGAACACAAAATATTAGTTTATTATTCTTATTAATATATATATAAATGTGACTTTTAACCACCCACTTGCTTTTTTTTTTTTCACTTGCTTTTAGATTGTTAAGTATCTGAAGGTAAACTGATCAAGAAAGGAATGACAATTCAAAGGGACTAAAATTTATCCTCATTTTCCCCAAGTCACCAACTGTGCATTCTCCTTTAGTGACACTCAACTTTTAATATTTCCTTATCTTTATTATCTAGATTCTCAGTGCCTGCATGAAACACTGCAAAATAAGAACTCAGGCTTGGAAATAAGATTAACCCATGTTTTCAATACCAGCTCTGCCATCAGCTCTCTGAAATTCTGTAAAATAAAGATAATCATAACCCGTCTCCTTGGCAGCTTTGATGGGAAGATTTAATTAGTGATCCATCTATTGTACCTGGCATGTTGTGGTATTAAGAAAACATCAGTTAATATGTTATCAAAACCTGCCCTTATGTAAAATATTTTACATTAAGATGTAAGCAACTGAAATGATGGCAAATCATTTGATTTTAAAACTATATGAAAACCTAATCATCATGTATTTTTCTGCATCTTGCAGAAAAGAAAGCTAAAATCCATAACACATATGTACATTACCCAAGACAACACAACTTGTTTAAAATGAAGACCTTCAAGAATCCCCCAAATGATATATAGATACAATACATTCTCTATCAAAATCCAGCTGGCTTTTTTTTTTTTTGCAGAAATTGACAGGCTGATCCTAAAATTCGTATGCTAACCTTGAAGAGAAAGATGATCTTCCTTGGAAAAATTATATACAATGGCAGCGACAGGAATCTTGGGCAGTGGAAGAAACTTACTACTGGAGACTTAGGCTTTAAAGGCAATGCTGCTCGTTCATAGTCACACCTCTTTGCTGCTGCTATACACTGAATGTTTGTACCTGCTCCCCCCATAAAAAATTATATGTTGAAAAACCTACTCCCCAGTATGATGGTATTTGAGTGTGGGTACTTTGGAAGGTGATTAGGTCATGAAGGTAGAACCCTCATGAATGGGATTAGCACTCCTATAAAGGGACACCCAGATTGCTTCATTGTCCTCTTTTACTATGTGAGAATTCAGCAAAAGATATCCATCCATGAATGAGGAAGCAGGCTTTCACCAGACACTAAATCTGCCAGCACCTTGGTCTTAGAGACTTTCCAGCCTCCACAACTGTGAGAAATAAATTAATGTTATAGTTTAAGCCACCCAGTTTATTTTACAGCAGCCTAAATGAACTAAAAAAAAAAAAAAAAGCTACAGAAATATTTTTGTCAAAATGATACTTCTCAAAATACAATGAGGTTTAAAAGAGCTGAACTCTTAAAATGTATCATTGAACTCCTTAATAAAGAGGAACCTGAAGCACTGACCTCCTCTAGTACAGAGGATAGAGCCCCTGTCGTTTCCTAGCAAGTAGAGTTTTTCTGAATTTTCCTCCTGATGACTGGGCTGATGCTATGACAGCCCTTTTCAAAAACAATCTCTGGTGATGGTTGTAACATCCAAGGGTGAATTTTAGTTCCATGTCACAGAAGTTATTAGAATTGCTTCTCTCATTCCAGCTGCCTCATTCCAGACATCAAATACTTTAATTTAGTAAATATTTACATAATAAGACTGCCTTGAAGGAAGCAGACTATACAGCCTGCAAATCCATGTGTATAAGTGCATTTTGCTTTAGAATGTTGCTTGTGGATGTTATCTGCACCCAGACTGTGAATTCTGCCATGCCCATGGTTTCCACATCTTGACAATCTGTGCTGGGGTATGGCTTCCACGTCATTCATTCTAAAATTTTTGATACTTTACCTCTGTTTTTCTTATCTTCTCAGCCACTCCATCTCAATTCTCATGAACATCAAACCAGCCCAGGAGACTTTGACCCCCTCATGCTTTGTGAGTGTGTGGCCTTGGACAGATTCCCTCGGTGCAGGACATTTCAGGCAGAAGTCCACACAGATTTACTAACATAACTGCTCAGCTATGTTTTTATCTAAGACAACTTGTGATTCTAACTGATAAGACCCCAAAAGCAAACATGAATAATATAAGCAGGAATGTATATCTTAGCAGGTGCCTATGAGGGGCCCTGGCACAAGAACTCTGCGTCACCACCAACCCATGCCTCCAGCTCTATATTATCTTTATAGCTAAGGTAACTGAGTAAATTGCTATTCTTTGCATTCTGACAGAGCCTAGTTGATACATATATGTTCTAGAATATGCTAGAAAGGTGTTCCTTTTCAGGGTATAGGGATGCTTATTAGAAACCTCCAGGACTGAGAGAACATATCCCTGAGAATATTCTATTTTATTTTGCTTGGATTCCCTGCTCATCAGGACTGCTCTAGTTACTAAAGAAAATTTCCACGCATCATATTTATTAGTGCAAGACAATGAACAAAATTATTGCAAGCATTGAAAAAATAAACTATATATCGCAAATTATAAATTCAATTGGATTTTCAGTTTATTGGATATCCAGTTTCTTGTGAATTTGGAGAGCTTGGCTAATCTTCCTCTTTCATTCTGAACTCCCTAAAAAAAAAAAAAAATCTAGTTTCTGGCTCTTGTCTTCGCTTCTCTTACCCTGCTATCCCATGAAGGAAATGCTACTCTCTGAGATGCTATTAGGTGGAAAAACGTACATTTATATTATCAGTTCAAACTAAAACATTATTTTGACTCTTCCATTTGTCATTCTCGGGATTGTGAACATTGGCTCCCTAACATGTACTTTGAAAATGACTGCGACAGTGTTCCCTGTGTGGTAACCTGAGATTCTTTCATCTTCCTTACAAGGCTTTTGGAAATATTTGCTTTCGATTCATAAAATGTTTCAGGTGACAAGATTAGATGCCAACCCTGCCCTTAAGCAACTTCCTATTCAGATAGAGATCTAAAAGACACAGCTAACAAACCCCAATACCCTATCTCCTTTTTTTCCTTTGAAAATAAAACTCACTCATTTTTAGGTAGGAATGTCCACCCAGGATTTGCCATTCTCATTTGCAAATAGACATGGTCCTGACTGTGTTCTGACCAATAACTTTAAGCAGATGGTTAATTTTATGTGTCAACTTAACCTGGCTAATGGATGTTTAGATAATTGTTTAAACATTGTTTCTGGGTGTATCATTGAAGGTGTCCCTGGAAGAGATTAGCATTTGAATTGGATTAAGTAAAGGTTGCTCTCACCAATTCAGCTGGGCCTGGATGAAACAAAGAGGCAGAGGAAGAGAGAGTCTGTTCACTGCTGAGCTGAGACATCCACATTCTTACCTGCTCCTAGGGGAAAAAAGATAAAGAGCTTGCCCTTGGTCCCTTCTCCCTACCTTCTCTAACCTATTGCAACAGAATGTGGACTCAGTGGCCAAACTGTGAGACAAGAACCACACTGTAGAAATTCCAGAGGGAAGGACATCAATTCACTAGATTCAACATGGCTACACATCTGCCCAAGTTGGATAGTCTCAATCCCAAATTTTAATCTAAAATTTATCTTCTTTAAGACACTATATTTTTAGTTTTGTTACAGCTGCATATAATTCTGATCACAAAAGAGGCACGAAACCATGACTAAACAACAAGTAAAAAGAACAATACTAATGAAGAAAGGCATTTTTTTTTCCAAAAAATACGAATGGAGGGTGTTGTAGGTGCCTGGCTCTGCAAAAAAGAACTCTATTCCCAGCTTTCACATTATTATTTCCCGGCATTGTTATCAGAGGGCTTTGTACAATTAAGTACCTAATGAGCTGAATAGGCCATAAGTACTTCAAAGGCACAGGAAAAAAAAACACTTCTGTGGGTTTCAGTCTTTAGAGAGTCCCAAAAAGTTATCCCTTGAGCTAGACTTAGAGGAAATAATGTTGCAGTAATAATATAAGGTTATAGTAATTAAATATATAGAAATATAGAAAAATATGAAAGATATATAAAAATAATTAAGATATAATAATTAAGGAAATTAAAGTTATGCCATCTGGATAAGAATTAATATACTGTGTACAGATACGATAAACAAGACTATGCCTTTTGTGCAGGACTCAGTATGTGTGTGAAGTTACATATAGATAAGAAGTGGCTTGATGTCATAACTCTGTGAGTTGACATAGGAAGCTTCCTTAGGAACATCTTAAAAGTGGCTTGATGTATCATTTCAGTAGATTAACATAAAAGGGGCTCCCTGCGAGGAACTCCCAAAAAGGTGGTTTGAGATGATAATCTTGTAGATTGACACCTGTTAGAAGGCATAGGCCAGAAAAGGTACTAAAGCTAAGGGGTCCCCCTGATGTGGCAGTTGCCCAGACTCCAACGTTGACATAGACTGTCTCCACGCCTCTGTGACCAAGGACAGCCAAGAGGAGCACACCGACAGGGTCCCCTTAAGCTGTACCCAGGCACACCAAAAGGATTTATGAGGAATAAACTGCCTGTGTGATTCTTGCAACCAACTTGTGTGTCAGTTGTATCTTTCCTCTGGTGGCAGTTGATCTCAGCACTGATAAGTAGAATCCTCATAGCCACCTCAAGAGTAGTCTCGAAGAGGCTGCCAGCACTGCTGATAAGCAGGAGTGTCCCATTGCATGGGGAAGTCAAATCAGGGATGCCTGAGTGACGTAGAGCTCGGGTGCCACTGGGACAAATAATAAGAAAGAGAGTTGAAGAAAAGCAATCTTATCAAGATAAGTAAGACAAAAATGATAACAGAAGTAGAATCCAGTAAGTACATCCTTTTATTGAAGTGTTACTTTTAGTAGACTGATGATATATATGACTAGGAAGAAAGTTGAGGGTTAGGCTAATAACTTTGGATTTATGCTTTGGGTAAGGGGAGCTACTGAAAAATTTTGCTATTTGTGAGTTTATGTAAATTTTAAAATGGCAACCTTTCTGCTTGAATTCTAAGTTCAAATCTGTGCATAATACAATAAAGAGAGGTAGCATTGGCTATGAATATCCTATGTAATAGGTCTTCTTATGTCAGTAATTTTATTTAATCCTTACAAAAATCTCATCAGTGTCATCAGCACTAACTATATAGATGAGGAAACTAAAGTGTTAAAAAACCAAGAAGCTTATTTAATGTAAAACACCAAATGGCAAAAGTCAATTCTTCAACCCAGTCTTATATAGTATCTATAGCTTTTTACCCTTTTCCATTTCACTTCACAATCATATCATAATTGGATGACAAAATCAGAATGGACAACAGTAATTGCATTTTGGTATTTAAGTGCTCTACTGCTAATAACATTTTAAAGAGAACACATATAACTTAACTATCTTGGCTGAATTCCTTCTAAAAAATAAAATAGCATATAACTCTGAGTTGTTTGATTTCTTCTATGGTGATTTTATTCATTTGATCCTTATTTTTAACATAAGAGCAATAAGGTATAAAAGACACAAAGAGTAAAATTAAAGTACAACAGAATTAAACTAACCAATGCTTGTTACATATTCTACACCCAAAATCATAAATCTTCAAGGCCATTAAAAAAAATAATTGCTACATTATTGAGAAGCTTTGCTTTAAAACTTAGAATGAAAAAAGATTGGTTTTGAAATCTTTCTCCCTTGAAATCTTTGAGCTGAGTGTTTAACTTAAATTCTGAGATTAAAAAATAAATAAATAAAACACTAAAATGCTGATTCTACAGTATGAGAACAATGGCTTCCTTCAGTCTTTATTGTACCTTAAGCACTTACAATTTTTAAAGTGTTGCCTTTTTGAAAGAAATTGAAGCTATAATTTCAAATATGCAATCAAGTCATTTTATTGTGTGACATCATTCACATCAAATGAATTCTCTTCTGGTACTGAGCAAACATAAATAACTGTGCATGTCAATCAGCTCATTGAGCAAGCATAATTTAATGTAACAAAGTAATCTTTGATGGTCCTATAGATTATAAACAACAATTTGTAATATATGTTTGCATGTGAGAGTTGTTTTAGAATATCTGTACTTTCTGCTCAGGTATACTTATGCATGAACTATTAATATCCCTAATTTATACAATCTCTATGTAATTTACCATTTCAGGTGAGAATTCTTAACTGGGAAGTCAGTAGTTTAGGTGCTCACTTTCTGTGCATCTTCTCATATGTTTAATCACATGGGGCATGTCTCCTTTTGGGATCCAAACGAGGCAAATATAGTATTTTAAAAGTAACCCTAGGGCCCTGGCCGGTTGGCTCAGCGGTAGAGCTTCGGCCTGGCATGCGGGGGACCCAGGTTCGATTCCCAGCCAGGGCACATAGGAGAAGCGCCCATTTGCTTCTCCACCCCCCCTTCCTCTCTGTCTCTCTCTTCCCCTCCCGCAGCCAAGGCTTCATTGGAGCAAAGATGGCCCGGGCACTGGGGATGGTTCCTTGGCCTCTGCCCCAGGCGCTAGAGTGGCTCTGGTCATGGCAGAGCGATGCCCTGGAGGGGCAGAGCATTGCCCCCTGGTGGGCAGAGCGTCACCCCTGGTGGGTGTGCCGGGTGGATCCCGATCGGGCGCATGCGGGAGTCTGTCTGACTGTCTCTCCCCGTTTCCAGCTTCAGAAAAATACAAAAAATAATAATAATAAAGTAAAATAAAATAAAATAAAATAAAAAGTAACCCTAGGCCCTGGCTAGTTGGCTCAGCAGTAGAGTGTTGGTCTGATATGTGGAAGTCCTGGGTTTGATTTCCTGGTAAGGGCACATAGGAGAAGTGACCATCTGCTTCACCCCCCTACCCTAGCTCTGTTCCCCTCCCACAGCCATGGCTCAAATGAGCATGTTGGCTCTGGGCATTGAGGATGCCTCTATGGCCTCATCTCAGGAGCTAACATAACTTGGTTGCTGAGGAACAGAACAGTGGCCCCAGATAGAACATCAGCCCCAGATGAGGTTTGCCAGGTGAATCTTAGTCAGGGTGCATGTGGGAGTCTGTCTCTCTACCTCCCTGCCTCTTACTTGATTAAAAAAAAAATAACCCCAGTGATTTTGAAACTTATTAAAAGCTAGGATAGGCCTTGGCCGGTTGGCTCAGCGGTAGAGCATCGGCCTGGCGTGCGGGGGACACAGGTTTGATTCCCGGTCAAGGCACATAGGAGAAGCGCCCATTTGCTTCTCCACGCCCTCCCTCCTTCCTCTCTGTCTCTCTCTTCCCCTCCCGCAGCCAGGGCTCCATTGGAGCAAAGATGGCCCGGGCGCTGGGGATGGCTCCTTGGCCTCTGCCCCAGGCGCTAGAGTGGCTCTGGTCCCGGCAGAGCGATGCCCAGGAGGGGCAGAGCATCGCCCCCTGGTGGGCAGAGCGTCGCCCCTGGTGGGCGTGCCGGGTGGATCCCGGTCGGGCGCATGCGGGAGTCTGTCTGACTGGCTCTCCCCGTTTTCAGCTTCAGAAAGATACAAAAAAAAAAAAGCTAGGATAAAGACAGCTGACTTCAGAAGAATCCATGCTGCATGAAAAATTAAGTACAGTATTTTGTATATTTTAACCTTGCTTATGAAGACTAAAATTGGGAACTTTATGGGAATTCACATCATCAACACATGTTTAAAGCCGATGTTTACACCAGCTACAGGGATAGATACATAGTGGAAAAGATCTTACCAGTATCTCAAACTTAATCAAATAATTGATAAACATTTATTGAATATCTTTACATCCCAATTATGCTTAGAAAGAACTAGGATGTATCTTTAATAATAAGTAGATAACACTTATTTGTCACTTTGCTTGCATCAGACCCTCTTCTAAGTGCCTTAAATTAATCTTTTCAACAACTTTTTGAGATGGATACTATGGTTATCAGTCCCATTTTACAGTTACAGTGACTGAGGCACAAAGAGGTCCTGTAACTTGCCAAAGATCACAAAGCTTGCACGTAACAAAGCTGGAATTTGTACCAACTCCTAACTCTAGAGTCTACACCTTCAATTAAATATTACTCAACCTTTACATGTAAATTAATAGCCCATTCAAGAACAATCTATCATCATAGATAAACTTAAGAAAACAGTAGAAAATCCAGATGAATTAAGTTTGTCAGGGTTCAAATTTTGATTATCTCCATAATTAAGTATGTGATTTTAGGCAAGTGACCTGACTTCCTGAGCTTTAGTTTTCTTTTTAAAAAAATTATGAAAATAATGTCGACTTGAATATGTTGTTGTGAAGTCTAGGAAATATAATTCAAGATATAAATATACCAGTAATCTTTGATAGATGATAGATAGATAGATAGATAGATAGATAGATAGATAGATAGACAGATAGATGATAGATAGATGATTGATAGATAGATAGATAGATGATAGATAGATAGATAGATGATAGATATACAGTGCCCAATATAGTGTCATATACATAGTAAAACTTAAAATAAAGATAACTTTTTTTTACTAGTCTTTTTTAACTCTAAGTACATAAAAGAAACCAGCCTCAGAAACTAATGGTTACTCTGGTGGTAGAAAGAGAAATAGTCACTTGAATACCAAGTCCAGCTTTCTTAGTAACTTTGAAATTTTGATCAAGTCATTCAAACTACTCTGGATCCCAAGATTTTTAAAAATCTAACATACATTAAGTATATGAATTCACTCTCTTGCCTCCTGTTAGAGACAGAATGTTTTCTTCTTTCCCAAATTCTTATGTTGAAGCACTGGCCTCCTCAATGTGATGGTATTAGGGGGTGGAGCCTTTGGAAGTTAATTAAGATTAGATGAAGTCATAAGGATAGAGCCCTCATGAATGGGATTATTGCCCTTAAAATTATTGTGAGGAAGACTGCTTCTACTCTCTGCTCTCTACCATGTAAAGATATCATGAGAGGTAGGCAACTGCTACTCAAAAAAGAGTACTGGCCTGACCTGTGGTGGCGCAGTGGATAAAGCGTCGACCTGGAATGCTGAGATTGCCGGTTCAAAACCCTGGACTTGCCAGGTCAAGGCACATATGGGAGTTGATGCTTCCTGCTCCTCCCCCCTACTCTCTCTTTCTCTCTCTCTTCTCTAAAAGTGAATAAATAAAAATTTAAAAAAAGAGAGAGTACTCCCTAGAACCTGTCCATGTTGGCATTCTAATCTCAGACCACCAGCCTCAAGGACTGTGAGAAATAAGTTTATGTTGTTTATAAACCACCTAGTCTAGGGTACTTTGTCATAGCAGCTCAGACTAAGATACCTCCTCTTCACCAATATGAATGCTACTCCTTTTTATTTTCACCCCCTGATGAGTCTGATTCTGACAAGATATATGTCTACTTTCTGACCCCAAAAGGACAAGTGACATGGTCGGAATCCCTCTTTGAAAGGTATAGTATGCCTGGAAATGGGGCAGTTACTGACTTAAAGTAAGTTCTGGAATCTAAGAAACCAAATTGGGGGGGAGGCAAAAAATAAGTGCCAATGGTAATACAAAGAAGAAGAACAGATAAACAGAAAATAAAACAAGACCTTGTAGGGAGCTGAGAGTTAATACGTAAACTAAGGCCAAGTCTGAAAGGCAGAGGCTCAAGATGATGGCTGAAGAAAGAAATCAGGAGACAGAAGAAATTAGGGTAAGGGCAGCATTGGTTCAGTGAAAATCTGCGGGATGTAGGCCAGCTTCCCAAAGTAATTCCAAAATCTTTTTGTATGATACATGAGTATGCTCGGTTAATGAAAGTACAATGAAAGCATACAATGCCCTCCCTGATAGAATATCTTGAACTCTTCTCAACCAGTACTTCTCAAATTAAAAACTTCTCAAATTAAAATGCAGATTCTGATTCTGTAAGTCTGAGGTGGGGGCTCAGATTCTGCTTTTCTGACAAAATCCTCAGAGGACTTGCTGCTGGCCAAGGGAGCACACCTTGAATGGCAAGGCCCCTAATACCCTTTCTCTAATATTGATACTTTTCTTCTACCAGAGGTAATATGGTTTCACCAGTAGAATCTTCTGCCATTCTTCCATTTTTTTAAACTGATATTCCTTGTCTCAACCTCCTGAAAACCTTGCTCCATCTTTTAGCAGTGAGAGATCCCTGCCCTTCCTCTACCAATTCTTGAGCTGTGACATTCTATGCCTGCTTCTGTTAGGACAAGGACCATCTCCACAAGCTGGGGAAATGGTATGGAGTGTAGACAAAGACATGGGGCATGAAAGCAAGCAAATAAGAAAAGCTGCAATTGTGAGTAAAGGTGAATCTCTGATATTTTTAAGATGAAGCTTTAAGAAATATAAATGATATATAGGTATAGAATTGGGGGGGAGAGACAGAAATATTCAGTTCATACCATAATGTTCTTTGAATATATTATTCTTCAAATAGCATTTATTTTAATAATTTTAAGTATCTTCTATTTTTAATAACATGTCAACATTTTAGATTAAAAATGAGTGAATATGAAACTAATACATAGATATTTAGAACGCCAAATGATCTAGTCATAACAAAAAGTGAGGAAGTTAAACTTCAGATCACTTCTTCCTAATTTTATACCACAGACTTATAGAAAAATAAAATCTTCCCACATTTCTGACCTATCGTTGCCAAAATATCTACTAGGAAAATACAATATACTTAAAATTTTCCCATCATCAAAATACAAAGCAAGAAAAATAAACAACATTATTTTCCTTTTTTTGCTCTTTACTTGAAAAACAATAAATATGACCTTGTAGCAATGCACATAACCCTCCTATGCCTTCCAAAACTTTTGTTATAAAAGCTCACTTAGTTCTTTCTAATAAATTTATCTTAAAAAGGATAACAAGTCCCTCAGACCAGATGGAAGAGAAACATCTTTCATTCTCCTCTGGACTATTGTTTGGGTCTAGATAAGGCCTCGGAGGTACAAAAACATACTGCTGATATGGCAGGCAAATCACCTGCCAGTTGCTTGTGGTCTAACTAGTCCTTAGCACATAGCCTTTCATTTCATAGCTGGAATTCTAAAACAGATGCCATAAGGTACCCTAGGAGCTGGTGATCTATAGAAACATCATCACTGTAGGAACAGTCTTGCCCCTATACTTCAAATACCCAAGCAAGACACCATTTCAGTCTGATTATGACTGAAAACCTGGATGAAATAAGATTGAACACAAGTGTTCTGTATGTCAGAGGGAAAGAGAAAATTGGTCAACTTCTGAAAAGAAGAGAAAGAAAGAGATAAAATATTTAGGCATGGAATGACCACATCTGTACAAAAAGTACCAAGTTGTCAAAAGCTTTAGTTCAAAGGGAAAATAAGTCCCATCAAGCTAAAAAATAACTGATTTATTACTAAAATTTTATTTTTCATCTGTTATTTAGCTTACATATACCTCCAGGATAAAATTATAAAATGAAAATAATGCAGAGGCTTTAATAAGTTTCAAAGTAAAAGCTCCTTATAGAAACTTTCTTAGGGTTTATTTTAGTATGATATTTGCAATGGTTTTTTTGTCTATATCTAACGTTCAAGATACCATGGAGCACTGAAGGTACCTGAAAGTCCATGGACCAGTCTTGCAGCTTCTAGGATTCTCAGGATCTTTGTTTCAGAAGACAAAAGAAATTAAATTTTATGACTTTTAAGATTTTTACCTATTTCCTGTCTGTGTAGTTATATTCTCCTTTCATGCATTATTTTTAAAAGTCCGTGCACACTCATCCTATCAACTACTCAATAAGTAACCATTTCACTCAGCATACATTTACTCAAAAGCTTAAGTAAATGTCCTACTACATTAAAATAAACTGCTACTAAAAAATAAACAAACACAATTCAGACTGAATGCGTACCCATGTTGAGTTTACTCTTCTATAATTAACAGCCAATCAATAAAAAAAGAAGAGAACAAATATATTAGTTATATTTAAACAAGTCAAAGTTTCCAGAGAAGGAATGAAATAATAAAGTAATAAGCAGTAAACAGCTAAATGGAAAATCGAATTATAAATTTCCATGTGAATTGTTTAGTAGCTGCTACAGGGAAAAAAGAGTTAATGGCTTGTCAACATGAAGCCATAGCAGCTCTTCTGCAAATATTATTACTCACATATCAGCTAATGCTCAAAGGCTAAACAAGACAGTGCCTACAGTACTACAAGTTTTTTGTCAAAGACGTTGTGTTTATAGATGAAATTGGCCTTGTTACAAAGACAAAACTGCACATTAAAAAGTTAATGAGAAACTTTTCATTGAACTGAACAACATACACTATATTTCAATAGCATAACACTTTCATAACTGTTTCTCTAGCATTCACTCAGCGTAATAATTTATCTAAAATTTAATCAGGCAATTTAGCAACAAATTAAAATATTAAATGCCATTTTGCTTATATAATTATTAAATTTTATGTCACTAATATGTTTCAGAAATCATCCAAAATAACTAGCTAATTATCTCTTTAAAGAAATTCTCATATTTTGTTACTTTTACTGATTAAATTAACAAGTGTTTCCATGTCCATGGATACACTCAAAATGTTAAAAAATTAGAAGACAAAAGATGGCATAATTTTATTTCTTAATTTTGAAATAATTTCAATTCAAGGAAAAGTTGAAGAATGGTAAAAAATATTAACTTTTTTAACAGAATTATTTGAGAGTAAATTTTTAACATGATGCTCTATCACTTCTCAATATTTTGTATATCCCACAAAAAAGACTATTTCCTACATAGTCATCATATAACCATTAACATTAGAAAATTTACATTAATAATAAGATTCCAATCTATTCCATAGACCTCATTCAATTTTACTAATTGCCCCAATAATGTCCTTAATAGCTAAAGGATTCAGTTCAGAGTGCTATGTTCTATTTAGTTTTTATGTTTTCTCCTTCACTGTAGCCCCATTCTTTAAACTTTAATGTCTTTTATGACCTTGATATTTTTAAGGATGATATGTTGGTTATTTCTATGAATGTTCTTCAAATTTGTGTTTTCTTGAACTTACTTTATAATTAGACTCAGATATTTCATTCTAGCAGAATTATTATATAAGCAATGTGTGTTCTCCTCATGGCTTAATTTTATATATTCCTCTTCTCACTATGTTCATGTTTACAAAACATGTTTTGGTATTCATTTTTAATGAATTTAACTCCAGCTCTTTGACACAACAGGGCCTAAACATTTAGAAGAAAAAGAAGGAAGGAAGGAAGGAAGGAAGGAAGGAAGGAAGGAAGGAAGGAAGGAAGGAAGGAAGGAAGGAAAGAGGGAGGGAGGGAGAGAGGGAAGAAAGAAAGAAAGAAAGAAAGAAAGAAAGAAAGAAAGAAAGAAAGAAAGAAGAAGAGAGAGAAAAAAGTAAGAAGAAAGAAAGAAAGAAAGAGGAGAGAGAAAAAGAAAAGAAAGAAAGAAGAAAGAAAGAAAGGAGAGAGAAAAGAAAGAAGAAAGATGGAAGAAGAGAGAGAAAAAGGAAAGAAAGAAAGAGAAGGAAAGAAAGAAAGAAAGAAAGAAGAGAGAGAAAAGAAAGAAGAAAGAAAGAAAAAAGATAGAAAGAAAAAAAGAAAGAAAGAAAGAAGAAGAGAGAAAAAGGAAGGAAGGAAGGAAGGAAGGAAGGAAGGAAGGAAGGAAGGAAGGAAGGAAGGAAGGAAGGAAGGAAGGAAGGAAGGAAGGAAGGAAGAAGGAAGGGAAGGGAAGGAAGAAAAGAAAAGAAAAGAAAGATTTTTTAAACCATAAAAGTGTCTTGTCATTTGCCTAGAAAGTGTGTTTGTTTCCAACTTGCAAAGACACAGTTAATATATCACAGTGACTGTTCCCTGTCAACTTTAAAATATTGACAAAATTATCTTGCACATTAATGAAAAGGAAGTAAAAGGGTTGATACAAATTATTGAATAAAAGCCTATATGTTTGGAAGCCTATGTTTTAATAAACAAAAGTAGTTCCCACACAGCCATCTTCAAGTTGAAGAATAATTAATCTGTTTTGTGCTCTCTGGTATTCCAAACAACAGACACGACATGCCATTTTCCCATTTACTTGAATAATAGCTTTTAAAACCATTGCAAATCCCCTAGTTTGTATTTCCTACATAAAGTGTCTCAATAAAAAGCAGTAGCTATGTTAAATAAGATGATGAACCTCAGCCCTGCCCTCTTTTTCTCACATCCCCCATCCCAAAGATGTCTAGAGACTTCTCGAAGCAGTAGGGGGCAATGGAGGTCTTGGTTCTGATTGAAAACATATTGAGGCATAATAGACAACAAAGACACAAATCATGGGTGACACTGGAAAAAATCCTGCAGCAAGCACTTGTTTCCCCAGGGGAGGCATCAATGTTTGTGCTGGGGCTGGTCATTACACTTCAAACCATTCCTTCACAGGGCTGCACTGCTTGGAAGAGCCAAGTTGCCATATGGCATATTAAAGATCTCTCCTAATAAATCTTGCTAAGTAGGCCATTTCTTCAAGCTGCTTTTTTATATATGTGTGTATAATGTAGTTTATTGGTTGTTACCAACATCTGGGCCAGGGACTGAGGACAGTATGTATCCCACACTGCGGATGCTGGTTCCCTATTATCTGCATCATTGATTTTGAATGTTAGGAAGTATATTTTCCTGCTGATGCATAGCTGCCTTTATGGTATCCTGTAGAAATAAAATCTGCAATGAGATGTGGTGCTGACAAAAAGGAGGATGGGTCCTTAATCATTTTATTGTATTTTTATGATCATTTAGCTGAAAAAATATATGTGGTTTATATATATAGTAAATATGTAATGTAATATATATGTAGTAAAACCAGAGATCAAGATTAGGAGATATCTATGGTCTCTAAAATGGTTGTCAAAACATTATCTATTTAACTCAATGGTACAAGGGTTGCTTCTATAGTTCATTGAATAATAACATTAATCATGTATATTTTAATATGTATTTTAAAAAATGAGTTTTTTTTATTTTAAATAACTTCTCAGGTCATTTCTTTCATGGACTAAAGGAAAAGACCAAGGAGCAGGGCTTACTGATAGAATAAAAGCTATTGCATCTTTTCTAAGATAGTATTTTGTCACAAAAAGAGTGGAAAGTAGACAAAGTTATTGCTATAAATAAAAAAAGGAAAAGTTTTCATCCGAGACACTGAATTTTCCACAATATTTCCACAACTGTGAAGAAAGAAAATCCCCAGTGAAAGAAGGGTGTGTTTGCTGGTTACATGCATTTGGCTTCAGACAGCTCTATTTCCCCCTTGGCGTAAAACTAAGGAGGTAACCAGGACATTCACTTTGTTTATCTATTATTGTATTTTTTTTTCTTTTTCTTTCTGAAGCTGGAAACGGGGAGAGACAGTCAGACAGACTCCCGCATGCGCCCGACCGGGATCCACCCGGCACGCCCACCAGGGGCGACGCTCTGCCCACTAGGGGGCGATGCTCTGCCCCTCTGGGGCGTCGCTCTGCCGCGACCAGAGCCACTCCAGCGCCTGGGGCAGAGGCCAAGGAGCCATCCCCAGCGCCCGAGCCATCTTTGCTCCAATGGAGCCTTGGCTGCGGGAGGGGAAGAGAGAGACAGAGAGGAAGGAGGGGGGCGGGGGTGGAGAAGTAAATGGGCGCTTCTCCTATGTGCCCTGACCGGGAATCGAACCCGGGTCCCCCGCACGCCAGGCTGACGCTCTACCGCTGAGCCAACCGGCCAGGGTTCTATTATTGTATTTTAAGTAAATATTTTTAAGTAAAATATTTATTTCTTTTAAGCAATGTGATCATATATATATATATGTATTATACACACACGTCATTGCCTTGATATTAAATGAAATCACAACTACAATTGATGTGTACCAGTTTTATAAATGTTTCTTTTGGTTCTTATCCTCCTTTTAATTCTATTTAATTTCATAAACCAGTCATTTCTGGCTTTACTTTCCATTTAGATATTTACTACACCATTCTTTTATTTCTAGACCCCAAAATACACATCTGGCTTCTGAGACATCATGACAACACAATCTGGCTGAATTCCAACCATGTATTCCTTGCATTAGAGTTTAAAACGCTTCAAAAACAACAAATTTTTGAATAATGGCCTTGAAAAATGTATGTCTACATTTTCAGGACACTCAAGATATATTCTGAGATAATAAAATTTCAGAATAGACTGCATTGCAGAAGTACCAAATATGGAGCCTTGGTAAGATCTTTCTCCAACTCCATGTAAGTAGGGCAAGAAGAGAAAGGGGAGATAATCAGAAAACGTATAAAAAATATGGGGAGGTGGAAATGAATTGAAGTTAGAAATTTATTCTACTTAATATTTAAAACCATCTGTCATTAAACAAGTGTCTCCATTGCCAAGTCAGAAAAATCATGCGAACTAGCCAACTTTTAGTATTGTTGATTTCTCCACCTACATAGAAGGTTAAATGGCTTTAACCACCAGGTGGCAATGACTCACCACTTTCTAGGATGTATATTTTTTCAGGTGGCCACATTATGCGTTGTATTCAAAGGAGACCCTTTACTGCTAGTGACATCTCAGGCACTAATATTTCACAACAGAATAGTGCTGCTCTGTTTAGCAATATCTACCATGGCTACATACTGAATTACAATGATGAAAACCACGGTTATTTGTGGGTCAGTGTGGAAACGCCAAAGTGTGACTTAATGGTAGTATCCAAGAATAAGAATACCTGATTTCTTTTCTCTTCAGTGCAAGTAATTTAAGAAGGCAGTCACTGGAAATTTTCATCTCTCTCTCTCTCTCTCTCTCTCTCTCTCTCTCTCTATCACCTATTGCCCTATACCACTCATGAATCCAGAAATGTGAATCTTAACTTATCTCTAGCAATAATTGAGACAAGGAACCTTCGGAAAGAGTTGAAAAGAATATTCCAAGAAGATAAAACAAAGAGAAAAGAAAAACTGATTTCCACAAAGCAATACAGGGTAGAGATCAAGTACATGAGTTTTGTAATCAGATTTGGCTCAGGATGTAATCTGTCTCCACCGTTTTCAAGCAGTGTGACCTTGGTGAAGGAATGGACATTCCCTTACCTCAGTATCCTCATCAATAAAATAAAATTGTTTTGAGAAATAATCTAATAAGTAATCTTATATAAATGTAAATCATTTTAAACTGCAATATATTTATATGTTTATGAAAACAAACAAACAAAAGTTGTAGTATATTAGATCTACTATCCAGCTACATAGAAGGTCTTTTCCTCTGAAGGTCATATTATGTAATAAATAGAAGGATTGGTAATAACAAAAAACAAAAAGATTAAAAAAAAGAGTGCTCCTTTTTTTCTTTTAATGTGCTTATGATGAGTCAGTATGGTAATAATTGTGGATATATTTATATATAATACATTGGGAGTCAAAACAGACTGTTTGCTTTAGCATTTGAGTCCCTACTAAAAATAGAAAGATAAGGAACATCGTTGACTCAATCATACTTTCAAAGCTGATTTAAACAAAGGCAGCTCCACAGCTATTTGTCCAGGACTTTTTATAACAGGAAGTCGTTGAAATGAAGACTTAAACAAGAGTGCTGAAAAATGCGACCTTGTAGCATGACTGGCAACAGCCAACCTCCCACCAACAATATGATTGTTTACGCTCATCAGGGGAGTTTACTCGGCCACTTTATTTCTCCTTACTATGAAATATTATTGGACAGCTGCCACTCTGTACAGATATCTGACAAACATTTTTGAGACAAGCAAAGCTCTTAGAATTCCTTTTGAGCATTGTTAAATTGAACATGGGAAACAAAATTGTCCAGTGTGAAGGAGAAGCATTTTTTAGTCTGGTTAGAAAGATGAAATCATACAGGGTAGCTGGAGCTGGCAGCCCTGATTGAGTCACTAAAAAGCTCATCAACATTATTCATTCTGATTGATTAAAGAAAACATTCAGTTTATTTTCATGCGAGACATACAGCTACATCTGGTGGGCTCTTGAATCCCATTTCAATTCATATGGGATTATTTTTATTATTATTTTGCAGAATAAAAATTACTATAAGTATTAAAGGAATGATAAATAGCTCAATAGGTTTTTTTTATTATCTTACATAAGCAAAAAAGAATAAAATAACATGAAAATGAAAGCTTTCATACCCTAATCTTGCATGTTTTGTATAAGGAGGTTACACTGTAGTTGATTTTGTTGTTATTGGGTTAACGATATACAGTTCTGCCAAGCTGTTGACATTGTTTTGGAGAAATCCATATGTATATGTTTTAAATCTTTGGACTTCTTCAGATAAAAGCTGTTTTATCATAAAAGGCATTCTTTTGAGAACTGAATTTTTCATATTAATAAATTATCTTTAGCTGTTTTTCAGTCTATTTCTGAACTGAAAAAGAACAAGTGATATTTTGTCCAAAGAACAAAAGAAAGAAGCTCTGTCTCTCTGTCTTCGCCTTTCCAAAATTTCATGTGTGTCTCCCAGCTGTAGAAGATAGTTTATGTTAAATGCTGAGCTAGGAGAGACTTCTACGAGAAGAATGGTTCTAGAAACTACTTAATTGTTAATGCTTTATAGCTGATAATGGTTTCATGTTCTCTCGCTGAAATGATAATTCTCTGTAATTCTACAGGGTTCATAATTTACAAAAATAATTCTAAGTTATAGTTGGGGAAAAAAAACACATATTACATTAAACCAGTGTCTCCTTTGGTACATGATAAAGTTATAGGAAAAGTTCTTCCTACGATATTCCTTGACAGTCATATGAAAGCACATTCAAAAAGAGGATGACTAAACCCTTGAAAACATAACAGAAAAGGCTTAAAATACTTCAGGTTAAAAAGCTATGAGCTATGATTAAGCTTTAGGAAGTTAGAGCTCTAGAAAATAGTCTTTCTATTCAAGGAAACTTTAAGTTAATTAAAGATTTCTGGAAATGTAATGTGTTTGGAGCTACATGACAATAATTTAGAGAAGGTTATTTTTCTTTCTGATCCTTCAAAGGATATTTCCTTTCCTGTGGTATTCTGAGAAACACCTAGTCCACAGGGAACCTTCATGTGAATTTGCAAAGAGGCCCATCTGGGCAGGAGCAACTCTGTGGACATATGGTTTGAAAGCAGTCAGTGACTTTGTGCTAATTTAAAAATTCTTCCACTTTTCCAGGATGATACAATCCCCCTAGGTGACCATGGCTTGGGAAGGAGAGCAAGGGTCATATTTTCTTTGCCATTTTTAGAGAATAACTTTGTACAGGGTTCCATCTAGTATAAAGCAATTCCCCCCCCCCCCAGCTTTGCTCTACTCTTGTTTCTTCATCCACTAATTAAAGAAAATTGAAATAAAAAAACAAATAAGATGATCTTTAAAAGTTGAGGAAAGACATTCATTGAAGAAGGCCTATGGTGATTTCTTCAGAGAATTTTGCAAATATTTAAATGCTGCTAATGTTATGACAGTCACATGGAATGCTTCAGCCAGAAAATCAGTTAATTCCAATGATGGCTCAATTATTTCAATCAACTCAAGGAATCAAAGTAAAGATCTTGAAGCTCATTTTGCCAAAAGTACCATATTTTCCCATGTATAAGACACATCTTTTAGCCTGACCAGGCAGTGGCACAGTGGATAGAGCGTCGGACTGGGATGTGGAGGATCCAGGTTCGAGACCCTGAGGTTGCCAGCTTGAGCACAGGCTCGTCTGGTTTGAGCAGGCTCACCAGCTTGGACCCAAGCTGCTGGCTTGAGCAAGGGGTTACTTGGTCTACTGAAGGCCCATGGTCAAGGCACATATGAGAAAGCAATCAATGAACAACTAAGGTGTTGCAACAAAACACTGATGATTGATGCTTCTCATCTCTCTCCATTCCTGTCTGTCCATCCCTATCTATCACTTTCTCTGACTCTGTCTCTGTAAAAAAAAAAAAAGACACATCTTTTTACAAAAAAATTTGGGGTCTAAAAACTGGGTGTGTCTTATACAATGGTTGTAGATATTTTCCTTGCAGTTTCTACTTTTTCATGCTTGTCTTTTTTTCAAATTTTGGGCCCCAAAATTAAGGTGTGTCTTATACATGGGGTTGTCTTCTACATGGGGAAATACAATAAATCATATTATATCACTGTAGATATTATTATTATAAAATTGCTGTAAATGATCAACATAAAGAAAAAATTACTTGTTTTTTATTGATAATATAAACACAAATTTTGGTAGGAGTTAGTGTCAGTTAGCTTGATATAAACAATATTATTGCTGAATTAGGAAAGCCTACAGAATAGAATGCATTGCAATGGACATAGATTTAATAACTGGATCAAAATGCTGTGATACTCTTCAAACTGAAATAAAAATGCAGTTGTCAAAATCTGCACACACATTATGCACACAAAGAAGAATTTTCTGTAATTATTTTTTTTTTAATTTTCCATTGATTTGAGAACAAGCAAGAGGAACGGGGAGGGGGTAAAGGGATAGAGAGAGAAGCATCAACTTGTTGTTCTTCTTAGTTTTTCCATTAAGTTGTATACTCAATGATTGCTTATCATATATGCCCTGACCAGGAATTGAACCCATTATCTCAGCACTCTAGGACAATGTTTTATCTACTAAGCAACCCAGCCAGGGCTTTACAATTTATTTTTTGTGATGGAGCTGATATTGAATATAAAACATATCTTGGCATGGTAATAAATTCATTCTCTTTTTTTTTTTTTTTTTTTTTTTTGTATTTTTCTGAAGCTGGAAACGGGGAGAGACAGACAGACTCCCGCATTCGACCGACTGGGATCCACCCGGCACGGCCACCAGGGGCAATGCTCTGCCCACCAAGGGGGGCTGCTCTGCCCCTGCAGGGCGTCGCTCTGCGCAACCAGAGCCATTCTAGCGCCTGGGGCAGAGGCCAAAGAGCCATCCCCAGCGCCCAGGCCACCTTTGCTCCAATGGAGCCTTGGCTGCGGGAGGGGAAGAGAGAGACAGAGTGGAAGGAGGCAGGGGGTGGAGAAGCAAATGGGTGCTTCTCCTATGTGCCCTGGTCGGGAATCCAACCCGGGTCCCCCGCACGCCAGGCCGACGCTCTACGGCTGAGCCAACCGGCCAGGGCCCATTCTCTTTTTTTAAAGATCAACAGAGTTTTAGAAAGTTTAAACCTCTCAAGAATTAATTTGAAAATTACCGTTAGTGACTTATAATTGTGTTGAAATTTTTGTATGTAAATGAATTCTTTGAATTTTGGTCATACTTTGTCTAAAATCAGTTAAAAATGTTTAATCAAATAATTCAACAAACGAAGTCTTTCCAAAGTTCAATAATTTTAATATCTCCACTTGTAAGATTAATCTCCTGATGGGAATTTTATTCAGAATTAGAGGTAAATTTATATCTATTGCCTGAATTGAATTCGACTGACAAATCCTTCACTTTTGCAACGTCTAAATTTGATATTAATAATAATCATAATGAGAAACATCTTATTGAATCTTATCTTGCAAATATGTTTCAAATGAAGGTACATTGAATAAAAACTGAAAACATATTTCAATATGAAAGTATAAAATATAAATGTCATTTAATAAAAGTTTCTTTGAGCCTATTAGCACTTCAGCACCTATAGAAAAAGATATTTTCTCAATTAAAAATTATTTTTACAAGGAAAGTTAAATAAAACATGACAAGTTTTCAACTTTTAGAAACAATAAAGTGCAAGTTCAGAGATGTCAGGCAATATTTTAAATTGAAAATAAGTTTATTAGGCCCTTGCCCATTGGCTCAGTGGTAGAGCATCAGCCTAGCATGTGAAAGTCCCAGGTTCAGTTCCTGGTCAGGGCACACAGGAGAAATGCCTATCTGCTTCTCCACCCTTCCCTGACTCCTTTCTCTCTATCTTCCTTTTCCCCTCTGCAACTAAGGCTCCATGGGAACAGAGTTGGTCCAGGCACTGAGGATGGCTCCATGGCCTTCACCTCAGGTGCTAGAATGGCTCCGGCAGCAGCAGAGCAGTGCCCCAGATGGGCAGAGCATCACCCCCTGGTGGGCATGCTGGGTGGATCCCAGTCGGTTGCAGGTGGGAAGTCTGTCTGACTGCCTCCCCACTTCTAACTTCGAGAAAATACAAAAAAAATAAAAGTTTATTAAAAAAAAGCATTTGGGGGGATAAATGGTGACGGACAAAGACTTGACTGGGGGGATGAGAGCACAGTATGGTATTCAGAGACGTGTTATAGAATTGGTCAACCAAAGCCTGTATAATTATATAACCAGTGTCACTTCAATGGATTCAGTTTAAAAATGCATTCTTGAGAAATATACCATTGACATGATATTAGAAATATGGAAACTGAATAAAGTTTATGACTATATATGAAGAATAATTATTTCAGTATTTTTAATGATAATCATAAAAGAAGTTTTTAAATGTAATATGCATGATTATATGTTTTCACATAAATTTTTTAAAAATAATTTTGAATTAAACTCTGTTTAGGGCAACTGATACAGTAAAATCTAATTGTAAGTTAATAAATAAGTATTTCAAAATTTTTATAACTTTATTTTTAGCACTTCCTTTCACTCTAGAAAAAAATGTCTCAGGGTATATGTTAAAATTGTATTTTTTTCTAAAAATAAAATAGACATTTTGAATGAGAGCTGAAAGTGACATTGTCTTTCCCTTTAAATCTATTTTCAATAACTGCCTAACAGAGTCCAAATCTCGGGCATATTTCCAGGAATTGTAGGAATTCATAGAGCCAGTGAAGGAGGATGAAGGTGGGACAGGGACATACAAGTTAATTGCCAATTTCTCTAATTGGTCACCATCTGTCAGCTGTTATCATTTTTGAGCTTCCAGTATTGATGTTATGTTATTTTAGATTGATATTTAATGAATCCATGAAGTATTTCCATATGTGCTTTTGTCCCTAAAGAATGATGATGATGTTGGCTCCATGTACCTCATTTATAACTTAGAATTTTCAGATTATGATAAGAAATACTTGAGCAGTTTGGAAGCATCCACTGTTTTATGAAACAAAAATAGTTCAATGGATACAACTTTGATATCTGTGAATTTTAACGAGGTCATGCTAATTTACTATTGCTTCACAAAGAAGTTCAGAATAAAATGTAAGTTTAATTTGATTTTTCCAGAGCATCAATGCCAGTCATTCTGGGGGAAAGTCTAGTGGTCATAACACTATACATATTAACTTCTGTAAAAAGAGAAATTGCATTATATAAGACAGAATATAATTGATACAGATGCTGTTCATTGAATAAAGTTAATCATAAAATTCAATAATTTTCCTAAAGAGATTTAATTTTTAGAAAATAAGATACCTACTTATGAGGCAATTTCTGAAAGTCATTTAATAGAAAAGAGATTAAGTTGCTATCTCAATAAGGAATCATCTACATATAGGCCTATATACATATAAGATATCACAAAAAAGTGAAAATTTACATGGAAAATAAACTTTTCTAATGTGTATTATTCACTCAATTTTGAAAAGGCAATGATGAAATTCTCAACTATGTATTACTGTTGATAAATCCTCATAAAAATAAAACAATTATGGAAATAAAAAAACATGAAAATTAACAAGCATGCAGAGGAACTAGAAATAAATAAATATTCCAGATTATTATCTTTCATATAATGTTTGTAAATAATAATAATAGTAATAATTCCTGGATAGATAAGTGAAGAGCTTGGAAGTCCCTACTCCTATCATCACAAACAGAAAAGAAAAAAAATGCTGAACAAAATGGAAACTAATAATTCTTTTTAGATATATCAGAGAATTGAGGTCATAGAACTAACTGCTGCCTCAAAACTGGAGAGGTAGGTAAATCAAAGAGCCTCACATATGACCTGGACCAGAAACACTGCTGGAGTCAGTACCTGGTAGAAACACTTAAAGTGTAACTAACTCGTTACTGGAGACAGAGTACAGACCAGTTTAAGAGATTAAAATTGTAAGGGTTCACCTTTAGAAAGGTATCCACAGTTCCTTGACTATACCTCCCGCAGCCCTACCAGGTGCTCAAGATGAAATCAGAGGAAAATGCCTTCATGCTTCTGTCAGGGGTGGAGGTGGGGGAAGTAACCATTTTTAAGTATACCCAAAGCTTTCTTTTCTCCTTATAAAAAAGGCCTACTCTCAAGCAAAACTCTTTTTACCAAAGCCAAACCCACTTGGGTTTTCACAGACCCTAAAAGACCTAAACTCATTTCTCTCTAGATTTTGAAGTAGGAGAAAGGAAATGTCCAACTCCAGCCCCTCTAAAGCTTTCCTACCTCCTCGGAGAGGTTGATGGAGAAAGCTGAAAAATGCTTGTGAAGATCACAGCCTAGGAACAAAGGCACACAAGTTTACCAAAAGACTGAGACCTAATCAAAGGCTTATAAAACATTTCCCCTCTCCCAACGATTTACCAATACATCAACAGGGCTCTGGTATAACTAATGATTAAAGCTGGAAGAACTGTAAGCTTCATACTATTCAATGAAGAGTCTCTAGGGAAAGCCAAAGAGAGCAGGGAGACTGAAAACAACAACAACAAAGACATGGGAAATTCTATCATCTGTAAGCACAGCTATAGCAAAAAGTAAATACACCCTAATTCCTATCCAGATAATAAAATATCACATCAACATCCTATTTACCTATTTTCCCTTACCAAGTACATTATGTTCAGCTTTCAGCAGCAACAAAAAAATTACAAGTCATGTGACAAGGGCAAAACACAGGTTGAAAAGAAGAAACAAGACTCAGATATTGCAGAGATTTTAGAATTATCAGACCAGGAATTTATAACTGATTCATATGCTAAGGCCTCTAATGGTAAAGGTGAACAATATGCAAGAAAAGATGGGTAATGTAAGCAGAGAGATGGAAATACTAAGAAATAATCAAAAGGAAGTGAAAGAAATCAAAATCACAATAATAGATATGAAAATGCCTTTTATTGGGCTCATCCACAGACTATATACAAGTGAGGAAAGACTCAGTGCTTTAAGATATGTCAGTCGAAACTGAAAAAACAAAGAATAAAAGTGAAAAAATGAACATAATATCCAGGAACTGTAGGACAATTACAAAAGTTAACATACACATATTGGAAACATCAGAAAGAGGAGAATGAGAGAAAGAAGCAGAAAAATATTTGAATTAATAATAATAGAATTTTAAAAACTTAATTATAGATACCACATGACATATCCTGGAATCTCAAATGCCAAACAGGTTAAATAACAAATAATGTACACATAAGTACATTATACTCAAACTACCAAAAAAAAAATCAAAGAAAATGATATTTTGAAAGAAGGTGAAGAAAAAAATATACTCATCTTATTGATAGAGAAACAAGGATGAGATTTGTATTAAAATTCTCTTCAAAAATTATGCTGGCAAGAAGAGAGTAAAGTGAAATATTTAAAGTATTTAAAGAAAATAAAACTAACTTAGAAACATTAGAGAAATTTCAGCAAGAGAGATACTACTGATTTCTCCTGTTGAAATTTTAACAAATTCAACAACTATAAAAGTGAAGGAAACTCAGCTGGGCTCACAGGCAACCTGAAAGATCCATATACTAAATAGACTAATGGAGGAATGGTTTGGAAAAGGGGGTGGAGGTTAAAACGCACTTGTGGAGGGCTCTGAGGAGGTGAAAACCCAGTGTGGCTGGGTTTTTATTCTCTGCTGAACTATCGGGAAGAGGGAAGAGCAGCCGGTTTGGATTTTGTTTGAGGGACATGGAGAGGAAAACGCAGAGTGACTGGGTGTCCCTCTGCCAGAGTGCGTGATGAGATAGAGGGAAGAGGGGGAGATAAGCCAAAGTGGCCAGAGTGCAGGGTTACAGCCAGTGTTCCTGTGGTCTTCCTGAAGCCTACAATCAGCAGAGACAAAGAAAGCTAAAGTGTAGACCCCCAGCCTCCCAGATCCCACCTCCCTCATTTGGACATAGGGAGAGTGGTAGAGACAAACCCCAGAGCTAGCTCTTCAGAGTCACTCTTTCCCCCTCAGAACAGAAGTGCTCTACATCTGGTTCCCTGGTCTGTTGATACATAGTAAGGAGTGCCTGGAGGCCTGAAAACACCATTGCTAGAGCCATAAAGCTGTAAAATGAAGCCATAAAGCCCTCACAACATGCCCCACTCACCAACACAACTGTGGCCCCACCTAGGAATACACTTAACAAAGAATGTGAAGGGCCTATATACTGAAGACTACAAAACATTATTGAAAGAAATTGAAAAAGACATGATGAAATGGAAAAACATTCATGTTTATGAATTGGAAGAATCGACATAGTTAAAATGGCCACATTACCCAAAGCAATTTACAAATGTAATCAAATCCCTATCAAAATTTCAATGTGATTTTTTTTAAGAAATAGAACAAAAACTCATCATATTTGTATGCAAGCATTAAAAACTCCAAATAACCAAACCTGAGGAAAAAAAATAAAGCCAGAGGTATCACACTACCTGACTTCAAATTATACTATAGACCCATGATAATCAAAACAGCATGGTATTCTTGGCAAAAAAAAAAAAAAACCCAGACATACAGGCCAATGGAACAGAATTGAGAACCCAGAAAGAAAACCACATATATATGCACAAATAATCTTGGACAAATGAGGCAAAAACACAAAATAGAGAAAAGAAAGCCTCTTTAATAAATCGTGCTGGGAAAATTGGAAAGCTACGTGCAAAAGAATGAAACTTGACTACAGTTTTGTTCCCTTGCACAAAAATTAATTCAGAATGGATCAAAGACCTAAATATAACATCTGAAATAATCAATTACATAGAAGAAAACATAGGTACTAAACTCATGGACCTTGATAATAAAGAATAATTTAGGAATTTGACCCCAAAAACAAGGGAAGTAAAGGCAAAGATAAATGAATAGGACTGTATCAAACTAAAAAGCTTCTGCACAGAAACACACACACACACACAAACCTACTAAACAAATAGGCAGCCAACTAAATGGGAGATAATATTTGCAAACAACAGTTCCGATAAGAGGTTAATATACAAAATATATAGAGAACTCACAAAGCTCAGCGAAAACAAGCAAATAATTCAATTAAAGAAATGGAAGAGGACCTGAACAGACACTTCTCCCAAGAGGACATACAAATGGCCTACAGATATGTGAAAAGATGCTCATCTTCACTAGCTATTTGAGAAATGCATATCAAAACTAAAATTAGATACCACCTAATACTTGTTAAATTGGCTGTTATTAACAAGACTGGTAATAAAAAGGTTGGACTTTTTAAAAGGCTGTAGAGAAAAAGGAACTGTCATTCACTGCTAGTGGAAATGCAAATTAATACAACCGTTATGGAAGAAAGTTTGGTAGTTCCTCAAAAAATTAAGACTGGAACTACCATATAACCCAGCAATCCCTCTACTGAGTATCTACCCCCATAACTCAAAAACATTGGTACATAAAAACACATGCACCCCCATGTTCATCACAACATTGTTCACAGTGGCCAAGAAATGGAAATAACCAAAGTGTCCCTCAGTAGAGGATTGGATAAAGAGGATTGGTACATATATTCAATGGAAGACTGCTCAGCCATAAGAGATGATAACATAGTGCCATTTACGACAAGATGGATGGACCTTGAGAACATTATACTGACTGAAATTAGTAAGTCAGAGAAAGTTAAGAATTGTATGATTTCACACATAGGTGAGATATAAAACTAAGATTAATGGACATAGATAAAAGTGTAGTGATTACCAAGGGGAGTGGGTCATAAGGGAGGGGATCAGGAGAGGGTGTGGAGGAAGGTTGTAAAGAAGGACTAATATAAAGTGATAGAAAATAATTTGACTTTGGGTGATGAGTATACAACATAACCAACAGTTCAAATGTTATAAAAATATTTACCTAAAACCATGTACTCTTATGAATCAATGCCATTCTTTTAAATTTTATTTTCTAAATAAAATTTGAAAAAAAACTAACCTAGAAATCTGCATTTAGCAAACGTATCTTACAAAAGTAAAAGAAATATAATCTTTCTTAGTTAAACAAATATTGAGGGAATTTGTTGCCAGCAGACCTGCCTTGCAAGAAATGATGAAAGTTCCCCAGAGAGAAGAAAAATAATATGGTTCAAAAGCTTGAATTTACATTAAAAACATCAAAAGCACTAACAAAGGGTAAAGGAAAAATAATATTTATATTTTTTAATTAAAATTGACCTAACAATTAAAGGTTGTTTAAAATAATAATAACAACAATGTACTGGAAGATTAAAGCTTGTGAATAAGTGGAATGGATTGCAGCAATATAATAATGAACAAGGGGAAGGAATTGGGAATACTCTGTTATCCCTTTACTACCTATGAAATGGTAGAGTATTATTGGAAAGTGTATTAACTTAGATTAGTTGTAAATGTATATCAAAAACTCTAGGGCAACCACTAAAAAATTTTAAATCAAAAAGAATAATTGTTATGTTAAGGGCGAAAGAAAATAAAAGTATGCAAAATATTCAATTAAAACCAAAGAGGAAGGAAAGGTAGTAGAAGAAAAAAAAATAACAAATATTGATGGTATGCAGTTACAGATACAGAAGATATTAGTCCAACTATATCAATAATCACTTTAAATATTAATGATTCAAATATACTAATTAAAAGACAGAGCCTGTCATATGGATTTAGTAGAAAAAATGAATCAATAATTAATATTTCTTCCAAAATAGAAAGCATCAGGGTAAGATGGTTTCACTGTTAAATTCTACTTATTTAAAGAATAAATAAAACCAATTTCTGCATTCTGTTCCAGAAAATAGAATCAGAGGGAATACTTTCTAACTTATCCTGTGAGGCTATCATAATATCAAAATCAGTCTAAAACATTATCAAGAAGATTGCAGATAAGTATCTCTCATAATCACCAATGCACTCCTAAATGAAGTATCGTGAAGTCAAATTCAACAATGTATAAAAAGAAATATATACTCAAACCAAGTAAGATTTATTCTAGCTATATATACAGGCTAGTTTAACAATAAAAATCAACTAATGTAATCCACTGCATCAACAAACTCATAAAGATCATATGATTATATTAATAAATGCAGAAAAAACATTTGACAAAATTCAACATTCATTTAGGAAAAAAATTCTTAGCAAACTATGACTAAGGGGAACTTCCTCAACTTGATACAGAATATCTACATAAAACAAAACCTATAGTTTAAATCATACTTAATGGTGAGAAAATAGACACTCTTCCCTAAAAACAGAAACATGGCAAAAAAAGTCACAATTTCTGTTTATTATTGTACTAGAAGACCTCATTAATACAAAACATAATAATAATAAATAGCATACAGATTGAGAAGAATGAAATTAAACTATCTCTGTTTACAGATCACTGATCATCTATGTAGAGAATCTTAAAAAATCATCAGAGCAACTTTTGTAAATATGTGATAATAGCATGGTTGCAAGATATAATATTAATATGTAATTATTATTAATATATAAAAGTCAATTGGTATCCAATTTACCAGCAATGAACAATTAGAAATTGAAATTAAAAACATAACACAATTATATCAGCAAAAATAAAATGTGTATATTTTATACATAGACTATAAAACTCTGATTAAAAAAATTAAAGATCTAAATGAATGGAGAAATCTTCTATGCATATGGGAATTCTGTGGGTTTTCTGCCCAATTTTTTTGTACACCTAAATACTCTAAAAATACAGTTTATTAAAATGTAAAAAAATTACCATGAACAATAATGTTTAAAAAGAATACAAAAAGATTGAAAAAAATTCCAATATATGCTGCCTTCTGCTGGTATAACTGCTTTTATTTCTATTCTATGGACTCTAAATAAAAAAGCACGTTATTTTTATAATAAGAGAAAAAAATCTTAATTGCTAATATTTTGAATCGGTAGACTCAGAAATTTGCAGTGATACAACAAGCAGCTCTATTTCTATGTGTACTATCGCAAATTATTTTTACTATATCAAATGGAATTAATATTAATTCAAAAAGGAAGTTATATCCTCATGAAATTTTATTAGAGTTTTAAAACCTTTTTTTAAAATCTGACTTTCTTTAAAGCTTGAACTTTAAATAATCATTCTTAGACATGAAAGGATGCTCACATCACTCATAAGTTTAAAAAAGCAAGATAAAACCACAAACAACCATTTTTCACATATCAAAATGGTGAATTTAAAATAACAATAAACTGTGTTGACTATTGGAAAATACGTACTCTCAGATAACAAAAGTGGAAATAGAAAATATTTCCCCTGTTGAGAAGAATTTGGCAACTTCTAGTAATACAATAGATGAATGTTCCCTTTGATCCAGAAATCCCACTTCTAGAAATCTATTCCATAGGCACATTCTCTAACTATATAATAATATTGGAACAAGATTATTCATTGTTGCCTTATCTGTCCTGTCCAAAAACTGGAAACCTTTCAAATGTCAATCAATAAGAAGCTAGGGAAATAAATTTTGGGAAATCAGAATAATAGAGTAATATAATATATAGAGAGATTCCTTCCCCCACCCAAAATAAAGAATGTAGAAGATCTCTCTATACTAATATGGTATAATTTTCAGGGTATGTTGCCAAGTGAAAACAAGGTGCAGAACAATGAAAAGTACATACTACATATAGTGAAAAAAGGGCATGGGGAAAGATACACATACTTGCAATAACAGTAGTCACAACAAAAAACTTTAAAATTATCCAAAAATTAATAAAAATGGTTATATATTACATATATTTGAGGAAGAAAGAGTGTGGCAGTGACATAGATAAAAGAAGGATCTCTGCCTGTGTCCTTTATATAACTGAGTGTTTTACATATTAAATTTTACATATTTATTTTATGTGAATGTTTTACATATTAAATTTTTAAAAGCAAGCCTTAAAATTCAAACAAAAATAAAACAACAAAACTTAACTGCATGAGAATTGAAAGCAAATCACCTGAGAGACAAACAAAAACTATTTTAATTGATAGTATTTAATTGTTCACCTTTAATAGGATATATTGTGTGGTAGTGAAGAACTAGAAGGAAGTCTTAAGCTCTATTCAACAATTGTCATCTGTAATACTGGTTTTGCTGTTTTAAATGAGTGTGTGTCTGTCTATGTATTAGTTTAAAATCTATACATACATATTTTAAGACATGTATACATACATATATTCTTCATGTATCATATATTAATATAAAACAAATAAGTAGTATTTTTAATATTAAAACCAGATTTTTAGATTAAAAATTACTCAAAAGTACAATCAGCCTGACCAGGAGGTGGCACAGTGAATAGAGTGTCGGACTGAGATGCAGAAGATCCAAGTTTGAAACCCTGAGGTTGCCAGCTTGAGCATGGGCTCATCAGCTTGAGTGCAGGGTACTGGCTTGAGCAAGGGATCATAGACATGACCCCATGGTCGCTGGTTTGAGCCCAAGGTTGCTGGCTTGAGCAAAGGATCACTTGCTCTGCTGTATCCCCCCGGTAAAACACATATGAGAAAACAATCAATGAACAACTAAGGAGCCAAAACAAAGCATTGATGCTACTCATCTCTCTCCCATCCTGTCTGTCTATCCCTATCTGTCCCTCTCTCTGTCCCTGTCACAAAAAAAGAATAAAATCTGTGAAGTTCTGATATTTTAAAACTGAAATAAAAATATTGGCCCTAGCTGGTGGCTCAGTGTATAGAGCGCTGACCTGGCATATGGATGTCCCAGGTTCAATTCCAGATTAGGGCACACAGATGAAGTGACCATCTGCTTCTCCCCCACTCCCTCTCCTTCTTCTCTTCCTCTTCCCTTCTTATAGCTAGTGGCTCAGTTGATTCAAGTGTGGCCACAGGCACTGAGGATAGCTCAGTTGGTCCAAGTGCATCGGCCTCTGGCACTAAAAATAGCTTGGTACTTGAGCATCATCAGCCCAAGATGGGGTTACTGGTTAGATCTTGGTTGGGGCATATGCAGGATTTAGCCTCACTATCTCCCTTTCTCTCACCTAAAAAAGAAAGAGAAAGAAAGAAAGAGAGAGAGAGAGAGAGAGAGAGAGAAAGAAAGAAAGAAAAAGAAATAAAGAAAAAAAGAAATGTCAGTACAATTTTTTCCTCTATTGAAAAGGCCTACTGATCATTAATTTACCCAGGTATACGGGTCCAGGACAGGGTGATAACTAAACTGAAGTCACGGATAGGAGGACACAAAAAAATGCCAGTGTTTATCGGGGGGGGGGGGTTCCAAATACAATTTACTTTTCATATTATTTTGTATTAGTTTCAGATGTACAGCACAATGGTTAATAATTGTATAATTTACGAAGTGTTCCCTCTAATATTTTCAGTAACCACCTGGCACTATACATAGTTAGTACAACAGTTATTATATTTCCTATGCTGTAGTTTATAGCTCAATCATTGTTTTGTAACTACCAATTTGTACTTTTTAATCCCTTTACCTCTTTGAACTAATCTGCCAAACTCACTCGCAACTTGGGGTCTTTTTGGCTAGCCTGATTGGCAGAGCATGAGACTTCATAATCCTGCTTTTTGTCAAGCCCAGGGTGATGTTTAAGGAGAATCTAGAACCTCCATGGGCCTCCACTTAGTGTAGAATTAGAGATAGATCGGGGTTTCTCTACAAATGGAAATATAACTATATACTCCCTCCTTTTCTGCCAGATGTGCCTACTTCCAAGGTACAAAATTTACTCAGTCATAAGCTCATAAATGTGTGGAGGTTCACAGAGAATAATTAATTATACATAAGGAACAATGGAACAATGCATACTCCAATCCCCCTCTAAAAAGCTGTGAGAATTCAGATAAGTCACAGACCCCCCCCCAGATGTTTCCATTTGTTTATTCATCTGTAAAATAAATGAGTTAAAATGTGACCTCTAGGTTTCCTTTTAATAAAAGAATGGCATTTGCATGTAAAGTATGGTTTACTTTACAGAAGATAGTCTCATATTGTATCTAAGCCATACCTAGCCAGGCTATGCTTTGGGAAGCTGAGGAACAAGGAACTACACTTTTTGCCCCCAAATCACTTATTTGACAATAAGGGAGAAAATAGTATTTTCTTACCATAGAAACACACACTGCTATTTCCTTTTAAGTGACATTAAGGGTTGGCTGTCAAAACACAAAAGAATGTAAAAATAATTTCTCTCTGTCAATTACATTCTTACACAGTCTTAGCTTTTTCTTCACATATAGAAAGCACAATAAGGAAGTGTCTTTGTCCCACACTTTGAGAAGATAAGTATTTTGAAGGTGCAAAATGGAGATGAAGAAAGGATGCCTTGTGCAGATGGTGTGGTTCAGCCTCACCCACTTCTCCCAACAATGGACTTGCTGTTCGTTTTTGCCTGAACAGTTTGCATGCTCTCATTTTTAACTGCCTCAAAGGAATCATGCTCTACATTAGAACCATGTGACCAAAACAACCCCCGAGACAAGACTTTCTTTTAAATTTCAGAACCTAATAGAAAGAAAAGAAATAATAGCAATGCAAACATATTCTTTACAAGAGCCTAATTTGAAGCCAGCAATGTCTGTTTCTCAGAGAGAACCAACAGGTTGTCACACCATTACATTCCGCAGCAGAAAACAGGGTCTACTGCCAAGAAAAATTGACCATACTTCCCTAAATCTTGAAAAGCATTTGATTTCTAAAAAGATTGGTTTAATGTACAAATCAATTAAGTCATTCTCTTCGATCTACCATTCTTATAGTCAATGATACAATTATCTTGTCACTACTCCAGTCTTTTCCAAATTTTCCTGATTATGCTCATTAATCTATTTGTGACAGCTTTCATTTCGAGTGTGAAAGGGCAGTAGGTGTCCTGGTTTTAAAAACAGAAATAGCAGAGATAATGAATTCCCTGTAGAAACAAACAATTCAGTGAAGGTTTGCCAAAAACTCAAAATTCTTCATCATGAGAAGACAAAACCTGAACACACTTGAAGACATACACATAATTTACATACCCACAGGATGGTTATCTGATCCCTTGAACTATATAGCAGGGAGCAAATAAGCTTTGATGCCAGAAGTGAATGTGAGTTTGAAAGTTTGAGATTTATGAGGAAATACTTTGCCTTTATTCTATGTTACTTAAAACACAAACATACTTGGCCTGATGTGAGATTCAGAAGCAGCATGGGTAGAGAAGTACTGATGCCTGCATAGAAGATGAAGAACTTCACTTCATGTTCAAAAATAAAACAGATTTCATTAAGGATCCATTCAGAATCACCTGCAAGGCAAGGGGCTCATGGAAAAAGACTATAGCCGGAGAAAAGTCAGGTCTCAGCTCCTTGATAGGAGAACCAAACCCAGGTTCAAGTAAGCACCAAAATGACCAAATGAGTGGTAGAGATGACTCTAAGGCCAAGTCTGGCAAGCTAGATACAAGACTAGTGGATGTCGCTAATCTGAAGCTCAATTCCAGAAATATGGGGCATTTGGTTTGGAAGGTGAAGCAACTGGTAGTTGAAGTGAAAGTGAGAAGTGGGGAGAAGGAACAGAATCTGGCAAGAGGAGCTAGAAGTGGGAAGTGAGCATGATCAGTTACAGAAGTAATTCAACATGTCTTGGGTTGCAATTCCAGCTATCCAGGACTCCTCTCAGGAAGCATCCTAGTTTAATGTGGGCTTCAGAGTGCATCCATCAGCTAGTGAACAAATCATCCCCAAGTTAGCCACTCACCTCCTATAAGGCTTTAGAATAAATTATTAAACATCACTAAGCCTCGATTTATGTAGGCATTACATGGAGAATAATAATACATACATCATAGACTGTTGTAAGAACAAAATGAAGCAATAACTGTAAAGAAATTCTTATGATCCCTGGTTCATATTAAATATTCTTAAACTAATGCTAGCTGATATCTTTTATTTCCAGTCCCTAGGAATTTAGGTCCAATTGTCTGTAAGTGAAATTTGGGGAGCAATACAGGAGCTTAGTTTTGGGGTCTCAAAAGATTCTGTCCTCATTAGGTGGAAAACAGGAAGAAAGAGATAGCAGTTGGGAACATGTCCATAATAACTACTTCAGTGCACATCAACTCAATCTCAATGGACAGTTGAGCTAATGGCCATATATAGTGGCAAGAAAGGATCCTCAGACTGCTTAACCCCATTTTGTTCAATCAGTCCTGTGGTTTTATGTGACTTTTCTTAGCAGGATGATTTTTTTAGGAATACACATATCTCATTATAGCAGAATTGACTACATTATGAATTCTAGATAAGATTTACAGTTTTACTATTTTTTTTTTACTTTATGTTCATTTTAAAAATTAACCAAACAAGCAAAAATAGAAAGGAATGAAATAGATCAGCAATGGATTCTGGTTTAAGAGGATAATTGTCCTATTGTCAGAAGAAGCCAAGGTCTGGGTCCTGGACCCCAGTCCTATTTCAGCTACAGCAGTTTTGCAAACAGGCAACTTTATGCATTGAATGATGTGAAAATCCCAGATATATTAACATTCTGCATTTTACTAAGAATATTAGAGTACATTAGCAATACGACAAGATTCAACTCAAGGTCACATATCAAAAGTTTTTTTCTTGATCAGCCTGAGAGGCCCTGGTGTCCAGCCAGAGGCAGTAAGAGAATGGAGGAGGGGATGGAGTGAGGGGAGAGCTGCAATGGAGTAATTAAGAATGAGTGGCATAGATTTGAGATTCTGCAATCACTCAAGCAAAAAATTTTAATCATCCTGGGTTTCAGTCCTCTCACATTAAATGAGAAAACAAATATCTTTCTTAGAATAGGTACCCTCAACAAAATTGTTAATTGAAGGAAGGAAACCATTGTAAGAATTGAAAGAGACAGAGCTTTCTTTTAGGACATTGATAGGTACTGGCTGGAACATAGGTTTTCAATAAATGAAGTACTGAGTGTTCATGTGACACTTAGGCATATTGTTTGTGCTTTTCCCACAAATAACCACATAGCATATTGGCATTAAGGGCCTCCTGCATGTGCACTGTGCTTGCTGCCAGAATTAGAGAGCCTTAGGTATAGAAAGAAGATAAGTGGGGCTCAAGTTCTGATACAATTTATTCACTTTTAACACACTATAAAGGTTTTTAAATCAGCTCACTCCCACCTATGCCCAGAGAGAACCAGAGTCAACAGCATTGAAATAATTTTCCCAACAGCCAGCTTACACAGACCCACCCATGTTGTACAAGAAAATTTCTAACCAATGTACATGGTACAGCACAAGGCCACATAAATCTGAGAAATGAAGGGAACTCCATAAACAGTTTTCAGAACCATTGAACCTTCACTGATATCATCCTGCTTTATTCAAAATGGTGTCCCATATGAGTTGTGCAATATATTTTATATGTCAGCCATCAAAGTGGGATTAGGAGGTCTGTATGCTTTCAGAGACCAATCATCTAGAGCACTTTGCCCATCAACAGAAATGTCTGAAAGTACCTTCCTTTGGAGAAATGGTGATTTCTCATTGGTTCTTATACAGGCAAGAGGACGAGAGCTGCAGTCATGCTTCCTCTTTCAAAGGAGCCTCTATGCTGGGTCACTGTCTGTTGCAGGAAATGTTAATGTCTGCTGCATTCTGATTAGTTGTACTCAGAGAGTCAGGGAGAGAACTGAAAGAGGAAGCCATAGAATAATTGCTTTTATTTTAACTCATTGCAGAGAGGAAGTGCATGATAGATAATAGAATTCATATGCATTTTTTAAAAAAAGGCTAATTCCCCTCTGATACAGTAAGGATCCAGAGGAAATGAAGCAAGAGGAAGCCTTCCACTGTCTGCAAATCTAATCTCAAGTATTGAATATAAGAGAATTCCAATTGAAAAATTGCGAATTCTTTTTTAAAACAGGAATTCATCTTTAAGATATCTGAAATACCTTGGCATTGTAGGAAGAAACAGGACCACAGAGACAATCTCCCTTTTATTCTCATCATAATTCATCATTTTCTGGCTGCTCTAGCAGACAGTCTGAGAACTGAATTTAATGCAAAAGGTGAAGTGTTTAAGCTGTCTCCGCATGCATTTATTTCACTGTGATTTAGAGACTAATGCAGTAGAAGCTCCTTTTCCTTGATTCAAATGAAAAACAAAAACGAAAAAGGTAGAAAGGCGTTTGAACATCTAACTGCCCATCAATGTTAGTCCAGAGTCTATATTGAAGTCATAACCACTTTAAGGACTTGGCAACTAAACAAGAAACTGCCTGGCTTCCCATCTCAGGTGTCATGCTCACCCAAACACGTTCCAAGGAAAGAGGTCGAATGAAGATTGCCACCTTTTAAAAGGTTTTGTCTGTTTGGTGATCGTGTTTATAAGACTCAGCATAATTCAGGGAGTGCGGCCTGAGAACTCACAGACTCCAGTTATCTGTGTATTGTAGAAAGTTCTTAAACCCAAGCCCATTGTTATCTCTGCCCCCAAAAAAGCTGCAGTTGGCTAGTCCATTACTCCTCAAAGCTTTACAGTCCATCAGAAACTGTTAGGTCGCCAAAGGAGGGACACATAAAGCCTAATGAGTTTTATAAGAAAATTATTTATGCATCTGCGAACAGATGGACTGAGACCCTAGTGGCTTCAGCTGTGAGAGGATGAGAAACCTTAGCTTTTACAGCACGGGGTTTGGCAGCATTTCCTGCCGCAGGGTGAAAACTTCTGTTACCTGTGGCTGTTAAACAATGGGAGAGGGAGGGTGGTGCTGACTAAGTAGCAGAATGTTCAGATAAGTGGATGTCAGATAAGTGAATAAGGGGGATGACTAACTACCAGGATGCCCCAGGGTCAGGTGGGGAGGGGGGGTAAGATATTGATCAGGATTGTTCAAGTGGAGAGTTAGGGAAACTGCCCTGGCACTGGGTCACCTAAAGTTCAACCCGGCTAGTTGAGGCTTTGGTAAGGGGCCAAGGACTCAAACCTAACAGAAACATATGCTCCTGTAGTTCATTGTTTCGTTTTGTTTTCTTCACCTAAGTGTCTTAAGGTGAATTAAATGGAATCAGCCAGTCATTTGTTGTCGAGAAGAATAGATTAGAGAATCAGAGAGAATGATTCTGAAAGCAGCCAACTAAATTTTGGGTTAGGCATTTGAGATAATATTGGAAATTGTTCTCTGGTGCTGCTTATGGTTTCTGATTTAACACACAATGCTGGTAGTGAGCACTCAATATTGTCCCAGTAGAGCCCAAGCTCTATGTCGATCAGGCATCCCCGATTTGACTTTCCCACACAGTGGGACACTTCTGCTTAACAGCAGGGCTGGCAGCCTCTTCGAGACTACTTATGAGATTCTATTTATCAGTTCTGTTGGGCAGAGAAGTTTGTAAACTGTAATTTTTATGCTCACTTGTTTGGGAAGGGCCTTGGTTACGCTAATGTGTGCTGGGGGAGGGATTGTCCCACTGAAAGGTTTTTAAAGGAGGAGCTAGGACTAGGCCTCCTTTGAGAGGAGGAGACCACGTTGTTCCAGGGGAGAGAGGCCATGTGGTTGAAGTGGAGGAGGCAGCCCAAATGGAGGCATGCAGAGGCGACTGAGTGAGGCTGGTGAGGCCTTTGATTCTAGGAAAAATACCTGAGAAAGTCAGTGGCTTTGGGAGCCCTGAATGGAAAGGGAAGTATTTTTCCACTGTGTGTATTTTCTCTCCTGCCAGTTGCGAGCAAGAATAAAGGATAGTCCACCAGTTATTGGCTCTGTTGCTTCATTACCATCTGTCCGAATTAAATGGAAACCTGCACGGGCCAGGCAACTGTGAGGGTGGCCACGACTACTGGCCCTACAAGGGATGAGACCACTGCAACCAAAGGAAAGACATAACCAACACACAAGTTAGTTGCAAGAATCACACAAGCAGTATATTACTCACAAATCCTATGGCATCCCTGGGTACAGTTTAAGGGGTTGGCATGCTTCAGAGTGGCGTGGAGATAGTCCACGTTTAATGTTGGAGTCTGAGTGACTACCACAGCGAGGTGGTGGCAGTGAGGGGGGGGAGGCTTAGTTTTAGTACCTTTTCTGGCCTATGCCTTCTAACAAGATGTCAATCTACAGGATTATCACCTCAAACCACCTTTTTGGGAGTTCCTCAATGGAGCCCTTTTTATGTTAATCTACTAAAATGTCACATTTTATTTTTAAGGTATTCTTAGGGAAGCTTCTCGTTTCTGTTAACCTACAGCGTTATGATATCAAGCCACTTTTCATCTATATATAACTTCACACACACACTAATTGAGCCCTGTGTGAAACACAGAGTCTGCCTATCATTTGCACATACTAGATTAATTCCCATCCAGATCGCATAATTTTATTTAATTTTCTTATTTGCTTTTAATATTATATTCTAATTATTTCTATATATTTTCCATATTTCTATATATTTAATTACTATAACATTACATTTCTGCAACAAATATTCACTAAGAAATTCAAAAGAGAGCTAGGAAACAGTAGCACAAATAGCTGGTGAATGCTTTTTTAGTCATTTAAGCTCCAAAGCTCAAGGTCATATATTTTTCAATACCTTTCTAAGGCATAGCAAGGAATTAAATTGAAACTATTATTTAGGATGGTATTAAAATTCTCAAAGGATTTTTATTTGATTTTTTATTTATCAATTTACAGTTTACCACCATTTAAAAATGAATTTTTGTGTCTTATCTATTATAAAGGTGGAAGAGCATAAAGGTTGAAATCTGATTCCTGCGCTGGCTTTGCCTTTAGTTAGCTGTGTGACTGTGAGATAGGTGATTACACAGGAGATGGTTTAGATAATTTGTACAGCTCCTTCTAGTTCTAATTTTTTTCCTACTATTTACAGTGCGGTCATCACAATTGCTGGTGCTTCAGTGATGATTATCCAGGGAGCTAATGCTATATTAGGGCACTGTATATGCCAAAATCTATGAAAATAAAAATGGAAACTGTTAAGCTTTACTATATGTCTGGTGTTTTCACATGTTATCTCATTTAATCCTAACGATGAGCCTATAACATGTTTACACCTATGGAAATTGTGACTTTGAAAAATGAGAGACACTTCCAAGCTCAACCAGTCAGTTAAGTGCCAAAAGAAGGACTTAAATATATGCTTAAATAGTTCCAAAGTCAACATACTTTTCTCAGCACAGCTGTCTCTATACATTAACTTTGTCATGGAAATGTAAAAAAATTAGAAAATATTTTCCACATGTCACTTTATGACAAAGAAAAAGTCAATGATGGCATTTCTCTTAAACTCCAAGTTCCTTGATGGCAACATTTTGTCATTCTTTGTATCAACAGGGCCAATGATGGTATCTTATGCATTGAATATTTTCAATAAATGCTAGTTGAATGAATTGCCATATAAGTGATAATAAATGACTGAAAAAATTATCTAAATGTGAATGAGCTCTTCAGAAATATTTTATTTTAACCCTAAAAAATACAATTTAATTCTTTTCTATTAATGATTTTTTTTCTAAATTTGTATCTTATTTAAGGAAATTATTTTATAAGATTTAGAAAAGAAAAATTCCAAGAGTTGGTACATTCAAATATTCAAAAGCATAATTTTAATATGATAGAATATGAATATCCATATTTGACAAACCATAAATCACAGCTGTAATTAAAACAAAAGAAAATAAATACAATGTTGGTAGGTTCAAATGATGTATAACGATCTCATATAACTTGTTAGCATCTAAGAAGTATGACTTTCTTAGGAAATTTTCAGTGACTAAACACTTTATCCAAATTAATATATCTATAGGAATTATTGACACAAACATATCTAAATCAATAACTTTCTCTAACCATTAAAAGCTTAATTTTTCAACATTAATATCTCTTTCATCTTTTCTATCTTGAATGACACATTTCTTTATTTTGAGTTGATTTGAAAAGAAAGTACCAATTCCAGTCTTATAATTCTGGAGGTTATTACTATCTGTATAAAAAAAGAATTATAACAGCATGTAAACAAAATTAATTCTAATGTACTTTTGTGGAAAGTATTCCCAAATATTAGTGTTTAAGGTATTTTAATATTAAGCTACAAACCAAACAGCCTTTCTAAAAAAGAAAAGAAGAAGTATTGCCACTAAGCAAATTTGTCAGCATAGCAGAGGAGCAGAGCTCCCAACATTTCAAATCCATTTTACAAAATACACTGCTCATTTTCTACTGTATTTACCTGACTCAGAGTTCTGATTGTCCTCAAGACATTGCTTCTATCCAAGTGAAAACTATATTATAGCTTTGCCCCAGATTTCTGATGGATACTAAGGAACTAAAAGGACATCTGGGAAAATATGGCATATTGAACACATATTAACCACTCACTCACAAGTAAGAAGATATGTTTAAATACATAACCATACAAGGACAAATGAAATGGGAGAACACGTGATATAGCCACAAAATTTTACATATTGGACAACAGAAAAACAAGCAATAATGAATCAGCAGACTCAGAAATGTTGAAATTCAGTCAAACAGTAAAAAGAGCTAAGAAACACCTAATCTGCAATGCACACAAGAATTATCTAATAAAATTATTATACAGCAGAGTTGGAAGGGTGGAAGATGAAAAATGTGTGTTTGGTTGAGCTGAATCATTCCTCATAGCAGGAGGTCAACACCTAATGCTTAAAATTGAAAAAGCAAAGAGTCAGGATAAAAGCATATTATTTAAAGTTATGAAGATAATAGTAAAGCTAATGGATTTTTTAAATAATTTAAAATATTGGTTATGTTTGAGAAGCAGGAAAGCTGGGGTGAGAACATATTTTTTTATACAAAGATGTATATAATGTGTATAGATATGAACATTTGTAACTTGATAAAAACAAAAGCTAAACTCAACATAAGAAACAAATAATGATAATTTTTCTTTTATTGTAATGACAAATTATTCTAAAGCCCACTTGAACATTTAATTCTATAAAGAGCTTTATTTTTTCATACCACATTTATCAAAACATTGCAATAAACTGACCACTTTCATAAGAGAATAGCTAAATATTTCCTTTCCTACTAACAACACATGACCTTGAAGTAGTGACTTAATCATTTAGGATTCCATCCTCTACCTATCTAAAACCTTTACATTTATTAGCTGATATTTTAAGCCTCCTAGGACAAATTTAATTACATCATAATATTGACTGTGTGTATCCAATTCTTTACTTTTTTTTTTTTTTTAATTTTCTGAAGCTGGGAAATGGGGAGAGACAGTCAGACAGACTCCTGCATGCGCCCGACCGGGATCCACCCGGCACGCCCACCAGGGGCGATGCTCTGCCCCTCCAGGGCGTCACTCTGCCACGACCAGAGCCACTCTAGTGCCTAGGGAAGAGGCCAAGGAGCCATCCCCAGCGCCCGGGCCATCTTTGCTCCAATGGAGCCTTGGCTGCGGGAGGGGAAGAGAGAGACAGAGAGGAAGGAAGGGAGTGGGGGTGGAGAAGCAAATGGGCGCTTCTCCTATGTGCCCTGGTCGGGAATCGAACCCGGGTCCCCCGCATGCCAGGCCGACGCTCTACCACTGAGCCAACCGGCCAGGGCTACTTTTTGCTACACTAAAAATCACCTATGTCTTGTCCTCACTCCTGTTCCTGTTCCTCTCCTGTCCCTTTGCCCTACCCTTTTCTCTTCACAAAATAAATCTAGTCATTGCTTGTTACAGTAATATAATGTTATAATAATTAAGTATATAGAAATATAGAAGAATATGACAAGTATATAGATATGTTAGGATATAATATTAAAAGCCATTAAGGCAACTGAATAAGGATATATCCTCTGGGTGTGAACTAATCTAGTGTGTACAGATGTGATAGACAGACTATGCCTTTTGCACAGAGCCCAGTGAGTGTGTGTGTGTGTGAAGTTATACATAGATAAAAAGTGGCTTGATGTGACAACTCTGTAGATGAACATAAAAAAGAAGCTTCCCTAGGAACACTCTAAAAGTGGCGGTAGATTAACATGAAAAAGCGCTTCCTGCTAGGAACTCTCAAAAAGGGACTTCATGGGATAATCCCGTAGATTAACACCTGTTAGAAGGCATGTGCCAGAAAAGAGTACTAAAGTCAAGGGGGCCGCCCTCCTGCTGTCAGTTGCTCAGACACCAATGTTAAACATGGACTGCTCCCTGCCTTCTGACCAAGGACAGCAGAGATGAGCATGCCGATGGGGCCCCATTAAGCTGTACCGAGGCACGCCATAAAATTTTGTAAAAACTGCCTGTGTGATTCTTACAACTAACTTGTGTATTGGTTGTGTCTTTCCTCTAGTGGCAATTTGTCTCGGTAACAATAAGCAGTAGTGTCTCACTGCACTGGGAAGTTGAATCGAGGATGCCTGATTAATGTAGAGCTTGAGCTCTACTGGGACATTGCTCCTAACAAGTGAGGCAAGGTGGAATACTGTTGGGCAAATGAGTTTGTAAAATTTGTGTTTTTTGAGTTTGCTCACTTTTATTGTTAAAAATGGCGCTGGGCAGCACCAGCTATGTGATCTGTGAAATTGCTAATTACCTTCCTGCTTGGGAAGAGCCATTGTCTTGCTAATGTGTGCTCGAGGAGAGGTTTTGGTGCCAGAAAAGTTTTAAAAGGAGAAGAGAAGAAGGAAGCCAAGATGGCAGGGAAATAGAAGCCAGTTTTGCAGAAAGAGAGAAGCCATGTTTGAAGAGTAAGAGCAGAGAGAAGGCAGAGTGCTGAAGGAGAAACTGGGGAACCAGAGGTGAGTGGCTTTTGGGACTGGTGAGGCCTTTGATTCTGGGAGAAACCGAAGAAGGTTGTACTGGTTGTGGAACCGAAGAATGTGTCAGTGACTTTGGGAGCCGTGAGTGAAAGGGAAGTGTTTTCCCTGAGTGTTGTTGCTCCTCGGCCAGTGTGAGGCTAGAATAAAGGAATGGCCCACCATTTTTTGGCTCCACTGTTTCTTTACCATCTGCCCAAATCCAATGGTGACCTGCACCCAGGCAGCGACAGCCATGGCTACTGGCCATACAGATATAAGCAGACATCAGTGTTGAGCTACAAAATGATATCAATATACTGTGTAGCAAAAACATCACCAAGAAACTCTGTTAGAAGGAATATGGTTGTAATGCCGGTGGCTGAGAACAAGCAGGTTCACATTGAATTCAGGCAGACAGTAGAAAAACTGCAGAGCCAGAAAGGGTTGGGTCATTCCATTTAATAAAAGATCACAAGGCAGACAAGCACACAGGCAGGGAAAACCACCTCTCAGGCAAACAAACAGCAAAATGGCTCTCCACAGTGGCGGGCAGGCAATTTGCGATCACCCTGAGTGCGAGCACCCATACCCTTCCATAGACTATACACATGTGGCACTGCCACGTGCTCATGCACTAATCAGGCAAGGGGCTTGCAGCCAGTAAACCAGTAAGCAAGCCTAACACAGCTGCCCCACAATGATTATACTAGTTAAGAATTTGGATTCTAATGGTCAATTGTACCAGTTCAAATCTCAGCTCTACCACTCACTAGCTCTTTGATCTTGGATAAGTTACTTAACTTCTCTCTGTGTTCCTATTTCTAAAACTCTAAATTGGGATTCATGATAGTACCTCCTAAGGTTGTTGTGAACATGAATGATTTGATGTATTTAAGTTCTTAGAATAATGTCTAGAGAGCATAGCTGACACATACGGATGTTAACTTTGTTATTACTGACCTCAGTGAGTAAGCATTTAGTCACTATATGATTAAGAACAAAGGAGAAGAGTTAGTTTTATAAACACGTACAAACTCCATTAATATATTAAAATAGCATGTCTCTCTACTAACAGAGCTCTTTATTGTAGAACAGGTATAATGCTAGTGACTAGAGTTCATACACTTCCACTGGATGCTCAGTAAACAAATTTACAATGATAACATAACAATCCATTAGACTCAATTTTGGAATTTTCAAAATTGCTTTTTCTTTTTGCAATTGGTTAATTTTCAGGATTTAATTGCACAGCTTAAAAGTAATGTATACCTTGGAAGGAAAATATTTACAAAGAACAGGTAAGAGAATGTGCAGAAGAATTGATCAGCATGCCAGATGGCATAGCTTAGCGGACATTAGTGAAAGTGGCCAGTATGCATATAGTATCACTCATGAATTCCTATTTGAAAATTGTAATAGCCTTCTAAAAGGTCTATTACTTTCAATCACACTTATATACACCTGCCCACAGAATTCTTTCAGGTGCAGTTATAATCATGAAAGTTCCCTGTCCAAATATCTTCAAAATTTCCCCACCTGCTATAGAAAACAAATTTAACCTGTTTGATCCATAGCACAGCACAGTACAATCCACACTTTCTACTGAGCACAAACACGGCTTTGCAAGATACAACCAAAACAAAATATTTGCCTTTTCTTAAATATGCTCTAAACTGGTCACTGCAATGCCTGAAGTTAGGCTTCATTCTATCATTTCCCGACTTCACTCCACAACAGGCTTTCTAAATTTTACTAATGCTTTGTTTACAAGTCTCACATGTTGACCTGGACCTTAGAATGACGTTTTACTTCACTATATTCTATTTCGTTCTTCTACAGCAGAGGTCCCCAAACTTTTTACACAGGGGGCCAGTTCACTGTCCCTGAGACCATTGGAGGGCCGGACTATAAAAAACACTATGAAAAAATTCCTATGTACACTGCACATATCTTATTTTAAATTAAAAAAACAAAACGGGAACAAATACAATATTTAAAATAAAGAACAAGTAAATTTAAATCAACAAACTGACCGGTATTTCAATGGGAACTATGGGCCTGCTTTTGGCTAATGAGATGGTCAAAGTCCAGTTCCATATTTGTCACTGCTAGCCGTAACAAGTGATGATATGCTTCTGGGGTTGTGACGCGTGCATCCCGCATCACTGGAAGTAGTACTGTACATGAGTGACGCTGCAGTTTGCAGCGCTGCCACATACAGTACTCCAGGAGCACAGGATGCAGATCCATCTTGTGCTCCTCTCACTGACCACCAATGAAAAAGGTGCCCCTTCCGGAAGTGCCAGCGGGGGGCCGGATAAATGGCCTCAGGGGGCCACATGCGGCCCATGGGCCGTAGTTTGGGGACCCCGTTCTACAGTTTTGTCTGTAACTGAAGCAAAGTGGGAGGTTCCGCTAGTCTAAGAACACTATCTGAATCAAATATTTTATTTATTCTTTTGCCAAACACAGCAACTGGTTTCCATCTACAATTATTTTTTAAATATAAGAAACAGTAGGTAAACTGAAGAAACAGCACAGGCCTTGACCTGTGAGAAACAAAGGGCTTCAGGCCCTAGCTGCAGAAAGTATGGACACAGCGGCTGACCTTCTGCAGGAAGTCTTGCAGTACCTCACACACTGCTGTTAGATAACCTCAAAGTTAGAGTCATTCCCATAATAGCGATCTTCAATAATGAGTTGTTTGTAGATCATAGCTCCAAGCAGTGCAGTGTTAGCTTTCACATTTTCAACGTGATTACTTTTTCTATTCAAATCTCTCAGATTGCTTTCGCGCATGTATAGTATGTAATCAAATGTGTCTCTTAATTGCTTGTATGCTTCACATCATTAGTAACGTATGATGCTACTTGTAATAGGTAGAATACTGGCCCACCAAGGGGACCTACGTCCTATACCCTAGTACCTGTGATATATTAGGTTATATGGCAAACAGGAACTAAACTGCAGATGTAATTAAGATTGTGAATCACCTGACTCTGATATGGGGAGATTATCCTAGATCATTGGAGTCAGGTTCACATAATTATAATAGTTCTTATAAATAGAAAGGGAAGGCAGAGGAGAGAGAATTAAGTTTGTGTAGATGACCTGAAGACAGACACCCACTGTCCCCTGCACTACCTCCTTCTGCCATGACTTTCATTGAGTAATAATAGCCCCACCCATAGAGTTCACAGCCTGGAAAAAAAATTGGTGATTCACACCCTCGTGAACACTTGTATATTAAAAAGATAGAAAACAGAAAGATTTACAGAATTAATCTTCAGCACTTTTATTTTATTTTTATTTATATATATATTTATTTTTTTAGTTTATTGTTTTTTGGGCTTTTTTCTAAAGTAAGAAGCAGGGAGGCAGAGAGACAGACTCCCACATGTACCAGACCAGGATCCACCCAGCATCCCACTAGGAAGTGATGCTCTGGCCATCTGGGGCATTGCTCTATTGCAACCGGAGCCATTCTAGCACCTGAGGTGGAGTCCATGGAGCCATCCTCAGTGCCCTGGCCAACTTTGCCCCAATGGAGCCTTGGCTGCAAGAGGGGAAGAGAGAGAGAGAGAGAAAGAAAGAAGAGGGGAAAGGCTGGAGAAGCAGATATGCGCTTCTCCTGTGTGCTCTGGTCAAGAATCAAACCTGGCACTTCCCCATGTTGGGCTGATGCTCTATCACTAAGCCAACTGGCCAGGGCCCTTTGGCACTTTTAGCAGTTCCAAGTTTTTGTCTATCTAGTATATGTTATAAGAAAATAAGCTTACTTGCTCCCATTTGAGTCACTTTGTCTTTGGAAATTTAATTATCTACAGAAAGAAGAACACTTGTGTGCTGGTTTATCTTCTGGTCAGTCTGAGGAATGTGTCTGCTTTTATATGCATATAACACTGTAGGAAAATCTGTGTAGGCTTCCTCACTTATTTACCAGCTGCAAGCACTTTGCACAATTAGTGTGTGAGCATGTGGCAGAAAGACACGTGTGTGCGTGTGTAGCATATATAAGGCCACGAGTACTCTCCCTTGGCATGGATTACTGGCCCACCACCTTGAGGGGCAGTTTTCTTGTTAGCTCTTCTGCTGCCCCAAGAAGCAGTTCTACCCTGCCTATTTGCTCACCCGCCATTGCGACAATCCTATAAATGGAATGCTCTAATGCCGTTTGGCTCTGCAGTTCTTCTGTAGTCTGCCTGAATCCAAGTTGAACCTGCCTGGCCTCGACCACTGGTATTCCAATAACCCAAATGTCAAATCTAATTAGCGTAGATGGAAAAAGTAATTTAAAATATTGGAAAAAGTTCTTTTATGTGGAATGCTTAAAAATTGACATAGTAATAACTGTTCTTCCATCTGTGCTTAATTTATAGGCAAATATAGGTAATTTCTGTGTGCTTTGAGATAACTAATCTAAAATCAATGACTATATATCAGAAAAGGGTGTTTTATAAATAAACTGAGGAAATGATGAAAATACAACTAATTTAAGTAAAAGAGAGAGGTGAAACAGAGAGAGGCGTGTGCCATCCATTTGGCTCCCCACGTCTTTCCCATTCCAAATATGCATTTTCTGGCTCAACTAGAGTAAGAGGTTTGTAATGGTGGTGACCTAAGCCAGGCAGGTGAACATTGGGTTTGGGAAGATGGTAGAGAAACTGCGGAGCCAGAAAGCATTGGGCCATTCCATTTAGTAGAGTCTTGTAATGGCAGACAAGCACATGGGCAGGAGAAAACTGCTTCTCAAGCAAAGAAACAGCAAAATGGTCTCTCACAGTGGTGGGCAGGCAATCTGCCATCCACCATCTGCAATCTCCCTGAGCGCAAGCACCCATAGCCTTACACAGGCTATGCACATGTGCCTCTGCCACATGCTCACGTACTAATCACGGTAAACCAGCAGCAAGCCTAATACAGCCATTTCCCCAACATTCCACCCCTTTGGGATTGCTTGGTTTAAAATCTACATGAAAGATCACAAATGAAACTATAGCAACAGCAAAAGTTACACAATAATTACAAAGGTGACCTTCACAATGTCTCCCTGAGCACTTTGCCCAGGGCATCAACTAGAAGGCCACCTCTAACTCCCTACCCCATGGCATAGTCCAAGGCTATATCCATTGAAGAAAATGTTCTTCGTGCATCTCTGCAACTGGATGAGAGCAGCTTCCCGGTGCAGGAGGGCCTCCACAAATGCCATGTGCCCCATCAGGGTCTCTCATATTGTCTGCACGCAGTGTGTCCATCCAGCAAGGGATTCAGTGCCCCTCTCTAGGCACAGTCCATTACACCACTCAATGATCACACACAATAGACAGACCAGCTGTCTGTGCAAAACACTAAGGCAAAGGTTCATTACAGGCAACTAGCCAGATAGCTCTTTATTAACGGAACTCAGCACCTTTCCATAAGTGCGCTGTCCATAGCCACAAGCTCACAGGGCCTGGTGGAGTCAAACATATTCAAGGCCTGTGCTGCCTTGACAGTTCTCTTAGCTGTTGCTGAAAAAAAAAAGCACCTATTACCTTCTAATGCCAACACCTACTGCACATTAGAAGTGGACCAGTGAATTGCAAATTTCAATGGGCCCTCTAGCCCCCCACCTATCCTTGTTGGATGGGTCCCTCAGCCTTCCCTCTCTTCAAACTGGGATAATTGGTCTTGGGGATCCTCCTCTTCCGCAGCTGTCTCCAGCAAGTAATCCTGCAACCATGCATCCTGAACGCCAGCCATTTTCCTGGCAGATACCAAGGCTACCCACATCCCCCACTTTTTCAGTGGCTGGAACCTCTGTTCTGACTCAAGCTGCTGCCCAGTTCCAACAAGACTTTATTAGGCTTGCCATCTACTGTATTTTTTGCTCCATAAGATGCACCTGACCATAATACATACCTAGGGTTTTAAGGAGGAAAATAAGAAAAAAAATATTCTGAACCAAATGGTGTGTTAAAATATTTAACAAAATATACCACAATAATATTTCAACAATATAAACTCAATAGCAGTATAAACAACCATTAGTACTGTTATTAACAAATGAGAAGAGACTTTAATGTTCAAATAATCTTCTAGTCAGGGAATCCACAGTAGCTAAAAAAAATGAACATTTGCTTCATAAGATGCATAGTCATTTCCCCCTCCACTTTTGGGGAAAAAAAAGTACATCATATGGAGTGAAAAATATGGTAATTTCTCCCTATCTGCCCCAACCATAATCAAACCTAACAAAATCTATGTTCAGGTAACCTTTATAGGCCCATCTCTCTTGTTAGTCAGGGGTCAGCACGGGGAGTAGCCTTCACAGCCTTATGGTCCATCTCTGCTCAGGAGAGCATGATGCCAATCACCCCCTATGTCCCACAACCACAGCAACCAGGCTGCCAGGGGTTTGATGGGTTTCTGCCTAAACTGCACCTTCAACTCCATCAGCTCTGCCTGGTTGCAGGGCCAGACCACAGAGTTCTCCACTACCTGTGGAAGGGGTTGTGCCTACCCCTGGGGCACTCTTGGCTGTTGGGTTTTTATGTTCTGGGTGACCACTGGCCAGGCTCTGAGTCTGTGCATGGCAATTTTAGCTAGAGCCTCCCCCTCAAAAGAGAATGAGTTGGAAACACCTACTATTGCCAACTCAGAGCCACTCCACAAGTACGGATGCTGCTTCAGCAACTCTTTCAGCTCCTGCAGTGGCCAGCTTTCAGCTTGAAGCTCAAGCTCAAGCTCTTGAACCCACAACTATTTCTCCAACCACAGCCGGTGCCAATGTTCCACCTCCAAGACAAACTGGAGCTCAAAACCTGTAACTCCTTCTCCAGCACTCATTCCAGTTCACACCGCCATTGCTGCTTAGTCACCATAGAGCTTTCAACCTTGCACAGCCTCATGCACAGAGCTCTTGGTTTCTTCTTGCAGGATTGTAAAAAACACCCAGCCCATAGTCCCCAACAGCCACTCTTTTATTCCACCCTTCAAAAGTATTGGCAGCTCCATCCCAACCTGCTTGGAATCCTGCCCACTATGCCTGATGTAATCCTAGTGGCAGAGGCCAGGTGGGTCCACATTGGATTCAGGCAGATGGTAGAGAAACTGCAGAGCTGGAAAGTGTTGGGCCATTCCATTTAGTAGAGTCTTGCAATGGTGGACAAGCACATAGGTTGGAGAAAACTGCTTCTCAGGCAAAGAAACAGCAAAATGTCCCCTCACAGTGGGGGGCAGGCAATCTGCCATCTGCCATCAGCAATTCTTCAGAGTGCAAGCACCCATAGCCTTACATAGGCTATGCACACATGCCTCTGCCACGTGCTCATACACTAATCAAGTAAAGTGCTTGCAGCCGGTAAACCAGCAAGCATGTCTAACGCAGCCATTTTCCCAACAAGGTTGTTTCTAAGATACACAAGTTATTTTCTCAGCAAGCAGGGAGGAATTCTGTTTTTATCATCTCCAATGTGTACTCATATCACTGAATGGCTTACATGATATTCTTCAGGTAACCTTGCATCATAAATCTAGATATCATATTTGTTTATTAAAATAGTTCTAAAACAAGGATATCCTGTCAGATATGTTTCACTGATAAGTACTTTTTTCTTAGCCAATATCATTAATCTATTTACCATTAAGCTTATTATAAATAGCATGTTTACAAGTAAATTAGGCCAAATATGTGCATTTACTTTGGGGTTAACATCATTCCTTGGTCATTGTAGAGAAATGGATCATCAGCCAGCTATTTGAACTACTACATTCTCCATAGTCACTATGCTAGGTGCTGATGCTAGAAAGAATATAATCAAAGAAAGACTGGAGCTCTGTTTCTGAGGAACTCACAGCACTACTGGGTATAGATAAGGAATTAGGTAATTAGAGTATAAATATTGATTGACTTATGACCTATGCAATTTACGACCATTCGACTTTATGACCACAATCACTAGCCATGACTGCTCCGCATCTGGTAGAGCAAGTATTGCCCAGCTGGGCGTACGACAGTGCAGACCAGCTTCCAGCAGCACTACCATCTCCGCATGCACCATTTCAACTGTTATCCCAGACTCAGTACAGCAATTTGTGTATTATGTCTTGGATATTATTCAACAAACCCCTCCCAAGATGTCTACCAAGAGGAAATTTTGCAAATATTAAACCAGTTGTACTGGTAATGCAGTGTTTTACTTAAACCTGATCAATGTAAAAATAAGAAACAAAATGGTGTAGAGATGATAAAAATGGCATAAAATGAACAAAGAAAATTGTGATATATAACATTAATGAAAGAAAATTATGATAAAATATGACTTAAAGATTTTTATAACATCATTTCACAGTACTGTACATATAGCCTACTCAACTTAAGACTAAATCGTGTTTCGACCAGTCTGTCGGAACCAGTCGTGGCCGCAGGTCAAGCACTAGCCGTAAATGTGCTATGCTGCGCTAGGACTCAGTGGTGAAAAAATCGGGAGCCACTAAAAGCTGTTTAGATAAGATTTAGTTAGATAGGATTAGGTGGTGGGCCTGGATGGAGAATGGTACACTCAGAAATTCTCTACCAAAATAAAGAAGAGAGCTAATGAGTGTGCAAGAGAAAGCAGAGAGTATAGAAATGAAGAAATGGAAGAAATATTAAAAATTATTGAGAAAATATTATCTACCATACTTGGTGAAGGAGGAATATGCACAAGATTCTGCACTGGGGGAGAATGAGAAAAACATATGGAAAGAAAGAAACAAAAAAGAAAACAGCCCTGGCCAGTTGGCTCAGTGGTAGAGCATCTGCCTGGTGTACGGGAGTCCCAGGTTTGATTCCCGGACAGGGCACACAGGAGAAGTGCCCATCTGCTTCTCCACCCCTCCTCCTCTCCTTCCTCTCTGTCTCTCTCATCCCCTCCTGCAGCTAAGGCTCCATTGGAGCAAAGTTTGCCCGGACGCTGAGGATGGCTCTGTGGCCTCTGCCTCAGGCGCTAGAACGGCTCTGGTTGCAACAGAGCAATGCCCCAGATGGGCAGAGCATCGCCCCCTGGTGGGCATGCCAGGTGGATCCCAGTCGGGCGCATGTGGGAGTCTGTCTGACTGCCTCCCCTTTTCCAACTTCAGAAAAATACAAAAAAGAAAAAAGAAAACAGACCATGTTTTCTGAAAGGTTAGACACCATAAATGTATGATGTGCAGAAAAGTATGAAAACACAGAAAAAGAATACCAAACGTGGTTGGGGGGAGCTAGAAAAGGGTCCATTCTTATGAAAAAGTTATCTGAGTCTTGGAGCACATGTAAGAACTATCTAGTACAAAAAGAAAGGGAAACAAGTTCAAAATCAAATACTTTTTTAAAACCACATTGTATTTACTACAAACAAATGAATATTTATGTTGACCATATATTTTACTAGCTTCTCAAATTCAAATGACTTAACATTCAGGATTGAATCTTTTATGATCATGAAAGACATCAGCTTATGAAAAAGATTGTAATAGAAATTTTAAAATTCGTTTATAAAATGCTCCTAATTTTTATTGCAGAGTTGTAAGCACTTGATTAATGTTAGTTATTTTTATTTATTTTTAATTATGAATTATTAACAGTGTTGGGACACTATTATTACTTGGAAAGATAATAATAACTCATTTAGGTGGAAAATTTGATGTTAAAAAGCAGGCACATGGCTAGGCCAGTGACAAACTGCTATGGAAATTGCCTTTCCACCATTAACAAGTTGAAAATAGGACAAAATATATGGAAAAAAGGTGCTTTTCTGACAGTAAACCCTAAGAGAAGGGACACAAAGTTAAATCTGGTCAATGCTCCAATTTACTGCCTGGAGGCCCTTTGAAGCTTCAGTAAACTGAGTTTGGCAGACCCAAACCAGCCAGTAAACCAGCAAGCAAGCCTGAATTGTTAAGGACAAGACTGGAGTTTGAAAAGGCTGAGGTGGCTAAAATTTGTATGGCAGAGTTTAGGAGAAGAGGTAGACTTTTCCAGAAATCTGCACAGAGCTCTTCTTGAGTTCTGGGCTGAGGAGTTACCAATACAGGACAAGAAGAAACTACCTGAGGCCAGGAAAGAATGAGTAGGAAGCAGAGAGTGTAGACATGTCAAACTTTCCTCACAACTGTCCCTATGTGTTCCCCCTTAAAATAGCTCCACTAGAAAAAGTGGAGATATTTTGTACCACATGGGGCCCTCAAAAGAGTCATGCCTCAGAAATGAGGTTAAATTAGTCCCAAACAAAATGTTTATCTGAATGCCATAAGAAAGTTTGAAAAAGTACAACTGATTGACATGTTACTTAGCTAAATGCCAGAACATAATTCAACACTCTTATAAACAACACAAAATTCAGCATTCAGTCATGTAAAGTGAATAATGTTCAGCATCAAAAATGATCATGTATGCAAAAATGAAAAAAAAAATCATTGCCCATAATCAAGAGGAAAAATAAGCAAATCAGGTTCATAGAAAGATGACACAATACAAATGCACAACTGGAAAGTGACATTCTGAACTCCAAGTCATGGTTGAAGGTGGGACAAACTCATAGATCTTATGCTATTGAAAGCAATTTTCCAGCCTCATGTCCAACAGTAAAAGTTGGAAACTTCAGCCTCAGCAGACAATCTCTGACCGTTCGGTGGCTTACCTCTAAATGCTGCTGGCTGGGCATTCTTCTAGGAGGCCAGGCTTAATGTGAAAATTAAGAAAAAATCCACTGATCAGGGACAATACATATCCATATAACAACAGGACAACAAAATACATGAAGCCCATGCTGGCCGAATTTAAGGAGAAATAGACAATTTAAAAATAATAGTTAGAAATTAATGAAAGGTTTTCCATTTTATCTAAGTTATCAAATTTGTAGGCTTACAGCTCCTTCTCAATACATAATATGAGCATTCCTTTATTTTTTCACAGTATACAATAGTAAGAATTTTAAAAGAAGTTGAGACCAGTGTCCACTTTATTTTATCTCATAGAAAGCAGTGGAAGACATAAAAAAATAGAATTCTCAAATTAATGTGAATGCTAGTACTCTCCTTAGGTAATGTTTTAATTTATTCTTATTTTTCTTTTGTCCACTACAAAAGTAGATTGAAAGTCCCTTTATAAACAAATAGTCTCTTGAGGTATTACCTACATTACAACTCATTTCATTTTTGTAAGAATCCTGTCATTTCCATATGTGCACACACATACACACACAGAAAAAGAGACACAAGCCCTGGTCAGTTGGCTCAGTGGTAGAGCAACAGCCTGGCGTGTGGTTATTCAGGCACTGGTCAGGGCACAATGGAGAAGTGACCATCTGCTTCTCCCCCCCTCCCCTCCCCCCCTCTTTCTTTTTCCCTATTCCTCTCCTGCATCCATGGCTTGATTGGCTTGAGTGAGTAGGCCTCAGGCACTGAGGATGGCTCCATGGCCTCAACTCAGATGCTAAAAAATGGCTCCTGCTGCAACTGAGCAATGGCCCCAGATGGGCAGAGCATCTCCCCCCCCCCCCCCCAAGAGGGCTTGCCAAGTGGATCCTGGTTGGGGCACATGCAGAAGTCTGTCTTTGTGTCCCCTCCTCTCATTAAAATTTTTTTTTAAAAAATGAAAGAAAGAGAGACACACCACATTTACACAATTAAAAGTTTATATTTATCTTCAGAGGGAAAATTCATAGTTAATCTTTGTTTGTGAACCTTGTGGAATCTTAAAACCATTTCAAAACAGAGTTATTAAGGTTTTAAGAAAAATCTCAACTTAATAACCACTAAGATAAAATGTGTTTCTGTGTTAATTAACAATCTAATGAATAACCTATAATCTTTTCTCAAGTGAAAAACTTATTGCTCTACCTAGTCAAAAGAATACAAGAAACATTTTTTTTTCCTTTTGTAGGTAATTAATTGCTCTAAGATGTGGTAACCCCGTATTTTCAATGTTTGGGTTCAAGGACAGCTGGTAATTGGTGTGTGAATATTCTAAGCAGATGGGAATCTAAACAGATCATCAGGTAGGTAAAATAGATATTATATGTAATTTGAATTTTATGTTTTTATGTATAAACATATCTCCATTTTAAAGTTTTTATTATACTTTAAATATAGCTCCTTTCTCTCAACAAATAATCATTTATCATTGCTTTCCTTGTAATATTTAAATCATCTTTTAAATGTCTTTCTTAGGCTGGTAGGTGATTATTAGTTACTAAGTCTAAATAAGAAATCATTTATAAGATTAGCATGCCCCCAAAATATACAGTGTGTAAAACAAGCTATGGAATAAAAGAGATAGGGAGTAATTAACTCACTCAATCTTTTGCATATTGTCTTTTTTCTCAATTATTCTATTCAATCTGTTTCTCAGTAATGAATTCTGTCAATGTTTATCACCATGATTCTCTCAAATCCTCTTTTCCAGCTTACACAGTCACCAGCATTTGGAACTGTTGGCCAATGCTCCTTTATAAAACCATCTCCTCTTACTGTACCAATTGTTTCTCATTTTTCTTTCTCAGTTTCTGACCATTTCTTTTCTTTCTCCTTTACTGATGGTTAGTAATCCTTTTCCTGCTGAAAAGTAGGCATTGCTCAGTCTTGTCCACAGGACTTTTTCCCTCTCTCAATCTTCTGTCTTGTAGATAGACTAACCATTTCAAAATTTTGACTATCATATAATGTAAATAATTCCAAAATTTATACTTCTCAAAATAACTGCTCTTTCCAATTATATCTTGGTATTTTCAGCCACCTGTAGGACTTCAATATCTATCTGCAAGTACCACAAGTACCTTACATTCTTCGCATACAACAGTAAATTCATAATTTCTCCTTCTTAGACTATTCTAATACCACAATTCTTAATAATACTTACACTCATAATCACAACCTTTTCTTTCCTTCCTTTCCTTTCTTTTTCATTATTTGTCACTAAGATATTTTCTTGACACTGTCTACTCTCGCTTTTTATTTCTAAGACTACTTCTCTTTTTTAAGTTCTTACCTGAGCTGTTATATTAACTTTTTAGTTTATTTTTTCACATTCAGCTATCTCCACTTTAATTTTTAAAAGAGCACATGTCTCTAGTGCTCTCTTATTGGACATCTGGGGATATTTAGATGGGTTCCAATCTATGTTTTTTATTCTTCTTCATTCTACTCACCTACCTTTATTAAACTAGCATGGATGAATAGTATGGTAAACTACTTGATGTCTTATCTTTCTTGGGGGTCTGATATTTTATTCTTCTATGAAATGTCAGAATGCTATTTGGTAAATAAAAAGAAAAAATATACGTGAAATTAGGTTCTCCCTTCCTCTTAAATTTGTCCACAGATAATTTCCATTAAGTGCATTTTGTGGACAATTCCAAAGCACAGAAAGTGAATTTGGGAATACGTCCTAAATGAGCCAACAAGAATAAATCACCTACTCTATGATGAGAATTCCCTGACTGCTCCTTACTCTGGTTTTACTCATAAAAATGATTATAGAAAAAAGGTACAGGAGCCAGATTGAATCCATAGAATGGGAGATTGATGGTGCCTCATGGGAAGCAATAGAACAAGTTAGTTAAACTTAGATGTTCAGAAGTTTGACTGCTAAGTTTTGAATCTATGATGCAATATTACCTAGCTTTATGACTGTGGTCAAGTTACTTAGTCTTTTCAAGCTTCAATTCTATAAAAATGGAATATAACTCCTGCAGCTGATGGAAAAATTAAATGAGTTAACACTTGTTAAGCATTGAGCATACTACCTGGCATATAGTATGAATTAAAAATTTTTACCTATATTTTATCCTGTTTTCTTTCTTTCTTATAACTGTCTATGTTTACTTTTTATAATTGCTAAAATAGTCCATATTGTACATTTTTAAAAAATATGTGAAAAATAAGAACAGAAAGATCTCTGAAATCTTAACTGATCTTCAAAAAATTATGGGGAAATTTTAGCATGTACTATATATTCTTTTCTACTTTGTGCCCTTAATATATATATATATAACTATCTTTGACAACAAAGCTTAACTCACTCTGCAATCCAGATGTTCAGAGTCAATGTATACTCACTTATTTTATATGGTGAACCTTGTCTTGTTCATATACCCCTAATAACTGATTTTCAGGACTAAAACAACTGTACAAGCTGCTGTGCAACTAAGCCTCATGCCATTTTTGAAATAGGTTTGCCTTCAGGTTTGGCCATTTTGAGCACCCCTTAGTTCGTGTATATCATTCTCAGGCTCTCATAGGGAGAAATAATGCTTATTCAATAACCAAGATTTCTCAGTCTTAAATTCTCCAAACCCAGCTTATAGCTTAGATGTCATTTGAAAAGGAGGGCTAAGGGTGGGGAAGATGTGGCTTTTGTGGATTCACTGTGTGGAATGATGATCTACCTTCTATCTCCTCTGGGCTCTTGCAATGTCATCTGTCCCTTATCTAATCAGATGCTGCTTGCCCCACTGGCATTTTAGATAACATATGTGGCAAGTGAGATTATGATCAATGCCTATGACTTGAACAATTCTTGGAGATCATCAATACTGATATCAGTGTCTCAGCATTTCTATTTTTTTTTTGTTTGTATATGCTGCATGTTTATATTATTTTCTGGATTAAATCACATCATTTCTCACTAATGTTGATTTGTGCATAGAAAAGCTAATGATGGTTTTTAAATAATAATTAAAAATTTAATTAAACTCTATTTTATGTATAAAGTTTTATTTTAGTTGTTTACTTGTTTTTTGTTTGTTTGTTTTGGGTTCCTTAACGTTTATATTCTTTTATTGAGGTATCAGATGAGTAGGTCTTCTGCTCTTTTTTGTGTTCCAAGGTAGAGCACAGAGATCTAGCAGAGCTGGAGCTCAGATTCTGGGAGAAGGACCTTAGACCTTGAGCTGTATGACTTTACCCTGCATGTTTGCTATATTTGTTAAATATTGGTATGTTGGTCACATGATTGCATAACAAGAAATAGAGAGCAGCCTTCTTTGTGATCTTTTTGCTTTAATTATTCATTTGAAATGAAAACTAGATGTTCCATGATAGGGTTGATGAAGTTCAAACATGCAATAATCTGAATCTGGTGATTGGTTTTGTGTTTGTGTTTGTTTTCATTTTTATTGGGTTTCATTCAGCAAACACTAGCTTACATAGAGGAACAGCCTTCATTGTTTCTTCACCCCTGTTTTCTAGAGCAGTAATATCATCAACCATCATCAGCTGACACCATTCAGGAAGTGTCCATCATTTGAACTGTTTCCCCCAGCATCTCATTTTCCAGGCACAAACTTTTTCCAGTGAGGACTGCAGTGGATTTTTTCTCTCACCTGTACTACCCAAATCTTGTGTCCTTCTTGTTGGACACTGAGTACAGGCAGAGAAAATGCAGCTTGCTCTTGCTGATCACACAGAGGTCATTACTTCCAGACCCCAAGTCATTGAAGATGCCAGCTGCTGTGGCCACTCTCACCAGCTTCTTGGCTTTCTCCTCCTCCATATCTGGCCTAAACTTATCTTCAAACACAACCATTGCTGCTCAGGAGCCAGAATCCATGGTGACATAAGGCAACTTATCAGTTGATTCATGAGGACAGTCACTGAAGAGGTGAGGTTCAATGACATTTATGAGGTCCAAAACTAGGGCTGCACCAGTGTAACCTGATAGCTGAAAAGCCTCTATTTCAGCATCCAATTAGTCATCACAACTCTGGGAAGGTTGCCAGTAGAGAGGGAGTGGTGCTCCAAGTTGGAAGAAATGAGCTGGGTTGTCATATCCATGTCTGCAGCTGCCCCAGCGCCACAACAATAAATGTTAGGAGATATAAAGCTATTCTTGAATAGTTCTTTCTTGTCGGCAACAACCATCCCTTCAGTTTTTTGCATCTGCTCCAAGTACTATTGCATTTGTATAAACAACCTCCGCAATGGTTGTGCCTATTTTCCAAAGCATTGGAAGCTTTTACTCTTTCTTGGCAGAATCAGCTTCCAAGACATCATTTCTGCAGCAGCTATCAAAAGAAAAACCTCCACCTGGTAGCTTCTACATTGACATAGTGCGGTCTTTCTTGGAACCAGGTGATTTTTTAAAAAATATAGCTGTTACACAACTCTGTGAATTTTTACCTCCGGTTATTTTTATTTTTGTGTTTTTTGTGTTCTTAGGCCTATTTTTTAAGATGGTTTAATTTTAATAAAATATAATTTATTTATTTAGGTTATCAATTAACTAACGTGGAATTGGATAAAAGACGAGGATATTATTTTAGAATATCTAATACCATTAATATTTGTTTTTCTTTTCTCCTAATGTTATGTTTGTGCTGCATTTTCTCCTTTCCTCTGTCCATTTACAGGCAAAAGAGTGGTTCAAATTTTTTTCCCCTAAAATAAGCCATTGGCAATTATATTTTGTTACATAATTCATTTTTATGTTTTCATCCTTATTATTTTTTTTTTCTTTCTGTGTTTCTTGGGTTCACTGTGTTGTCTTTCACAGTATGTATGTTATTTATTATTTTTATTATTTTAGTTGGCATTCAAAATATTTAAGCCATATTATTATCATTATTTCATAAGTACCCTGCAATTGTGAGGTTTTTTGTTGCTTTTGCTTTGAGGGTTATTTAAAAAAGAACGATATTAAAATGTCAAATGCTTTGAGTTTTTGTTTCTAAATTTGACATTTATTTTTCACTTTATTAGTTTGTGATTTCAGAATATGATCTGAAGTATTTTCTCCTTTCAAATTAAATGAATATTTCTTTTTGGCTAATATGTAATTAATTTTTTTTTTGTAAAATTCCCCATGGGCCATTTAAAAGAAATTCTCTTTTTGCAGATTATAGCTCTGAGTATATACATTCTTTATTTGACTAGACTATATCAATCTTTTAGAGTATTGTTTTATTGTTTAACTTTTTATGTAGAAACAACTTTTATATACATGATATTTCAAGGACAAAAAAGTAACCTCTTAAATTATCTCCATCCTGTTGCTCTTCCATCTGTTTCTCATTTTAGTTCTACAATGCTTTCTTCAGGTATTCTGATGTTATGTCTGTTGGTGCATAAAGGCTCATTGAGAACTTGTTTAACTCATTATTGTTAAGGTTCATGTTCTCATTTAATTAAATTTTTCCAAATTTGTAGTTTGTGTAATTTTGATATTATGAACTCTCCCCTCTTTTCATTTACATTTGCTGATTGTATCTTTATTGTCCATTATTGCAACTTCTTTTAGTTATTTTGGACATTTTATCAATAGTTTCGGAATTTAGTTATGAGCACATATGGAGTTATTGTGCATCTAATGTAGGAATTTTTTTAGTTGCATTTTTTTGCTATACTTTGTTTTCATGGCCCACAGGAGCAGAAACTATTTTTAATAATGTTCAACACTATGGAAATTATATACATTTAAGTAAGATAGGTGTCTATGTAGCAACACATTCTCTTCACCAAAGCTGTTCAGAGGGGCTCCCTTCAATGAGAGACCTAGAAACTATAATGACCACACTGCTTTTCTTCTTATGACTTTTAATTTCCAGCTTTTGTGGTTGTATTTAAGGTTTTATCTCAGTCTATTATTTTCAACTAGTATCATAAGATGTATTTTGAAAAAATTTTCCTTTTGTAACAGTTATTAACCACCTTTATTTAAGTGTTTATTTAAATTTTAAAGGTATTTTGTGCTTGCCTCTGATGTTTTATGTCAGCATTATTATTCCTGAGTTATATGTTTAATATACTTTTATGAATATATAACACAGTCACCTATTTTACAACTTCTAAAAGTATAAAAGAGCACATAGAAGCAATCTCACCTTTACCTGTGTCCCCAATACACTTCCAGCCAGTTTGTGTCTTCACAGATAACTGATGGGATGAGTCTGTGAAAATGAGTAGGTGTATATACTTTCAACACTGTTATATCCAGAAATGAGATTCTTTCACTTATTGGTTGTATGATGTGGATCAAGTTACTTCATTTACTAGAGGTTTAGTTTTTTTCTGTTTTAAAAAGTATATATATTTATTTGGGTTTTTTGTGGGGGTGTTTTTGTTTGTTTGTTTGTTCTTTACCAAATATCTAGTGAGCACCCTACATGTCATGTTCTGTGGTAGGTACTAAAGATGAAGCAGCAAATAATACCAATGTGTTGTTTATGGTGTTGCAAAAGGAAGGACAATTGCTGCCTTACAGAGTGATTTTGAATAGAGTGGATAAAAAGTGCTTTGCAAGTGTTAGTATTACATATGCATTCTCTGTTTTCTCCTTAAGTAAGTAATACCTTAATATTATATACATTGGTCTACTCCTTGCTTTTTTTTATTTAAAAATGTATTATGGTCTTTCCATATCTCTACCTAAAGAGTTTTGACATTATGTATTCTAGCTGCATAATGTATTTTGTTTAATGGTTTAATGTACCACAATTTAATGAACTAGCCCCCTGTTGATAAATGTTTAGAATTTTTGTCATATTTTGCTATTAAAAAGAGATAACAGTGAATAATCTTTTTACTGTATACATAATTGAATATATTGTAAGGGCAGGACTGTTGGGTGTTAAGGTATGTGATATGTTATTTTGATAGACATTAACTCCTCCTCCATCCCCTTACTCCTTGCCAAAAGATTTCACCAATTTGCATTCTCACAAGCAATAAATATTGTAGGTGTGGCTGTTCCCCTCAATCTCACACATAGAATACTAACCTTTTGGATTTGTGGGTGACCCAAAAGGTGACAAATAGCATCTCACTGTAGATTTATTCTTATTTCTTTCATGATGAGTGAGTTTAGCTGAGTCTCTTTCCACATATCTAAAATCCAAATTGTTTTTCTTCTGCTATCTTGTATTTATTTGTTTGTCTTTATTCTTTTTAATTTTTAGAAATATTTCATATATGAAGGGAATTACAATTTTGCCTATGAATTATAGGTAGTTTTATAGATCTTAAATGTTGAATTAATGATTAATTTTGCCATTTTTTATTGCTCTTGTTACTATGGTTAAGTAATTAAAAATTTTAATAATTTTTTATGACTTCTGGGTTTTGTCATAGAAAAGCCACTTTTGTTTCAATGTTATAACATATTTATCCATGAATTTCTGTATTGGTTTTTATTTATATCTTCAATTTTTTTATTCATTTGAAATGTAACTGTTACAAAAGGAAAATTTTTTCAAAATACATCTTAAGATACTAGTTGAAAATAATAGACTGAGATAAAACCTTAAATACAACCACAAAAGCTGGAAATTAAAAGTCATAAGAAGAAAAGCAGTGTGGTCATTATATGGGTGCTGTATCATTGAACTGTACATAGAACTTATATAATCTTATTAATCAATGTAACCCCAATAAATAAAAAAGAACAGCAAAAAAATAATAAAACAAAAACAGAGAAAAGTTATATTCAAAAAGAAAACTACAAACCAAATTATGAGAATTAAATATTTTTTTAAGTCCAGATGGCTACCAAGATGCCCCAACACCATTTGGTTTTAATAAACAATCTTTCAACATGGTCTAAAATATATAATCTTTATCACTGAGTAAATCCTGTATGAATTAGGACTATTTCTAGAAATTCTGTGTGGTTGTATTTATGTGATTATTCATAAATGACATCATACTGTTTGAATTATTGAGGGTTAGAAATATACTTTAGCATCTGGTTAAAACTTCCTTATTCTTCTTTTACAAAATTTTTCTATTTATTCTTGCTTGGTTTTTTTACTATTTCTAATCTCTTTCCAAAGTTATTAAATTTGCTTTTTGTTAATCTGGATTCCATTAAATTATAGATTAATTTAATGATAATAGATATAATTTGATGTTTTTGTCATCTGTGTCCATGTTATTTTTTTCTATCCAAAAAAAACATACAAACAGCCAGTACATGTTTTAATTTATTCAAGCATTCTTTTGCGGCTCCCTGAAACATCTCAAAATTTTCTTAAAATAAATATTGCACTTTTATTTTTAAATTTATTGCTAGATGAGGTAAGTAGAATAATTGCCTTCTCCATTCCAAACATGTCCACAGTCTAATGTTCAGAAATTATAAATATGTTACATTACATGGCAAAAGTGAGTAAAGTTTGCAGATGGAATTAAGATTTCTAAACAGCTAATGTAGAGATGTTGAAATGATCCCCGAATATTCAGTATAATCACAGTTTCCTTTATCAGTGAGAGAAGGAGAATAAGGAGGAAGAATCAAAGAGCTAGCTGTGTGAAAAGAACTTGGCCTAAGTGGTACTGAAGGTGGAGAAAAAGGACCCTGAGCCAAGGAATGTGAGCAGTCTCTAACAGCTATAAAGGGCAAGGAATGTGTTTTCCCTTAGAGCAGCCCAAAGGAATGCAGGCCAGCTGATCCTTTGATTTTAGCTCATTTGAATCATTCTGGACTTCTGACATTCAGAACTGAGATAATAAACATGTGTTGTTTTAAATCACTAGGTTTGTGATAATTTGTTATTGCAACTGTAAAAACTAGATATGCTATCTTTTATTGTTGTTTATATAAATAAGGTCTTTCATTGTGTTATGTCATGTAGTATTGTTTGTATCAGTAGAAGCTATTGATTACTGCATATTTATTTTGTACCTCACCACTTTACTGAAATATCTATTATTGGTTTTAACTGAAAATTTCAAGTTTTCCAAATATAAAAACATATTATCGGCAAATAGTGAAAATTAAACCTCTTTGTTTTCAATCTTTGTAATTTATTTCACTTGTCTAAATATGCTGACTAAAACAAACAAATAAACAAACAAACAAACATATAAATAAATAAATAAATACATAACCTGCCACTATTTAATTAATAGTAGTGGTACTACACTATGTGTCTTTTTCCTGATGTGTACAGGGATGCTTCCAACGTTTTTCAACAAAGATTGTTCCAGGATTTTTGCTTGAGATGCTTATTTTATCATGTTGGGATATTATTCTATTTCAATTATAATTTTAGGAGTTCATATCAAGAATAGGTATAAAACTTTGAAAAATGTTTTTTTCAAAATGGAATGATGATATAATGCTTCTTAGATCTATTAATGTGATTAATTTGAATCATTATGGAACAATCATGTCTGGAATAAATACCACTTTGCAAATGTATATAATTATTATTATATGCCAATGACTATTTTGAAATTTTATTTTCATATTCATAGTGAAATTGGTTTGTAGTTTTCTTTTTGAATATAACTTTTCTCTGTTTTTGTTTTATTATTTTTTTTGCTGTTCTTTTTTTATTTATTTGGGTTACATTGATTAATAAGATTATATAAGTTCTATGTACAGTTAATGATACAGCACCCATATATTTCTTTGTGTGTCCAACAACCGAAGTCCAGTCTTCATTTGTCACTATATATTTGTTACCCTCTCCAACTTTCTTCTACTTCCTTCCACTTTTGGTTACCATCATACTGTTGTCTCTGTTATGAGGATTTTATTTGTTTTGTTCATTCATTTGTTGCTCTCTATATTATATTCCCACATATGAGTAAAATTATAGGTTCTTGTTCTTTTTCATCTGACTCATTTCACTTAACATGATACTCATAAGATTCCTCCATGTTATCACAAATAGAAATATCTTAACTTTTCTTATGGTTAAGTACATTTCATTGTATTTATGTACCACATCTTTTTTAGCAAATTATCCATGAAAAGCTTTTTTAAGAGCAGTTTTAGGTCAGAGAAAATTGAGAGGAATATACAAAGATTTCCCATATACTCCTTTTCCCCACACATGCATGGTTGCCCTTATTATCTAAATCACTCACCAGAATGGTATTGTTTACCAAGGATAAATCTGTGTTGGCATATCATAATCACCCAAAGCCCATGTTTACCTTAGGGCTTACTCTTGGTGTTATACATTCTAGGGTTTTGGACAAATGCAAAATAACAGATATCTATCATTATAATATTATACAGAGTAGTTTCCTTGCCCTAAAAATCTTCTGTGGTTTATTCATTCGTTTCTATCTAGCCTCTACACCACTGCCAACCATTGATCTTTTTATTGTTTCCATAGTTCTGCCTTTTCTAGAATGTCATATAATTGGAATCACACAGTTTGTAGCCTTTCTGATGGGTTTTATTTTTACTTAGTAATATGACTTGAAGGTCCTTCCCTGTCTTTTTCTGCTTATAGCTCATATATTTTTAGCACTGAATAATGCTCCATTATCTGCATGTACTAAGGTTTATGTATCAATTCACCTACTGAAGGACATCTTGATTGATTTCAAGTTTTGGCCATTATTAATAAAACTTTTGTACATTTGTGTGCATAAGTTTTCAACTCTGTTGGGTAAGTATCACAGAACGCAATTGCTGGATAGTGTGGTAAGAGTATGTTTCATTGTGAAAGAAACTGCCAACCATTCTTCCAAAGTGGCTGTACCGTTTGGCATATCCATAAGCAGTGAATGAGAGTTCCCGCTGTTCTCCTTCCTAGCTGGCATTTGTTTTTGTCATTGTTACAAATTTTGGCCATCTTAAATGTTTGTAGTGATATTTAGTTGTTTTAAATTGCATTCCCCTTATAAAATATAATGTGAACCATCATTTCATATGCTTATATGCCACCGCTACATTTTCTTTGGTGAAGTATCTGTGCTGATCTTTAATCCATTTTTTTTAGGTTATTTGTTTTCCTTATTGTTGAGTTTTAAGAGTTCTTGGTAGATTTTAGATAAAAGTCAAAATTATCTTTTGACAATATTTTCTCCCAGTCTGCAGTTTGTTTTCTCGTTCTGTTGACATTTTAAGTTTTAATAAATACCATTTATAAATTACATTTTCATGAATCATGCCTATGGTGTCAAATCTAAAAAGTCATCACTGTAACCAAGGTCATCTAGGTTCTTTCTTATGTTAGCTTTCAGGGTCTTACAATTTTAATTCTATGTCTCTTCCTATACTGCAACAAACAGTATTGCTTGCACATATGGATTGTCCATAGGATTGCTCATTTAGTCTCAATTCTGCTTCCTAGAACCAACTGAGTCGAGTAAAACTTATGCCAGGTGTATTGCTGTATCCGCTATTGGAAATGAAGAACTTGGGTTTATCCTTGGTGTGACCTTCATCTTTGATACTATATTTTTTTGCTGGATTCTTTCTCACATCTGTAGCTCTCTGATGCCATTGCTACATCATCGTTTATTGCCCTTTTCCTTTTGCCCCACTACATGAATTCTGCTGTTATTAACTCTTCCAGATATTTTTTAAACTACTTTATTGAGATATATTTGACTTACAAAAAGCTGAATATATTTAATTTATACAACTTTATGAGTTTAAGGAAAACTACATATCTGTGAAACCATCACTGTACTCAATATCAAAAACATAGTCATCATCTCCAAAAGTTTCTTCCTACCCTGCCTTCTTTATTTATTATTTTTTATATCTGGTGGTCTGGGGTTTTCGCTGTTTCCCAGTTTCACCAAACTTACTTATATTCTCCTTAGTGCTTTTGAATGACTTCTATAAGATAAGAGAAAATGCTGATTTTATATTCTAGTATTCAAATATGATTTCTTTATTTTGAAATTTTATTTTATTTTTAATGTGGTTAGGTTTGTTTTTTAGGGTGATTTTTGATAATGGTGAATAAACAATTTATACTCTGAGCCTTTATATATTTTTAAATTTTTTCCTGTCATTTTCATAAATAAAACTTGTGTGTATAGACTAGGTATAAGTTATTGGGGAAAAGTTTTTTCTCCTTATAACTTCAAAGAAAGTGCTCCAAAGTTTCCTGTTCTTCAACATTATTGTGTGGAAATCTCAGATCAGCCTGAATTTCCCTTCACATGTGACTCCTTTTTCCAGAATGATAGTATTCTTTCCTTAAAGTTTAAATTTGTTACCACGTTATATAACTCTACTATTCTCTATTAATTCTTCATTAGTTCTTATAATACTTACAGTAACCTCTTTCAATATGTAGACAGGTGCTGTTTTCAAAATCACCACAATAATATCATCTAACCCATATGCTCTTCCTATAATTTGACAGTGTCACTTGTAAAGACGTGGGTTGTATTGTCCTTTATCTGGAATGTTGGTGAGCTAATAACTATGGGAAATGTGATTCGAAGTGACTTTTAAGTACAAGTGATAAAAAGTTATGCATATCTACTTTGTTTTCTTAAAATACTAACTCTTAGAAGTGTTCCAGCCCAGGTTAAGTGGTCCATGTCCTGAGGCCCTGATGCTGTGTGGAGAGCCACAGGAAGGACCCTAAAGTTCTCCTATGAAGACAGAGAGAGCTGCCCAGCCCACTCTAGCTGTTCTAACTTCAGCTACCAAAAGACATTCCTTGAGCCAGAACAAGGAAATGAGATTTTTTTATTTGTTTTGTTTTTTAAAGCAATTGCAATTGTTTCAACCTTCAAATTTTGTACTGATTTCTGATAGAACAATAAATAACAAAATATGCATATTCAAATTATTTTTTAAGAAAAATTTTCTATACTTCCCTAAATATTTTTGTAATCCAATTGTTGAGTTCTCTTCCTGAGAAACCCCAATTCTCTATTTACTGAGTATGTTGATAGCCATTTCTTCATACCTATCATTTTCTCTCATCAGTTTTGCTCCTAAATAGTTTCTGCAGTATGAATGATCTTATCTAGCCTACTTCCCACACCACTTACTTGTTTGGTAGTGTTCATGGCGGTTTATTTTCTTTTGCTAGTTGCACCAATTTCTCTACTTTTTTCCCTAAAAACTAATAGTTTTAAGTATTTTCATATTTTATATTTCTCTCCCATTTCTTTCTTGAGCTTTGCCTATAACTCCTATATTTCACATGAATCCTTATTTCATAGAAATTCCATGCTCTCCTAATTTCCCTGAGATTGTAGATAATTTTTCTTAAAATAGTTTATTTTCTGAGTAAGTTCTTCCTCCAATATTCAATCTTAATTGTCTTTGAATGTTAACCCATTCTTTCATTTGTTTCAGTACTGTTTTATATACACCAGATCTTGTACATTTATTAATCATTTTTAAATGTAGTATCTGTTTTGTAATATGCAGAAAGATAATGTGTGTGTCTGTGGTGGAGGGCTCTTACTGCTAGCCTCCTTTTAAAATAAGATGTCCTTAGAATAATCCCTCTATGTCTCCAGATAGAAAAATAAATACAGTTTTATTTATTTTATTTCTCTGGTTCACTCTTTAACTGTGAGTGTTGGACGCATGAAAACAGAGGGATGGAAATGATGAATGCTTTGGGATAGCATGCATCTCATGTATAAACAGTTATCTCTGGATCCCAAATCTGTTATATCTTCTGTGTGAAAGGTGTGGTCAATTCCTTGGGGTTAGATAGCATCCTTCAACATTTAGTCATTGCATTTATTATTTCTCTAGTAATTAATATCTTCGCAGAAGGCTTACTATTTTTTAACCAATGTCTGCCCTCTTTCTGCTTCTTCTAATATCCTTAGTCACCTCTCTATTTAAGAAGTGGCTAAGTCTTATGATGACATGGAATCTCAATACCTCTTTTAGGCCTAAATTCATGCTCTCTCAGAAAAAATTAGTATAGACCTCTCTGAGAGACCAGTGTGTCACTCACTGCCTTTCACTCTTGGCTCCCACAGGTCCCCAGTTCTTGTCTTGCCAAGACAGGGACTATTGTAAAAGTGATTCACAACTTTATTGCTTACCTTATTGAAAATAATATTGTTTTTATCATATTGAGTAATTTTTGAATCTCACTCTTCTTTCTTTTGGTCAAAAATTTTTTGTATTTTCCAGATATTATTTATAATGTGTGTTCAGGGACTGTTCAAGATCCATGGTTTCATTATAGATTAGGCTTTTTTTTCCTCCTTCCATATATTTGTATATTTTAGAATAATATTTACAACATTCAGGGAATCTTAAATATATCCAACATGTAGTGAAGAGAGCTATGCCAGTGTTAAGCAATTCTTCAATTACCCCCCCAAGTCCCAATAGGTCTTTTTTTTATTTATCTTGCCAGAATCACCCTCTGCATTTTAAACTTTATTCATAATTTGTAACAATCAGCTCTTATTAACACAAAAAACTTATAATTATTTCTCTCTTCTAAATTAATATATGCTGCCAAAAATTTCACAGGCTTCCACGTATTTTTATTAAGAATTTCTCCCTCAAAGAATGTTACTCTGCTAACAAGATCGTGTATAACTAGAACTAGCCATGCCTCATTCCATGATAGCTTGCTACTCTGTAGGAAAATGTTAAACATCCCTTTGTGGCCAACTGTACAATTCAATGAAATTCTGTTGCCTCAATTCTTTAAGTGCCTTGTGAGCAGAAAGAGGGGAAAGTAAACTTTTCCTGATTGATGTGTGTCACTGTCATGAGTTTCATGGATGTATACAGTGATAAAGAATCTAAGTGCCTGTTGGGAATTACGGACAAAAGCATTTACAGTAAAATCTAATGCAATAGATGCAATGTTCACCTTTCTGAACTGTGTGGCCTGTCTCTGGCCTTAAGCATTAAGACAAGCTGTCAAAGATAAGACAGGATGTGTGAGAGGCCTTGCTACAGGGCACCTCAGGTAAGGTTTTAATAGCTATCTGTGCTTAAATAAGAATCTTCCTGATGCCTCGTTTTCCCTCACAGTACAATATCTTCATATTTCTTAAATGATATTTCCATCTGAAAGAAAGAATTATTCAGTGCATTAATTGATGCCAATTTCATATGGAACAATTTTATGGAATGCACTTAGTTCTGATTTTCTGGGTATATAAGAATGGTGTCACTGTTCTTGTTTCTCTGGGTAAAAGCTTATCTACCTGTATAGTGATGACAGGAAGAAGAAAATGACTTTGGCTTCTCTATAAGTAATAGGGTACATGCAGTGGTGGGATTCAGCTGGTTCGCACCAGTTCATTAAAAACCATAGCTAGTTTTTTGTTGAGTTTGGTAAACTGGTTGTTAAAATGGCACCTGTAATCAGTGTTCTATCTAAGGTGGGTGCCTGGACAGCTGCCCAAGTGGAAATCACAATTTTACATTCTTTACTCTTTTTTAACGTTCATCTGCACAACAGCGTATTCTAAGCACCCATAGTAATGTTCATTCTGTCCGTCAGTGAAAAACAATTGCAAGTAAGATGTCAATCAACAAGCAATATGGAAATTTCTTAAATAACAGTTTTATTGTTTTTTGTCAGCTATTATTTAATATTTTTTCATTAACAGTTTAAAATTCTTTCCTATAATCTAGTTTTGTATACCTTTTTAATTCTTATTTAAGCATTAAATGCATAAAATAATATACTACCTTCCAGTGTATCTTTTTTATACTTAAAATTGTCATTAAGGCAGTGAACCAGCTGTTAAATTATTTGAATCTCACCACTGAGTACATGTAAACATAGTCAGCATTCAGTTCTCCCTTCTGTTTACAAATATTTTTCATTGGTGCTACTGCAATAAAATATATGCACTGCTTTAAGCTAATGCAATGATTAGTGGTGGGAAAACATATATGATGGGTAGAGTGAAATTGATTAGGAAGGTAATAAATAGATGAAAAGTTGTAAGATAAACAGACTAAAAGGATGTATCTTTCTGCTTTTCATTTTTCTTTCTTTCCACACATGTCCTTATGTTTTTTTATAAAGCAGAATAACATTCCTCGCAGTATAATATTGAGTATGTATATCTCTGCTCTTAACCAATTTTTCTTATACATTACTCAGTCTTGACACTGAGCAATAACTCAGTAGTTTCGCAAGGATTATAAATCAATCACAAATATTCATTTAGCACACAGTGTGTGTTGAGAAACATACCATCTATTTTGAAGCAGTTCTGAGAAAGCAGGAAATTAGTTGTAGCTCTTGATCTAAAGATAAGAACAAGAATAGACAGACAAAATAGAATACAATAAAGCACATAATTGTAAAAATTTCTAAAGGCTCATTCCAGGTTTCTTTTCTTTTTTCTCTCTCTTTCCCTGCTTCACAGAGATTTCGTCTATTCACAGAGGCATTTTAGTTCATTCATTATGCAAACATGGTCAGAGTGTTCTTAATGAGTCATGTACTTGGTAAGGAGCCAACAATTTAAAGAATAAGATGGATTCTGTCTTCAAAGAACTTGCAGTAGGTGGTGAAAATGAACACAGAGATGATATAGTAAGTGTCGTTATAAAATAAGTGCATTACAAGCATCTGGGGACCAGAGTGAGGGTATCTAATTCTGCCTGGAAGTGAGTAGGGGATGTTCCTGGAGAAGATATCTGTGCAGAGTTTTAAAAGCTGACAAAGAGTTCATCATGAGTAGGACAAAAAATACGTTGCATGCAGACAGGACATCATGAGCAAAGGTATGAGACACCACACAAGTGTTCAGTGCTCTTGGAGCAGACAGTGAAGATGAAGCCAGAGAGGAGGAAACTCCATCAAGCAGAGGTTTGAATTCCATGCTAAGAAACTTAGACTGTATCCTCTGGGCAACATTAACCACTCAAGATTTTTAAAAAAAGAAATAACAGAATCAGATTTCTATTTTAAATGCATCTGATGGTTTTGTGAAGGACTGATTTGAATGGCAAGGCTGAAGGTGGAAAAATTGGTTAATAGACTGTTTCAGTGGTAAGGATGCAAGAAGATGAGGATGTGCTCCAAGACAGTATTTGTAAATAAATAAGACATCTATAAAAAGCATTTAGAAGGCAAACTTAGCAAAGCATTGCATTACTTAACGTAGGTATAAGGGAGTGAGCTAGGTAAAAGAAAAGCCAAACCACCTGATATGCTCTGCAGTAGATACCCAAGTATCTGCCCTGAGTGTGATTGTTCTCCTCAGTGAACAATTTAGAAATGAGAGGATTTGTGTCATTGTCATTCATCCATGTTCCCAAACCCGAAGAAACATGTCACTGATGAATCTGAGACATAACAATTGGAAATACTTGGCCCAAAGTTCCTTGTCTTTTCCTACATGCTCTGAAGAAGAAGCTTGGCCAGTGGTCTTCTACCTTACACAAGCTTAGGGGGTCTATGTCTGTGTTCCTCAAGAGTGCATGATAGAAAAGAAGGCAGATGGTGCAACAACAAATACCAGAATCCACATGCATCCTCTGTATGGCAGGATGTTGCATCTTATGTCTCCTACCACTGCTGCAATCATTCAAGTCACATCAAAGAATGTACATAAAAAGAAAGAAGAATCTGAATCTACTGCCAATAGAACAAAATGCAATTCTTGAAGCCAGTTCTTCATTATGCTCCAGAATGTATGACAACTGGCTTACTCATTCCTCAGATATTTGAAGAAATAATACCCAGGCATGAAACAGAAGAGACTTCTCCATCCATGCCCCAAGGTTTTATTTTCTCAACTCTATGGGAATCAGGAGTAAAATGTTTTCTTCCAATTTTTAGTGGCTGTGGAGGAAAAATGTCTAATTTAATATGCTCTATGTTATCCAGTATACTAACGCTCCATTAATATCCTGTTATAATGATAATAGCAATATGTAATGCTTAGAAAATATACTTGCAAATTTTAAAATGATTACTTTAAAAAATCATTTTTTCCAATAGAAAAGGTTTTTAATCTTTAAAAAAGCATAATTAATAAAATATAGACTAATAGTCTGGGAGAAAAGTCATAAAACATCTTTAATACAGAGTGATGACACGAATTGGGACACATAATTAGATCCAAATCAATAAAGCTGCAATAAATAGTTACCTGAACATGGAGGTGAGCTTTAAAGATTTGGGTGATGATAACTTCTCAGCCTTTTGGCTGAGGTTAAGTGTGCAGACTCGGATAAAAATCCCCTTTAAGATGAAGTTTCAAATCCACTGCAGAATTGGGAGTATCTAATTCAAATACAGCACAACGGAAAATAAAGCTAGCAATGTGTAACCAAAACAACAACAAATGTTAAAGCAGCAAAAGCCACAACCAAGAAAAGAATTTCTATTATTAACTCAGAGACATAAATTTCTATGAAAAATTACTGTTTTATCTTCCAAATTTAGTAAAAATGGCTACTTATGTGGTACTAAAACTCAGCATATGCACAGCATGACTCTAGCATGCATCTTTTTTTTTTTACAAACTTTTTTTTTAATTTTATTTATTCATTTTTTTTAGATAGGAGAGAGAGACAGAGAGGGAGAGAGACAGAAAGAGAGAAGGGGGAGGAGCTGGAAGCATCAACTCCCATATGTGCCTTGACCAGGCAAGCCCAGGGTTTCGAACCGGCGACCTCAGCATTCCAGGTCGACGCTTTATCCACTGCGCCACCACAGGTCAGGCCTCTAGCATGCATCTTGATGATTACTGAACTATTGTAAATAAGTGTGACAGGAAGAGCATGTCAAGAATGATGTACTCATTTTATAGAGCTACCCCCAAAAAAGTTTTTGCCAATGAAAATAACATTGCAAAGAGACAATTCACTTTCCAATGGATACATTGATGGATTATGTTTATTGTATTTTGGTTCTTTATTCAAAATTGCCATATAAACACACGACTATTGTTAACTTATTCTATCCCTCACCTTTTAAAAACTGTGTCAATAGTGAAAGGATTAGGAGACAGCTAAAATTATTCTGTTTACAAAAGCCAAAATAACACTCATTTGTATCAATAATGTCAGAAAATATCTGTACCCAAGATAAGTAGATTAATATTTAATTTACCTGAACTAAAAATAACTTAGATATTACTTTTTCTTTCTTTTTTTATACCATTATACAAGAAATAAGTCATACATGTACTAAAAGATTGGTTCCCTAATCCCTGGGGATAGCAAGATAAAATTTGTGGAAGCTGAAGTCACTGGATATAGTCCCTCTTTCAACAAGAAGTCACCTTTTTATCTAAATGTGCTGTACAAATACAATCATTTTATATGTCTATATGACCTGATGTGAACAATTCTGGAGGCATTATTTTCAGCAACAGGTTTTATGTTTTGATAAGTGTGTGTATGTGTGTGTGCATTAGACTTTAATATTTTGGTTTATTTCTTTGTTCCCAAATAGTGTTTTGGTGTTGTGTAGGCAGGGCTTAAAAAAAGTGTCCTTTAGTCCATCAGTTTCTTTGTAACAGCTGCCTCTAAGAGAGATAGAACTTCCATATTACAATGTTATAGTGTTCTACCTAGAAGAACCTTATTCTTTGGAGCTCTAGTGGGTAAAAACGTGATATTTTTTTGTGGCTCCTATTATTTTTATACTTAGAAACTTAATCATAAATATTTCCTACAGTAAATGTACTCATTTGTATGCTTCTTAGTTATTTGACACAGAAAACAATACCTAGTAGAACAAAGTGCTATATATGGGAACTATATTTCCCTGTTAGTCTAGAGTTCAGGTCTTACCTCTCCTATGTTGGTCTTCGAGGCAATTTGGGTTCATTGAGGTAACATGAGGTCGCTAAGCTGGAAGCAGCATTTGCTGTGCCAAGGGCCTGTTGACACCACTCCTAACAGCCAAAATTGTGAGTAATAGAATAAACTACAAGTAGCATAGAGAAGAACACTTAGGAAGAAACATTTTCAACCATAAAGGTCATTTGAGGATATCACATTGTTGAAACCTCAAAATGGGATTTAACCTATAAGAGATTTCTTTCCTAATTATAAAACACTCCAGTGTTTAAAATACCAAATGATCCAGAGCCCCTTAAATACCGCCCCCCCCGCACCTGTCCCACCCTAGGGTCACTGCAGGCAGCCACATCCACTTGCTTTGCTGTGCTCAAATGCATAGCTCATTCTAACCCAAAATTCTTATACAAGTATATCCTGCCCAATGTTTATTCTTACTCATTCCCCAAGTGCATTCTTTCCATTTTACTTATTATAGTATAATATTACTTTGTCTATTTATTTGTCTGTTATTGTTGGTTCTTTTTTCTTTCTTTTATGTTTGTATAAACACTGTCACTCTCCCTCACTAGAAAGTAACTTAGTTCTATCAAGGGCATGGCAGACTGTAAAAATGGCAATTACTTTCTTTGTTAAACGTATTCCCCCTTTCAGTGTGACTTGCAGCAGCGGTTTCCATCAAGTGGTGAAGTTTCTCTATACTTTAAATTGAAGCCAGGGGTGCACCTATAGCATGAAGAAGAAATGAGGTTGTGCGTGTTCCAATTCTGGGCCTCAAAAGTCCTTGCTCAGAGCCATGCGTCTCTTAGACTTTTTTTTGCTCAGCAGCCAAGTGAAGAAGCTGGTTCATCTAATCTTTGCCATCAAAGGCCACAACTATTTGAAAATGCTCAGTCAAAACCACAAAGCCATTTATCCATCTTTGGGTATACATTCATTGATGTCTGCATACAACTGACCACATCTGCCCAAGGGAATTCAGCTGAGGTCAGCCAAGTCAAATTGACAGAAATGCTCAGATGATCTAAGAACTTGTATTTGTAATGTATATATTAATAGTAAATAGCAGTGAATGTTGAATTTAATATAGTAGCTTCATCAACCATCCATAGGGCCAGAGGGCACAATAAGACAATGGCAAAGCCCTGATGTCCCTAAGAAATCCTCCAAGTCTGTAGTTTTTCTCTTTGCTTTATGATTTACTATGTATACGGCATTGCCCTGGTCTTTTATTTTCACATTCTTCCCAATCCATTGAGTTGATTATTATGTTTGATTACTTGTTTTATTTCTATTTCTTTCTTCATTCCAAAATGCTGAGTTTTGGTTTCCCTGTGTTTGCATGTACAACAGCCTAGAAAATTTTCTTGCACCACATTCCTAGGGCCAGTTTCAATTGCCAGAAATCTCTATCCAAATAAGTGGTTTATGCACATTGGTTCAGCCTTCTCAAGGTCCAGTTGTTTTGTCTAATAGGCTCTGATCAATACTTTACAGGACTCATGTTCCTGTCCAAGGAAATTGTAAACATATAGCATCAATTTCTATTAACAGGCTTTTGAATTTATTTATCCCCTTTCAAATATTTTTCTTATTTCACAAACTATAGCCAGACTACTTATAAATTATCATTTTATTTGAACCCTTTAAATTCAGTAGGAAAATTTTTTTAAAAAATTAACATCTAATCTTTCTAAACCAAAAAGTCTCCAGTGAATATAAAGTCTTCATTTGCTTTGTTCATAAAGATTAATTTCATTTTAGCTATTCATTTATTGATGTCTTGTTTTAAGCAGGGATAATCACATTTATTCTAAGTCTTACATTTTTAAATATGTTTAGGATTCACAGGGTGCTACAGATTGTATTTTGCGAAAATAGAATAACACTATTTTCCATCCTACATATTCGTTTTATAATGTGAGCTTAATGCACTTCATCAAAAGATAGAGTTTGTATCTCCTCCTCTGATCCTGGAAGAACTTTGGGATTGTCTTGACTGGCAGAGTGCATCAGAAGTAACACTGCGTGATTTCTACAGACACATGAAGAACAAAAGTGGAGACTATTAAAATGATATGAACTCATGTCAACCAAAGAGCAAAAGCTTAAAAAAATAAAACACCTTAGGATAGTGGATCTCACACTTTAGTGTGTATCATCAGATTTACAGGAAGTGTTTGGTTAAACCAATTTTCTGGCCCTGTCTCCAAAGTTTCTGACTCAGTGAATCTGGGTAGAGATGTGAAGAACTAATTTCAGATGATGCTGGCTGGCTGACAGATCAGGAACACACTTTGATAAATTCTAATGGAAGGAAATACAAATTGATAAAACAGGACTCAGTAATAAAAAATAAACAATTAAAAGAGAAGGGAGTTCAATGCTATATTTAACAGCATACAAATCTGGAGAAAATAAATACAATAGTAGTCAAAAAAAATTTGTAACCAAGCATTTACTCCTTAAGCTTCCCACAATAACCTAACTAAATACAATTAATAAATGTTTTTAGTTACTTGCAATGGATTGAATGTTTATGTTCCCCAAATTCATATTTTGATATTCTAACCTTCAAAGTGATAGTATTAGAAAGTGGGGCTTTTCGGAGGTGATTAAGTCATGAGGGTGGAACCAGAGGCAGAATTAATGGTGGGTGCCCTGGGCCTTGACATCTGAAGGGCCCCACAAAAACCCCAACTTTACATTTTTTTCTAATGACACCACGTTTGGTTTCATACCTGCAATATTAACATTAATAATACATAATATTATTTATTTATTTATTTAAAAATATGGTTAATATGTATTTTTATTTTCCTTGTCTCTTTTTTTTAAGGGGCCCAACATTTTCTTCTGCACTCGGGGTCTCAACCGATCCTAATCCACCTCTGGGTGGAGCCCATGTAAATGAAATGAGTGCCTTTTAAAAAGAGATCACAGAGAGCTCTCACCACTTTTCTCATGTGAGAATGTAGTGAGAAGACACCTCCTCACATTATCAGACACCAAATTTGCTGGCATCTTGATGTTGGACTTCCCCGTCTCCAGAACTGTGAGAAATACGTGTTTGTAAAGTGTAAGAAACCTAGTTTATGCCATTTTTGTCATAGCAGCCAGAGAGGACAAAGGCACCACCATTTTTATTTGGTCACACACCTAAAAATCACCTTTCAATAATTAGTACTACAAAATAGCATAGAAATTAGCAAGGAAGGACAGTTTAAGAGGCACACTGAGACATAAAAATAGTGCAACAAAACTAAAGGATTCTAATTATAACTCCTAATGCTAAGATACCTGAGCCTTTATCACTAAATCCTAATATTTTAGGATTAGCCTTTTTTCTGTGCAATTTAAAGCTAAACTCTATGACTGATACAGTTACAGTTACCATGAAAGGCCTAGAATGAAGCCCAAATATGAATACAACCACGGTTACAAACCAAAAAAGCAGAGCACATTTTTGACCTTTAGGAGTGGGCTTGCAAATGTTAATTAGGACAGTATGATTTTGTATTACACTAAGGGTTTAACCATAACAGAATTGTTTTTATTTTTTATTTGTTTTTTAAGAAGAAAAATTTTTCTGTTTGTGTGTGTGTGTGGGGGGGGAGACAATCATTACTGCCTGCTAATAAAATTAAAATTGTCAAGCATTTTTTAATACTAGAAAGAACCCCATCACACACCTTTTCAATTGTTAGCTCACATATTTAATACTAACAAGGAAAAAAGTTAACAGTGTTCTATAATTTTATAGTTTTACTCTACTTATATATGCTAATTCTCAATAAAAAACACGTTTTCTTACTTTTTCTATCAGAAAATGTTGAATCAAACAACTATGATGAGTTGTGTATACAAGGCAATATAGAAAAATTGATTGTGTTTGGCATTATTTTTAACATCTAGATAAAGTCCAAGTTCTAGTTGCCCTACACATGTTAGTTACCTAAGAAACTGATACTCAAATGACAAAATATTTCAACGATTTTCCAAATATTTAACACTAGCAATAATATTAAACCAAGCCATCATTATCTGTACTGAAATTTTATCAGTGCAGGATAGGGAAAAATTGCTTCTAAATAAAAATTTAGATCTAAACACGAAACTTCTTAAAGGGTTTTATTTTTCCTTGACCTAAACATTGTTTTTAAAGGATGACACTCTAATTATACAAAATGTTAACAAAAACTATTTTGTTTTTATTCCACATAAACATTTTGAGTACCCTCTTTGTGCCAGGTCACCTGGTAGGAATTATATTTTAAAAAGTATTTTTTTTAATCAATAGTGTACGTAATCTAGTGGGATTTAAAAATAAAAATAAGTCATTGCAATACATTTGATGAGGGTTAGTTTAGAGAAAGTAATGAGATATAAAAAGAGTCAGTAAATCACTGTGCTTAATTTAGTAAGGAAACTTCACGAGAGTTAAATTTCTAGGTATTTGCCTACATAAAATGTAAATAGAGAGAATAATAAGAAATAATGTAAAAATCTGTATGAGATTGACTGACTCATGAGCAGTAACTAAAGGCAAAACATTCTGACTTTGGTGGCAAAAGATGAAGTTTAAAAGTTAAACATAACCATAAACATAATGACAGACATAATTGTAAGTATAACTGTGGATCTTGGGGGAACTCAATAACTGGTTCAAGTTAACACCTGTAGCAACAAGATGCCACCTAGGGAGCAGCACTATCTATTTAGCTCCAGATTAATTTACCACCATTGTTGCACTGAAGAACAGGTCCCTGAAGGAACACTCTACTCGCCAGACATGGCTTAACTTTCATGAGGGGAAAGGAAATGCTTCCAGGATTTTCTATATTTCCTGAAATCACTGCAAAGGCTGAGGTTTACTGTGCAGCTAAGGAAGAATAATATGGAAAGTCTTCTCTGGGCCCCTGGTTAGGTTAGAGGAGCAGAGCTAGGTAAGGCCAACCACTTGCTTCACCAACTTCACACTTGAGCCCTCAGCAGTCCTTCTAGACAGAGTACAGAAACAGTCAAAGCCTTCCTGAGCCCTGCATCAAAGTACAGAGGAAGAAACTGTTTGACGGCTTCCTGAATTAACAGCAACATTTATTTAGATTAGATAAGACAATCATGTCACATTAAAAACAAAGTAATTAAAGACATGTTTAGACAAATCTCATTTGAGGCAGATGAGACTCAGATTTGGCAGTTGTATGATCTAAGCAAATATGGTTTTAATAATAATGAATTAAGTTTTAGTTGATAGATTTCCACGCTGGATTGTTTATAAATTAGTGCCCATTTAGGAAGGATTCTGTTAAACTGAAATTGGTGCATGGGGACTGGTATAAGGTTCATGAATTTGGGTGTTTAGAATACATTTTTTCACTCAGTTCATCAGAAAGACAACTTGAGGCCTTAAACATAAAACTATCACCACCTCTACAGCAACGGTTAGTATTTATCAATATATGTAGTCAAAACAACCAGTTAAATCCTATCAAATCTACAAAGAAGACCTAAGAGACCCTTAGCCCAATTCCAAGCATCAAATTTGAGATGAATGTTTTGTCTAAAATCATATTTCTAGCATAAGCAAAGCCACACTCCCAAGGCCTTTAAATGTAATTTTTTTAGCTACACCATAGTGTCTCTGATTGCATGGATATTCACTTGTATGAAATGAAACAAAGTTTTTCTCTCATTTGTAGACATCATCTATTAGCCCAGATTGGATAAGTACATATCAGTCTTCCTGACCTTTGTAGTTGGTTAACATATAACACTTATAAAGCATCTGTAACCTCCTTTTTTTTTCTGGGTGTTTCCTTTACATTCAGAGGATTGGACCTCCTGCATCCATGTTTGTACTATGTGACCCATCCTTCCAGGTTATAGGCTGTGAATGGGGCATTGCAGCTGGATTGAGTTAGACCAGGGGTCTCAAACTCGCGGCCCGCGGGCCGCATGCGGCCCGCCGAACAATTTTGTGCGACCCGCAGACTAATCCACGAAGTTCAAAATATTTTGGATAAAATTAAGTAAGCCTAGGGGCCTACTTGTATTTTTCATTTCTCTAGCATCCTAGCTAGATATTAGCTTAGTTAACAGCAGTTGTGATGCGAACTACAGTTTCTGGTCGTTTTGTGACACTGAGTAAACTGCATGTACGATTGTGCTTGTTGTACTGATTTTTTTTTGTTTTCAACTGCAGTGAGAAAAGTGTTGCATTAACAGTTGCCTTTTGTAGACCTAGTGCGGCCCGCCGAACGGCTGTGATCTTGCTCTGCGGCCCACATGCTGAGTTGAGTTTGAGACCCCTGAGTTAGACGGTAAGATTCTCACTCTAGAGATTCTCGTCCAGTATGAGCTATTTACTTGGACTGTAGTAATGTAAACTTTTCAGAGCATCTAGTAGAAGAACCGCAAGAAAAGTATCAGCAGAAGACAAGAATATGCCTCACATGCAGAGAGAGCCAAAAGTAAAGACCAGAAAGTTCCTGGGAGAGAGTGCCTTGAGTTTTTATTATTTTCCAGTTCCTGATGGCTTTCCATTTTCAAGGTTTATCTGTTTTATACTTTTCCATCTATAAAATATCTCTACAATCCCCACAATACATTCATACCAGAAAATAGCACCTCTAGTCACAGACACTAACAGAAAGTATGGCATTGGTTGGGGCACAAGAGTGTAACTATGAGGATTCAGCGTGTATTGAGCCTGCAGCTAGCAGTCTTTGTAAACATGTTGGAAGAATATAAGACTGGGCTTGGTAAATCTCAGAGATCTTGAGTATACAAAACTAGAATGACAAACTCAAGTCCAGGTTATTTACACTGAAAATGAAGAAAACTAAAGCATATGCCTACAGATGGCTGATGTCTAGATCAAGAAATTTATGAAAAGAAAATTTTATGCTGTGTTCCTGCAATCAGTAGTGGTAGGCTAACTACTGTGAAAAACATCAAAATTTCAGAGGCTTAGCATATGAAAAGTTTATTTCTCACTCAAGCAAAAATTCTGTTTAGGCAGCAACCTTGAACAGATATCCTGCAAATAATAACTCAGGGACACAGGCTTAATCCATCAGTGGCTCCACTGTGCCCTAACTCTTTGATTCCTCGTTGAATCCTCTGTATTCAGGCAGAAGATGGAGGAAGAGAGAAAAACCAGAAATGTGGAGCCTTGGTAGTTAAACTAATGCCCTTTTTAGACTCTAAACATGAATAGTTAAGGCTGAAAAAGATTTGAGTTATAAAAGCCCCTTAAAACTTAGCCCCACAAAGAAAAATCAGATTCAGTAGGCAGTCACCCCAACTATTATTTCAGAAGGCATTACTGAGAAGGAGGCTTGAAGGCAAGGAAGAATAGACATAAATCAACCCTGAGAATTATATCTAGGAAAGAATTTGGCTAATGGTCACTAACACATGACATCTACTGAAAGCAGGTAGATCAGAAGCCTACTAAGTTTATAAAGGAAATGTATTATCAAAAGCAAATCTAAAACGTAACATACCTTTGTTTATAACAATCTTCATATAAATTCTGGGTTCTCAAATTTGCAACAGCAGGAATTGGGCTGTGTAAACCATGTAGCCAATAAGGAGAGAACAGTGTGAATCTCAGAATTGGCCATGGAGGATAATTAAAAAAATAAAGAAAGAAAAAAAGAAAAAAAAGGAAACATCTCCCAGAAAGCAGAGCCTGAGCCCACAGAGAATAGCAAATAAGGCAATTTCTTTAAAAGAGCAGAATCAGATTCTAATCAAAGAACTTTATTTAGGGTAACATTTTGTAACTTTTAGGGGCTAATTATCACTATCACCCTACCATTTGACCTGTCTCTGCATGGGAGCTTTATTGCTATTATCTGTTGTTGGTCCAGGGAGCAGATAGATAACTTGTCTTTTTAGATCTAAAGCCACTGGATAAAGATGCCACACTTCAGTCAAATGGAGATGACTGAGTAACCTAGAAATGCTGGACTTTGAGCAAATGTAGTGTCCAGACAGGTGTTTGGGTTAACTATATGTGTGGGATTAAATGGGAAACAGATGTTTGATCAACAAAAGAGAAAACTGTTAAAGTTGTAGAGACTGGTTTGTTGTTCACCAACATAATGTCATTTTCCTTAAGAGCATCTAAGTAGTATTTTCCTCTCCTGTAATTAGATGCAGTCATACATCTGAGTTCTAGACAACAGGAAAGGGTCTTTCATATCTGGACCTTGTCCATGAGAGCCCTCGTGACCAATTTTCCTCTCTTTCTGTATCATCTGGTTGGAGGCAGAATTCCACAAAGTCCTTGCAAGCTAATTTTTTTAAGATAGCCTAAGTCTCTGAATGACTGTCAACTAGAATTGTCTTTGCTAATAAACCCTCTCTCCCACTGTAAAAAATGTAAAAGCTGATTGAGAGTATAGCAGGGGTCCCTAAACTTTTTACACAGGAGGCCAGTTCACTGTCCCTCAGACCATTGGAGAGCCCTCAGGGGGCCACATGAGGCCTGCTAGCCATAGTTTGGGGACGCCTGGGTAGGTTCCCAGCAATTAAAATAGAAATAACAGAAGATTCAGTTGTGGGACCATTACTCAGACCCATCCAAGGATACTTTGTCCACAGCCCAGCTCCAATGGAATGATAATAACCTAAATAAACCTAAACACAGAAAGTAAAAATAAAAACACTCTGGTAGCCAATGATGTGATGTAAACAGAGCCTTCACTATCTCCAAGTTTTTATTCTCTGTGATACCCTAAGGTTAAGGGCATTTAGAAGGGAATAATAGAAATAGAGTAGCACCCAGAATTGTTGTTAAGTATTTTCATACCACTCTTGGCCCAAATCTAGTTTTTAATTCAAACAAGCAAAGATATTCCCAGATCATGACTTTTTAAAAATTCCTGAGATATCTTATGGTAAGCTAAAGGCTCCAAAGTGAAATCAAATCTGTAGTTACAGAAGTTGTAGCATTAGAAAAAACACCAACTACACAAAAAAGGAGTCTGCGGGTAGATGATTACAGCCCCTCTGCACACTGAGGGACCAGTTAAAAAGATACAAAGAAGTGGTCTGCTAAAGCTGCATGTCACCCCAAAATGTACCTTACCGGAATTTTTCACAGTGGTTCCCTGAAGACATGGAACAAGAAAAAGCCTCTCAGGAGGGAAAAATAGTGGTCAGATTTATAAACCAATAAACACATATTGCTACAATAAACAGGTGATCCTATCATTTGTTAATGACAGTGTTCTTTTCCATGCTCACCCCTACTATAGGTTATAGGTGGCATCAGTCTTTAAGCATTCCCTTGGGACACTGTAGCTGTCTGGGCCTGTGGGTTGCCATTCATTAGAAAATGGTAGAGTGCTTTTGCAGATGGGGACATATTCAAGGACATCTATGAATGTATAGAAAAAAGAAAAGTTATTTCTCTGTTGAGAAACAAAGGAATAAAACTAGGGAAACATCTCAAAAGATATCTCCCAGCTGCTGACAAGTTCTTATGGGAATTGACCCTTTTTACCCACAATGGGAAACAGTGCCTTGGGCAGTCTGTTTATACAACATGGCTACAGAAATTCTTTGCTCTGGGTATAGTTGACAGACCAAAAATGGGCACAGCACTAAACTGAAACCAGTAACATTACATTTTTTTTTTTGAAAATTTGGAGCCTGGCCTGTGGTGGCACAGTGGATAAATCCTCGACCTGGAACACTGAGGTCGCTAGTTTGAAACCCTGGTCTTGCCTGGTCAAGGCACATATGGGAGTTGATGCTTCCTGCTCCTCCTCCCTCCTCTCTCTCTCTCTCTCTCTCTCTCTCTCTGTCTCTCATCTCTGAAATGAATAAATAATAAAAAATAAAAATTAAAAAAAGAGTGAAATCTTAAAAAAAAAAAAAAAGAAAATTTGGAATTTGCGATTCTAGGTCAGCCTGACAGTCCATTTAAACTGAGATCTTACAAAAACAGCAGGACTGTGACTAGTGCCCTTTACTAAAGTCACAGATGAAGAGGGAAAGTTAGACTGTGAAGAGTGCAGATGATGCAGACATGCAGGAGAGAGTTGAGACAAGAGGTCATGAGATCCAGGAACAATGAGATGAACTGAAACTGTATGGACTTCTGATTAATTTTTGTTTTAGACCAAACTGTATTCCACAATTTTTGGTTTTGTAAAATAATGCTGCATCTTCCAAATAAATGTTTGCTGTTTGCTTAGGCTAGCTCAAGTGAGTTTTGTTTCCTAATGCCAGAAGCATCGGGCAGCAACTGGCCATTCCCCTTAAAGCCAGCCCCCTTGTGCAATTAACTTCCTAATTTTAGCCTCACCTGACTGAGATGCCCCTCAGCCAAGACTTATTATGATTATCAAAGAATTCACAGTAGTCCGTATCAGGCTGTTCTTTTAAAAAAATAAAAGTAATTTTTTTTTTTCTGCTGACTTCAAAATTCCCTTCCTTTTGCTTTATTGAAGTCAGATTTCAGGTTACAGAGGGATTATCCTCTAAATGCTTTCATAAATGCTATTCTGATACTGATTCTATTTATCTTTTATCTATTTCACATTTGGCATTACTTGAATGGTATATATTTTATTCTGTCTGGTCAGAATAAAGAAAATTGTCATTTTTTATATCATTTGCATTTGATGTATTGAATCCATCTGTGCTTAGTTCAGATGTACTATGTGGTTATTTGAGTTGATCCAGCCAGTGACTCCTACTGTGTTTTTACATTCACTTACTAAGGCTTCCCCCAAGGCCTGATCACTCTGGCTGTGCTAGCTGCCAGCTGCATTGATCAGATAAGGCAGTACTGCTCTACACAGAATAGAATATCACATTAATTTTTCTCACTTCTATATCTTGATGATCCTTCTCATCTCTTTCCTCACTCAACTGAATAAAGGTATTTTATCCTACATACCTTACTTTAAAATAATAACTTCTGGAGAAAATGACACCAAGTTTATTTACTCCCAAGAAACAATACTTCTTTCTTTATGTTCATTTTTTTTTCAATGTCTTCTAATCTCTGCAACATTGCTCAATTACATTATGGCTATATTTAATATACAATTGAAGAGTAAGCATTCAACTTAAACTATACCAAAAGCAAACCATCTGAACACCTAAAAATACTGAGCTTCTGATCAATTAAATGTGCATTAAACTAATTTTTGTTTCTTTACATCTTTACTTTGGGCTTTATACTCTAGTATACTTTATTTAGATCAAGTCTTTTCTCTAATTAATGGAGAAATACTAGATTTTACTGAGTATTTCTAATTTTATGTTTTATGTTGTATCAACCTCAGACTTTTTCCAAATCAGTTATTTTATTAGACTTTGGAAAAACTAATAAGGAAACACTCACAGAACATTGTTTCTGCAGATTGCCTGGGGATCTGCTATTCTAGCTGTGGCTTGGATGGGAAAGCTTACCTGGGGCAGCACGGGTCTCACCCTCAGCCCTTGCACCTGTGAGTTAACACAAGCATGTTCTCTTCTGCTGACAACAGAAACACAGGAGGATGCTCAGAATCCTCTCACACCATGGCGCTGGCACCCTGTCACTTCTGACTTATTTTATTAGCCAAAGCAAGTCACGTTGCCAAATGCAAATGCAAAAGATTAGGGAATACACTCCATTTTTATGTGAAAACTCAAAAGCCACATGACAAAAGGCCAAGATAGAGAGAAAAATGAAAAACCAGAGACTATGCAATCCACCACTACCCAACTAGCTGGCTGTTAGCATACTTGAAATGAATGGATTGGATTAAATATTTTTAGGCTGTTTCTAGCTCTCACATTATGTTTATGTATAGATTTTTCAAAATATTGTTTTAAAATTCCAAATTATATTTATTACTCTACTAATTATTGATGCATGTACAAATTGAGTTTATAACACACTACATATGCTTTACGATACATGATGCATTCATGGTTCTATTTCTATGGAGGACCACAGTTAAATTTCATCAGAAATTCTACTAACCACTGTTGTTTTTTTTTTTGTTTTTTTTTATAATTTTATTTTTTTAATGGGGTGACATCAATAAATCAGGATACATATATTCAAAGATAACAAGTCCAGGTTATCTTGTCGTTCAATTATGTTGCATACCCACCACCCAAAGTCAGATTATCCTCTGTCACCTTCTATCTTGTTTTCTTTGTGCCCCTCCCACCCCCTATCCCTCTCCCATTCCCCCCTCCCCCCCGTAACCACCACACTCTTATCAATGTCTCTTAGTTTCACTATTATGTCCCACCTACGTATGGAATAATACAGTTCCTGGTTTTTTCTGATTTACTTATTTCGCTTCGTATCATGTTATCAAGATCCCACCATTTTGCTGTAAATGTTCCGAAGTCATCATTTCTTATGGCTGAGTAGTATTCCATAGTGTATATGTGCCACATCTTCTTTATCCAGTCATCTATTGATGGGCTTTTTGGTTGTTTCCATGTCCTGGCCACTGTGAACAATGCTGCAATAAACATGGGGCTGCATGTGTCTTTACGTATCAATGTTTCTGAGTTTTGGGGATATATACCCAGTAGAGGGATTGCTGGGTCATAAGGTAGTTCTATTTTCAGTTTTTTGAGGAACCACCATACTTTCTTCCATAATGGTTGTACTACTTTACATTCCCACCAACAGTGTATGAGGGTTCCTTTTTCTCCACAGCCTCTCCAATATTTGCTATTACCTGACTTGCTAATAACAGCTAATCGAACAGGTGTGAGGTGGTATCTCATTGCCGTTTTGATTTGCATTTCTCTAATAGCTAAAGAAGATGAGCATCTTTTCATATATCTGTTGGCCATTTGTATTTCTTCCTGGGAGAAGTGTCTATTCATATCCTCTTCCCATTTTTTTATTGGATTGTTTGTTTGTTTGTTGTTGAGTTTTATGAGTTCTTTGTATATTTTGGATATTAGGCCCTTATCTGAGCTGTTGTTTGAAAATATCATTTCCCATTTAGTTGGCTTTCTGTTTATTTTGTTATCAGTTTCCCTTGCTGAGCAAAAACTTCTTAGTCTGATGTAGTCCCATTCATTAATTTTTGCCTTCACTTCTCTTGCCATTGGAGTCAAATTCATAAAATGCTCTTTAAAACCCAGGTCCATGAGTTGAGTACCTATGTCTTCTTCTATGTACTTAATTGTTTCAGGTCTTATGTTTAGATCTTTGATCCATTTTGAGTTAATTTTTGTACAGGGGGAGAGACTGTAGTCCAGTTTCATTCTTTTGCATGTGGCTTTCCAGTTTTCCCAGCACCATTTATTGAAGAGGCTTTCTTTTCTCCATTGTGTGTTGTTGGCCCCTTTATCAAAAATTATTTGACTATATATATGTGGTTTTATTTCTGGACTTTCTATTCTGTTCCATTGGTCTGAGTGTCTATTTTTCTGCCAATACCATGCTGTTTTGATTGTCGTGGCCCTATAATAGAGTTTGAAGTCAGGTATTGTTATGCCCCCAGCTTCATTCTTTTTCTTTAGGATTGCTTTGGCTATTCGGGGTTTTTTATAGTTCCATATAAATCTGATGATTTTTTGCTCTATTTCTTTAAAAAATGTCATTGGAATTTTGATGGGAATTGCATTAAATTTGTATATTGCTTTGGGTAATATAGCCATCTTGATTATATTTATTCTTCCTAGCCAAGAACAAGGTATATTCTTCCATCTCATTATATCTTTTTCGATTTCCCTTAACAATGGTTTATAGTTTTCATTATATAAGTCCTTTACATTCTTTGTTATGTTTATTCCTAAGTATTTTATTTTTTTTGTTGCAATCGTGAAGGGGATTATTCTTTTGAGTTCCTTCTCAGTTGTTTCATTGTTGGCATATAGAAAGGCTATTGACTTCTGTATGTTAATTTTGTATCCTGCAACCTTACTGTATTGGCTTATTGTTTCTAGTAGTCTTTTTGTGGATTCTTTGGGGTTTTCGATGTATAGGATCATATCATCTGCAAAAAGTGATACCTTTACTTCTTCTTTTCCGATATGGATGCCTTTTATTTCTTTGTCTTGTCTGATTGCTCTGGCTAGAACCTCTAGTACCACATTAAATAAGAGTGGAGAGAGTGGACAACCCTGTCTTGTTCCTGATTTAAGGGGGAAAGCCTTCAGTTTAGTGCCACTTAATATGATGTTAGCTGATGGTTTATCATATATGGCCTTTATCATGTTGAGATATTTTCCTTCTATACCCATTTTGTTGAGAGTCTTAAACATAAAATTGTGTTGTATTTTATCGAAAGCCTTTTCTGCGTCTATTGATAAGATCATGTGGTTTTTGTTCTTTGTTTTGTTGATATGGTGTATTACATTAACCGTTTTACGTATGTTGAACCATCCTTGAGATTCTGGGATGAATCCCACTTGATCATGATGTATTATTTTTTTAATATGTTGTTGTATTCGATTTGCTAGTATTTTGTTTAGTATTTTAGCATCTGTATTCATTAGAGATATTGGTCTGTAGTTTTCTTTTTTTGTGCCATCCTTGCCTGCTTTTGGTATGAGGGTTATGTTGGCCTCATAAAATGTGTTTGGAAGTATTGCTTCTTCTTCAATTTTTTGGAAGACTTTGAGTAGAATAGGAACCAAGTCTTCTTTGAATGTTTGATAAAATTCGCTGGTATAGCCGTCAGGGCCTGGACTTTTATTTTTGGGGAGGTTTTTAATGGTTTTTTCTATTTCTTCTCTACTGATAGGTCTGTTTAGGCTTTCTGCTTCTTCTTGACTCAGTCTAGGAAGGTTGTATTGTTCTAGGAATTTATCCATTTCTTCTAGGTTGTTGAATTTAGTGGCATAAAGTTTTTCATAGTATTCTACAATAATTCTTTGTATATCTACGGTGTCCGTGGTGATTTCTCCTCTTTCATTTTGGATTTTGTTTATATGAGTTCTTTCTCTTTTTTCCTTGGTAAGTCTTGCCAAGGGTTTGTCAATTTTGTTGATCTTTTCAAAGAACCAGCTCCTTGTTCTATTAATTTTTTCTATAGTTTTTCTGTTCTCTAATTCATTTATTTCTGCTCTGATTTTTATTATCTCCTTTCTTCGGCTGGTTTTGGGTTGTCTTTGTTCTTCTTTTTCTAGTTCCTTAAGGTGGGAAGTTAAGTGGTTCACTTGGGCTCTCTCTTGTTTGTTCATATATGCCTGAAGTGATATGAACTTCCCTCTTATCACTGCTTTTGCTGCATCCCATAGATTCTGATATGTCGTATTGTCATTTTCATTAGTCTGTATATATCTTTTGATCTCTGCACTTATTTCTTCTTTGACCCATTCATTTTCTAAAAGTATGTTGTTTAGTTTCCACATTTTTGTGGGACTTCTTTCCTCTTTTTTGCAGTTGAATTCTAGTTTCAAGGCTTTATGATCAGAAAATATGCTTGGTACAACTTCAATTTTTCTGAATTTGCTGATATTGTTTTTGTGGCCCAACATATGGTCAATTCTTGAGAATGATCCATGTACACTGGAGAAAAATGTATACTCAGTCACTTTGGGATGAAATGTCCTGTAGATGTCTATCATATCCAGGTGCTCTAGTGTTTTGTTTAAGGCCACTATGTCTTTGTTGATTCTCTGTTTGGATGACCGATCTAGAACCGTCAGCGGTGTATTGAGGTCTCCAAGTATGATTGTATTTTTGTCAGTTTTTGTTTTAAGATCAATAAGTAGCTGTCTTATATATTTTGGTGCTCCTTGGTTTGGTGCATATATATTAAGAATTGTTATGTCTTCTTGATTCAGTGTCCCCTTAGCCATTATGAAATGGCCATTTTTGTCTCTAAGTACTTTTCCTGTCTTGTAGTCAGCATTATCCGATATGAGTATTGCTACACCTGCTTTTTTTTGGATGTTATTTGCTTGGAGTATTGTTTTCCAGCCTTTCACTTTGAATTTGTTTTTATCCTTGTTACTTAGATGAGTTTCCTGTAGGTAGCATACAGTTGGATTTTCTTTTTTAATCCATTCTGCTACTCTGTGCCTTTTTATTGGTGAGTTTAATCCATTTACATTTAGTGTAATTATTGATACTTGTGAGTTCCCTATTGCCATTTTATATCTTGCTTTATGTTAGTTTTGTGTCTTGTTTGATCCTTCTCTTTTTTTTTCTATCTTTTGTTTTTATTTGGTTGTATTCCATACATCTTTCCTCTGTTGCTATCTTTTTTATCTCATGTGCTTCTGTGGTGGTTTTTTCATTGGTGGTTACCTTTGAGTAATGAAAAGGGTCCCTACCCTGTTCATTGTAGCAAACTATTTTGTGAGTACTTTTGCACTCCATCGTCCTTTGCTACTGTTAATCTCCGTCTTCTCCCCCTCTTTCTTTTTGTTGTTGTCACAGTTTAAATTTGGTTTTATTGTGTTCTTCTTAGAGCTTTTACTTGTGGCTCTGTTTTTTTTTTGTTCTTTGTATCTGATTGGAGAACCCCCTTTAGTAATTCCTGGAGTGGGGGTTTTCTGATGATAAATTCCCTCATCTTTTCTGTATCTGTGAATGTTTTTATTTCTCCTTCGTATTTGAAGGATAGCTTTGATGGGTATAGTATTCGTGGCTGAAAGTTCCTCTCTTTCAGGACTTTAAATATTGGGGTCCACTCTCTTCTAGCTTGTAGAGTTTCTGCTGAGAAATCTGATGATAATCTAATGGGCCTTCCTTTATATGTTGTATTCTTCTTTTCCCTGGCTGCCTTGAGAATTTTTTCTTTGCTGTTGGTTTGTGTCAATTTCATTATGATATGCCTTGGAGTAGGTTTGTTGGGGTTAAGAAAACTTGGAGTTCTGTTTGCATCTTGAACTTGAGGCTTTAGTTCTTTCCACAGGCTTGGGAAGTTCTCATCAATTATTTGTTTAAGTATGTTCTCCATTCCATTTTCTCTCTCTTCTCCCTCTGATATACCTATTATTCTTATGTTATTCTTTTTGATGGAGTCAGATAATTCTTGTAGGGCTATCTCATTTTTTTTAATTTTTGAGTCTCTTTCTTCTTCTCTCTGTTGTGCCTCAAGTTGCTTGTCTTCTATTTCACTAATCCTCTCTTCTATCTGACCTGTTCTATTAGCTAAGCTTGTTACTTCGTTTTTCAGCTCGTTAATTGAGTTTTTCATTTCTGTTTGATTTGTTTTTATAGTTTCAATTTCCTTGGACATATATTCTTTGTGTTCATGGAGTTGTTTTCTGAGCTCCCTATATTGCCTTTCTGTGTTTTCTTGTATATCTCGGAGGATTTTTAGGATTTCTATCTTGAATTCTCTGTCATTTAGCTCCAAGGTTTCCAATATATTAAATTTTTTCTCCATAGGTTTTTCCTCATCTAGCTGTGTTACCTCTCTTTCTTTTGTATCCATGATATTCGATTTTCTCTTCCTTAATAGCATCTGAGGGTGGTTTTGTTGATAGTATTAATGAGATTTAATAAAGAATAAAAAGTTAAAAAAAATAAAAAAATAACAAATCGAAAAGAGTTGTTTTTTTTAAAAAAATTAATAATGAAATAAAGAAAAATAAAATAAAATAAAAATTTTTAAAAAAAGGAAATTATTCCCCCCCTCTTTTTTTCCTCTCCTCTCCTCTCCCCTCTTTCTTGAGAAAATCTTGTGGTGGACTGTGAGTTATAACAAACAATGCCTGTGATGGAGGGCCTGAATTGGGGAAAAGTAATAAAGGGGCAAAAAAGAGAGAAAGAAAGAAAAAAAAAAAAAAAAGGAAAAGAAAAAAAAAAAAGAAAAAAGAAAAAAAAAAGAGCGTATGGACCCACAAAAAGCAAATAAGGAAAAAATTTGGGTCAAGAATAAAATGATTTGCTTTTAGGTGTTGGTTTTCTAAGAGTTATGATGAGAGGAATAAGAGGAAAATGGAAAAATAGGGGGACAAATTAAAAACTTACTATTGTATTTAGTGGAACAAGAACTAGATAATATGGAGAGCAAACCACTGTTTTTTAAACTTAAGGGAAACAATTCTCCATTCTTAGGTATAATTCACTTATCTTTAGACCTTACAAAAATAAAAGAAGTCACATCAAGGTTTTTACTACATCATACCTGTATAAACTGCTGCAGCTCCAACCTCCGTACCCACACATCCACGGAATCATTTTAAAGAGGCCCCAGTTTGTACAGTGCATGCTGGTAAATAGGTTCACCTATATTCTTTAGCTTCAGAATACTTAGTGTACTTAGTCCCTTCTAATACACTTATGGCAGAAGCTTAAGTTTTCTTGACATAAAATAAAATGAATCCGTTTAAGTGTACCTGTCAGTGAGATTTGACAATTTAATACACCTATATAATTTTTTTTTTTAACAGAGACAGAGAGAGAGTCAGAGAGAGGGATAGACAGGGACAGACAGACAGGAATGGAGAGATGAGAAGCATCAATCATTAGTTTTTCATTGCACATTGCAACACCTTAGTTGTTCATTGATTGCTTTCTCATATGTGCCTTGACCATGGGCCCTCAGCAAACCAAGTAACCCCTTGCTTGAGCCAGCAACCTTGGGTCTAAGCTGGTGAGCTTTTGCTCAAACCAGATCAGCCTGTGCTCAAGCTGGCGACCTCAGGGTCTCGAACCTGGGTCCTCGGCATCCCAGTCCGACGCTCTATCCACTGCACCACCGCCTGGTCAGGCCACCTATATAATCTTAACCACACTCTGGATACAGAGCATTGCCACTACCTCCAGAAGGTTACATGTACTTCTATCAATCCTTCTTCGGCTGCCAGCACTAAGCAAATACTAAACCTGCTTTCTTTCATCCTAGATTAACTTTTTTTCAATGGTTCATATGAATGAAATTTTACAGTAGGATTTGTATCTAACTTCTTCAGGTCAGCAGGATTAAATTGATTCATTTATATGTATCAAGATGTTTATTCCTTTGTACTACTGAGTAATCCATAGTATGTGTACATAGCCATTTATTTACACATCGAACTGCTGAAGAACATTGCGGTATTTTTTCCAACAAATAAAGCTGATATAACATTTGTGTGAATGTTTTACATAGATATATGGTAAACTTAAAAATTTAATTATTATAGTATTATGTAATAGTGTTTAATTGTGGCTTTAATTTGCATTTTTTAGAAATTTAATAATGTTAAGCAACTTTTCATTTGATTACTGGTTATTTTGTATATAAACTTTTATGTTCTATATGTTCATATCTTTTGCCTATTTTAATTAGTTTGTCTTATTATTGAATAGTAAGAGCTTTTTTTCATCTTCTGGACACAATTTCCTCATCAGATTAGTACTAAAAACATTCCCACCTGCCATTTTAAACTGTCTTTTGTTAATAAATTTTTTTTACATTGATAAAGTACCTTTTATTAGTTTATTTTTTATGATTTGTACTTTTATGTCCTATTCCAAAAATTTGTATCTATCTTAAAATCAAAAACAAATTTTCCCTGTTATATTTTTTATATATTTTTTATTTTTATTTAGTTCTTTGATTTCAGTTTTAGTCAATTTTTTGTGTATAAAATGAAGTGAGGATCTAGGTTTCTATTTACATATGTATAATCAGTCAGCTGTATCCTCATATATAATTTGGTAAAAAAAACTGTTCTTTCTCCAATGCATTATTTTGGGATATTTGTTTAAAAAACCATTAATTGACCATATATATATAGATAGACTTCTGAAATATATGTTTTGGCTCTTCTAAGTGCTATATGTCAATACTATACTCTATTGCTATTTCAGTTTTACAGTAAGTCTTGAAATCAATTAATGTTAGTCCTAACTTTTAAAAAATTCTTTTGACTCTTCTAGATCCTTTGTTTTCCAATATAAAAGTAAAAAGCATTTTATATTTTAAATGTTATTATGAATATTATTTTTTATTTTATCTTCAATTATTTTTTGCTAGTAATTTAAAAGTAAAATTGATTTTTGTATCTAGTCTTATATTTGTTAAATTTATTAAAATAAAATAGATTTGATGTATACTTTTTAGCACTTTCTAAATAACAAGAATTAACCTAAAAAAAGAGACACTTGATTCTTCTTGTCCAATCTGAAAATATTTTATTTCTTTTTTATAGCTTATTGCTGAGAATTTGAATAGAGTGATGAGAGGACAATCTTGCCTTATACCCCAATTTAGAGCAAAGGCATTCAGTTTGATGATTAAACATGGCATCAGAGTTATATTTTTCTGTCGATACTCTTCTGTTCCTAATTTGATAAAAGTTTTTCTCATGAATGGTTGTTGAATTTTTGTCAGATGCTTTTCTATATCCAGTTAGATTATCATATGAAATCTTTTATCTATTCTGTTAATATGGTGAAATACATTTCCAAATGTAAAACCAACCTTGCATTCTTGGTGTGAACTCTATTTGGTCGATTACTTATGTTTTAACACTTTTTATATATTGCTGGATTTGGACTTGCTAAAATCTAAGAGTTTTTGCACCTATATCGATGAGGGGGTCTTGGTATACCGTTTTCTTTCTTGTAATATCTTCTGCAGATTTTCACTTTAGAATAGTGCTGCTCTCATAAATTGAAAGAGTTCCTTTTCTTCCTGCTTGAGTTTCTCAGAGAGTTTGGTAAAATAATGTTATTATTTTTTTGTAAATATTTGATAGAATTCACCAGCAAATGAATTTTAGCCTGAAGCTGTTTTGGCAATATTTTACTTATTAATTCAAGTTCCTTAATAGATATAAAGCTATTGAAATTTTCTATTTCATTGGTTTTAGTAATTTGTGTCTGCGAAGGAATTTTCCCATTTCACATAGGTGGTACAATTTACTAATATATACTTCTTCATATTACTTCCTTGATATACCTTTAATTACTGTTGAATCTGTTTTGAAGTTATGTCTGTCATTCATAAATTGGTAGTTTGTGTCTTCTCTCTCTTATTGACTGACCTAGATAGAAATTTCTCAATTTTATTGTTCTATGCAAAGACTAAGCTTTGCTTTCATTGGATATTTTTATTTTTCTCTTTCATTGATTTATGTTTAATGGAATAATATATTTTTTAATTATAATTTTTTAATTACAGTTGACATTTGATATTATAGTAGTTTCATGTGTACAGCGTAGTGTGGTTAGACATTTATATTACTTATAAAATGATCCCCACAGATACGTCTAGTACCCACCTGGCACCATACAGGTAGTTGTTACAACATTATTAACTTTTTCTCTATGCTGTAGTTTACTTCTATGTAAATGTTTTGTAACTGCCAATTTAGGGGATAATATCTTTTAAGTGCTACTGGGACACAACTGTTATTTCAGCTTTTCACAATCTGTTAAGGTATCACTCTTAAATAATAGAAAAATAAAGATATTTTAAGACCCTCCCCCCAAAAAGTTTCCTACTAACACCTTCATGGAAAGAGAGAATAATACATCAACAACAAGAACAAAATTTAACCCAGAAGGAAAGAGGGGGATGCAAGAAAGATTGGTGAACAAAGAAATAAGTAAAACACATTGGGAATGCAAATAAGAATTGACAGTGGAAATATAATATTCTGGTTAGGCATAAGACAGAAGGGAGAGAGCCACTTTGGAATTAGGAAATTCTGCAGCACTTGTCTAATTCAGGAGAAAATAGACATTGATAAACCTCAAACTTTGGAAATTATAAAAGTAATGTTGTAAAATATGTTAATTGAGTAAGATGGTATGTTCTAGTCTGCTAACCAGTCTTTTTTTTTTTTTTTTCTTTTCTGCATTTTTCTGAAGCTGGAAATGGGGAGGCAGTCAGACTCCGGCATGCGCCCGACAGGGATCCACCCGGCATGCCCACCAGGAGGCGATGCTCTGCCCATCCGGGTCGTCGCTCTGTTGCGACCAGAGCCACTCTAGCACCTGAGGCAGAGGCCATTGAGCCATCCTCAGCGCCCGGGCTATCTTTTTGCTCCAATGGAACCTCGGCTGTGGGAGGGGAAGACAGATACAGAGAGGAAGGAGAGAGAGAGGGGTAGAGAAGCAGATGGGCGCTTCTCCTGTGTGCCCTGATGGGGAATCAAACCCAGGACTCCTGAATGCCAGGCCAACACTCTACCACTGAGCAAAACGGCCAGGGCACCAGTCATTTTTATATGACTTGATTTGGTTTTAGAATACAGATTCTCAGGCCCTCTTGAAGATTCTCTGCTTTTGTTTTTAAAAGCTCTCCAGATAATTTTTCTGGGAAGTCAAAGTTGTTAATGACTAGCTCAGAAGGTACATCCTCTAGGTTTCTCCTCGTTGGAACTCTAAGATGGAAAGTCATATTGTGACCCATAGCTCAGTGTAAAAATCAACATATCATAAGAAACCCCTGGACAGCTGTCCTGGGATATTTATATGAAAGGTCTATGCTCCTTGGTATGTAATGTTTTCCCAGGTTTTTTCATTGATTTCTTACTATATTCTTACTTCCATTCAGTTTGGATTTAATTTGTTCTTCCTTTTCTTGCTTCTTAAGGAAGAACCCTATATCATTGATTTGGGACCTTGCTTCTGTTCTACTATCAATATTTATTTAAAGATGAAAAATTTTCTCCATATATTGTATTAGCTGAAACCTATCATTTTGGTTTACCATAGTTTTGTTTTCATTCATTTCTAAATATTTTCTATTTTCCCTTGTGATTTCACTTTGACCCATAAATTAGATATATATTGTTTAATTTCCAGATGTTTGATTTTTTCCCTTGATATCTTATTATGTTTTATTCCTAATTTAATCATGTATGGACAAAGAACTTACTTTGAAGGGGGTTAATGAGTCTTTTAAATTATATTTAAGATTTAAGAATGTTTCCATGTGCACTTGAAATGAATAGCCATTCTGCAACTGCTAGCTGAAGTGCCCTATAATGTCATTCAGATCAAGTTACTTGACAATGTGGTTCTAGTCTTCAATACCTTTACTGATTTTCTGTCCACTTGTTCTATTGATTGCTGGCAGAAGAATGTGGTACTTTCCTAATGTAATTGTGGATTTAGCTATTTCTCCATTTAGTTCTGTCACTATTTGATATATGCATTTTAAAGTTTTATCATTATTTGCATAGACATTTAGAATTACTAAGAATAATTAATGAATTGATCCTTTATCATTAGAAATGTATCTCTTTATCTCTTTCTGTGAAATAATTTTTTAGGATTACTGTTTACACAGCATATCTTGTTTATCCCTCTAATTTTAATATGATTTTTTATTCATATATTAAGAGAGTTTCTTGAGGACAATAAATAGTTCAACTGTGCTTCTAAATCCAATTTAACAATTTTTTATTTTCAACATAGTATTTAGAATATTTATATCTAACAAAAGTATTGGTATGGTTGTGCCCAAGTAATAATTATGCTATTTGAACACTTTATAAGATAAAAAAATTCTAGGTATAAGTTGTTTTAATTGCTTTTTTGTTGGTGGACTTTACATAAATTTCTGTTCCATTGTCTTCTTTCTTGATTAATTTCTGGTGAAAATATTATAGTCCTTTCATCTTTGTTTGACATATGCTAATGCTTTTTTTTTCCCCTCTAGTTTCTGTCATGAAGTTCTGTTTATCACTGTTATTTTGAAATTTTATAATAGGTGCCTTTTTCTCTATTTCAATCTGCTTGAAAGTTTTTGAACTTCTTAGATCTACTCTTCATCAAATTTGAAATAACTTTGCCATTATTTTCTTAAATCTTTTTTTGACATTCTGTCTTTGTGGGCTCTTATTACACAAATGTTAGAATTCCTTATATGGTCGTAAATTCACTGAGAATCTGTTTATTAGTTTTCAGAATCTTTTTCTCACGGTGCTTAATTTTGCATTGTTTTTATTGCTATGATTAAAATGTATTGATTTGCTTCAGAAGGTTCAAATCACCTAATACTATTTCATTTCAGATATTGTTTTTAAGAATTAGTGACTTTAATTTCAGATAGGTTTTTTTAGATGTTTTATATCATTCTTTTTAGTATCTTCCATTTCACATTTATCTTTATATTTTTATGTAGTTGAGCATATTTATAATAACCTATTTTTAATCCTATTACTTCTTTCACACATTAACCTTTTTATGTACATCGATCTTTCATCTGATTTTATGTTAAAATTTTTTACTTATTGGCATATCTAGTAATTTTTCACTGAAAGCCAGAGATTATAAACCTGATGTTGCTGAGTGTCTAGTTTATGCTTACTTTCTCTAAAGGGCATTGATCATCCTTATAATAACACTAAGGAATAATTTTTTTTTCATTTTCTGTTGCATGAGGTTTTAGAAGTATCTATATATTTCTGCATTGCTGATTCCAAATCTGAAATTCCTTTTTTGGTCATGCTTTAGTTTTTATGCAATTTTAATTTCTTTTTGTTGCAGTTAATGGCATGCATTGGTTTTTAAATTGGAGTTAAAGGGCAACGACTCTTAGATTGAACATAACAACAAGGCAATTAATGTTTTACAAATATCACTTTTACATAATTGTAGTTGTTTTTAAATGTAAAAAATTATTATCTGATAAAACCACCCTCTTATTTTGTTTTAAGATTGAATCATGGCTTCTTTGAATAGGCATACATGTAAGAATAGTCCTTACACCTTCTACTATATATGTGTCTGTTACACACTTCAACGTCAAAGGCACAATATTTCATCATTTGTGACATGTGCATATATTGTCTATTTTCAAGTTCCCCATGGCAATCAAGACAAGAATTGGGTTCCTCATATTCTGTGTCATAATTGTGAGAAAATGCTTTGTTACTAGACAAAAGAAAAATACAAAGAAATGCCTTTTGGTATTCCCATGGTTTGGCATGAACCTAGGGACCACAGCAGTGACTGTTATTTCTGTCTGATCCATACAAAGGGCATTGGCAAGAAAAAATGGCATATGATCACATATCCTAATATTCCTTCAACAATACAACCTATCCCACACTTTGAGACACTCCCGGCTCCAGTTTTCAATGGTTTTATTTCTTCTAAGGATGAAGAAAGTGAACATGGTGATCAAGTGTATTTTGATAAGATGCATGAGGAAATAGTTGTAGAATCTGAAGGGTCTTCTTCTGATGCCAAGCAGTTATTAATTCCTCAGCAGTTTAGCCAAACCAAATTAAATGACTTAGAAAGAGATTTGGGCCTATCAAAGAAAGCAGCTGAGTTATTAGCCTCCAGGCTTCAAGAAAAGAATGTACTTCACTGGTCAGCTAAAGGATCCCATTTCAGGAAGCATGAACAAATTTTTGTGGACTTTTTTTCTAAGAGAAACACTTTGTTTACTGTCATGATATCAGTAGTCTTCTCAGCCAGCTAGGTGTTACCACTTACAGTTCAACAGAATGGCAGCTATTTCTTGACAGATCTAAATGGAGTTTGAAATGTGTTCTCCTACAGAATGGTAATGTTTATGCAGTGGTTCCAATTGATTATTCAATGCATCTGTGAGAAGATAATAGTGACATAAAAATTATCCTCAACTTTCTGAAGTACGAGAAACATAACTGGGTCATATGTGTAGATCATAAAATGGTAAATTTCCTGCTAAGACAACAGAGAGGTTTCATGAAGTATCCTTGCTTTCTGTGTTTGTGGGACAGCTGAGCTCGGGAGAAACATTGGACACAGAAGGAGTGACGGAAATGTGAAGCTCTGGAAGTAGGGATACAAAATATTGTGAATGAGCCTGTAGTTAATCAAGACAGGATCATTTTTCCCCTACTTCACATCAATCTTGGCTTAATGAAGCAGTTTGTTCAGGCTTGAATAGAGAAAGTGAATGCTTTCAACATATTATTTCTGCTTTTCCTGTCTTGTCTTTCGAGAAGATAAAAGCAGGTGTATTCGATGGACCTCAAATTCAAACCCTCACACATGATGAAGAATTGGCCAGGAAAATAGATAAGGAGGAGAAAGCAGCATGGCAGTCTTTGGTGGCAGTTACAAAGAACTTCCTTGGCAACAAAAGAGCAGAAAACTATGAATTTCTGGTTCAAAGGATGCTGTTGGCTTTCCATGACATTGGATATAACATGAGCATTAAGATTCACTTCTTGAACAGTCACTTTGATAAGTTTCCTGAAAATCTTGGAGCGGTTAGGGATAAGCAGATTACTGCTGGAGCATCAAACGAGATTGTCTTCAACAAGTACACAAACACAAGAGCTACAAATGTAAATTTTTGCCTGAATAGAATTTAAATAAGTTTTACGCAAATTTTATGATGTTTTTATATGTTCTATTTCAAAATTGTAGACAAATTCTGATGCAATCATATCTTTTAGTGTATTAGTGTATTTACTGCATTATATAAATTATTATATTTTTACAAAGATGATGCCCAAGAAGACATTCTACTTCATTATGTTAAACTAAATGTTGAAAATTTTACAATAAGATGAAAACATAAATCTTGAATTGCAAAAAAATCTAGTTTACAGAGAAAAACTGTCAGGTTTGAGATTAGCACATTCAAATTAGGAAAGAGCGAGTGTCTTTGTGATGCAACAAAACTTTTGTTTTCCAGTGTAATTAGTTAAATTGCTTAAGGTTAAGGTAGATTCTTTCAAGATTTACTTTCATTTCATTATGGTACATTTCAGTAGCTTATACTCTAAAGAATGTTTAGCCACGTAATTAAGGCATTGTCATTTTGATTGTCTAGTGAATGCCTTTTTAAATCAATGAGAAGAACTCTTAACTCTGGTTAGTAGAAAATTAAATATATTTTATAATCCTGTTGTACAAGGTCTAGAGACCATTTGGTTCACAATTCACTCATGCTTCTTTGTCCAATCTTATGGAGTTTAATTTTACATATATTCAGTTTAATATTCAGTAAACAAATAATGCGGCACCTCAGTAGATTTACAGAGATATTTTTTAGTGTGTGCAAGTTCCCTAAAAATTTAAAAGCCTTTCTCTGATTCAAAATTGTATGCCACCAACTAGAAAGATAGTTTTTAATGCAGATGATGCCAGAGAAGCATTGATAAGGATTCCCAAATCATTATATCTGCATAATTTTCACTCATATTCTATTTACAGTGTCTTTTCCCTGCTCTGAGGTTTGGAATGTACCTTCAAGGAAAAAGCCAAGGTGATTCTAGGGCTAACCATATTTTCTTACCCTCTGCCAAAAATTACAGAACTGCACTGTTTGTTTTCTAATTGTCTAAAAACTATTTATATTCTTTCTTATTTTCTAGTTGTTTATGATGGAAGGATAAATGTTGTTCTGATTATTTCATTGTTGGCCAAAACCAAAAACTTCACACCATTGTAATTTTATCTGAGCAATGGATACAGCAGTATACATAGGACACAATTTGAGAGGAAGAGAATGCTTTTATTTATCAACACCAAGCATGAAAACCTCAGTTTTGGATTTATTGTAAAACAAAGCCAATGAAGTATAATATACCTTGCAAACTAGACTTATAGTTAAATAACAAGCTTACCTATAAGAACAGTGTAGCTAAGTAGAGAAATTTTAAAGAAAAATTTAAAAGCCTTTCTCTGATTCAAAATTGTATGCCACCAACTAGATAGTTTTTAATGCAGATGATGCCAGAGAAGCATTGATAAGGATTCCCAAATCATTATTCACTGTTTAAAATAACTATCTCCATATTTTACACAGATGAGTTGATGAACAAATGATATAAGCTGATAATATCTAGCTCATCTCATGGTTTAACAGAAGAATGTATGTAAAAGGGAGTTATACATATCAGTTCAAGAAAGACTATCTCATATTGTAAGAAAGTTAAATAATCAAAATAAATATAAAACTGCAGTTATTACAGGGTATAGTGGGACTGGGTTATAGTCGTGTAGTGAGAAAAAATAAAGGCAGAAAAGAGACCATGAAAACAGACAAAAATCATATTTGAGAGATTTCCTTTATGATTCCAGAAAAACAGAAAAAAATTTAATATAACTGATCTATGTTACCAAAGATATAAAAGAAGGTGTGAATTCTTGAAACAAAAGATTCATAATGAGTTATTAGGTAAATAAAAAATAAAACATTTATTGATTACACAGTTATTGACCAAGTAAAAAAATTCAATGGATGATAATGCAATTGTAGACTTAACTTTGAAAAGAAACTTAATAGCAAAGAAAAGATTATATATTACAACTTAATTGAGAAGGCTTCTTGAGAAAAATCACAGAAAATAAAGGAGAAAAAAATTGGAAGAAAGGTGATGGATATAGAGGGCAAACAAATATGAGCGAACATGTAGCTATTAAATGTGCTTAAAGAAATATGAACAAAATTTATTTGTTTAAAAAAATAGCTTATCTTACCAGTAATTAAGGAAGACCTGAATTTACACTTGAACAGATATCCATATCAAAGAAAAAAAAAAGAAACAAATACCAAGATGTACCTAAATGATGATATTCTTTAACTTCCAGAAGGAAACCCTAGTTAGGTAGAATAAAAAGAAAGAGATCATCTACCAGTGAAAGAAGAAAAATATGACTTGTCTCAACATTCTCGACAATATTTTATAAAAGAGTGTTACAACTTCTACAGAGTCTTTATGGAAGAAGTTCATGACAAAATTATATGCTTATCAGTCCAGTTATTAATCATGGTTAAAGAGATTAAACAGGCAATCTCAAAAGTTTGGGTAATATGGAATTAGGTGAATAGGTATGTAGATAGATAATAGGTAGGTAGATAGAAAGGGAGAGAGAAAGAGACTTCCTAGGAAAAAAATGTTTAGAACAATAAAAAAAAAAACCCCAGCAGATTCAAATAAAGAACACAAATGAAGAATTTATGGTGTGAATAGGCTAGTCAGAAATAAAAAATAAATATACATATAAAATTAATGTGTATTTATCTTAAATAATGGTACTGTTTATTGAACAGGTAAACTACTACAAAAGTTAAAAAATGTTATAAAGGAAAAAATTACATCATAACAGTAATAAGACTAAATAATAAATTAACACCAAAATACAAGATTATGTTGCCAAAAAGGAAAAAAAAAGTGGAAAATTTCATCATCTTTTGGAATGATGGGGTAATTCAGTATCTCTTATTTAATATCAGAAGTATAAATAGAATTTTAAATATAAATTATAAAATATACATTAAGCTTATTTATAAAAGTAATAATTGGTTCAAATGAAAACATGCAGCATAGCTAACAAATTACCAGGAATACAGGATAGGGATTGGGAAACAGCCTAAATAGCAACTTTCAAAGAACAGTGAAATCAAAAGTCTAGAACAAACATACACAAGATGGAAAACAACTAAACTCAGCTATTATGACAATAATGTATTATAACAATGAATGTAAATTAAATTGGTTTTCATAACAGTATTAATATAACAATAATTTGATATCCTTGGATGTGTCAGGCAGTATAATAAGATAAGAACTATAGACCCAATTCACACCTTTATTTCATTTGCCATGTAACAGAAGATTGAACAAGAAATGAGAGTTACATGAGTGCTAAGAAAGAGAAATTCAAAATGCTAAGAGTACATACAATATAGAGAACTAAGTTGATCTCAGGAATCAGTGAAGGAAGGCTTCTGAACAAGTGGCATTTAAACTCAGACTGGCAAATGAGTAAGATTGGGAAACGGGCATTCTAGGCTTATAATACAACAAAAGCAAAAGCACTTTCCAGAGAGAATATGGTGAGATAAAGGAATTCTAACAACAACAAAAAAAATGTCTCAAATGAAAGAACAGGGAAAATCTTCAGAGAAAGAAGAAATAACCAAGCAAACTACTACATACAGAACTCAAAACAATAGTTTTAAAAATTCTCAAAGAACTTAGTGAGGACATAGAAACTATAAAAATGAACCAGTCAAAAATGAAGGATACAGTAACCTAAATGAAAAATAATTTACAGGGAATTGACAGTAGAGTAAATGAAGCTAAGAAATAAATCAGTATTTTGAAAAATAAGAAAGCAAAATCAGATAAGCAGAAGCAAAATAAAAAGAATACAAATAAATGAAGATAGTGTAAAGAAACTCTGCGACAACTTTAAGCATACCAACATTTGCATCATGGGGCTTTTAGAAGGAGAAAAGAGAGAGCACAAAATTGAAAATCTATTTGAAAAAATAATGATGAAAAACCTTCTTAGCTTGGTGAAATAAACAGACATATAAGTCCAGGAAGTACAGAGAGTTTTGAAGAAGAATCCAAAGAGGCCAACACCAAGACACATCATAATTAAAATGCAAAAGTTTAAAGACAAAGAGAGAATCTTAAAAGCAGAAAAAGAAAATCAGTTACCTACAAGAAAGGTCCTATAAGACTGTTAGATAATTTCTTAACAGAAACTTTGCAGACCAGAGGGAGTGGCAAAAAATATTCAAAGTGATGAAAAGCAAGGACCTATACCCAATATTACCCTACCCAAAAGAGCTATTATTTAGAATCAAAGGACATATAAAAAGCTTTCCAGACAAGATAAAGCTAAAGGAGTTTATCACCACCAAACCAGTATTGAATGAAATGTTAAAGGGATAAATAAGAAGAGGAAAATAAGAAGATAAATAAGAAGAGGAAAAGGAGAAGAAGAAGAAAAAGAAGAAGAAATATATGAACAATAAAATGGCAATAAACACATTTATCAACAATTGAATCTAGAAGAAGAAATAAAAGGCATCAAAATTGGAAAAAAAGAAGTAAAACTATTACTATTTTCTGATGACATGATACTGTACATAGAAAACCCTAAAGTTTCAGTCAAAAAACTACCAGACCTGTTAAATAATACAGCAATGTGGCAGGATATAAAATCAATATTCAGAAATCAATGGCATTTATATACACCAATAAACTGTCTGAAAGAGAAATTAAGGAAACGATTCCTTTCACTATTGCAACAAAAAAATTAATAAATAAAGTACCTAGGAGTAAATTTAACCAAGGAGGTAAAAGACTTGTACTCAGAAAATTATAAAACATTGATTAAAAGAAATCAAGGAAGATAAAAATAAGTGGAAGCATATACTGTATTCATGGATAGAAAGAATCAACATCATTAAAATGTCTCTATTACCCAAAGCAATCTATAAATTCAATTCAATTCCTATAAAAATATAAAAATACCAATGGCATACTTCAAAGATATAGAACAAATATTTCAAAAATTTATATGGAACCATAAAAGAACATGAATAGACTCAACAATCTTGCAAATTAAAAAAAAAAAAGTAGGATTTATCACACTTCCTGATATCAAGTTATACTACAAGACCACTGTAATCAAAACAGCATGGTACTGGCATAAGAACAGGCATACAGATCAATGAAATAGAACAGAGAAGCCAGAAACAAACCCACACCTTTATGGTCAATTAATATTTGACAAAGAAGGCAAGAGTATACAATGGAGTAAAGACAATCTCTTTAATAAATGGTGCTGGAAAAATTGGACAGGTGCATGCAAAAAAATGAAACTACATCACCAACTTGCACCATTCACAAAAATAAACTCAAAGTGGATAAAAGACCATAAACATCTTGGAAGAAAACATAGGCGGCCCTGGCGGGTTGGCTCAGCGGTAGAGCGTCGGCCTGGCGTGCGGGGGGCCCGGGTTTGATTCCAGGCCAGGGCACATAGGAGAAGCGCCAATTTGTTTCTCCACCCCCACCCCCTCTCCTTCCTCTCTGTCTCTCTCCCCCTCCTGCAGCCGAAGCTCCATTGGAGCAAGGATGGCCCGGGTGCTGGGGATGGCTCCTTGGCCTCTGCCCCAGGAGCTAGAGTGGCTCTGGTAGCGGCAGAGCAATGCCCTGGAGGGGCAGAGCATCGCCCCCTGGTGGGCAGAGCATCGCCCCTGGTGGGCGTGCCGGGTGAATCCCGGTCGGGCGCATGCGGGAGTCTGTCTGACTGTCTCTCCCCGTTTCCAGCTTCAGAAAAATACAAAAAAAAAAAAAAAAAGAAAACATAGGCAATAAACTCTGATATCTCTCATAGCAGTATTTTTGCCAATATATCTCCATGTGCAAGTGAAATAAAGGACAAAATAAACAAATGGGACTACATCAAATTAAAAAGCTTTTGTACAGCAAAAAACACGATTAACTAAATAAAAAGACAACTCACACAATGGGAGAATATACTTGCCAATATGTCTGATAAGGAGTTAATAACCAAAATTAATAAAAAACTTCTAAAACTCAACACCAAGAAGGTAAAAAAATCCAATTAAAAAATGGGCCAAAGAACTGAACAGACACTTCTCCAAAAAGGACATACAGACTGCCAATAGGCATATGAAAAAATGTTCAACATCACGAATCATCAGAGAAATGCAAATTAAAACCACAATGAGATGCCACCTAACACCTGTCAGAATGGCACTCATTAACAAATCAACACACAATAACAGCTGGAGAGGGTGTGGAGAAAAGTACTGCGCTATTAGTGGGCATGCAGACTTGTGCTGCCACTGTGGAAAACAATATGGCATTCCCTCAAAAATAAAAAATGGAACTGCCTTTTGACCCAGCTATCCCACTATTAGGAATATATGCTAAGAATAGCAAATCACTAATTCAAAGAAAGATATGCACTCCCATGTTTATTGCAGGATTGTTTACAATAGCCAAGATCTAGAAACAGCACAAGTGTCCGTCAGTGGATGAGTGTATTAAAAAGCAGTGGTACATATACACAATTGAATACTATGAGGCTGTGAAAATGAAGGAAATCTTACCTTTTGCAATGGCATGGATGGACCTGGAGATTATTTTGCTAAGTGAAATAAGCCAGGCAGAGAAAGACAAATATCATATAATCTCATTTATATGTGGAATCTAATGGATAAAGTGAACTGAGGAATGAAATAGAGGCAGAAGCAGGGTCACAGGGAGCAGAGGAACAGCAGTCAGAGGGAAGGGGTATGAGGGGATGAGATCAGAGAAGGTGAAGGGATCTGTGAAATTATATATACATAATACAGAGATACAGGTAACAGGACAGCAAATCCCAGAGGAAAGGGGGTAGGATTTAAGGGGAAGGGGGCAAAAGGGGTATAAATAGGGACACAGGGAGGGGGAGGGTGTTATATTCAGTGGGACACTTGAATCCATGTTAACACAATAAATTAAAATTAATAATAAATAAATAAACAATTGAATATAAAAAAAGTAAACATTTTGATGACTGCCAGATGGGAGAGATTTGTGGGGAAGGGTAAAAAAGGTGAAGGGATTAAGAAGTACAAATCAATTGTTACAGAATAGCCAAGAGGATGTAATTACAGCAAAGGGAATATAGCCAGTAATATTCTAATAACTATTTATGGTGTCAGATGGGTGCAAGACCTATCAGGATGGTCACTTAGTAAGTTATATAATGTCTAAACACTAAGTTGTAAACCTGAAACTAATATAATAGGTATTGTATGTCAAGTGTAATTAAAAAAATTTTTTTTAAATTTCGAGATATCCCAATATAAGCAAATGAGAAGGAAATACTACATCACAAATCTGGAAAAGTAGGCCAACTTAAAACCTTTGAATGTGAATTTTAAAATAATGAGAAGAGCAGAAAGTTGCTATCTAGAAGTTTTACTTAATATAATTTGTATTTCTACTAATGAATTCTGGAGGCAGTGATGAGAATGAATTAGAGCAGTGTTCTCAACCTCAGTATTATTGACATTTTGGACCAGATAATTGATTCTTTGTTGTAGAAGAGTATTCTGGGCATTGTATGATATAATGGTTGGCAATATCCATGACTTTTATCTACTAGATGCCAATCACACCCCTCACTAGTTGTGAGCACCAACATGACAAACAAATATCCCTTGGGTGACAAAATTACCCTTGCTGGGAACCACCAAATTAAAGGGAATCAAAGAGGTGAAAAGACATTGGAAAGTAGGCTGCTGAGTGAGCCAGATAAGAGGTTGCAAAGCTAGTAGCCATGGCCACCATTACAGCCGCATGGCCCATGTAGGTTCCCATTAGATTTGGGCAGACGGTAATGAAACAACAGAGCCAAGAACTGGTGGGCCATTATCTTTAATCCTAGCTTGTACCCAGCAGGCAAGTAAAAACACACACTGGGCTCCAAAACCCACTCATTCAGCACTCAAAAAGCTACTGACTTATCCGAGTTTCTTAGAATCAAAGGTTTCTAGCTCACTAGCCTTATTCACCTCTGTTCACCATCTCCTTCTCTCTGCACAAACTCTGCACAAGCTTGCTTCTTCTTTAGCATTCTGCCATCTTGGCTGCTTCTCCTCTCCTCCATGTGGCCTTTATCTGCTCTCCTTTCTCTGCTCTCTCCTCTAATGCTAATCTCAGGGACCAAGAGAACAAGCTCCCAGTCTGCCCTCATTTTATAGTATAGAAATCAAAACCCTTAATCCAATATACAAACAAGGAAGTCTCTGATACAAAGTCACTTATCTGAGGCATAATGGGATTCCTCATGAGAGTGCACCACCCCACATCAAAAAGGGTGGGAAAGGCTTAGTTCCAAAACCAAGCCCCAGGCTACAAGGATCCTGCCTGCCCAAAGCTAGCCCCAACACACATTAATATTATCATGCCCATCCCAAGCAAGAAGAGCAACCAATATCATCACCTGGGCTACGGGCTTCCACGTGGGCAACACCATCTTTAACAAAGTGAGCATAATACACCTTATCTGCCCAACAGAGGTGATGTTTGCTTATACTACAGTGTGAAAATATAAATAGGGCAGAGGAAGTGAATAAATATGAGTGCTTGAGGGAGTAGAATCAATCTTGATTCATTCGATGTTGGAAGTGGGGGAGAAGGAGGAATCAGGCATTAAACCTGGGTTTGTTGCACAAGTAGACTGGTACTTCTGAAACGGACAAAACAAAATTAAACAAAAAAAGCAGGACAATAAGCAGAAATAAAAGGGAAGATCTTAATTTTGCTTTGAATTTGTTAATTCTAAAGTGTTTATGAAATATTCAAGGGCAAATAAACATACACAATAATTATCTCTGAGTTGTAGAATGTGGTGTGCTGATTTTCCTTTTTTCCCATTTTTACTATTGTTTTATTTATAAAAGTATTCATTTTGTGAGTATGTATAATTCATATAAACAGAAAGCCATTAGAGCTAATTTCACTTCAGGAAAGTATGCAATTAATCTGAAGACCATAAATAATTCACTTAGAGTACATCCTCTTTAACCTCATATTATTTGATATTGTTTATTTGGATATTAACGTACCTTTTATATATCAGGTTTTATATGTAGTATGCATCAAGTATATGTCTTTTTCTGTAGGGTTTTTTTTTTCTGGAAACCTAATCGTATAGCTCATCAATGCTAATAATGGCTTCATAGTGATGAAAGATTGTCCAAATTGATTATTTGATTAATACAGATGCCCTAAAAGGTCAAGTTGAATTTAACTGTTAACTTTTATATTTTTTTCTTTAATTTATCTAAATTAAGTTTAAGTTTTTAACCTTTGATTCATTCAACAAAATGGATTTTAAAATATAATTCACTTATTTTATGATGAACTGTAGAAGTACTCATATTTCATAATTTTAAGAAAAACTAAATAGTAGAAAATAAGATTTCTTTGTATAATTCATGACAGTATAAATTGCTACACTATCACATTCCAATTTTGCTTAAGCTAAGTAGATTCCAGGAATAGGAAGAAAAAGAATTCTCACTTTTCTTCCTATTCTTTAAAATTTTCTACATTATGAGCACAAGGATCTTAAGTCAGAAAAAAAAATTCTGTATTTTTTCTTTACTTCCTTTATTTTCATAGTGACAATATTTAGGTAGTAAATATTTCTGACAAGCACTTGGTTGGCAAATACTTTGTAGATGTTTCCATTATATTTCCCTCCAAAGAATAGGCAGCTCATTCAGGTTAACATGGTCTAAAACACTGACATCATAATTAATGAAAAGTTGCCGAATTATGTTAAGGTTTAAAGGAGCCAATAAGCCAACAGTCCTCACTCACAAGTCAGCATCCTTTCCTGAGATTTTCCCAGCTCTAACTGTAATCTAATCGGGTTGACACCTGGAGAAGTGATTGTTCTATTAATAGTACTTTCCAAGTAACAGACATTACATGTCCTTGAAGATGTATGTCATATCATAGCAGCTTCTTGCATACACTTGATTTTAACTATAAAAATTAGAACTGTTCTTAAATAACATTGAAGACATCTTTCTTACTCTGGCTAAATGTAAATGTGAACACACATGATGGCAGATATCAATTTTACTAGATGTGTCCTTAGGTCAAGTCTCAGTGCAGATATATTTTCAACATGAGCATAATGAAATGTGAAGGCTTATTAATTGCCAAGGGATGTACCAGAGAGACCTCTCTGCTAAATTTTTACACTTCTGAACTAAAAATTTAAGAACCAATGCAAATTCTCAACAGAGTTACTTTCAACTGTTTGATGTAGTATGTAGAGTCTAACACCACTCTAATGTCAGCAGATAAATGCAAACATGACAATAAAATAAAAATTTTTAAGGTTTTTAATCTTAATTTCAAACACCTCTCAGGTATATTTTAAAAACAAAATATTAATTCAGAAATAGATTTAGTTATTCCAATTTATTGGTGACTTTGGAGAGGGAAGGAAAGAAGAAAAGACATGAAGGAAAAAAGAAGAGAGGGAGGAAGGGAGGGAGAGAGGAAGGGAGGGAAAGGGGGAGGGAGAGAAGGATAGAAGGGAAAACTATTAACACAAAAAGTATTTGACTTAATTTAACGAGAGAAGCAAAATAAAGTGCTGACAATAAGTCAGATGGGCTAAAGCATTTTTAGGCCAATGAGAAGAATGTGCAAAACGTAATTTTGGCTTCTGGAACCAAGGTTGGAAATTTTAGTAATAAGAAATGTGGTTGTTCTTTAGGAGTAATAACATTAAGGTTCATCTTTGATCACTCAGATGACAAGAATGGCCCTACTCTAATTTTCCAAAGAAGTGTTAAGATATAATAATAAAGGGAAGTATGCTGTTTGATCCTGTTTTCCCATCAACAAGCACAGGGCCTGATATACTTATTTATTAACTCAACAAATATTTACTGGCCTACCAGGGGCATGTGACATTGGAACCTCCTTTATATAACTTATTTTAACAGGAGTGACAGATATTGAACAAGTGACTGATGCATATGTTCAGCAATAGATATTTGGTTAGCTGGGTGGATGAATGCAGGGATGAATGGATGCAAGGTTGGAGCAATGGATGAATCCTAGATGGATGGAGATGGAAGGATGAATGGATAAAATGGATACTAAAATTTACATCCTGAGAATTTATTGGGTTCTGCCACCCTAGGCTCTAGTAGAATAGTGTCTTTTTTATAGTAGATGCTGATGAAATACTTGCTCAATATATAAATAATTGACTAAATGATTATATTTTCTTATTCCCCACTTCTATTATTTCTTTAAGAGAGGCAGAAAGAGAGAGAGAGAGAGAGAGAGAGAGAGAGAGAGAGACAGGAACACTGAGCTGCCCCTATATGTGCCCTGACCTGGGAATCACACAGTACATCTGTGCTCTGGGACAATACTCCAAGGGATCAAAGTATCCAGCCAGGGCTTATCAGTCACATCTTCATTGGTTGCTTCATGTGTGTGCCCTAACCAGGCATCGAACCAGAAATCCTGCTGTTTTGGGACAATGCTCTTAACTGATTGAGCTAACTGACCAGTACCATTGTAGGAAACATGTTTAATGGAAGAGCTGGAAGAGAAAAAGAAATGATTGGGTTTAAGAATATAAATGTGCATATCTGAGTCATGCTAAAAATATTTGTGAAATAAGTAAGATTGCTTCTTAATAGAAAAATTTTAAAGTAATACACAAAATGAATTGAATTGTATGAGACACTGAAACTAGGAAAATGAAGTGAATGGTATATTTGTTTACCTCAATTTAGAAATTCAATTAAGGAATTTAAAACATTATAGCCATCCATATTTGACAATGTGTTAAAAAGTTAATTAATTATTATTATATGTTTGCTTTGAACTTTTTCAACCAATTGCTTTTATTCCATATGAGGCGCAGCTTTTAATTTTAGAGGCTAAAAAGCTTGTTCCAAGTGATTGCTAATGTTTTAAAAGAAACCTATTTAATTACATCATTGTTTTCCCCCACCTAAGAGGTGAACTAATTAAGGAAAGAAGAAAAGGTTAGACAACATGAAGATTTAAAAAGTCATCTGTGTTACTGATAACACTAAAGGTAGTTAACATGACTTTCAAAGTAAACGACAACAGCTTTTCAAGGCTATTCTGAGTTGGGTAACTCACCCACTCACTCAGGGCTAAACTAGACAGAACTTCACATGTGGAGACTTTTCCTGTCAAACTTACTTAAACTAGAGGGCAGAAGGCTTGCTTTCCACAGATGGGTTAACTCCAGAAGAAAGGGTAGGGAAAGGCTGAGGACTGATTTCTAGTTCTTCTGCCAAACTCAACAATGAAGAAACTCACTCCACCTCACTAGGGAGAAGCAAATGTTAAGATTTAAGGTTGAGAGTGTTTAGACAAAAAACATCTTTCAACATGGGAACCATCATGAAAGTCTCCTTACCACCCAAAAGTAATGTAAGAAAACAAAAGTTCATAAAAGATATAAAAAAGCTTTAGAATTCAACAGTTACACAAGATGGAAGCATCCAATGTTTGGAGATACTTCACCCTGTTCCTAAAGAAAATCAATTATAGAAGTTCAGAAACCAAATATATTTTATTAAATAACAACTTTCATTAAAATAGGGTAGGGAAACTTACTAGTTAGGTTTTAAAATCATGTGCATATTAACATTTGATGTGATAACCAGAGTTTCAGAGGCAATGGCCTGATTTTGTAATATCTTAAAAATTATGCCATTATATAAGCGTGTTTATTTTTTCCTAACCTATACCTGAATCTATGGTATGGAAAAGTGGTGTACCATAAGATTAAAACTATTGACGGGTGACATTGTTATGCTGAGGTTTTTGGATTAATTTACGATTTTTTTTCCTGTTGAATGTTTCTCTTTCTCCTCACCACACATACTTCACCCACCTTCCTTTCCTGGGTAAAACATGATGCCAACTCAGAGAAAATAAGGTGTATAAAAGGTTTGAAAATATAAAAACGCTGTAAGTCTTTCTCATTTTGTTTCATAAAACTTAAGCCCCTTAGAATATTTAGCAAGCTTGTTGGAAAAAAATAAAAGGCAGATTGAAAATAGAGGTAGATTCCTAAAAGAACTAAGAAGGAGACTTCCTTCACCATGTTTCTGACCACCCATACAAACACTGTATATCATTTAGTGCTGGAAAGGGAAGTAGGAGAGGTCTGTCAAGGTGTAGCAAGATCCCAGAAAAAAACAAACAAACATCTTTCTGAGTCACTTGCATGAAATCACAGACAGGAGCCATTTGGTCAGAAATATTGTTTTTTTTTTCAGGCTATCAATGACTTTTGAACCCTTCATCACCACAAAACCCTAACACTTTGAGGTCCCAAACACTTTCACAACCTTGAAAAAGGAGGGAAGCCCAAGAATTATGAGGCTATAATTCTGTGTCATGAGTTTAATGTGGAAGTTAACTGATTTTTAAAAAATAAAGAAATGCCATAATTATACCCATTATCATATCCCAAGTATTCTTTTTTCAGCATGATATCTGGAAATATTCAATTTGTAGAAATTGAGTTGAGAATTTATGTGGGCTATCAAAAAAAGTTTAATATTAAATTTATGTAACAGTACAATAGAGAAAACAGTGTATGAAGAATCAGACATTTTGCATTTAAGTCTCATCACCACTGTTGACTATATTACTTTGGGCAAATCACATTTTTTCATCTGCAATAATTCTTAGACAACTATTTTTGATGTCTTGTTTTGAAGGAAAAAAGCAGGTAATGTCTGAGTAGTTTATAAATCACATGAGTTCCAGGTATTTTTATAATGATTATGACTGAGAGTAAAGACATAATCATCAGATAATATATGGGTATAATTGGAGATAGATAAGAAAAGAGAAAATTTTACATGGAAATACATAATTTGATTAATTCAAGTTTATTGTTTTTTTACTTTAAAAATAAATTCAACTATCACTGTACTTTTACATGCATTTTATTACATTGTGCCAGAGAGAGACTAATTATGATATATACCATACTAAAAAATATAGACAATGAAACCTTTTGAAAAAGATCAACCAGTGATTACAACTTGAGGATACCTGATTCAGGAAGGAAGCCACTTTGTTCTAATTTCTGAGGTTCACTTCCCACACTTATCATATAGAGATAACAGTATCAATGGCAGCAGAGAGAAGATTAAAAAACAGGTGATTTGTGAAAAGAAGAGAAGCACTTATTTCTACTGGATGACCAAGAAGGCTTCAAAGAGAAGTTGTACTTGATTGGCAGTCTTACGAGAGGACAAGTGCAAGGGTGGGATATCGTGGCAGAAGGAACAGGATATACAATAAGTCAAGAGAGAACATGATATATTCAAGAAATTTCAATGCTTTGGATGGCTACACATCAGAGTGGACATAATGAAGTGCTGGGAGTTGAGTCAGGAAAATGATTGGGACTAAAAAATGATTGTTATATGACTTACTCAAGAGTTTATCATTGATCCTGTAAGTAGGAAAATCTGAAGGATTTTTTAAAGTATACCTATGGTATAGACATAAAAGTTTTCCAAGAAATTTATTAAATATGGCACTTCAATCTTTGTATACTCATTCACTATGTTATGCTCCTATTTAAGTGCAACTTAAAATCCAGAACAGCCAAATCTGGAAATGTTCTTATCCTGATAGAAATCTTAATATACCAAGGATAAACAGTTTATTAGTCAACATATGGATTCATCTTGATAAATTTATAACCTATGCAACTTGCTTTGGTTTCTAAACCATTTTCTTTTTTAGAGAGAATCTATAGTTGATCATTCATACGTGTCAGGATCATTTTCAACTTCTATGCATTCTTGGCCCACCAAGTCCTATCTGTTCTGACTCTGCCTGTCTCTGACACTTTGCCCTCTATTTGGTTCATCTGATTTCAGCAACTGGTTCTGAGTTGATTATTTTCTAAGCATAAATAGCTCTTGAGTTTATCACCTACCAAAAGCTACATACCACATTTTGCCTCAGGCTTCTTACTTAAAGAACATTTCTTGAGGATGACGTCAGAGTAATGGCGGAGTAGGAAGCGATACCGATAAATCTCCCCCAAAACTCAACAAGATCTTCAACCAGAAACAGAAAAACCTATACTTGGAGCTTCCAGATTCTTCGCAATACACCCAAAGGTATGATTGAGTGAAAAATTGGCTAAATATATAACCAAACCCCGAAGGAAATAGGGAGTAAGAAATGCTCCGCCTTCCTCACTAACCTAAACAGGGCGGCTTTCTCTGGTAACTGTGAATATAGAAACTGAGGCGGGCAAAGGGGGTGAATAGATCCAGGCCGCCGCAGCAAAAATGGCTGAACCAGGCTGTGGCTCAGAGATCCAAGCCGAGGAAAATCTGATCCTGTGGCAACCCAGGCAATACAAGCTAACACTCGCGCCAAACCCAAAGAAAGAAAGACAAGCGGAGCGGCCATTTTACCCGGTCTCCTGGTCGGTGCGCAGTTAGTGGAAGAGAGATTTCTTCCTAAGCCGCGGAAGTGGGTGCCCGTGTTGCCCCACGGAGAGGCAGGGTCAGAGGCCTTTCTGTGGGCTGAGGGCAGAGTCTCTGGGCAGCCCCAGCGCCCTGGGAAAGCCACGCATGGGAGGGAGTGAGAACTAATCCCAACGGTGGAGATTTTCCGTGCTGGAGGCTGTTTCACTCAGAGGGAACCGCGGCCGGCCTCATATCCTGGTTTGCGCGCGCAGATAAGGAGTGAGCGATTCCTCCGAGTGCCTCGGCAGTGCGCGCCCGTGTTATCGCACAGAGGGGCAGAGTCAGGGGCCTTTGTGTGGGCCAAAGCGGAATCTCGGGACGCCCCAGCGCCTTGCAAAAGCCGCACACGGGGACGGAGCGAGACTCAATTCCAACGCTGCAACTTTTCCCTGCGGTTGGGGGTTTCACTCAGAGCGTGAGACTGCTGGCCGGATATCCTGGTTGCAGACAGTGAGTGAGAGTTTCCTCCAAGCGCCCCGGAAGTAGGCGCCCGCTTGTGTTACCAGATAGAGTGGCAGAGCCAGAGGTCTTCGAGTGGGCGGAAAGCCCGCCTGATTATGCTAGCAGCTCTGACTGACTGAGCCTTACCCAGAGCCCTGTGCTGAGTGGAAATAGAGTGGGGAGTTGCCAGCAATTTGAGCCTCTTACTATCCAGGCAGAGGCAGCAGCAACCCCATACCTGGACTATCAGGCTACTAATTGAGGAAGGAAAGACTAGGAGAAAGGCTCCAGGAACACGGACTCTCTCACTGTCGGAGCCTATAAATGCTAATGAGCCTCGACTCCCAACGAGAATAAAGCACAATACATGACATTGCCATAGAGACTTATCAACTGCAAACCTCTACCTGAGCGTGCCAAAGGGGCAGAACCCGGGGTACAGAGTCACCGACCAGGAAGAGGGAGAGAAAAGAAAAAGCAAGAAGATAACCTCTCAAAATCAAGAATAATCTGCAGACTTTATAACCTATCCCATTTTATTATATTTGTTCGTTTGTTTCTCTTATCTTCATTCTTGAGACTTTTTTTTCCTCCTCCAATTTGGCCGATTAACTCTCTACCGGTCTTACTCTCTCCTCTCCTTGAACTACACTACCCATAAGTGTTACATCTCCCATTATCATTTCTCTTCTCTTCCTTTCTCTCTATGAGGGTTGCACTCCAAAACCCTTAACTCTCTCTCTCTCTCTCCTTTCTTTTTTCTTCTTTTAGTGGTTCCCTCTTTTTTTCTCTCTCTCTCTTTCTTTTCTCCTTCTATATTAGTTTCTTCCTTTCTCCTTTACATCTCCTCTCATTCAAACCTCAATAACAAACAAATTATCTTATCTGGGACTCAAACCTATGTTTGTGGCATTTTGGGGGTTTTTTACTTCACCTTTTTAACTCACTAGCAGTGCTCCCATCCCTGGCTCTCCATATTATCTAGTTCTTGTTCCACTAAATACAATAGTAAGTTTTTAATTTGTCCCCCCATTTTTCCATTTTCCTCTTATTCCTCTCATCATAACTCTTAGAAAACCAACACCTAAAAGCAAATCATTTTATTCTTGACCCAAATTTTTTCCTTATTTGCTTTTTGTGGGTCCATACGCTCTTTTTTTTTTTTTTTTTTTTTTTTTTTCTTTCTCTCTTTTTTGCCCCTTTATTACTTTTCCCCAATTCAGGCCCTCCATCACAGGCATTGTTTGTTATAACTCACAGTCCACCACAAGATTTTCTCAAGAAAGAGGGGAGAGGAGAGGAGAGGAAAAAAAGACGGGGGGAATAATTTCCTTTTTTAAAAAATTTTTATTTTATTTTATTTTTCTTTATTTCATTATTAATTTTTTTTTAAAAAAACAACTCTTTTCGATTTGTTATTTTTTTTATTTTTTTTAACTTTTTATTCTTTATTAAATCTCATTAATACTATCAACAAAACCACCCTCAGATGCCATTAAGGAAGAGAAAATCGAATATCATGGATACAAAAGAAAGAGAGGTAACACAGCTAGATGAGGAAAAATCTATGGAGAAAAAATTTAATATATTGGAAACCTTGGAGCTAAATGACAGAGAATTCAAGATAGAAATCCTAAAAATCCTCCGAGATATACAAGAAAACACAGAAAGGCAATATAGGGAGCTCAGAAAACAACTCCATGAACACAAAGAATATATGTCCAAGGAAATTGAAACTATAAAAACAAATCAAACAGAGATGAAAAACTCAATTCACGAGCTGAAAAAACGAAGTAACAAGCTTAGCTAATAGAACAGGTCAGATAGAAGAGAGGATTAGTGAAATAGAAGACAAGCAACTTGAGGCACAACAGAGAGAAGAAGAAAGAGACTCAAAAATTAAAAAAAATGAGATAGCCCTACAAGAATTATCTGACTCCATCAAAAAGAATAACATAAGAATAATAGGTATATCAGAGGGAGAAGAGAGAGAAAATGGAATGGAGAACATACTTAAACAAATAATTGATGAGAACTTCCCAAGCCTGTGGAAAGAACTAAAGCCTCAAGTTCAAGAAGCAAACAGAACTCCAAGTTTTCTTAACCCCAACAAACCTACTCCAAGGCATATCATAATGAAATTGACACAAACCAACAGCAAAGAAAAAATTCTCAAGGCAGCCAGGGAAAAGAAGAATACAACATATAAAGGAAGGCCCATTAGATTATCATCAGATTTCTCAGCAGAAACTCTACAAGCTAGAAGAGAGTGGACCCCAATATTTAAAGTCCTGAAAGAGAGGAACTTTCAGCCACGAATACTATACCCATCAAAGCTATCCTTCAAATACGAAGGAGAAATAAAAACATTCACAGATACAGAAAAGATGAGGGAATTTATCATCAGAAAACCCCCACTCCAGGAATTACTAAAGGGGGTTCTCCAATCAGATACAAAGAACAAAAAAAAACAGAGCCACAAGTAAAAGCTCCAAGAAGAACACAATAAAACCAAATTTAAACTGTGACAACAACAAAAAGAAAGGGGGAGAAGACGGAGATTAACAGTAGCAAAGGACGATGGAGTGCAAAAGTACTCACAAAATAGTTCGCTACAATGAACAGGGTAGGGACCCTTTTCATTACTCAAAGGTAACCACCATTGAAAAAACCACCACAGAAGCACATGAGATAAAAAAGATAGCAACAGAGGAAAGATGTATGGAATACAACCAAATAAAAACAAAAGATAGAAAAACGAAAGAGAAGGATCAAACAAGACACAAAACTAACAGAAAGCAAGATATAAAATGGCAATAGGGAACTCACAAGTATCAATAATTACACTAAATGTAAATGGATTAAACTCACCAATAAAAAGGCACAGAGTAGCAGAATGGATTAAAAAAGAAAATCCAACTGTATGCTGCCTACAGGAAACTCATCTAAGTAACAAGGATAAAAACAAATTCAAAGTGAAAGGCTGGAAAACAATACTCCAAGCAAATAACATCCAAAAAAAAGCAGGTGTAGCAATACTCATATCGGATAATGCTGACTACAAGACAGGAAAAGTACTTAGAGACAAAAATGGCCATTTCATAATGGCTAAGGGGACACTGAATCAAGAAGACATAACAATTCTTAATATATATGCACCAAACCAAGGAGCACCAAAATATATAAGACAGCTACTTATTGATCTTAAAACAAAAACTGACAAAAATACAATCATACTTGGAGACCTCAATACACCGCTGACGGCTCTAGATCGGTCATCCAAACAGAGAATCAACAAAGACATAGTGGCCTTAAACAAAACACTAGAGCACCTGGATATGATAGACATCTACAGGACATTTCATCCCAAAGTGACTGAGTATACATTTTTCTCCAGTGTACATGGATCATTCTCAAGAATTGACCATATGTTGGGCCACAAAAACAATATCAGCAAATTCAGAAAAATTGAAGTTGTACCAAGCATATTTTCTGATCATAAAGCCTTGAAACTAGAATTCAACTGCAAAAAAGAGGAAAAAAATCCCACAAAAATGTGGAAACTAAACAACATACTTTTAAAAAATGAATGGGTCAAAGAAGAAATAAGTGCAGAGATCAAAAGATATATACAGACTAATGAAAATGACAATACGACATATCAGAATCTATGGGATGCAGCAAAAGCAGTGATAAGAGGGAAGTTCATATCGCTTCAGGCATATATGAACAAACAAGAGAGAGCCCAAGTGAACCACTTAACTTCCCACCTTAAGGAACTAGAAAAAGAAGAACAAAGACAACCCAAAACCAGCCGAAGAAAGGAGATAATAAAAATCAGAGCAGAAATAAATGAATTAGAGAACAGAAAAACTATAGAAAAAATTAATAGAACAAGGAGCTGGTTCTTTGAAAAGATCAACAAAATTGACAAACCCTTGGCAAGACTTACCAAGGAAAAAAGAGAAAGAACTCATATAAACAAAATCCAAAATGAAAGAGGAGAAATCACCACGGACACCGTAGATATACAAAGAATTATTGTAGAATACTATGAAAAACTTTATGCCACTAAATTCAACAACCTAGAAGAAATGGATAAATTCCTAGAACAATACAACCTTCCTAGACTGAGTCAAGAAGAAGCAGAAAGCCTAAACAGACCTATCAGTAGAGAAGAAATAGAAAAAACCATTAAAAACCTCCCCAAAAATAAAAGTCCAGGCCCTGACGGCTATACCAGCGAATTTTATCAAACATTCAAAGAAGACTTGGTTCCTATTCTACTCAAAGTCTTCCAAAAAATTGAAGAAGAAGCAATACTTCCAAACACATTTTATGAGGCCAACATAACCCTCATACCAAAACCAGGCAAGGATGGCACAAAAAAAGAAAACTACAGACCAATATCTCTAATGAATACAGATGCTAAAATACTAAACAAAATACTAGCAAATCGAATACAACGACATATTAAAAAAATAATACATCATGATCAAGTGGGATTCATCCCAGAATCTCAAGGATGGTTCAACATACGTAAAACGGTTAATGTAATACACCATATCAACAAAACAAAGAACAAAAACCACATGATCTTATCAATAGACGCAGAAAAGGCTTTCGATAAAATACAACACAATTTTATGTTTAAGACTCTCAACAAAATGGGTATAGAAGGAAAATATCTCAACATGATAAAGGCCATATATGATAAACCATCAGCTAACATCATATTAAATGGCACTAAACTGAAGGCTTTCCCCCTTAAATCAGGAACAAGACAGGGTTGTCCACTCTCTCCACTCTTATTTAATGTGGTACTAGAGGTTCTAGCCAGAGCAATCAGACAAGACAAAGAAATAAAAGGCATCCATATCGGAAAAGAAGAAGTAAAGGTATCACTTTTTGCAGATGATATGATCCTATACATCGAAAACCCCAAAGAATCCACAAAAAGACTACTAGAAACAATAAGCCAATACAGTAAGGTCGCAGGATACAAAATTAACATACAGAAGTCAATAGCCTTTCTATATGCCAACAATGAAACAATTGAGAAGGAACTCAAAAGAATAATCCCCTTCACGATTGCAACAAAAAAAATAAAATACTTAGGAATAAACATAACAAAGAATGTAAAGGACTTATATAATGAAAACTATAAACCATTGTTAAGGGAAATCGAAAAAGATATAATGAGATGGAAGAATATACCTTGTTCTTGGCTAGGAAGAATAAATATAATCAAGATGGCTATATTACCCAAAGCAATATACAAATTTAATGCAATTCCCATCAAAATTCCAATGACATTTTTTAAAGAAATAGAGCAAAAAATCATCAGATTTATATGGAACTATAAAAAACCCCGAATAGCCAAAGCAATCCTAAAGAAAAAGAATGAAGCTGGGGGCATAACAATACCTGACTTCAAACTCTATTATAGGGCCACGACAATCAAAACAGCATGGTATTGGCAGAAAAATAGACACTCAGACCAATGGAACAGAATAGAAAGTCCAGAAATAAAACCACATATATATAGTCAAATAATTTTTGATAAAGGGGCCAACAACACACAATGGAGAAAAGAAAGCCTCTTCAATAAATGGTGCTGGGAAAACTGGAAAGCCACATGCAAAAGAATGAAACTGGACTACAGTCTCTCCCCCTGTACAAAAATTAACTCAAAATGGATCAAAGAGCTAAACATAAGACCTGAAACAATTAAGTACATAGAAGAAGACATAGGTACTCAACTCATGGACCTGGGTTTTAAAGAGCATTTTATGAATCTGACTCCAATGGCAAGAGAAGTGAAGGCCAAAATTAATGAATGGGACTACATCAGACTAAGAAGTTTTTGCTCAGCAAGGGAAACTGATAACAAAATAAACAGAAAGCCAACTAAATGGGAAATGATATTTTCAAACAACAGCTCAGATAAGGGCCTAATATCCAAAATATACAAAGAACTCATAAAACTCAACAACAAACAAACAAACAATCCAATAAAAAAATGGGAAGAGGATATGAACAGACACTTCTCCCAGGAAGAAATACAAATGGCCAACAGATATATGAAAAGATGCTCATCTTCTTTAGCTATTAGAGAAATGCAAATCAAAACGGCAATGAGATACCACCTCACACCTGTTCGATTAGCTGTTATTAGCAAGTCAGGTAATAGCAAATGTTGGAGAGGCTGTGGAGAAAAAGGAACCCTCATACACTGTTGGTGGGAATGTAAAGTAGTACAACCATTATGGAAGAAAGTATGGTGGTTCCTCAAAAAACTGAAAATAGAACTACCTTATGACCCAGCAATCCCTCTACTGGGTATATATCCCCAAAACTCAGAAACATTGATACGTAAAGACACATGCAGCCCCATGTTTATTGCAGCATTGTTCACAGTGGCCAGGACATGGAAACAACCAAAAAGCCCATCAATAGATGACTGGATAAAGAAGATGTGGCACATATACACTATGGAATACTACTCAGCCATAAGAAATGATGACATCGGAACATTTACAGCAAAATGGTGGGATCTTGATAACATGATACGAAGCGAAATAAGTAAATCAGAAAAAAACAGGAACTGTATTATTCCATACGTAGGTGGGACATAATAGTGAAACAAAGAGACATTGATAAGAGTGTAGTGGTTACGGGGGGGAGGGGGGAATGGGAGAGGGATAGGGGGTGGGAGGGGCACAAAGAAAACAAGATAGAAGGTGACAGAGGACAATCTGACTTTGGGTGGTGGGTATGCAACATAATTGAACGACAAGATAACCTGGACTTGTTATCTTTGAATATATGTATCCTGATTTATTGATGTCACCCCATTAAAAAAATAAAATTATAAAATAAAATAAAAAAAAAGAACATTTCTTGAACTGCAAACCTCTTCTGCTCCAAGATCATGTAATGAGCAGTCTTATCAATCTCTCTTTTTCCATGAAGCATAGCCAAAATTTCCCATTCTTTCAGTCACACAGGTCAAAGAAAGAAAATGCCAAAATTTAGGTCAAATATCAATAGCAAACCTTGCTTAAGTTTATGTTGAAAATAAAAGTTAGAGCATCATGATCAAAAGTAGTACCAAAATATACTCCTTTTCCTGCAGTTCTAAGTAATCTGTCCTCAGTTAGCCAGCTATATGCATACTAGGTCATCTTATATCTCTGTCCATATTTTTATTTGACAGGAAAAATATGTAACATATCTCTCTCTGGACATTCATGGAGTTCATGTTGCTATTATCCAATACCAATAGGTCTGCTGCCAAGAGAAGCATGGTGGGATGGGAGTTGCCTGCAGCAGCCTTGGTGTATGACTGCCTTTGAAACTTGTCATCACTTATTAATCACTATGTTCTGCTTGAAATGCACTGGACTTTTACCAAGTCTTGGCAAGCAGTATGAATCAAAGTGAAACTCAACATCTTCCCCCCACCCCTTATTTTTTGTCTTATGGAATAAAACTATTTTTAAAAGAAACTTGCTTTTTTCTTAGAGAATGAAATAGATTTTGAGTTTTAGATTTTCCACTTAAAAATATGACATTGCTTTTTAAAAGAATGCTATCCTTCTACTATTAAAAGATGGCATGTTTGCTTATAAAATAGAGACAGCAATATTTTTGGTAGAGCAGCTTTATTATTTTAAAAGTAGAAAACATACCTAGTAGGAAAAAATATATCTATCAGAATAAAAAATTCCCATATACTTTGACCTGGAAATCCAATACATATATACATATGTACAAAATAACACATGCAAAGACATTTCTCCTAGGATTGTTACTCTTACATATGTTACCCTTACATATGTACAAAATAACACAATCAAGGATATTTCTCCTAGGATTGTTTGCAAATCTCTATTAACAAACAGGTTGATGAAAACTACTGTGTTGGATTCAAAAATTAGATAAAGTGTAACTATTTAAAAGAATGGGCAAATACTCCGTGTACTATTAAGAGACATTAGCAAAGTATATTGTGAAGAAAATCAATCCTCATTATTCATAATTTTTATATTTGTAAATTTGCCTGCTTGCTAAAATTTCTTTGCAACCCCCAATCAACAGTGGCATAAGTTTCACATTTATTTATTGGTTTGCACAGAGCAGCAAACCTGGAGTCACCCAGTACGCATGTTCAAGCTGAGGTAGAAGAAGATGACTCTCTTTTTCTTATAGCATTGTTTCTTCTATAGACAAGTGTTTTTTTAGGGGGCCTATTTAGTGCCACATTTTTGTGTTTTTTTGTGGGTGATTTTTCTGTTTAAAATAGTCTCTAAGCATAGTGCTCAAGATGGTTAACATTACTAAGCACAAGAGGCTTTGTTGTGCCTTATGGAGAAAATATGTGTCTTATATAATCACCAATCAGGCATGAGTGATAGTGTTGTTGGCCATGAGTTCAAAGTTAGTAAATTCACAAAATATGTTAAATAAGGTGTCTTTAAACAGAAAGCTACCTAAAACAAAGTTATGTGTTGATTAGTTGGTGAAATGTGACCAAACACTCACAGGAAACTAAACTTATATATATTTTTCAGGAGGATTAGTTCTATATTTGCAAATTTGTAGTTGGTGGCAACTTTATAGAGCATAAATACTGAGTAATGAAAACCGACTGTATTTAGTTCCTCAGTGGTGTATGAGATATGCTATCCATATGTCAAAGGGAAATAAAAGAAAAATTATTACATACATTTCTAAAGACACAGATGTGGTTACGGTGGCAATATATATGGAAGACAACTAGAGGATTGGAGGATATATTTTAATCACTTTGGGGATTTTATAAAATAGTGATTTTTTTGTATCACTAATCAAAAAATAAATAAATGTTATAAAAGAACGACAGACTTTATTTTCCACACGACAGTGTTTTGAAAACAGGCTTCTGAGCCTTGGCCAGTACAAAAAAATAAAAACAAACAAACAAAAAACACCCAGATTAGTTGAAGAGGGATTATCTTTCCCACTGTCTACCTTAATATCTGTTTTACCCAAAGGCAGTAAGTAGTAACTCCTGCCTGGGAGGAACGGCATCCATGGTGCTGTCCATACTCAGTGCTGAAAAGGATCACCAGATTTCATACCTCTCTTATGCCAAGGAAGAAACAAATATACACTCTTCCAAAATTTCATTTGGGAAATAGAAGGGGCAAAAGAGGATTAGAGTTTACTTTTTCTAGCAAGAACATGTGGCTCCTTACTTTTATTGTTTCACAAAAGGATATCCTGTGAGTATTGCAATGTGAGCACTATGACTGAAAACAACTTCAGCTGCTTTACAGGAATTTAAATTATACCAAAGTCTTGTTCAAGGGGGAAAAATTATGCATGCTTGGCAATACCGCATGTATTTTCAGATATTTGTTTTCTTGGAGGTAATGAGGGACCAGACAAAAGGAGAAGAGGTAATCCAGAGATGAAAATAAAGACTAGATTCTCTAAATCTGTTTTTCATAAATACAAGTCAGGGATAAGGGGATGTGGCAACAGCATATATAAATATGGAGTAGGCTTTATGGTAATATTTCTTTTTTTTCTAGCGCTTTTAGAATATAATGAAATCAGGGATATTCAAGTGAAGAGGGAGTTGGTTGTAGACAGTTGTAGGCAATTACAGAAATAGGGGCACTGGTGATGGGCAGCAGTTTTACGGAACCTTGGCAATGTCAGCTACCAAGATTCTTAAACTAATTAACAAGTCTGTTATTGTGGCATTATGGGTGTACAAGAATATGACATTGTGAAACCCAAAGATTATTTCTTTCCAAATTCAGTTTATCATGAAATTTTATCCTACCTGAAGTGGCTAAAATCAAAATCATTTCTATTAAGCCAAAGGCCCTGAGAAAGAGAAAACGTGCTAAACCATATTTTCTGTTGTTAATAACTTTAAATTGAATCATCAAATTCAGTAAAAGCTTTCCTTAAATAAATAAAGACACACATTTATTAAAAATATAAAAATATTTTCCAAAAGAGAATAATTCCGAATTGTTGGATACTGTGGACAGTGCCTGCCCTGTTTGGATACTATTTGCTTGATTTTCCTGGCTAAATAAATACTTTGAACAGAGTGAAATAAAACCAATATTTATTTGAGGCTTTTAAAAAATATATATGTAATTGCTCCCTCAGAATACATCTTCTCTCCCCAGCACTACGACCACCAACACACTTTTTAAATTTTTTTTTAATTTTGTATTTTACTCTTGGATTCCTAATTACTCATCTTGGTTTCCATTGTGGTTTTGGCCACTTTGGGCTTGCAAGTTTGGTTTGTTTGCAGTTTTTGGTTTGGTAGAGCTACTGGGCTGGTTAAATTTAATGTCAGTAAAAAAAAAATACCTACTTCAACATTTACTAGCTATATTATTTTCCCATTTCAACTGTAAAAAATTGCCACAGACTTGGTGATTTGAAATAACACATATTTTTACATATATTTCTGGAGGTCAGAAGCCAAAATGGGTTTCAGAGGCTAAAATCAAGTATCAGCAGGACTGCATTTTTTCTGGATGCTCTAAGGAAGATAATAACCCTTGCCTTCTTCATTCTTTCAAGGCCACCTACATTCCTTGTCCCATGTTCCCTGCCTCCATTATCAAAGCCAGCAGTGTGGTATATCTTCAAACTTCTTTGTGATTCTGATTCTCTTGCCTCCTCTTATCCCTTACAAAAACTTTTGATAAAATTGGAACCACACAGATAATCCAGGACATATGTCCCTCTCAAGATCTTTTACTTAATCCTATCCACAAATTACATCTATGTTTGATGTGTAAAATAATATAGTCACAGTTTCTGGGCATTTGAACATGAATATCTTTGGGGATAAGAAATGTCATTATTATGCCTACTGCACTAGCTATGCATTGTTTTCTTGTGAGCCATTTAAGAAAATATTTACCTCATTAGGTTTGGCTCTTGATTTGGGAAGATAAAGAAAATCTAATTTTAAATTTTCTTCATTTTTAATTTGTTTTTGCCAAATAGTCTTCTAAGAAAACAATATTGGAATCTAAATTTATTACAAAAAAATTTATACTAATCAAGGATTAAAGATCATTGCATGTCCCTTTTTATAGTATGACAGTTTTCAAATAAATTTTGTGCATATTAAAGATCTCCAGCCTGACCAGGTGGTGGTGCAGTGGATAGAGCATCAGACTGGGATGCGGAAGACCGAGGTTCGAGACCCCGAGGTCGCCAGCTTGAGCGTGGGCCCATCTGGTTTGAGCAAAAGTTCACCAGCTTGGACCCAAGGTCGCTGGCTTGAGCAAGGGGTTACTCGGTCTGCTGAAGGCCCGTGGTCAAGGCACATATGAGAAAGCAATCAGTGAACAACTAAGGTGTCGCAATGAGAAACTAATGATTGATGCTTCTCATCTCTTTCCATTACTCTCTGTCTGTTCCTATCTATCCCTCTCTCTGACTCTCTCTCTGTCTCTGTACAAAAAAAATAAAAAATAAAGATCTCCAGAGTGGTTTCTATTATTCTAAATGATCCTTGGTGAAGTTATGGCATTCGGAAAGATAGTGACATGAAGTAAAGTTATACTGTAAATACACACAAGAAGTATCGCCAAGAGGAGTAACAAACAGAGTCAGACACAGACAATCCCAAGAGCTTGGCCATGATCATTAATTGTGCTGAGTGTGCAATCGTCACTGGTTGAGAATATAACAAAACTCCAAACTCTGAGAAAATGGGGTTAAATAGTTCTCAGGAATACAAAGACAAGACTGAGGAAAGTCTGATAATGTCTAGATAAAGTGATCCTCCTAAAAAAATTGTGTACTAGGGATATCCAACAAGATTATCCAGACTTGTTTTCAAAGATAGACTTATCAAACCTCTACATATCCTTTCCTTAAAAAACTCACTCATTGGCCCTGGCCGGTTGGCTCAGTGGTAGAGCGTCGGCCTGGCATGCAGAAGTCCCGGGTTCGATTCCATCCAGGGCACACAGGAGAAGCGCCCATCTGCTTCTCCACCCCTCCCCCTCTCCTTCCTCTCTGTCTCTCTCTTCCCCTCCGGCAGCCGAGGCTCCATTGGAGCAAAAGATGGTCCGGGCGCTGGGGATGGCTCCTTGGCCTCTGCCCCAGGCGCTAGAGTGGCTCTGGTCGCGACAGAGCGACGCCCCGGATGGGCAGAGCATCGCCCCCTGGTGGGCATGCCGGGTGGATCCCAGTTGGGCGCATGCGGGAGTCTGTCTGTCTCCCCATTTCCAGCTTCAGAAAAATACAAAAAACAAACAAACAAACAAAAATAACAAACAAAAAAAACTCACTCATAATTATAAAACATACTGAAACAAGAACTGGGATAAGCAAAACAGTAGTTTTATTAGTAACAAGGCATGTTTGCATCAAGGATGTGAGTTCTCAAATCCAATTAGTTACCAAAACATTCTTAAAAGCAAATTATTTCCTAGGGAGAAATGTAAACTTAACATTTGTGGCACAATAAAAAATAATGGAGTTCAGACCCAATTCAAGTCTTGCCCATCATTCTAGTAAGGAGGTGTTCAAGGGTCTTATGCTATGTCATTATGAGCCATCTCAGTTGGTTCCTGATGAACCTCAAGAATAGTTGAAATTTCTTAACTATAACCAGTCTTAATATAGCAAAACCGAAGGTTATTTAAACTTGCTTCAGTAAAGGAGAAAGAATACTACTTTGACAAAGTTTTAGTGTATCAGTAGGGGAGATTTAGAAGTGAGATATTTATAGGGTTTGTATCCTTGCCTCAACTGGTTTAAAGAAGGCTTTTCAAGGAAGGAAACTGATTTAATTGGATAAAGTTCAAGGCATAATAATAGTTCGGAATTGGTGGACATAGTAAAGCAAAGGTCTTAGTATGTGCTGAGAAATAAACTTATGTTTGAAAAGTAACATCTTTGAACCAATGAGAAAAAAAGAGTTGTCTCAGCTAAATTGATTTATAAGAATTTCCTAAAGCGAATAGTGAAGTTTTTATTGATTTATATTCTTATCTTTTCTGCGCTGGAACAAACAACTAAGTCATGTTGACACAGATGCTCTCAGCCCTTAGTTCTAACAGTTGTGTCATATTAATGTAAGTGGTCATATTTCTCAGTCATGTGGCCACCCAGCTGAAGATACATTTTCTTACACTATTGTTTGCAGGAATGTGAGTCCATATATTTTGGTTTGTTACAATGGGAAAAGGATGGAAATGATAAATACAGCTTTAGAGTTGTATCCTTAAGAAGAAAAAAATGCACCCTCCTTCTTTTCTTTCTCCATTCCCACTGCTTGGAAGATAATAGAAGGATCCAAAACAGTCACCATAAACAAATACAAAGAAAAGTTAAGTTGAAGATAGCAGAAGAAGAAAATAACAGAGCCCTAGGTCCCCACAATTCCCTATCACCTTAGTCATGATCCACTTATATTCAGACTGTAACAAAAAAATCAAGGTCTATTTTATTTAGGTCCCTAGTTTCTGGAAGGTGTTTTCCATTAGTCTAACAGTATCTTAACTAAAACTGCCACTCAAAATACTTATGTCCATCTCTTTGGTAACTTGATTTTTCCTTTTTACCTAAAAACTACACTCAATTCTTCAATACATCCTATCACCAATCTTTCAATCTCATTCCAAGTCCTTTGATTTCTCTCTGCCTCCAGCATCTCTTGCTTAGAGTACTGTGGTAGGTTCCCATGCATTCCTTGTTTTCACATGTGTACCCCCTACAAACCATATGCTATCTAACTAAATAATGGTTGATTTAAAATATGAAATACATAATGCCATTGCCCTGTGTAAACCTTTGCTTTATACCTAAAATAAAATCCAAACTTCTGCTCATGGCTACAAGCTACAATTCGTCTAACTCTTGCCTACCTCACCAGTGTTGTCTCTCATCCCTCCCTTCTCTCCTCCCTATTCTCCAGACACACTGGCCTTGTTTGAATTCCTTTATAATCCAAAAATACCCCCTCTTTAGCTGTCCTTCTGCACATGATCTTCCTTCTACCTAGTCTGTGCCTTCCTCTGCTCTTTATTATGTCTGGCATCTCATCATTCAGGTCTTATTTCAAATGTTGCTTTGCATTTAAGCCTTCCTTGACCACCCAGTTTAATATAACTTCCCCTTCCTCTTTAACTGTCTCATTGCCTGTATTGCTTTCTTTATGGGACAGTACCTTCTGACATAATCTTATTTTTTTATGTTTGTTCATTTGTTTCTTATTTTTTGTTCATCTTTCCTACAAAATTAAGCTTTACAGAAACATAGAGTTGTCAGGCTTGCTTATCTTTACAATCCCAATGCTCAGAATAGTACCTGGGACATGGTACGTACTATGAAATATGCATTTAATGAATAAATAAAATAGGAAAATGAAGGCTAATCACTTTTATTGTGTCTGGCATATAACTAAAGCTAATTAAGTTTTAATTAAGATGAGTCATGAAAATGAAGTTACTACATGTTATGTGTATAAAAGTTGGGATTTAGTTACTTTTGTGCTGGAGCCCAACACTATACTGGTAGTCCTGAATGTAGAAACTAAATCTAGTGGAAATCACTTTGTTTTTTCCTTCTTTCAATTAACAATCTTCTTAGTTTTTGTGCCAATTAGGAGACAGAGTAAAGCAGAAAATGTAAATTCTAAACTGAGCAAAGTTAACCTCTGAACCTCAGCCAGCCCAAACATGATAATATTACTTTCGGAGTAATGAAAATTATAGTAATTAGATGGAAAGGAAGTAAAGGAGTGAGAGAATCTTTATGGCTTGTGGGTTCCACAAGTCACAAAGATGTGAATTAAGTTACTGTGTTATTAGCAATAGACCCAATTGCTATTCATGTTATGCTAAGGATCTTTACCTGCCTCTCTTTTTTTATTACTAGGGTACAACTATTAAAGCTAGAACCACTGATCAATTAGAGAATACATGAGAAAAAAAGTTAACCAAGTACAGCATCCAAAGTAGAAAGAAAACATGATACTTCAGAGTATAGCCTCTAATCCTCACCTCTGCTATTCCTAAGCTTTGATTCCCAAGGCAAGCTACTTAATCGTTAGAATTCTTTTTCTGCGTCTGTAAATACGAGATTGTCCAGTGATGTGTACATAGTATGGGCTCAAAAAAACTTTATCGTTCCTTATACAGGCCACTGTGATCATAGCCTTTCTTGATCTTTTGCAAATTTTACACTCTACAAAACAGTTATTATATACAAAGACCCTGAAACAGCCTAGAGGATTATTAATAATAAAAACATGGCACATTGCATTATCTTCAACAAGTATTTCTCAATTCGAGTCCACCTTTTTCAATTGCCTTGTCTTTTTAAATTTTAATTAAAGTTATTTTTCTCACTTAAGTATGTATCACCTAGACAAAGCCAACTTACTTCATTTATATATACCTAAAATATAACATAATAACGTTGAATGATGGAATACTAGGATTGTGAAAACCAGTAATGTTCCTTGGATTATTCTAGACTTGAAGTTAACTACAAAATCTTATCCTAAGAACAGAACTGAAAATTTTTTTGGTCAGCTTGGGCTGCTATATAAATACCATAGACTGAGTGGCTTAATAACCAACATTTATTTCTCATACTTTTGGAGCTGGAAATTTCAAGATCAAGGGGACTATAAATTTGATGTCTAATGAGAGTTTCTTTCTGGTTTGCACTAGTTCCACCATGGGGCTCCACCTTTATGACCTTATTTATACCTAATTACTCCTTAATGGTTGTACCTCCTAACACCAAAGAAGGTAAGATTTACTTCTTTTTCACTTTGGGTATAAAAACCAACTTATGAATTCCAGGGAGACACAAACAAAAGACCAAAACAGCCTTACATTAAAAAAAAGTAAATATATATATTAATGTCTAACTGCATTACAACTAGGGCAAAGGTACTTTGCAAAATATAATATAAAGCAACATAAGACATTTTACTCACTCAAAATCATGTAAATAAATTATATAGTGTTTAAATTAATCTAATCTCTTGACTAAATAAATAGTTATGGAAGTGATCAAAAAATATAAAGTTATCTTTTGGCTTAATAAAGCTAATGAATAAAAGTAATACTCCTTATATCACATTTTAAATGGGTTGTCATTGAATTAGAATAACTGCTTTTGGAAAGGTTGATCAACTTTGGTATATATTAATGTGAGGTTAAAGCTCTATTTCTAAATTTTTAGTACTTAGTTTTAGAATCTGGATAATAACAAATAGACATTTAAGAATTTTAAAAAATACTTTACTGTCAAAAATCTTTTAAGATATTTTGAAACAAATGCTTTAATTACTCAGAAATATGTCTATTTTTATGCATATATAAAATAGCCAGATGTTTTCTTCCTGAAAAAAAGTTATCATTTTTTGGAAAATGTTTGTTCTCTATCTTAAATATCATGAATTGTTCAATAAAAAATGTTTTTTGATAGTATCTTTATTTTTTCACCCAAATCATCTATAAAATTACACCTTAATAGAACAGTATTAGTTTCTAAAGGTCATTTATGTTTTAAAGTTATAAAGTTAATTCTGCTATAAAGAAGAATAAAGTATAATTTACATAATTTTCCACTATTACAGAACTCAAAGTAACAAAAGAGAGGGAATAAAAGAACCTGTAAAAATGTTTTGCTTTGATCTTTCATAGCACTCATGGTTTGCCCTACTCTATGATTTTTATTACTTACACAAATCTAAATTAGCCAACTGACCCTTTATATGTATACTTGTTTTTCTGTTCAATATATAAACATGAATTGTGGTAACTGCCAAAGAGACAGAGAAAGTAGAAATGTTGCCCAAGTTCATAGGAGGTAGTGGTGAGAGACTGGAACTGAGTTTAAGCACAGTTTGAACTCTAAGACATTCATTCTACTGGCTTGCAATAGCCATGGCTTAAAAGGGAGAAAGAATAAAAGACTAAGTCAAGGGAAATGGAATTACTAGAAAATGTAAAAGAGGTGAAGGAGATAGGGATTATGTCATTGCTGTGAAGATTTTGCACTATCGCATTCTTTGATAATAAAAGAAAAGCTGATTGACTAGTAAATATATACTCCATTGTGATGGTTCAGCTATCATAAGGAGCTACTTGAATGTAAATATTATGTTTTAAAACAACTACTTTCTTAATACAATGCAAAGGTACAAATAAAATGTCATGTGTTGTACTTTCAAGTAGAGTAAAATCTACTATATAAAGCAAAACATTAAGTCAGAAAAAAAAGGACTGTAATTTTAAAAACTCAAGAAAAAGTAATAGGAAAATTAACAGAATAAAGACACTATTAAGTTGTTCAAATGTATTATTGTTATTAAAATAAGTGTAATTTCAAATTTAAAATTCATAATATAATTATAAATTAATAATTCAAAATATAATTATAAATTAATAATTCAATTAATAGATTATGCTATGGTTATAAATTAAAGTAAAATATATTAATGTAATAATATATAATAAATATATTATATAAAAATAAGGTAATCTTTCCCATTTTATTAAAATGAAAGAAGCTATTTTCTGTAAGAAATAAAAAATTATTTAATTAAATGTAATATAACTTTTTTATTGGTTTTAATTTATTGTGTTTACATAGATTCTAGTGTTGCCCCAAATGCACCCCCCCTCCCTCACATTTCCCCCAATATTTCCCTTCCCCCCCTTCCGATAGCGCCCTCCCCCCTTCCCTTCAAGTTTATTCCATCCTATCATACCGTTTCCCTCTGTTCTTTTCACCTCTGGTGCCTTTGATCTCTCCTCTGTCTCAATTTCATTCCTCAGTTTACATTGTTCATTGGATTCTTCAAATAAGTGAGGTCATATGATATTTTTCTTTTTCTGTCTGGCTTATTTCACTTAACATAATAGTTTCCAGGTCCATCCATGCTGTTGCAAAAGATAAGATTTCCTTCTTTTTCATGCCTCATAATATTCCAATGTATATATATACCATTGCATTCCCACCAGCAGTGCAGGAGGGTTCCCTTTTCTCCACATCCTCACCAGCACTTATTCTGTGTTCTTTTGTTAATGAGCGCCATTGTGACTGGTGTGAGGTGATATCTCATTGTGGTTTTAGTTTGCATTTCTCTAATGATTAGTGATGTTAAGCATTTTTTCATATGCCTATTGGCCATCTGTATGTCCTCTTTGGAGAAGTGTCTATTCATTTCATTTGCCCATTTTTTGATTGGATTGTTTATCTTCCTGGTGTTGAGTTTTACAAGTTTTTAATAAATTTTGGTTATTAGCCCCTTATCAGACATATTGTCGAATATGTTCTCCCATTGTGTAGTTTGTCTTTTTATTCTGTTCTTATTGGCTTTAGCTGTGCAAAAGCTTTTTAGTTTGATAAAGTCCCATTTGTTTATCCTGTCTTTTATTTCACTTGCCGTGGAGATAAATCAGCAAATATATCGCTGCGAGAGATGTTGAAGAGTTACTGTCTATGTTGTCTTCTAAGATGCTTATGGTTTCATGCCTTACATTTAAGTCTTTTATCCATTTTGAGTTTATTTTTGTGAATGGTGTAAGTTGGTGGTCTAGTTTCATTTTTGCAGGTAGCTGTCCAATTTTCCCAACACTATTTGTTGAAGAGGCTGTCTTTATTCCATTGTATGCTCTTATCTCCTTTGTCAAATATCAGTTGTCCATAAAGGTGTGGATTTATTTCTGGGTTCTCTGTTCTGTCCCAATGATCTATATGCTTGTTCTTATGCCAGTACCAGGCTGTTTTGAGTACAATGGCCTTGTAGTATAACTTGATGTCAGGAAGTGTGATACCTCCCACTTTATTCTTCCTTTTCAAGATTGCTGAGGCTATTCGTGTTCTTTTTTGGTTCCATATACATTTTTGGAATATGTGTTCTATATCTTTATAACATAATAATAATGCTTTAGAATTCAAGCTTCATTGTATTTCATAATTTGATTAAGCAAAGCAATATAATTAGGCAAAATTTATTACATGGTCAGAGGTTTATTTTTCATGCATACTATGTTTATAATCCACAACTATATTGCATTGTTCATATATTTAGATAATTTCTGTAGAATGCTGAATATACTGTATCTTCTCTGTATAAACATAGGTTGATGTCATCCATATGAAAACAACAAATTCTCATGTTGTTAAAAACATGATTTGTGTTTTCTGTATTTTTTTTATCTTTTCATTCCTCTGAGAATAATAGTGGTCTTTCTCAAATCTAAAATAGCAAAACCTTTTATATTTTTATTTTCTCCAAAAGATAAAAGCTGCATAACCCAGTATGGATACTAGCATTAAATGAAACTGTTATGTTTGTTCTCTATTCTTTTTCCAATAATAAGTGTGTCACCCCATTTTTCCTTGCTAGAATTTTGAAGAAGATTTAGTAGGAGTTTTTGAATGCCATATAAAATACAATCATAACCTTTAGAATCTAGTTTCTCCTTCAGCTAATAGTCTTTAGGGTGAATCAGTCAAGATTTTTTCCCTTAGCTCTTACACTCTTATTCAAATCATTATTTAACACCTCTTAGGGTTCTTTATCTGATCATCATTTCTCAAGATTCTTAAGCATGACAGCTTCCTGAAACACCCACTAAAATGCCATATAGTTAATTTCTGAACAGGGACCGGACACAATTTCTACTCTAAATTGTCAGTCTCATCTTTCTAAGCTTGCAAAGAGCACACACAATGATTCTGTTCACTTACCAAGTCCACATTTTTATAATGCAGTACTTATTATTATTCAAGAGGCTGAGATTCTCCTGTCAAAAGGCTGAAGTGTCAAATGAAGTCAGCACATTTAGGGGATATAAAGCAAAGTCAGCTTTGGTTCAGTAGGTATCCCTTTGTACTTAAGAACTTAACCCCAGATGTGTTAATCTGCAAAGCAGTAGAATAGGTGTAATGAAGTTTCCTAGATCTCCCCAGTGAACATGTGGCAGACATATGAATACGCTAAATCATATCATTTTTTAGTGAATCCACTCCACAGAGAGATAATTTAAGGACAGCAATATATGGAGGACCAGCTACTTAACACATATTTATTGCGTGCCTACTGCTGTCTTCATCCACAAATATCAACAAATAGTCTTTGCAGCACATATTACTGGAGGTCACTATTCTTTTCATTACACTTAGTGTCTTGGGAGGAATAAAAAAGACCTATTTGGGTCTCCTTCCATATTCAGGTTTATGTGAAACAACTTTCAGAAGGGCTCATGTGCAATTATTTAAAGTAAATGTGGCAGAAAAAAATAGAAGGAGTAAACTCAATAGTTACATTTCTGCCTTGCCTTGAGCCAGACACTTTTTAATATATTTTTTCTATATATAGCTACTGTTTGAAGCAATTAAATGCTCTACATGGATCTTAGAAAGGTAATTCTCTAAAATTTAGACAAGATAATTTAAAATTATTTATGCAGATTTAACTAATTGTTTGTATTATTAGGAATATTTAGATGTTTAAAATGGAGAAGGAAAAGGTCAAGGATTCTGTTTTCATTTTTTTAAAGATAAAGTTTAAATACATCCTTGCCATTATTACTTAACTTCAAGAATTAAAACCAATTACATCTACCCAAAAAATAAAAGTAAAAAATTTATCTCTTAGAGGTTATTTATATATAATAATTTCTGTATCTCATGTCAATTTTGAAATAAAATGAGAAGATAAATTTAAAATAAACCTTTTTTTGTTTCTATTGTTCTATCGTGCATATAAAAACTAAGACTTGAATACTCAATAATGATTTTCTAAAATACATGTCTACTGTAAGTTATTGAATAGCACAAAAAATTAGGACAAGGATATTGGACAAGAACAGAGTAAAGACATCCAAAATTTGTGTTCTTTATAAAGGCAATGAGAGAACTGGTAAAATAAGAATTAACCTTTCAGGACTCTGGAAATTAACCTAAAGCCTCCAGCAATCCAAGAGTCTTTATTCAAGAAGAGCAACTGAATCTTGATAAGAACTATGAGTTCTGTGGTATTTTAACTTACTTGAGTCCCACCATCAGCTATTAAGCTCCATTGTAGCTTGTATATATATCTTATATATCTTAAGATATACACATATATCTCCTAAAATACACACACACACACACACACACACACACACACACACACACACATACACACATACACCATGGGGAAAACCAGCAGCCTGACAGTTACTGGAGGAGAAAGAACAGAGTTGAAATTTCTTCCAAACTTTATTTCCCCCAAAATTGTTATCACTTGACCTGTGTGGTCATTTCTTGTAAGTTCTAACTTGTAAAGTTGGGCATTTTTATTTGTTTTTGTTTGTCTGTTTTTGTTTGTTTGTTTGTTTTTACCTGAGTTAGAACTCTCCTAGTTCAAAAAGCCTTTTTCCTGGGAGTATTTGTTGAACTTTCAAACACAGGCAATTGTTTAACTTCATGGCTGCCTAAGGAAGTGGATCACAATTGGGGCAAATAGCAGAATAACCAAAAGCTTAAAAAGAAAAGTTGGGGAATAAGTTGCCCATTGCTCTTAGAAAAGCACCAAAATATTCCTGAGCATGTAGAGTGCAATAAGACTATGCACATGCCCAGGTTTGTGCATTTGTTCAAGAAAAACTTGAGAAGGACCTAAGCTCTCTCTCTCGCCTCTGCCTGAACTTGAAACTATTCAGTAAGTGAAGGCTAAGGCAGAGGTATTAATTTGAGTGTTGTTGGCAAGCCCTAATATGGACTCAGTACTCCTGACAAAGACAGAGATTATTGGTTTGGGGTTGATAAAAATTAATTGTTAGTTGACCACTAAGCTAACTGATTGGAGACTTCAGTGACTACACATGACAAAAAATACAGATTCAATAGAATCAGATTGAAAGTCACTGAACAAACAGTGGAAGAGAAATAGAACTATATTATAAAATATAGTTTTATATAAAATATAATATATAAAATATAATATTCAATAGAAAGTCACTGAACAAACAGTGGAAGAGAAATAGAACTATATTATAAAATTTTTATATACTATGAAATTAAGTTAATCTTAACTAGATTGTTAAAAATGAGATGTTAATTGTGATTCTATGACAATCACTAAGAAAACAACTAAAAATATAGTGAAAAAATACAAGGGAATTAAAGAGGTATATTAGAAATTATCTATTTATTAAAATAGATGAAATTATCTATTATTCATACATGAGAAAGCAAGATATCCTAACATGGATAGATATTGCATATGTTACGTTAAGTGAGATAAGTCAAAGAGTGATAAAAATTCTATGCTATCATTTATATGTAGAATCTAAAATGGTCGAACTACAAAAAGAGTGAGAGAGAGAAGGAGTAAAATGTTGGTTACAAGGGGATCGAGGCTGGGGGATAAGACTGGTGTCATTTACGGATATAAACTTGCAAGAAGTAGTAAATAAGCCATAGAGATTTAATTTACAGGACAGTGAACATAGACAACAAACAATATTGTTCTATAATCATGCAATGTGATAAATATTGATACATCACAATCATATTACAATACATAAATATATCAAAGTAACACATTATACACCATTTTATATGTCAAATTGGTGACTAAAAGTGTTAAAAATAGGCAAAATAAACAATAATGACTAAAAATGTTTAAAATATTTTCAAATATATAGGCAAAAATTAAAAAACATATTTAAAAAATAAAATGCTTATTTAATACAAAGATGAAAATGGAGAAATAGAAGCCTGATTGGTGGTGGCACAGTGGATTGTTAACCCAGGAAACTGAGGGCCTTGGTTTGAAACCTCAAGGTTGCCGGCTAGAGTGCAGGCTGTGGGCCTGAGGGCATGGTTGCTGACTTGAGCTTGGGACCATTGACAAGGTTGCTGGCTAGAGCCCAAAGTTGACTGGCTAGAAGCCCAAGGTGGCTGGTTTGAGTAACATTGACTCAACTTGAGTTCCATCCCCTCCCCCACCCCCATCAAGGAAGGTAAGAGAAACAATCAATAAACAACTAAAATGAAGCAATATGAGCTGACGCTTCTCATCTCTCTCCCTTTCTGTTGGTCCCCATCTGTCTCTCTCTCTCTAGATTAAAAAGAAACACTTCTCTCTTTCCTTCCTTCCTTCCTTCCTTCCTTCCTTCCTTCCTTCCTTCCTTCCTTCCTTCCTTCCTTCTTTTCTTTTCTTTCTTCCTTGCTTTCTTTCTTTATTCTTTCTTTCTTCCTTTCTCCTTTTCTTTCTTTCTTCTTTCTCTCTCTTCTCTCTTCCTTCTGTTCTTTCCTTTTTTCTTCCTTCCTCTCTCTCTCTCTTTCTCGCTCTCGCTCTTTCTCTTTTCCTTTCTTTTTCAGTCAATATGTTTTTACGGAAAATTCGGTTTGTGCAATCAATTTACCCATTTTAACTTATCTGGAAAATAAGAAAGAAAATCAGTCAATCTTAATATGTAATTGCTTAGTTTTAACAGATTATTTCTTTCTTGATAATTTATGTATGCAAAAGATAAAAGTAAAATAAACAGTGTGAAAGTGACTTTAAATTCTAATGCCTAATTTACAGACACTATATTGTCTCTCTGTGTAATATGGCAGTCGCATATGTCTACTAAGTACTTCACACATGCCTGATATGGCTAAAGAGTTAAATTTTCAAATTTAACTTAAATTTAAATTTGAAAATTAATACTGAAATTATTAGAAAATATTTTGTTATGTTTAGAATAACTTCAGTGTGAATCTGCTTTTTCAACTTTAAATTTTATAAAATTCAAATACAAGTTAAGTATTTCTGATGAAAATTTACCATTTAAATCATGTAATTTAAATACATAAAGAATTTCAAAGAATTGGTACAAAAAGAAGTAATTTTTAAATTGATTACATATTGAAATAATATTTTTGATATTTTGTATCAAGTAGAATATATTATTAAATTATTCTTAATTGTTACTTTTTACCTTTTGTAATATAGCTTTGGGAAAAATTTCAATGTCCTGTGTGACTCACATCATATTTCTGTTGGACATTGCTGCAGTGGAAGCAAATTATGGTAGCACAGAATATGTAGAAAATTTGGAGGTAAGACACATTTAAACTTGGGCTCTTACCTTTTGTATCTGTGTGACCATGAACAATTCACTTAAACTCTCTAAATGCTAATTTTTATGGAAATTGAGGTAAAATGTAGAAAAAACAAAATTGTTTTAAGGCTTAAATAAAATACTTTATGAAAAGGCCTTTAGAAATCTCCAAAGTACTGGGCAAGTGCGAGTTATTTTCCGATGTTTTTATTTTAGTCAAGTGTACATTTGATTTATAAGCAAAATAAAGGTTTAGAAATAATCATGCTTTTATTTAATCACTGTGAATAGCAAGGTTGGCCCTAACCTGTAAACCTACACCATGAAGTTTCCAGAATGCCAAGAGGCTATTTCATAGCAGACATTCAAAGTGATGATTTTTAAGGTAGGGAAAATCTAGTTCTTTAATATTTGGGCCACCCTAGTGGTTGATATTAGCCGTCTAAAGCTGTTGCCTGCAATCCACTTTAGTAAAGTTATTTTATTAGTGAGTTGGGAAGAAAAATAGCAAAGTAGTGTACCAGGCAATTGTGGGTTTGCTTTAGATGCCAAGGTGAATCAGGTCCTATTTTCTTTTTATACCAGAGAGAGAACTGTTATGTGCAGTAAATAAAATTACATAGTGGTTTTATTCATTTTATTTAACAGATTAATCTCCACTGGAAGCATGGGCTGGTGAAATGCTTGTGTGGATTGGAAAATTTTGAAAAAAGTTTACAAGGCTGTCCTAAATATTAAAAGAGTTGACTCCAAAAATAACTTCTGGGCAGCCTGCATTTTACAGAAAGCTCCACTTTAAAAGTGATTTGAAAATAGCCAGCTCCATTGTATATTTGGATCATTTAGTTTATGTTAGTTATATTGTCTCAGTTAATCAATGAGATGCCAATAAATTGATTTAAGTAACCTTTTTTTTGCATTGCAAAACCTCAATTAACAACAGTAAAAAAATATATTGAACAACTTTATTTAAACCAGTTTCATTATTGAATGCATCCTACAGTAAGTCCTTGAGCCTTGTCAGATGTTTACCATTGTAGACTGAAATTATTTACTAAAGAAAAAGAACTCACCCTTCTTGGCTTAGACTGTATCTTATGTGTGCTCCTATTCTCCTGGAATTATTAACTGTTATCAATTATAAAGTTCACAACCAATATTCTTCTACAGTTATACCCTTGTCTATTTTATCATGTTTTTTAATGATTCTGAGGCACAAATTGATTGGATTTACACTATCTCATCAAGTAACTCCCTTGCTCTTTTGGTAGTATTGTAAACATAATCTTTGACCATTCAGTTCTAGTGTCTTAGAACATCACAGACTCCTGGGACAGCCAGAGGCTAACTCATTATCATCCTCTTTTCTGCCCTTTATCCTTAGTCACCTTAGATTAATTACATAAACACATATTTTTGTACCTTACCTAGTTTTCTGCCTAATGTCATTCTTAATATGGTTTCTAGGTTAAGCATATGTGCTGACTCTGTAACTTGTGAATGATAACAATTTTGGGAATTAACACCATAAGAAGAAGGAAAAAGTTCACAAAGTTAATAAGATAAATTAAAAAGTTCACTTTTTTAAAGGCATCCTTTAGGAAGAAAAATATAAAACTTCTGGAGAAAGCTTAACAGTAATGCTAATAGTGAACATTACTATTATTATATAAACTTTATAGGCTCTCTGTATGTAATTCAAAGAAATTAATAAATGTGAAAGCCCCATTGCTCTGTGGGAGGATCCATTCATTAATCACGTATCAAGGATGACAGAGGTTCCATCTTTATATGTGCTTCTACAATGCTAGACCTTAGGAAGGGAAGATAGTGATCCTGCACTGGGTTTTTCAACCACCTTAAACTGATGTACAATTCTACTCATATTTTGTTGGTCAATGCAAGTCACATGGCCACATACAACTTCAAAGAGAAACAAAGCGAAATTCTACCTGTGTCCAGAATGAGAACTAGAACCATTGTGAACAGTCCTAATGAACTCCACACACATCAAAGATATGCTGCTGAAGTGATTTTGTTCTAGTCTGTGAGTTATGTGAACATAATTTAATATTATATATTTTAAGCTTAAGTTGCCCAGTAACCACATTCTAATTCCTATTTTACTTGTAATAATCTATACTTTCTCTTTAGGAATAAACTGCCTTAAGAAAATTTATCCCATAATTTGGAGTTCAATAATAAACATTTATCTTTAAAATCCCTTTCCATTTTTTCTCATTAGGTTATTGAACCAGAGACTCAAGGATCCTTGTAATAATAAATGATACTTTCTTTCCTCCCTGAATATCCTTTCCAAATAGATTTCCATCATTTGAAATACCCTTCAGATTAGACTCTTGCACTTCAAGTAAATCATAAATATAATTGTAGAAATGAAGACTTTCAGTCCCCCTCCTTAATGCCTTTACTCTGTTTCACATACAAGCAGTAGATAAGTAATTACCTTTTTTCTTTAAAGTTATGTGTTATCTTTCTTGAAACTGCTGCGTAAGGTGTATAGATATTTTTGTGAGTGATATTTAGAAATGATGATAACTTCAAATCTTTCCATTTTCAGTGTATTTTTATTCACTTGCTTAATATTTTCTTGCCTCATCACATTCAAAGTGTTTTACATGCTAGAAAGTTTGGAATGCATTGTGGAGTCTTTCTCTTCACCTTCCCACAATCAAATCATAAAATATTTTGTGTCTTCTATTTGTTTATATATTATATTTATTTTATTTAAATCTTAGAGAATATGAACTTAACATTAGGGCAATGACTAGAATGGTTATAGAATAAATAATTCAAAAAATAAATATTAAAGTCCTTTAAGAATAAACTTTGTTCCTTGGTGTGGTAAAACACTGAAAACCATTCAAGTTATTCTTTATGATGTCAATATAATTTTTTTTAAAAAGAAAGATAAATGTGAAATAAAAACAACCAAATTAAATTCTTTTAAATATTACTTCTTGCAACCAATTTCTTAGCATTTATTCTGTTTTCAGATTTTTAAAATTTTTTGATAAAAAATAGGGTTAATTTGATAAAAATGTTTTATTCTTTGCCTATTGCTGGCTGATTAGAGCTTTTTTCTACCCAAAAATTATTTTAAAAGTGATGTGACCACCACCAAATTTTAAAAACAAACTTTATTTAATGACATTTTAAAATATAGACACATTATTTTTATATTATTCTAAAATGTGATCAAAAATACATGTGAAAACATTATGTTGATGGCATATATCTTAACTGCTACAAATAAAACTAGTTATTTAGCCTGACACTAAATTTCAAGAAAAAAAATATATAAGCATTTAATAGAATGTGAAAGCATTGAATTTTTTTAAAAAAATTTGTATTACTTTGAAAACATTCTAAAACTTATCTTTGTTTATATTAATATATTTATTGAAAATAATAAGATGTCTACATTAAACCAAGTCTTCAAAGCTGCAATTATTTTCATACTTCCTTTCATATTTAACTATTCCCCTCCCACACACACACATACACCTAAAAAGTCTGGGAATGATAATGGCCCTCTAAAGATACACTTGTGAAACTTAGAGAGCTTCCATGATATTTTATTAAGGCACATGAGTAAAAATGACTAAAAAAGACAAGTTCTACCTAAAGGCAACATATCATTTTAGAACTGGAAGCTGTAGCAGTATCGTCAAAAAATAAAAACTGAATATATTCAACAAAAAATTTTCATCAAAATGTGTTTTTTTTCAATATACTCTATTCCATTCTGCTGAATAAAATATAATTCAAAAAAAATAAACACTGCTATCTATAACAGTATCCATTCCTTATGACATGGTGGCCATGTACAGTGGTATCTTGAGATACAAACAGACCAGCATACGAATTTTTAAGATATGAGCTGCAACTCGGTCCGTATTTTTGTTTGAGATCCAAGCGAAATTCCAAGATACGAGTCATGATTCAGGAAGCTGTTGCTAGTTGGCGTGTTGGTGCATGGGTCCAGTATTGGCAGTTTGATATATGAGTTGACTGACTTACGAGCTCAGTTACATAATGAATTAAATTCATATCTCAAGGTAGCATTGTATTAAGAATTAGGCTTACATTATCTTTCTTTTTTTCAATTTGGCAGTTTATTTTTAAATTTTTTAATTAATTTTAATTTATTCTGTTAAAATGGATTCAAGTTTCCCACTCAATAAAACACCCTCACCCCCTACCCACTTGTCCCCCATTACAACCTCTTTATACCCTTCCCCCTAACCCCCGACACCCCTTCCCTCTGGGATTTCTTGTCTATGTGTTATGTGTGTGTGTGTGTGTATAATTTCACCAATCACTTCATCTTCTCTAATCCCAGCCTCTCATCCCCTTTCCCTCTGACAGATGTCCCTCTACTTACTGTGAACCCACCTCTGCTTCTATTCTGCTCCTCAGTTCACCGTGTTCAGTAGAGTCTACATATAAGTGAGATCATATGATATTTGTCTGTCTCTGCCTGGCTTATTTCACTTAACATAATAATCTCCTGGTCCATCCATGCCATTGCAAAAGGTAAGATTTCCTTTTTTTGACAGCAAAATAGTATTCCATTGACTGTATGTACCACTTTTTTTTTTTTCATTTTTTTAAAGAGGAGAGAGAGACAGAGAGGGAGAGAGAGGCGAGAGAGACAGAGAGAGAGAAGGGGGGAGGAGCCGGAAGCATCAACTCCCATATGCGCCCTGACCAGGCAAGCCCAGGGCCTCGAACCAGCGACCTCAACATTTCCAGGCCGACACCCCATCCACTGCGCCACCACAGGTCAGGCAAGACCACTACTTTTTAATCCATTTGTCCACTGACAGACACTAGGGCTGTTTCCAGATCTTGGCTATTTTAAACAGTACTACAATAAACATGGGGGTACATATCTTTTTTTGAATTAGTTATTTGGTATTCTTAGGGTATTCCTAAAAGTAGGATATCTGGATCAAAAGGCGGTTCCATTTATAATCTTTTGAGGAAATGCCATACTGTTTTCCACAGTGGCTGCACAAGTCTACATTCCCACCAGCAGTGCAGGAGAATTCCTACACCCTTTCCAGCACTTACTGTGTGTTGATTTGTTAATGAGAGCCACTCTCACAGGTGTGAGTTGGTATCTCATTGTAGTTTTAATTTGTATTTCTCTGATGATTAGTGATGCTGAACATTTTTTTATATCCTTATTGGCATATAAAATGTATGTCCTCTTTGCAGAAATGTGTATTCCATTCCTTTCCCCACTTTTTAACTGAATTGTTTACTTTCTTGATGTTGAATTTTAGAAGTTCATTATAATTTTTTTTTTCAGAGACAGAGTGAGAGTCAGAGAGAGAGATAGATAGGGACAGACGGACAGGAAGGCAGAGAGATGAGAAGCACCAATCATCAGTTTTTTGTTGTGACACCATAGTTGTTCATTGATTGCTTTCTCATATGTGCCTTGACTGTGGGGCTACAGCAGACCAAGTAACCCCTTGCTCGAGCCAGTGACTTTGGATCCAACCTGATGAGCTTTGCTAAAACCAGATGAGCCCGCACTCAAGCTGACAACCTCAGAGTCTCGAACCTGGGTCCTCTGCATCTCAGTTCGATGCTCTATCCACTGCGCCACCGCCTAGTCAGGCTAGGAGTTCTTTATAATTTTTTGTTATTAATCCCTTATCAGACATATTGGTGAATATGTTCACCAATTGTGTGGATTATCTTTTTATTTAGTTGTGTGTTTTGCTGTGCAAAAGTGTTTTAGTTTGATATAATCCCATTTGTTTATTTTGTCCTTTATTTCACTTGCCAGTTGAGATAAATCTGCAGAAATATTGCTACAAGAAATATTGAAGTATTTACTGCCTATGTTTTCTTCTAAGATGTTTATGGTTTCACAATTTACATTTAAGTGTTTTTATTCATTTTGAGTTCATTTTTTTGAATGATGTAAGTTGGTGATCTAATTTCTTTTTTTTTTTTTTTGCATGTACCTGTCCAATTTTCTCAAGATTTCAGAGATAAAAGACATTAAGATAAACTATCAAATACTTGGGTTCTTTCTTGTGTGATTTCACCTCCTTTGTCAAATATCAATTGATTATAAAAGCATGGCTTTATTTCTGTTTTGTTCCAATGATTTGTATGCCTGTTCTTATGCTAATACCAAGCTGTTTTGAGTGCAATGGCCTTGTAGTATAACTTGATATCAGGAAGTGTGATACCTCCCACTTTATTCTTCATTTTCAAGATTGCTGAGGCTATTTATGTTCTTTTTGGTTCCATATGAATTTTTGGAATATTTTTTCTATATATTTGAAGTATGCCATTGATACATTAATAAAAATTACTGCTTACTTGCACATGAATATAGGGCAAAGCCACTTTCTGATTTGTATTAAAATTACTATTGTAGCAATGGAAAGATGACCAATTCATCAATTAAATATGATTCTTGACTCACTAGCAAAAGAACAGTATATATGAAACTGATATAAGTATTTAATTTAGCAACAAATTGAATAAGGAGAAGAATATGTTGGACAAGAGATGTTAGCTCCTGGAAGTCAAAGTAATGACACTGTGAGAGATAGTTCTGCTCTCTGCTCTTGAAATTTCAACAAATTGAACAACTATAATGCAACAAAGAAACTGCAGCTGGGCTTGCAGGTGTGCCTGAAAGATCCATGCACCAAATGAACTAAAGATGAGAAGGGTTGAGAAAAGAAGCAGAAGCTAAAATGCACTTGTGGTCTGCTCAGGAAAGAAGCTGGATGATTGATTTTTTTTTCTCTGCCAGGGCTATGGGAAGGAAGAAAGTTTAGGCTATCTGGTGTGTGTCTGCTGGGAAAATAGAAAAGGAAGCCTGGAGTGACTGGGTCTCATGCTTGGAGGAGTAGAGAAATTGAAGGGCATATGAGTAGACACTAAATCAAAGCAGCATTAGAGATCAGGATCAAGAGCAGTGTTCCCATGGTTTGCTCACAGCCCACACTAAGCAAAGAAACAGAGAAAACCAAAGTGTGGCCCAGCAGCCTTTCAGATTCTGTGTCTATCACCCCACGGTACAGAGATTGGCAGAGACAGACAACACAGTTTACTCTTCAGAACCTCTTTCTCCCCCTAGAGAACAGAAGTATACTGTGTTGGGTTCCCTAGACTGTTGAAATGCATGAAGGAGCGCCCAGAGGTCTGAGATTGCCATTGCTAAAGCCATGAAGTTGTGAAGGCTTCAAAACACACCCCACCCACCAACACAACTTCAGACCCACCTACATCATTAAGACAGCAAAATCTCAGCAGAGGTCAGCCCAGAAATTGCACAGAACTAAAACTTGTAATACAGTGACACTTACTGGAAGAAACAGTATTTTCTCAAAACTAATTTTTTTTCATTAACTTTTTTCTTTTTTCCCTTTTTTCTGTTTTTCTCTTCTAAATTTTTATATTTTATATTTTATATTCTTATTGTTTGTGGGTGTTATGTTTGGTTTTTATTTTTGTTTTTTGGTCTTTGGTCTTCATTTTCTGTAGTTTTTCTTTTTACTTGTAATTATTTTAAATTTTTTTATATTTTTATTGTATTTTTTAATTTTTATTTTTTGCTTTTTTAGTTTGGTTTTTTTGGTTACAATTCTTAACAGTACTATTCTCAAAAGCCATCAAGAAAGAAGAAATCAAATACCATGGCTACACAGACAGACAAGTAATTTAGAAAGAAAATGATAAATCTTCAGAATGAAATCTCAATCACATGAAAATCTTGGAGTTAAATCATAGAGATTTTAAAATTGAAGTTTTGAAAATACTTAATGAGATTCAAGAAAAATTGAGAGGTAATTTAATGATCTCAAAAACAAATTATTAAAGAAAATAAGTACTTCACCAAGCAGATTGAAATTTTAAAACAAAGACAATAAATTTAGCACATGAACGGAAAACAAAGGTAGCAAGTTTAGGTAATAGAACAAGCTAGATAGAATAGAGAATAAGTGACATTGAAGAAAGGCAACTAGAGATACTACAGAGAGAAGAAGAGAGAGACTCACAAGTTTTACAAAATAAGAGAGCTCTACAAGAATTGTCTGACTCCATCAGAAAGAGCAATATAAGAATAATGGACATATCAGAAGAAGAAAAAAAGAAGAAGGGAATGAAAAGCCTATTCAAACAAGTAATTGATGAGAACTTCTCAATCCCGTGGAAGGAGTTAGGTCTTTGAATTGAAAAAGCAAACAGAATGCAAATTTATCTTAACCAAAACAGAGATTCTCCAAGGCACATCATAAAATTGTCAAAATTCAATGACAAAGAAAGAATTCTCAAGGCAGCCAGGGAAAAGAAGACCATAACATATAATGGAATGTCCATTAGGTTATGATCAGACTTCTCAGCAGAAATTTTACAGGCCAGAATAGAGTGGACCCAAGCATTTAAAGTACTGAGAGAGGAATTACCAGCCAAGAACACTATATCCATCAAAGCTATTCTTCTAATATGAAGAAGAAATAAAAACTTTGCAGACATACAGAAGCTGAGGGAATTTATCATCAGAAAAAAACCCACTGCAGAAAACACACAAGGGGATTATTCAACCAGACACAAAGAACAAAACAAATCAAAACTACAAGTAAAAGCTCTGACAAAGTCAAAATAAAAACAAAGGTTATCTGTGACAACAATAACATAAATATAGAGAGGATAAAGTTCTGCAGAAGCAAAGGAGGATGTAGTGATGAAGCACTCATAAGACAAAGAACTCTTGTACATATGAACATTTTTTTCAATAAATTAATGGTAACTACCCATGAAAAAGCCATTACTATAACTCAAAGCTTAAAAAAAGAAGAATCAGGGAAAAGAAGTAGGGAATACCACTACAAAAAATAAAATAAAATAAAAATGGAAAGAAACACAAAAGAGAAGAACCAAATGAGACACAGAGCTACCAAGAAGCAAAACATAAAATGGCTATAAGAAATTCTCAAAAGTCAATAATTACCCTAAATGGAAATGGATTGAACTCACCAATAAAGAGAAACAGAGTAGCAGATTGGATCAAAGAGAAAAACCCAACTGTATGCTGCCTTCAAGTGATATTTCTAAGCTGCAAGCACAAAAATAGACTCAAAATGAAAGGTTAGAAAACAGTTTCCAGGCAAATGATAGGTAAATAAAAGCAGGTGAAGCCATACTAATATCTGACAATGTAAACTTCAAGGGGAAAAAAAGGTAACAACAGACAAACATGGACATTTTGTAATAATAAAAGTTTATTGTATCAAGAAGATATAACACTTCTTAATATATCATATATGCACTGAATCAAGGAGCAACAAATATTTATATGATATCTATTAACTGATCTAAAAATAGAAAGAGACAAAAACACAATTATAATTTGAGATCTCTACACACCATTAATGGCTTTAGATAGATCATCCAAACAGAAAATTAATAAAGAAATATTAGCCTTAAATGACACAATAGACCAAATGGACATAATATACATTAACAGGATATTTAATCCCAGAATATTAGATTACACATTCTTTTCCAGTATGCATGGAACGGTCTCAAAGATAGACCATATTTTGGGCCACAGAACTAACATCAACAAATTCAGGAAGATTGAAATTATACCAAGCATATTTAGTGACCATAAGCCTTTGAAATTAGTATTCAACTGAAAAAAGGAAGTGAAAACCCCCACAAAAATGCGGAAATTAAACATCCTTCTATAAAATGACTAGGTCAAAGAAGAAATAAAAGCAAAGATCAAAAGGTATATGCAGCCTGACCGGGCAGTGATGCAGTGGATAGAGTGTCGGACTGGGATGTAGAGGACCCAGGTTCGAGACCCCCAAGGTCACCAGCTTGAGCACGGACTCATCTGGTTTGAGCAAAGCTCATCAGCTTGGACCAAAGGTTGCTGGCTCGAGCAAGGGGTTACTCAGTCTGCTGAAGGCCCACGGTCAAGGCACATATGAGAAAGCAATCAATGAACAACTAAGATGTCGCAAGAAAAAACTAATGATTGATGATGCTTCTCATCTTTCTTTGTTCCTGTATGTCTGTCCTTATCTATCCCTCTCTCTGACTCTCTGTCTCTGTAAAAAAAAAAAAAAAAAAAAAAGTATATAAGGTATATACAGGCCCTGGCCAGTTAGCTCAGTGGTAGAACATTGGCCCACTATGTTGAAGCCCCAGGTCCAATTCACATTCAGGGACCACAAGATAAGCCACCATTGGCTTCGCCATCCCTCCCCCTTTTCTCTCTCTCTCTCTTCCCCTCGCATAGCCGTGGCTCACATGGTTCCAACAAAGTTGGCTGTGATCACTCAATATGACTCCATTGCCTCACTCTGGCACTAAATAGTTTAGTTGCAGGGCAATAAAACAGTGGCCCCAGATGGGCAGAGCATTATGCCAGCAGGGGATTTGCTGGATAGATCCCCTTCAGGGGGCATGTGGTAGTCTATCTCACTGCCTCCCTACCTCTCATTTAATAAGAAGAAGAAGGATACATGAAGACAATTGAAAATGACATATCAAAATTACTGAGATGCAGCAAAAGCAGTTATAAGAAGAAAGTTTACATTATTAAGGCTTATATCAAGAAAGAAGAGAGATCCCAAGTAAACAACCTAACATTACATCTTAAAGAACTAGAAAAAGAACAAAGGCTACCCAAAGTCAGCAGAAGAAAGAAAATAGTAAAAATTAGAACAGAACTAAATGAAATAGAGAACAAAAAAATATATAGAAAAAATAAATACAACAAATAGCTAGTTCTTTGAAAAGATTAATAAAATTGACAAACCACTGACTCACTAAGGAAAAAAGAGGAAAAACTCATATAAATGAAATCTGAAATGAAATTTGAGCAGTTATTACAGACATTATATATACATAAAGGATCATAGTAGAATACTATGAAAGATTATATGCCACCAAATTCAACAATGTAGAGGGAATGGAGAAATTCCTAGAACTATATTATCTTTCTAGACTGAGTCACAAAGAAATAAAAAACCTAAATAGACCTATAAGAAGGGCAGAAATAGTAACAACTACCAAAAATCTCCCCCCCCAATAAAATTCCAGGATCAGATGATTACACTAGTGAATTCTACCAAACACTTAAAAAGATTTGGCTCCTCTCCTTTTTAAAGTCTTTCAAAAAATAGTAGAAGTAATACTCCGTAAAACATTTTATGAGGCCAACATAATCCTCATACCAAAACCTGGCAAGAACAGCACAAAAAATAGAACTACACACCAATATCTCTCTAATGAGCCCAGATGCAAAGATCCTAAACAAAATACTAGTCAGTTGAGTATAATGACACATTAAAAAAATAATACATCACAATCAAGTGAGATTCATTTCAAAAGAACAAAGATGGTTTATGATATGTAAATCAATCAGTGTAATACACCACATTGACCAGAAAAACCCCACACAATCATATGATTCTATCAATAGATGCAGAAAAGGCATTCTATAAAATACCATGCGTATTTATATTTAAAACACTCAATAAAATGGGTGTAGAAGGAATGTACCTCAACATAATAAAGGCCATATATGACAGGCCATCAGCTAATATCATACATAATGGTAAAAAAATAAATAAAAGGCTTTTCCTCTAAAATCAGGAACAAGACAAGGCTGCCCATTTTCTCTACCCCTATTCAACATAGTTCTGGAAGTTTTAGCTAGAGCAAGCAGGTAAGAGAAATAAATAAAAGGCATTCATATCAGAAAAGAAGTAAGGGCATCACTTCTTGCAAATGGCATGATCCTGTATATAGAAACCCCAAAAGACTCCACAAAAAAAACTATTAGAAACAATAAACTAATAAAGTAAAGTTGAAGGATACAAAAGCAATATACAAAAGAATATTGCTTTCCTATACACCAATGATGAAACATCAGAAAACAAACTCAGAAAAACAATACATTTTATAATTGCAACAAAAAAAAAATAAAATGCCTAGGAATAAACTTAACTAAGGATGTGAAGGGCCTTTATACTAAAAACTACAAAGCATTATTGAAAGAAACTAAAAAAGGCACAATGAGTTGGTAAAATATTCCATATTTATGGATTGGAAGAATTAACATAGTTAAAATGGCCATATTACCCAAAGCAATATACAAATTTAATGCAATCTCCATGAAAATCCCAATGTCAGTTTTTAAAGAAATAGAACAAAAACTCAACAGGTTGGTATAGAACCATTAAAAACAAACAAACCCCAAATATCCAAAGCAATCTTGAGGACAAAGAATAAAGCTAGAGTTAAAGAACTAAAGAGATCTTTGGAAGAAAAATGCAGGGTTTCCTTGAAATTGCATATCACTTTAAACTGCATACTCATTCATTAATTTCCTCCCTTAAGCAATAGTCCCGGTATATAAGTTTTAATATTATTAATCATTTCCTATAAGATATTATAAAGCATTATTATCTTCTTTCCCTATAGTTATATTGACTTCTTCTCCCCACAGAGATAGTTGGGCAATAATATATACAAACACAGTTATTTTTAAACAAAAACATATTTGCCTTCTCACTCTAGTCTATCTAGTATATTGTAATTTCAAAAAGCCTGAATTAAAGCTCAATAAACTGAAAGACACCAAACTTTTAAAATCCAGAAAAAATGTAATTTTCTTTACACTGTTCCTTTTATTTTAAAAACAGAGATGATAATTTTTAATCGTTAATGGAGCCGTATCTAGCAGATAAATGCCTTCAATAATCTGATTCAGACTTATTGCTTCATCTTGTCTCCTTCACATAGCTTGTATAATGGTTAGAGGAAAAAAATTGTTTCCTTCCATGAAGCATGAATAGGCTTTTCAATTTGGTTTTCTTTTCCTGATAACACTCATCTCCAGGCTGAACTGAAACAGTTTTATTTCCTTTTTGAAGCCATGTATTTGAAAATTATTGGTTTCAATTGCAATACAAATTTAGGCAAGGGCTGATGGTATCTGCAATGTAATGAATATCCTCTCGAATTTTAACAGTATATATTCCTAACAGAAATAAACAGGGACTTCTTTTTTAATCAGTGGCATTGCTTTCAGACCCAAGAGGGTAAGAGTACATAATAATTATTATCTGATAGGCACTCCCTTATTCTTTATGGTAAAAAAAGGGGGAAAAAGCCACTAGAAATGGTAAATTATCTTTTTCATCACTTATCACCTTCTGAGCACTTGTTTTTATTACTCCTTTAAACTGGGATTACAAGTGATGAATCTCAGTGCCAGTGATGAAATAGTGATGAAATAATCTTTTCTCATAGCTCCATACTTCATTCATTGCACATCACAACTATGGTCAATAGAATTTACTCAAGAGCTAAATGAGAACAGAGAGAAGGAGAGATCTCTTATGACATCAGGTAATGCAAGACAGACCTCTGGGTCCCTGCCTTGTGTCCTCAAGCTTCTCCTCTGACTTCAGCCCCAGCTGTGATAGACAGTATCATACAAGTGCCCAGTGACAGCCACTCAACTTACACAAGCTCTTTATATACTTCTTGTCCAAAACATTCTCCAGTACCATGAAGGCCACTAGCCCCACATGCTAGCACAGTCCAGAAGTACTGGGCTAGTACTGACAGTGACAACCCCTTATAGTGAGGAGCAGGAGCTAGTGGGTAAGTGCTTCTACTTCAGGTCCCTTGAGTTGACAATTTGAGGCATTCAGGTGGACATTCTATCTCCTTCTCAACAGAACCTGCGGTGGCACAAATGAAAGCAGCTACTTCAATTATGTGTCTACTTGTTAACTTTCATTACATCTTGTCTCATCTGACCCACACTTTCTCCTGCTTCCTGGATCATCTCCAATCCAAACTACAGGCATCCACATCCTTGTTTCAGGCTCCACCTTCAAGGGAGCACATACTTGGACAGATAACTTTATTAACTACTTGCTATTATTACTGTAGAAAAAGGATCAGCACACTTTTTTTCTGAAGGGGCATATTGCAATTCATATGGTCTTTGTTGCTGCTACTCAATTCTGCCATTTTAGAAAGAATTGAGCCATTGACATTAAATAATGAATGAGCATAATCATATTTCCAATAAAACTTTAATCACAAAAATTGGTATGCACCGGATTTGTCCTATGAGGCCATGGATTGCTTTCTCCATGACTTTCTTAATTCTTTTTGTACTTCATTACAATATGCTTATATCTCTATGAGTTTAAGCATTCTAATTATAATGATTGATGAAATTAATAATTGCCTCATATTAAAATTATTACATACAGCCCTAACTGGAGAGCTCAGTTGTTTATTGTTCTCCCCACATGACATTGCAATTTGGATTCTCAGGCACATATGAGAATCAACCAAAGATGGCATGAATGGGTGAAACTGTGGACAGATGTTTCTCTCTCTGTGTGCCCCTCTTCCCTTTTCTCTCTCTAAATATCAATCAATAAAAATATATATTAAAATTATTACATATAAGGCACTATTCCCAGTAGATATTTATACATATTATTGTTTGTTAGTTCTAATATTTTAATTTACTTTATGAAAAAGCTGAAGCTTAGTAAACTGTGTCACCATTCATGTTGTTCACCAATTAGTGGTGGTTCTCTGACTTCCAAGTGCAAGGTTGCATTGTACTCCCTGGTTCTCTTTCTAGTAGAGTAAGGCTATCTAATTTTTCTGAGCAGTGCATTATAAGATTTAATTGGTGCCAAATAACCCTCCAAAGCTGTTTGTCCCTTTGCTATATTATTGACAAGTTCCAGATTGTGAGTCCCAGCTAGAGGACAAGATAAGGCAGCAATCATACAGTGAACATGTAACATGAGGGAAAAATATATATCTGAGATTTTAAACTTTTTTTGATTGATTGACTTTACAGAGACAGAGAGAGGATGGTAAAGGGAAAGAAAGAGGATGGAGGTTGGAAAGGAGAGAGGAAAAGAGAGAGAAAAAGGTATTCATTTGTTGTTCCATTTAATTGTTCATTCATTGGTTGCTTCACATATGTGCCTTGACTGGGTATTGAACCTGCAACTTCAGGGTTTCAAAATGAAACTCTCTGACTGAGCTAGCTGGGCAGGGCCTATATCTGAGATTTTAAAAGTCATTTGTTATTATTATTGCACACCTTAGCCATCCTGACTAATACAGAAGATAAATAACTTGACCACTGTTTCAGCTACTAGGTGAAACAGACCAAATTTGAATATAGGTCTTCAGAATCCAAAACTTGATGTCTTTCCACAACACATCCCTCACTATGTGAAAGCCTTTAATTGCACATAAAAACCAACATATAAAGGCAAATACTCCCTGCCAAGAAGGTCATTATAATAAAGGCCATAGATCTCCATTTTAGCTCTGTAAAAACACAAAAAAATGATAAAAATATGAAAAAGAATCAGAGAAATCAAATATTGATTCCAGAAAAGGTCTCAAGTATATAAAATCTACATTCAGTGCTCTATCTTCTTCTTACTCTTACTCACAGTTCCTATAATAGAAAAGTTTTTGAGCATCTTTCCAGTCAAAATGATTTACCCTTCTCTGGTGACTACTCTCCATATCTCTGAAATAGGGTTGGGTAGCCCATACCATATGGCCAGACTATTTCTAATTCACCATAAAATGCACCCCTTATCCATAATGTGAAATTTTGCTACTCTTCCCAGGGAAACTAGAATTGGGGCTAATCTACTAAAGCTGATCTTTCTATGACTTTGAGCCCATGAGCTTAATATTCTGAGACTATAAAGTATAGGCTTTTATTTTGCCTTCTAAATTAAGGTCTTCAAAAAAGAGAACTATAAGCCTACGTGCCAAGATGAAGCAAGAGGAAAGACATACAGAGAAAGCCTTGAGAGTATCTGAGGTCTTGGTTCCAGGCATAGTTGTATTCCTGAAACTGGGGTTAATGGGATGTTTCTTAAGTCTGGTAATAAATGTTTTCGGTTTGCTTAAATTAGAGCAAAATTTTTCCTTTTATTTGCAATCAAAGAGCCCTAAAAATATATAACTTCCAGTCTATGATATTGTTGTGTTGGGTTGTTTTTTTTTTTGCAATTGCTGAAAAATATAATCTTAATAGAGGGGTTACATTTTCTAGTAAAAAATGATTGGTCATGATGACTACCTTGGAAAGACTTGGATAGAATAATTGTCTTAAGTACAGCAAGTCTTAGAATAATGTTGTTTCATTCAATACTTTTCCACTGTAACATTGATGAAAAAGATTGATCTCAGGCCAGGGGCACTGTCTGTGTAGAGTTTACATGTTCTCCTCATATCTGCATGGTTTTTCTCTGAGGACTCTTGTTTCTTCCCATATCCCACAGATCTGTACATGAGGTTGAATGGACATGTCTCCATTGTTCCAGTCTGAGTGAATGTAAAAATGGGTGTGAGTGAGCCCTGCAATGGAAAGTTGCCTTTGTCCAGAGTGGGTTTCTGCTTTGCTCCACGAGCTACCAGGAAAAGATCTCATCATTCATGATCCTGAACTAGAATAAACAAGTTGGAAAATAATGATCTTACTTTTTATATTTATCTTTATTAAATGTATGGAAAGCTCATATTTCAATGTTTCATATTAGAAAAACTTTGGGTCTTTATTTAGAAGTTTTGTGATGTTTTTGTAACTAAAACTATGCCATAAGACCTTCATATATGTTTACATCAATAAGACTGTGGCAAAAATTGGTTTTGTTATATATAATTTCACTTAAAGTAACAGTTTCCAAAAACCTATGGACAAAGGTAAGTGAAGACTAACAGTATTTTGTAGGAGAAGCATTAGAAATTAAATTTCACACCCCTGTATTTATTGCCACATTATTTATAATAGCTGAGATATAAAAACAGTATAGGTATTCATTGATAAATGAATGGGTGAAGGTGTGGCATATGTATACAATGGAATATTACTGAGAAATAAATAGTGAAAGCTTGTCATTTACAACATGGATGGATTTAGAGAGTATAAAAAAGACAAATACTGTATTATTTCATTCCATGCGAAATCTTAGGAAACAAAAAAAGCAAACAAAACAGACTTATAAACACAGAAAACAAACATATGGTTGCCAAGAAAGGAGGAGAGTAAGAAAATGAATGAAAAAAGGTAATAAATAAATAAATAAGACTTGAGTGAGTAGCAGCCTGGTGATACTTGAGTGCTGGGAGGGGAGATTTCTGGAGATGGAAGGGTCCTGGGCTCCAGGACCAAAGCCCCAGCCTGCTGCTAAAATTCTCAACAAAATATTAGTAATCCAGGTTCAGAAATACATGAAAAATATCATACATCATGATCAGGTTGGATTTATTCTGGGGAGACAAGGTTAGTACAATATTTGCAAATCAATCAATGTGATTAACAAAAGGAAGGATAAAAATCACATGATAATATCAGTAGATGCAGAAAGAGCATTTGATAAAATCCAGCACCCATTTATGATCAAAACTCTTAGCAAAGTGGGGATACAGGGATATATCTCAACATGATAAAGACCATATATAACAAACCCAAAGCCAACATCATAATGAATGTTCAATTTATAAATTCAATGCAATACCAATTAAAATACCAATGACATACTTTAAAGATATAGATCACATATTCCAAAAATTTATATGGAACCAAAGAGAACACAAATAGCTTCAGCAATCTTAAAAAAGAAGAATAAACGGGAAGGTATCACACTTCCTGATATCAAGCTATACTACAAGGCCATTGTACTCAAAACAACCTGGTACTGGCATAAGAGCAGGCACATAGATCAATGGAACAGAACGGAGAACCCAGAAATAAACCCACAGCTCTATGGACAACTGATATTTGACAAAAGATGTAAGGGCATACAATGGAGTAAAGACAGCCTCTTCAACAAATGGTGTTGGGAAAATTGGACAGCAACCTGCAAAAAAAATGAAACTAGACCACCAACTTACACCATTCACAAAAATAAACTCAAAATGAATAAAAGACTTAAATGTAAGGCGTGAAACCATAAGCATCGTAGAAGAAAACATAGGCAGTAAGTCTCTGACATCTCTTGCAGCAATATATTTGCTGATTTATCTCCATGGGCAAGTGAAATAAAAGACAGAATAAACAAATGGGACTATATCAAACTAAAAAGCTTTTGCATGGCCAAAGACAATAAGAACAGAATAAAAAGACAAACTATACAATGGGAGAACATATTTGACGGTACATCGGATAAGGGGTTAATAACCAAAATTTATAAAAAACTTGTAAATCTCAACACCAGAAAGAAAAACAGTCCAATCAAAAGATGGGCAAAAGAAATGAATAGACACTTCTCCAAAGAAGACATAGAGATGGCCAATAGGCAGATGAAAAAATGCTCAACATCACTAATCATTAGAGAAATGCAAATTAAAACCACAATGAGATATCACCTCACACCAGCCAGAATGCCGCTCATCAACAAAACAACACAGAATAAGTACTGGCGAGGATGTGGAGAAAAGGAAACCCTCCTGTAGGGAATGCAGACTGGTGCAGCCTCTGTGGAAAACAGTATGGAGATTCCTCAAAAAATTGAAAATTGAACTGCCTTTCAACCCAGCCATCCCACTTTTAGGAATATACCCCAAGGACACCATAGAACGGTTCCAGAAGGAGAAATGCACACCCATGTTTATAGCAGCATTGTTCACAATAGCGAAGATCTGGAAACAGCCCAAGTGTCCATCAGAGGACGAGTGGATTAAAAAGCTTTGGTACATATATACTATGGAATACTACTCAGCCATAAGAAATGATGACATCGGATCATTTACAATAACATGAATGGACCTTGCTAACATTATACGGAGTGAAATAAGTAAATCAGAAAAAACTAAGAACTATATGAACCCATGCATAGATGGGGCATAAAAATGAGACTCAGAGACATGGACAAGAATGCGATAGTAACAGGGAGTGGGGTGGAGGGGTGGGGAGGGGGCAAGGAAGGAAAGGGAAGGGATAGGGGGAGGGTAAGGGCACAAAGAAAACCAGATAGAAGGTGACAGAAGACAATTTGACTTTGGGTGAGGGGTATGCAGCATAATCAAAGGTCAAAATAATCTGGAAATGTTTTCTCGGAACATATGTACCCTGATTTATCAATGTCACTGCATAAAAATTAATAAAAATAAGATTAAAAAAAAGAATGTTCAAAAATTTAAAAAAAATCCCCTTAAGATCAGGAACAAGGTAGGGGTGCCCCCTTTCACCACTCTTATTCAACATAGTTCTGGAAGTCCTAGCCACAGAAATCAGACAAGAAGAAAAAATAAAAGGCATCCAAATTGAAAAAGATGAAGTAAAACTAGCATTATTTGCTAACAATATGATACTGTACATAAAAACCGTAAAGTCTCAGTCAAAAGCAACTGGACCTCATAAATGAATTCAGTAAGGTAGCAGGATATAAAATCAATATTCAGAAAACAGTGGCATTTTTATATACCAACAATGAACTGTCTGAAAAAGAAATTAAGAAAATTAATTCACTATTGCAACAAAAAAATATAAAGTACCTAGGAGTAAATTTGACCGAAGACATTAAAGACTTGTACTCAGAAAATTATAAAACATTGATAAATAATATCAAGGAAGATATAAGCAAGTGGAAGCATATACCACATTCATGGATAGGAAAAATAAACATCATTAAAATGTCTATATTACCCAAAGCAATCTATAAATTCAATGCAATTCTTATTAAAATACCAATGACATACTTCAAAGATATTGAACAAATATTTCAAAAATTTATATGGAACCGGCCCTGGCCGGTTGGCTCAGCGGTAGAGCGTCGGCCTGGAGTGCGGGGGACCCGGGTTGGATTCCCGGCCAGGGCACATAGGAGAAGCGCCCATTTGCTTCTCCACCCCCCCTACTCCTTCCTCTCTGTCTCTCTCTTCCCCTTCCGCAGCCAAGGCTCCATTGGAGCAAAGATGGCCCGGGCGCTGGGGATGGCTCCTTGGCCTCTGCCCCAGGCGCTAGAGTGGCTCTGGTCGCAGCAGAGTGATGCCGCGGAGGGGCAGAGCATCGCCCCCTGGTGGGCAGAGCGTCGCCCCTGGTGGGCGTGCCGGGTGGATCCCGGCCGGGCGCATGCGGGAGTCTGTCTGACTGTCTCTCCCCATTTCCGGCTTCAGAGAAATCCAAAAAAAAAAAAAAATTTTATATGGAACCAAAAAAGAACACGAATAGCCTCAGCAATCCTAAGAAAGAAGAATAAAGTGGGCAGTATCACACTTCCTGATATCAAGTTATAATACAAGGCCATTGTACTCAAAACAGCTTGGTACTGGCATAAGAACAGGCATACAGATCAATGGAACAGAATAGAAAACTCAGAGATAAACCCACACCTATATGGACAATTGATATTTGACGAAGGAAGGAAGAGCATACAATGGAGGAAAGACAGCCTCTTCAACAAATGGTGTTGGGAAAATTGGACTTGCAAAAAAAATAAAACTGGATCACCAAGTTACACCATTCACAAAAATAATCTCAAAATGGATAAAAGACTTAAATGTAAATTTGAAACTACAAACATCTTGGAGGAAAACATAGACAGTAAGCCTTCCAACATCTCTCACAGCAATATATTTGCTGATTTATCTCCATGTGCAAGTGAAATAAAAGACAGAATAAACACATGGGACTGTATCAAACTAAAAAGCTTTTGCACAGCTAAAGACAATAAGTACAGAATAAAAAGACAAACTACACAATGGGAGAATATATTCAACAATACGTCTGATAAGGGGTTAATAACCAAAATTTATAAAATACTTGTAAAACCCAACACCAGGAAGATAAAAAAATTCAATCAAAAAATGGGCAAAAGAAATGAATAGACACTTCTCCAAAGAGGACATACAGATGGCCAATAGGCATATGAAAAAATGCTCAACATCACTCATCATTAGAGAAATGCAAGTTAAAACCACAATGAGATATCACCTCATATCAGTCAGAATGACACTCATTAACTAAAGAACACAGACTAAGTGCTGGTAGGGATGTGGAGAAAAGGGAACCCTCCTGCACTGCTCGTGGGAATGCAGACTGGTGCAGCCGCTGTGGAAGACAGTATGGAGATTCCTCAAAAAATTTAAAATGGAACTGCCTTTGACCCAGTCATCCCACTTTTAGGAATATATCCTATCAATACCAGATCATTGATTCAAAAGAAGAAATGTACCCCCATCTTTACTGCACCATTATTTATAATAGCCAAGATCTGGAAACAGCCCAAGTGTCCTTTCAATGGATGAATGGATAAAAAAGCAGTGGTACATATACACAATGGAATACTATGTGGCTGTGAGGAAGAAGGAAATCTTACCTTTTGCGACAACATGAATGGACCTGGAAACTATCATGCTAAATGAAATAAGCCAGGCAGAGAAAGAAAAATATTATATGACCTCGCTCATTGAGGAATCCAATGAACAAAGTGAACTGAGGAATGGAACAAAGGCAGAGGTGGGATCAAAGGGACTAAAGAGAAAGAGGTCAAAGGGAAAGTAGAAGAGAAGATAGGATCAGAGAAGAGAAAGAGATTAGTAAAATTTTATATACATAACACAGCATTATAAAGAACAGGACAGCAAATCCTGAATGGAAGGGGGGAAGGCATGGGGGGGGGAGGGTCAAAATGGGGGGTCAAAGGGAACATGGGGGTTGGTGGGACACTTGAATCTATGTAAACACAATAAATTAAAATCATAAATAAAAAAATAAGACTTACAAACTTCCAGTTATTAAATAAATAAGTCATGGGAATGTAATGGACAGCATGAGTAATAATATTATAACTTTTTATGGTAATAGATGGTTACTAGATTTATCATAGTGGCCACATTGTAAGGTATATAAATGTTAAAACAGTATTTTGTACTCCTGAAACTAATATATCGTCATACAGAAAGTATTTTAGTCAAAAGATTTTAAAAATTAATTACTTTCTGATAGTAGAATTTGAGTATAAATTGAAATATTTTAATTATTTTTCTAATCTTTTCAAATTTTACTCACCCTCTTTCTCATGTCAGACTAATCTGAACACATCATGGGTTTCCCAAATCCAGGATTAGAAAATACATAATTGTTAATGACAACAGAAAAACTCAGAGTGAAAAGTTTGAATTGCACTATCATAAATTACCTTCTATTCATAAAAAAAGGAAGAGAATAATTAGTGTCTTGGTTTTCAAAATATGGTCAGTCCTCTTGATTAATCTTTCCAAAAAATATGTGCCAAAATGCAAAATATTCTTATTTTTTTGAAGTAATAAAGATAAATTATTCAAACTAAACAAATACCTCATTTTTTTTCTTATAGAAGGAAGTATATTATAGTCTATGGTAACATCAGCAGCAAATAATGTGATTCTATCCCTGCACAGACTAGTTCACGTTGCATCATTTGCTATTTACATAGAAGGGAAAAATGTTTCGTTTTCAAGAAAAAGATAAACAGCTACTTTAGAGATCAATCATTTAATCTTTTGGCTAAAGCCATAAACATAAAGCAAACAAAATATGTGGTCTGAATCAAAGTTTCCTAAAATTCAGAAGGCTAAACTGAATTAATGTGATATGTTGCCTCAGGAGTTGCAGCTGGCTGCTTTAGGATATACATAGATATATAGCTATATATCTCCTGGACTGTGATATAAAGTAAAATTTGAAAAAATAAGACATTGTTCATTGCATAAATATTCATAGTGTGGGAATTTTAGTATAACTTTTTTCAGAAGTACTAATGTTTATTTGGATTTAGCTTACTCTAAAATGATTGAAATTAGAAGACAAATTATAATTTTATATTATCTAGTCTGGTATTGAATCAGAGTGTCTTTATTCTTATTACTTATGTGCCTTTTTAATCCTATTTTGTAACTTAGTCCATACAACATTAGAAAAAAATCTTTGTAAATAGAAAGATTTCTGCAGAGATTTTATTTAAATAATTCAAAATTTATATTACAAGAATGTTTTATAGTCTAAAATGCATGCATAATCTGAGTTTTCACTTAAATATTGAAACATTTACAATAAGGTAAATCTTGATTGTTTAATGTTTAATATTCAGCAGGAATTAATTTTTTTACTATTATAAATGGTTAAAACATGACTACTATAGAACTAAAATTTTTAATTCATAAACTCACTTTAACATTCACACTGGAGAAAATTGTGAACACATTAAACTGCTTATGTAAGCTTTTTAAAGAACTAATTACAAAATTAAAAGCAAAATTTGCAGTGCCATTTGGATGGCTAATTTATCTAAAATACAATAACTATAAAACCAGGTAGAAGGTCATACTTATAATTTTTTTCTCAGTGAAATCTATAATAGATCTCTCCTATTTACAGAATTCAACATTTTTTCCCATTCTTATATGGTTATAAAAAAAGTACCCAAGAAAGACAAACTACAATTTCAATTACTTAATAAGATGGTGCATATGATACAAGTATAATGGTAAGTCTTGCCATTTCAAGGAGGAGAGGGAATAATTTCTTCTTTTACTCTAAACATCCAGAAGAGTGATCCTATTAATTCAAGTTCTCTTATCCTTCCAAAGAAAATCATCTAAATTTTATGTGGGTGTTTAAATAATTGCTTTGGGAAGTTTATATGGTAGTCAACAGGACAAGTGAAGAAGCAAAGGCAACGTTGAACATTTGGCATATATGCTAAATTAATAGGATAAAATACAAGCTCATTAATAGATAGAATATACTAAAGTTTTTTTAATTAGTCAGGTTTACTACAAATAGTCTGAACTTTCAAAAGAGAGAGAGAGAAAAAAAAAACAGGCCTGATCTGTGGTGGTGCAGTGGATAAAGCAACACATCAATCTGAAATGCTGAAGTTGCTGGTTTGAAACCCTGGGCTTGCCTGGTCAAGGCACATATGGAAATTGATGCTTCCTGCTCCTCCTCCCCTTCTCTCTCTCTCTCCTCTCTAAAATAATTTTTTTTAAAAAAGAGCAAAAAATATTTCTTTACAGGGTCATTGCATATTTTTTGAAGAAAATATATTTTCTCTTTGATGATTTAGAACTAATTCTTTTCTTATAACATTCTGAGTATTTCCCTGAATAGCACTTCTCTATAAAATATACATCCCTGGTTTCATCAACATTTATCTGCATAGAACTAACAAAGATAAGAATGTGGTGTTCAGCCTGACCTGTGGTGGCGCAGTGGATAAGGTGTGGACCTGAAATGCCGAAGTGGCCAGTTCGAGACCCTGGGCTTGCCTGGAAAAGGCACATATGGGAGTTGATGCTTTCTGCTCCTCCCACCTTCTCTCTCTCAGTCTCTTCTCTCTAAAATGAATAAATAAAATCTTTTAAAAAATGTGGTGTTCATATATCTTGACGGCATCCAGCCTAGAGGTTAACTGCTTTGAGCACAGGCAGATGGGACAAACCTGAGACCTGAAACCAGACCCACTCCTCTGACCTGCAACTTTGACACCAGAATGAGGCAGGTGAGAGAAGAAATGACCAACTTATGGATGCTGGAAAAAGATGCATCCTAAGACAAAACATATTAATGATATCTGGGAAATAATTGTATATTATGCACAGCAATCACTTAAGAAAACAGTCTGAAAAAAAGGGAGGTGCAACATGCAAGATGTCCTAAAAAACAGAGAAGCATCTTAAGTATCCAAGGCAAGCAAGCAGAAGGGATTGAAGAAGTCTGAGAGTAAATAACTGGGCCTTCATTTCAATACTAGGGTTCAGAGACTAATCTCTGAAGAGAGACAAGGGGACTCTAGTCATGGAGAATTAGAGGCACAGATATCACAAATGCAGGAAGAGTCAAGGGAACAAAGTGATACCCTAGAATGGGTCAGTGGTTCTAAAACTTTTTGAAGTTGGGACACATTTAAAATCGTACAAATAATTGTAGGCACACTATATACAAATTTCTGAGAAATATGTTATAATAATTAAGTCAAATATTAAAGAAAAAATAGATAAAGTTCAAGCATGCTTTTATGGTATTAAACAAAACAAATATGACTAAATTAAATTTATTCTGACATTAAAAAACATTTTTATGTTACTTTTTTTATGCTTTCTAGAATTCATAAAAAGAAGGGTTAAATTAAAAAAAACAGTTATCTTTTTATATATATAGATACATTCTTAGTAAGATTTAGTAAATTCAGCAGGTCCTGGCCCATATGTGTTATGTTTTTTCATTCTTGTGTTTATGAGAAACATGAGCCTTATGTGTCCTAGCAATATTTTCAATGTTTGGGCATATATTTGAAAGGCTAATTCTCATTTCCTCATCAATACATTGAAGAATTCCCCTTTTTTACTCTTAATTCTGTTGAGGGTATAAAATCTTAATTCACATAAATAGGATGTTGAAAATTGTAGTAAAATGTTCAAAGCTTTTTTTAGATATTGCCACATATTCTTCTTTTATAGAAATCCAAAAGGCTTCAAGAGATAATTCTTTATGTTTCATCATCAATCCACGATCAGTGGATATAGCTGCCAGTTCTTCTTCTGTTAATGTTAAACTAAAATCATTTGAAGCTTCCATGAATAGGTTTCTAATCCAATCATATTGTTCAGTGTTAAATGATGAAAAATAAGAGCCCAATTTTTCTTCTAAATTTATTAAATGTTCAACTATTATTGGAAGTATTTTATTTATGCAAGCGTTATTTACCGATGGAAACATTTCCAAATTACCCTCAACAGCTTTTCTTTTCTAAATCTGTAGTTTTCTCTGAAACGCTTTCATTTTGTCAGTGGATGTGAGAATATTTTCTTCTTTTCCCTTGCATGCTAGTATTCAAAATATTGAGCTACTGAAATATATCAGTCAAATACTGTAACCTGGCAATCCAAAATTCACACCAAAGGTTAAAAAAATGTAACTGTTTTATCTCTTCAAAAAACGCCAGAAGTTCTTGTTGTAGCTCCTGTACATGGGTAAGTACTTTTCCCCTTGACAACCACCTCATCTCAGGGTGTAAAAGCAGCCATCTATGTTGTGAATCCATATCAATACAAAGCTTTTCAAATAAACGTGATTTGACAAGTCTTGTTTTAATAAATTTTACCATCTGAACAACTTGATCTAAAACTTCCTTAATTTTTCTCCCAATGTTTTTGCCATCAAGGCCTCCCTATGAAGAAAGCAGTGAGTTACGATAACATTCCCATTTTGTTTTTTTACAAAAGGTATAAGACCTTTAACACAGCCTACCATAGAAGGGGCGGCATCTGTACAAATGCCTACACAGGACTTCCATGTTAACTGCCATTTATCAAGATAGTTATTCAAAATGTTAAAAATGTCTTCAGGCCCTGGCTGGTTGGCTCAGCGGTAGAGCGTCAGCCTGGCGTGCGGGGGACCCTGGTTCAATTCCCGGCCAGGGCACATAGGAGAAGTGCCCATTTGCTTCTCCACCCCCCCTCCTTCCTCTCTGTCTCTCTCTTCCCCTCCCGCAGCCAAGGCTCCATTGGAGCAAAAGATGGCCCAGGCGCTGGGGATGGCTCCTTGGCCTCTGCCCCAGGCGCTAGAGTGGCTCTGGTCACGGCAGAGCGACACCCCAGAGGGGCAGAGCGTCGCCCCTGGTGGGCGTGCTGGGTGGATCCCGGTCGGGCGCATGCGGGAGTCTGTCTGTCTCTCCCCGTTTCCAGCTTCAGAAAAATACAAAAAAAAAAAAATGTCTTCACCTTTTGTAGACACACCTAATTCTTTGAAAAAAGAAACTGATTTACTATGTGATCTTCATTAATAAAATGGGTGAATACTAAGAGCTGTGTCGCGTTGACTCATCAACTTGCAATGCAAAATTTGAATACTGAAGTTTATTACTGCATACATTCTTCTCGATATTAGAAGACATTTCTATAATATGTCTGTGAACTGTATCATTGGACAGAAGAATCTTGCTTATTTTCATTGCTGCTTGATTTCCTAGCATTGTCATAACCATTTTTTTGCATGCAGGCAAAATAAGTGACTCACCTAAAGCATGAGCTTTCTTATTTTTTTTCTATCAGTTCTGAGACTTGATAAGAAGCAATTTGAGCTTTATCAGAAATAGTCATTATACTTTTAAAAGAATTTGCCACTTTTGTTTGCTGTTCAGAAAATCTCTTGAAAAAATTTACAGATTTATCTTGTAAATTAGAGTGTATCATTTTAAAATGTTTACTCAATTTACTAGGAAGCAATGATTCATTTGCCATTTTACATCCACATACTAAACATAGCAGTAAAGGATGATCTTCACTTCTGGTCCAAGTGAAACCAAAGCTTAAATTACTTTCATTATATTTGCGAGTAGGCCACAATTTTGCTTTCTTACTTGCACTTAACTGTTGCTCACTTCCAGAATCAAATTCTTCAGTATCATGCTTCTTTTCGAGAAATCTATCCATTTTATTTGGGTGCATTTATCTAAAAATAATATAACGATGTGTTAATAATAAATATAATAATAATGTGTTAACAACAAGAGTGGTATTTCCATAATGAAATGGTATAATAGAATGGTATAATATATATAGGCTGTATATATTTATTTTGGTATCTGGGCACATGCCACGAACCAGCACAGCTAGTAATTGCAGGTCCCAAGTGGGTACGGTGCAGAATTAAGAAAACATGGAGTGGGGAGGACCCTGTAATTGCTCCTGGCAAGAACAAAGCATGCCCAAAAACTGCATCTTGCTTTATTTATAGGGCAAAGTGAGGCCATTAGCAAATCTTAACTTTACACCAAACAAAGGATAGAAGAAACTTGTCCCCAATCTTTACAGGGAACATGGGGGGTAGTGTAAACAGTCCAGCACCATAGTTTAACAGCCTTTTGCAACCTAATCAGGCATGTGAGGTGAGGGGTTGGGCAGACTCTCAATTTACAGCCAATTCCTCACACCTCCTCTGTCTCTGAAAAATCAAAACTCCAAAAACCCTGTTGGTTTTTTGGTACCCAACAAGCACCTATTTCTCTGGAATACCATAGGGCGTACCTGGAAATCTTCTAGGGTGCACCGGTGTGTCCTGGTGCACACTTTGAGAACAACTGCCCTAGGTACTAAAATTGAGATACTAGAATGACAAACTCGACCATTGTATTAAATAATTGATTGGTTATTGATAATTAACTTATGATAACTATGGTAAAATCTAAGATGAGCTCTTTCTAAAGTAATTTTTCTTTGGAACCGAGGCAGCCCTGAGCCTGAGGCTGTATATATAGGTCACATACCTTATCCCCTGGGGAAAAGCCTGCAGAGGAATGAGCAGGCAGCACTGGATACCAATGTCCTCAATGTGGTTGGGTTACCTTTTACCCTCATTAAAAACCTGAGCCTAATGTCTCACAAGTGCTATAAAGATTTCATCTACAACTCTGGTTTACAGGGAGATTTAAATGGGAGCTTGTAATTAAAGCTCCTTTCACAAAGTAGGAAAATAATAATGTGGATACTGAACTCTTTATATGATTATGATCCATATTTTCTAGACCTCTTCCATACCTACAGTCCTACAATCTGATTTCTACTTATACACTCTTTTACCCAGTGTGCACTACAAACCAGGATCAGGTGGAAACAAGAAGCAACTATATCTACCTCTATAAAATTAATTAATTAATTAAGCAAGTAAGTAAGTATGCTTGTAAAACTAACACTTATATATCTTTTGGAGACATACAAAGGCACAAAAGACCTAAACTCCAGTAAGCCTTTTTCTCTACTTTAGAAATCACCACAATCTGTCCAAGAGAAGTTGAGTTGTGGAGAGTCCCAGGATGCAGAACACTCATTGGCTATATGTGGCTCTTCCTCATCATCTCTGAGGAAGAGCTGACCATCACTGAAACAGTCACAACAATCTCCTAATCTGTGTGGCCAGATTAGGCAGTACATTATAGATTGAGCAGCAGGGAGCTATTTGGATGGTGTAGTTAGCAGTAGGGTAAAGACCAGGAGATGTCAACTTCTGGGGTTTTCAGCAAGAGACTCTGGGGATCCACCGGAAGCCCAGCTTGATGTTGCCTGCCACGGGCAATTTTATATCTTGAAGAGATAGTTTCCACATTGTGGTGCTGTGTAGAGTTATGTCTTCCCAATTCTCAGGAATCTGTGTATAACTGCAGCTCAGAGAACTCCATTTTTTAGTCTGACTCAAAGCTATATCAATCCCATTCACAGAAAAGCCTAAAGGATTAAGGGAAAGAATATTCAAGAGTAGCTCCTCAACTCTTTGTTTTCATCCCAACATTTTCTGTGTGGTAGATGCTTAAGAAACAACTGCTACAACAACAATGAACCATATTATTTTTCATTAATTCCAATTAAGCGATAAAGTATTTCTCTGCTATTTGAACCTTAGCTTGACCATATGACTTGCAGTGTTTAGTTAGGTCTTAACAGATGTGATTCAAGCAGAGGAATAAATAGGGCTTGTGACTTGGGACTGGCTCTTTATTGCTGGGAACTTTTGGTCACCATGTGAATTGGCCCAGGCTGGCCTCCTCCAGAATAACAGAACATGCAAAGAAAGGCCCCACTGTATCAGTTAAGGCCACAGACATAAGAGGGAAGCCCTCCTAGATGATGCAGCACCAGCCAAACCAGCCAGGTCAAAACTGCCCAGCTGATACACAAAATTTATGAGTGATAAAAAGTTGCTGTTTAAGCCACTAATGTTTGAGATGTTTTGTTATGCAACAAAAGTAAGCTGATAGCTTTCTTTCCTAGTTCCCATTTATAAAGCTGTAGAATAAAATTATGTTTAATAAGAACTAATTATATGAATAAGATCTTTAAAAGTGACACAGATTAATGTTTTGTTATTTTCTCAGTGAAAAGAAATCACATAAATTTTTTTTGTCCTGGTAAGTAAAAGAGACCAAGAATTATGTAGTAGCACAAATCTACCTATGAATATATTTGCATATGTATATTCAGTAATTACTGTTTCTTATATTTATTAGTATCATTAATTTCAGAGTGAAGCATTTGGGCAAGAGGACTGTTCACTTGTTTTTGCTTTTCAGATTACTCTTCTTGGGACATAATAACCAAGAGAAAACATTTCCTAGAAATAGGAAGGAGCATTTGTCCAACTGAATTTTGCTCCTGTTTCCACAGACACAATCACATGGATTATAATGTGACCAACTGTGCATTTGTAATGCAACAGCTTTAATTGTGCTTTGCTTTAATAACATGGACCAGTGACTCAGAGAAGAAATAATGTTCCCTCTTCCTGAGCAGGAGAGAGAATCAGAGAAGTAAGCTGAACAGTGTGGCTAGTAGTGATGCAATTGGATTCTGTTGCTCAAAATTAGAACATAGGGGTCCCTGGACAGTGGCTAAGTGGATAGAACATTGATCTGGCATATGGACTTCCCAGGGTTGATTCCTGGTCAGGGCACATAGGAAAAGTAACCATCTGCTTCTCTCCCCTTCCCTCTCCCCTTTCTCTCCCTCTTCCCTTCCAGCAGCCAGTGACTCGATTGGTTCAAGCCTGGCCCTGCTACTGAGGATAGTTCAGTTGGTCCAAGAAGCACTTGAGCATTGGTCCCAGACAGGGTTGCTAGATGGGTCCAGGTTGGGGTGCATACGGGAGCTTGCCTCACTACTTCCCCTCCTCACACCTAAAACAAAAAAAAATTAGAACGTAAAATCTGTGTTGAAAGGATGGAAGCTACGTTATTTGTGGCTATCTTTGCTCAGACTAGGTACATCCTTGGCTTTTTAGTCCACACCCACTGACAAACTGCTATAGAATTATGTGAGCTTGGCACACCAAACTGCCTAGTAATCCAAGATGCTATAAAAAATTAGCAGCCACATGGCAGTAGGCTCACTTCTCTTTACATTATCTAAGAGATATAGACCAAAATTAGAAAAATTGTTTTTTTAATTTTTACCCTAGAACAGTGATTTATTTAGTGACTCTAATCTGAAGACACTCACTTTTGAAATCAGCTGAGGAAACTGCAAAAGATTTCTCACACAGAAAGTTTTAGAAGCATTTGCATCAATAAAAGTGTCTCTTTCTAGTTTATGACTGAAAATCAAGTAATGATCAACAGTAGTATTGATTTCTTCCTACACATTCTTCCTTTGAATCACTAATTCATTAAAGAACCATTTGAGCTTATAAAGCCCACAGATTTCATGATCTTTAATCTTCAAGGAGGAAATATGAATCAGAGTTTTAAAAAATATTCTAATCTGGTGAGGAACTGATGTCACTTTAAGCAAAAATATCAATTACTTAAAACCAAGTCAATATAGATCAATTGATAAGAATGACTTGGAAATGTTTTTAAGTTGAACATATGTATATAAACATATGTGTATATACAATATCTATAATATTTTTGGCATCATTAGCCATTTTCAGAGTGAGAAATTTGGAGGAGAGGGAGAATATTATTTTATTTGCTTATTTATTAAGGTTTTCACTTAAAAAATGTTACCCAATAAACCTTTTCAATAGAAATGGGGAAAAACACCTAATGGGGTTTTGCTTCTGTTTCCTCCAACCAAAGAGCCAAATGATATTAAAGGTAGAGACATTGATTTTCAAAAGTCAACACAAATCTTTGCTAACTGTAAATATTCTATCCTATGATTTAGAAATAGAAAATAGTACTTCTTAATTTACTTTTTTCAGTCTTGCCTTAATCTTTTTCCTTGTCTTAAAATGTGATTCAGCAACTTCTCTCTCAACTTTATCCTTCTTTTTACTATATTGTGAGTTATACCGATGTTTTTGCGCAGCATAATTTTAAGCCTCTTCCTCAAAGTTTAAATATTTTTTTAACATGCAAATATTTAAATTGATAGTACTATGGACATGTTTTCAGTGAAATATAATTAATCAATAACAGCAAAAAGAAACAAAAATTTTACAAATGAGTAACATAATAGTAATTATTCAAAATTATGAGAATAATTATATACTTTGATTCACATGTTTTTTCTAGGAATTTGTTAAAGATAATTACTAAAGGATTAGAAAAAAATAAGACATAAATGTCATAAGATCTAAGTGTTCTTTACAACATTCTCTAATATAACAAAAATATGTATATATCCCAAACGTATAAAAATTGGAATATATGATTGAGTAGATTCTGATATATGACAGACTGGTACTCAGTGATTAAAATATAAGTCTGAAGAATGCATGTAAAATGTTTACATTATAATATGAAAATAAAAATCAAATTTCTGTGAAGCATGTGCACAATGTTTACATGTTTGTCAAATTATGTGTGTATATCTTCACAAACTGGAAACAATTTGGGAACATGAATCAGAACAGAGGAATGAGATTTTGAAAGATCATTTCTTTTAAAATTTGTCTTACTGTTGTAATAGTTGACCCTTTTACCTACTTCTGCTAATTAAGTAATATTTTAATTCAGGTAAGAGTAACCAGTAAAAATCTCAGTCCATAAGCTTTCCTGTTCAATAAATATAAAGTTTTTTTTTTCTATATGAAAATCAAGTTCTCAATCAGTCCTGTGTATTTTCTATGCCTTGGCAGAATCCCACCCTTGCTCATCCCTGTTTTTCAGTCCTAGATCATCACTCCCTCCTTCCTCATTCGTGATTCATTAGTGTCCTCAATCAGCTGTTCTTTTTAAAATGTTCATGCCACTCTCAGGAATGTGGGAGGCTGCCTACAACCTCCAATCTCATCTGAGTTGTAGTTTATATTCTGATTCCTTTCCCCTGCAGGCACACAGAATCATTCTGATCCAGAATGGAGCTGTCAAATCTCTGGGAGGCTGCAGTTTGTCCACCTTACTTTCTACCTAACACTCTAAATTCTTGATTTCCACATGCCTCCCCCACACACATACCAACTTTCACTTTGAAACTGGTAAGCACCTGCCCTGTGCCCCAGATTCCCATTCTCACAGGTAATTTGATCATCCTCCCACACCAGACTTGGCTATCCAGCAAAGTGCACTAAACTCAGGTGCTTTTTTTAGGGATTGACAAACATTTTCACTTCCACTTACATTAGCTGGAGAAATTATCACATTTGGGCCCAGTTTTTACATCATTGTGGTTGTGGCCTGAGTTCTCTCAGGGCATGAGCCTTTACAAACCAAAAGCTACATGGTGACTACTCTGTTTTCTATTTTTCCACTATCATTCCTCCATAAAGGGGGAAAAATATGGATAAGGCAGTATAAGATCAAGGAAATGCAAGAGAAGAGAAAACTATATTTCAAAATATTGTGCTATTCAAGTATTATGAATTTTGCCTAAATTCAAGGAAAATCTTTGTGGCTTTATCTAGAATGAAGAACAATTGCAAAGTATATAATTATAGATGCTACCTTTTAGAAGGCTCATATAAACATGTGATTATAAAAACAGAACAACTACAGTTTTTCCTTTATTAATGTTGGTATGTGGGTAACCTCAAACTCAATTCGACAAATGTTAACAGTTTCACAAATTTATCTCCTAGTATTCAGAAATCCCCAAAATATTTCTTCCTTATTTTCTACAAACAATATACTGCTCCCATAAAATCCAACTCTGCTGGTAGTATAAACAAAATACACCTTTGCCAATTGATGGTGTTTAATGGCATGCAAATTTAACAGACCCTTTAATGGAATCCAGTCTCTGCCAGCTGAGTATTCAAACATTTTCTCCTTGCCCCACCTTATCTCCATCCCATTTTCCCCAGGATGAGTGGATCGGGGTGAGGGTTGGGGTTTACTTGACCTTGTGTTAACTAATTAAGATTTAGGATCTAAACATGCAGATCTCCAGCTTTGTTGTTGGACCATTTGCCTCCTACAGAATGATGGGTTGTTCTTGCCTGATAGCTAGGCCACTGTACAGCTTCTAAGATGTTGCCAGTACTCGTAAGGGATATCCTCTTGTATGATCATGGTTCCTCATCCTTCCCCATTAATTTCTCTTCCAGAGCTAACAACCATCTGAATGTAGCCAGTCTCCATCCAACACATGTCAGACTGTCCTCAGCCTCACTCCCTACAAAGTGTGACATTGTCCCTTATCCAAGTCAACTGCTGGAAGTCCTGATGCATCGCAGCTGAGCTACAATCCACCTTCTTCTCAGGGCACCAGGGTGCCTTCCCACATCCCTATCAAAGCATACAGAAATCCAGAGAGGATCTGAAACATGAAGATCTCCAGCAGATCACCCAAATATTTTCTTTGCCTAAAAACATAGAAGTTTTTACCTGTATGCAGCTACAGCACATTGGTTCTGAGAAGCACTACATTTCTATCTTCTTCAAGCATATCAAATTAAGAATTGGACACCAGCTTTCTCTACTTTTCTTTCTCTTTAAACTATAGAACATTGCTGATCCAATTTCTTCAGAGGCAGATATGCCTAAAGTTATCTGTCAGTTTGTTTCCTCTGCCTCTTCTTTCTCTTTCTCTGTTTCCCATACTCTTTTCCTCAAACTGGAATAGTGTTCTATTTCTCTTTCTTAGAGAGAAGGGATTCTCTCTCATATATCTTCTTCTTACAAAGGCAGACTTCACTCTCTCCATGTCATAGTTTTTTATAAATAGAAAAATGACTGTTAGGGAAACAGCTATAGGGGCATATGATGTGCTGAGGAGGGGCAAAGTGCGAGGGGCCCATTGGTCTAATGTTTTCAATATATAATCCTCACAACCTTGTTTATTACATTTACTTATATAAATAGCCCTTTTCATTGGTAAAGTATTTTTACATTATATTTATATTGTTAGTTGTAAAACCAAGATTTTTTGATAGTTTGTGAATAATTTTTAAAAGAATTTTAATTTAAATACAGTTTTCCCATTGATTTGAGGGGAGTTGAAAGGGGAGAGAGAGAGAGAGAGAGAGAGAGAGAGAGAGGATAAGGGAAAGAGAGAGAGAGAAACATCAACTTATTGTTCCACTTTAGTTGTTCTATTCAGTTGTGCACAGGTTGGTTGCCTTTCCTATGTGCTCTGACTGGGGATCGAACCTGTGACCTCAGCACACTGGGACATGCACTGTCAATACCAAATACTGACAAGAGTGTGGAACAATGGAAGCTCATATTTATTGCTGGTAGGAAAGAAAAATGGTACAGTCACTTTGGAAGAGAGTTTGGTAGTTTCTTTCAAAACAAAACTTACTCTTACTATGTGATCTAGCAACCATACTACTCGGTATTGATCCAAATGAATTGAAAACTTATGTCCACACCAAAACCTGTCCACTTATTTTCACACCACACCTGTCCACATAGGTGTTATTGAAGATTTTTAATAATTGCCAAAATTTAGAAACAACCAAGATGTTAAGTAGGTGAATGAATAAATGAATTGTGGTACATCCAAATAATGAATATTATTCAGCACTGAAAAGAAGTGAGCTATCAAGTCATGAAGAGATATGGAGAAAAATAAGTGCATATTATTGAATGAAATACATCAATATTAAAAGACTACATGCTATATAATGCCAATTATATGACATAGTGAAAAAGGCAAAGCCATGGAGACAGTAAAAACATTAGAGGTTGCCAGGGATTGGGGAGAGCAGGGGGATGAATAGGAAGAAAAAAATAAATAAAACTATTCTGGGCAGTAAAACTATTCTGTTGTGATACAGTAATAGTGGATCAGCATCATTGTATATTTGTTAAAACCTATAGAATGCACAATACCAGTAATGAACCTTAATATAAACTATGGATTTTGGGTGATAATGATGTGTCAATGTAGGTTTATCAATTGCAACAAATATGCCAGTATAGTTCTACATGTTCATAGTGGGTGAAGGTGTGAAGGTGTGGGGGGAGTAGGGACATGGGAACTCTCTGTACTTTGTGCTCATTTTTGCTAAAGGTTAAAACTATTCTAAAAAATAGTCTATTTAAAAGAAAAATAAATCAATATTCATAAGGTCCATCCATGTTGTCATAAAAGGTGATATGTCATAATTTCTTATGACTGAATAATAGTATTCCATTGTATTATATATATGTACCACATTGTCTTTACCCAATCCTCTATTGAGGAACACTTTGGTTGTTTCCATATCTTGTTAATGGATATAGACAAAAGTAAAGTGATTACAAAGGATGGGGTGGGGAGGAAGGGGGAAAAGAAGCACAAATATTTATATATGAAGGTAGAAAATGATTTGACTTTGAGTGATGGGCACACAATGCAATTGACAGTTCAAATGATATAGAGATGTTTACTAGAAACTTATGTGTTCTTATGGACCAACTTCACCCCATTAAAATTAATTTTAAAGAACCCACAATTTATTTTCTCTAAATGCAAAAATAATATATATTCAGGGCAGAGAAATGCAAAATAAAAATTTTGTCACTCAAAGGGAAAAAATAAATGAACAAAAGAAAAATCAATCTAAAATTAGGGCAGGTATAAGTTTGAGAAATAAAATAAGAGCTAGTTTAAATAACCAACAGAATTTACTAAATTACATATGCATTATTTTAATAAAACATTTAATATATTTTTATGAAAGATTCTACATATCTTTTAATCTTCTTTACAAAAGAACTCCTACATTTTTTTTTTTTGTATTTTTCTGAAGTTGGAAACGGGGAGGCAGTCAGACAGACTCCCGCATGCACCCAACCAGGATCCAACCGGCATGCCCACCAGGGGGCGATGCTCTGCCCATCTGGGGCGTTGCTCTGTTGTAACCAGAGCCATTCTAGCGCCTGAGGCAGAGGCCATGGAGCCATCCTCAGTGCCCAGGCCAACTCCGCTCCAATAGAGCCTTGGCTGCGGGAGGGGAAAAGAGAGACAGAGAGGAAGGAGAGGGGGAGGGGTGGAGAAGCAGATGGGTGCTTCTTCTCTGTGCCCTGGCCTGGAATCGAACCCAGGACTCCTGCATGCCAGGCCGATGCTCTACCACTGAGCCAACCAGCCAGGGCAGAACTCCTACTTTTTACTAAAGTATTGTTTTATTTTTGCTTGCTCATAAGTATTTTTTTCATTTAAAAATTGAGATACTGTTGGCCTGACCTGTGGTGGCGCAGTGGGATAAAGCGTCGACCTGGAACACTGAGGTTGCCGGTTCGAAACCCTGGGCTTGCCTGGTCAAGGCACATATGGGAGTTGATGCTTCCTGCTCCTCCCCCTTCTCTCTCTCCCTTCTCTCTAAAAATCAATTAAAAAAAATCAATAAATAAAAAAAAAATTGAGATACTGTTAAGAACTATGTGGAAAATATTTTCTATATTTTTTAATTTTCTAAACTTCTATGACTAGAATCTTTGTTGTAGTTCTCTTATTGAACCTCTTCATGAGTGGCTAAAAATGAATAAACACATTATCAATTTTCACTAATATTATAAGCATATAAATATATAATTTAAATATTTTTCCATTATTTTGAGTGAGAGGAAGTGGAAGGGAGGAAGAAAAAGAGAGAAAGAGAGAAGCTTCAAATCGTTCCACTTAGTTATTCCTTCTAGTTGTACACTCATTGATTGCCTCTATTATATGCCTTGACAGAGGATCAAACTTGCAACTTGGGCATACAGGGACAACAAACTATCCACTGAGACACCTGGCCTAAGCCTATTTTATAATTTTTAATGAGCCAGATATTTAGATTATAGTCCTGTGGATGTATGAGTGGTTTACAGATTTGAAAAAAACAATGATTAAGAACAAATTACATGAATTTTTATGTAAAAATTAGAAAACAAATTTATTACAAGCAGAGTCTATGAATAAGAAACCTGATGCATAGTCTTATGAGTAATGAAATCATAATGAATAATCAATGAAACTTATGAAGGTCACAGTCGTGATAAAGGTAGCCTTCTGGTAACTTCTGTTATCTCCTTAGCTAAATTAATCTTGTCCATTCACAATGAAAGAAAATACTGGGATTTATTTTATATGGTTCTAGAACATTTGCACTTCTCTGAAAAGGTTTTCTGAGAAAAGTCTTGGCCCTGCCTGAAGATATTCCTATAGCAGACCTCGTGAGATAAGAAACACTAGTTCAGCTCTTTAATTGTTTTATCAAATGTCAGCCGTGCTACCTAAATCACTAAATTCTAAAGTGCACGGGTTGCCTTTTAATCAATAGGACAGAACATCTACACTCCACTGATTCCCATTAGAAAACCCATGGAGAAAACTGTTGCTCCAAATAAGGACAGACCAGCCATTTATTTTCTGACATTCTCTAATTTCCACATTTTTATCAGCTCAGATCATGAGAAGATGTATGGGTTTATTGTATTACATTCACTCTTCCAACACAGAAATGTCTTCTCAGAACAACAATTTAACATTCTACCTCACTTTTTACTTGAAGAAGTATATGAAAGACTGAATTATATCACACATTGCTTCATTTGAGGTGTACACAAGATGAGAATTCATTTTGAACTTCCATTTCACTTATGACGTCACATGATAACATTTTTTTTCTGAGTCTAGAACTAAGACATATTGGCTATTCTAGCACTTTGGCATTCTTTATCAACTGACAATTATTCAGCTCAACACTATTGTCCTTTCCTCGGCTGCTAAAAAACAAAGGGATCTTTTCTGATTTTTTCATTAGCTAATCACCTTCCTCTTGTCATTCTGCCCTTGTTTTTATTTTACAACAATTCACCTTATCTCTACAATATTAGAAAAAAAACTTTATATATTCTATAGAAGTACATCCTAGGCATGTTTGGTGAATGATTTGACTACATGATAATTTATGGCATTGAATAAGACTACACAGAAAATGTCAGATTGAGTCTCCTGAAGGAGGTCCCTGGAGACTCACAAGCCAGACATTCAAGTAACAATTGGCATAAAATAAAATATACACTATAATAGAAATGGGTACAAGGTGCAGTGGGAATATGGAAGGAAAATCTTTATGGTTTGATAGAGAATGAGAAGCCCTCACAAAAATGTGAACTCTTATTCTGGATCTAAGAGGATGCAGAAGAACTTTCAAGAAAATATGTTTGTAATATGGGAGATGATTCCCAGAGCACAAATGCAGGACATATGAAACAACATCACCTTTCTATAATCAATAGTACTGTCACTTAATTTGAGTCATTTGGTCTCTCTTCTATGAGCCCATAAAACCTTTATCTGATCTAGGGTGTTCAAGAAAAAGTGTTTTTTGATTCATTTTATAGTCTTCTAACTCTGGTATCTTTTTCCTGGACATTCCTCTTGAAACTCAAAAGTCAGGTATTTGATTCTTTTTCTTCTCTTTGTATTTTTGCTGTGTTGCCCCTTTTCAGAGGTAATAACAGCAAAATATAATGCTGCAAGAAAAGAGAACACTGATTACTCTACTACTGGTAGCAATATGTCAGTATATCGTAGCCAAATATCATGCCTTGTCTCAGAGGAAGTTGGGGGTAAAAGGAAATTTGGATATTATTTAAATCAGCTCTTTCACCCTCATTTTATGTAATAAAAATTTGAAACAAAAATGGCAAAGTGACACTTCTAAGATTATACCAGTCAATCAGAGTTGTGAACTGCCCTCCTGACTTCTGCCTCAGTAATTTTCCGGGACTCTTCATTGCATTTCCTAATCTGGAGCCCAAAATAATTGATTCCAAGGAAGTTGTTAAAATGTCATGAAGGTTCGTATATTAAAGCTATTGTTAGAGATTCAAATAAAGAGAGGGGAGCCAAAACTGTATTTTAAACAAGCATTCCAGGTGATATTAATGCAACAGATCAGCCCTTCCAAAAACCCTGCCTTTAGAGGCTAACCTCCATAAGGGGAGAAAGGCCTGTCTCTTAATGTTTTTATACCTGGGCCAACCAAGCACAATACAGTATTGGAAATGTGTAATAGTGAATGGAGGAGTGTTGGGTAATCAAGTGTGTAACAAGTGTGTTAGGCTTGCTCACCTTGTACTTTGCCTGATTGGTGCATGAGCACAGGGAAGAGCCATGTGTGTATAGTCTATGTAAGGCTGCAGGTACTTGCCCCTCAGGGCAGCAGATTGCAAATTGCAGATTGCCTGCTGCTATTGGGAGGGGCCATTGTTAGCTACTGTTTGCCTGAAAAGTAGGTTTTTCCCCCAGCCTATTTTGCTAGAGTCCTGAGAGAGAGGGAAGCAGTTTTCTCTGCCTGCTTGTTTGTCCACCATTGAGAGACTCTAATAAATGAAATGGCCCACTATTCTCTGGCTCCATATTTTCTTTACCAGCTGCTTGAATCCAATGTGAACCTGTATGGCCATGGCCACCAGCCTTACATTGAGTAAACTATATTTCTAAAAATACACACCACTTGCAAACCTTTCTATTTGTTTGTAGTGAAAGCATCACCAAATTAGCTCTTTCCTAGAATATTTTGAATTATCTTTGAATTGTAATGTTTCTGCATTTTCTTTTTTTGTAGATCAAGCTTTTCAATACCAAAAGCCAGCAACCTCAACAAAATCTCAGGAAGAAAGAATTTCATCAGTGAAAGAGAATGTTTTGTTTAAGTAGGTCACCAATTGTCCTCCTTTAGAGAGGACAGTCCTTCTTTTGTAAGTTTTGTCCTCCCTCAAAAAGTGTCTTCCTACATGTTCTCCTTTTTGATATTGTAAGACTAATCTATAAATGTCCGTATTCAATCAGTGCAGACTCGATCCATTGCATGTGATGTGATGTATTTTTATTTGACATGATGAATCATCAAGAATCAGTATCTAAATGAGTAGTTTTTCTTACAATTATTATTAAAAATTAATAAGCACGTAAACATAATTACAATATAAAATATTATAAATGTTTTTATTATTCATTTATCATATTGTAGTGTATTATTATTGCAATGAATAAAATGTTTCTTTTATTTACGATAGTTTTCTTCAATTTATTTTTGTCCTTTTTATTATAAAAAAGTTGGTCACCTTAGTTTAAGTGTCAATATTCACCCCTTGAATATGTAAGATGTAATTCCAAACCAAATTCCAAGTAACCATTTGGTGTATTGTGATTTATTGTAGCATTATCTTTATTTGTGAGAAAATATAAGAGCGTATCTCCCCCCCATTATTTATGTGACTATTAAATATTTATTTCTACAAAGTAAATTTCTCTATATTTTATAAACAAAATATTTTAGAAAACAGCAACATTTTCTTAAATGAAGATAAGTGAGGATAATATGACATAGAAAAAAATATATTCACTGGTTTCTTTTAAAGAACTGTTCTACAGCCTAGACAGGTACTGGTACAGTGGATAGAGCATCAGATTGGGACACAGAGAACCCAAGTTCAGGACCCCAGGTTCACCAACATGAGTGTGGGCTCATCTGGTTTAAGCACTAACTCACCAGCTTGGGCATGGGGTTGCTAGTTTGAGCATGGGATCATAGACATGACCCAGTGGTCACTGACTTGAGCCCAAGGTCACTGGCTTGAGCAAGGGGTCACTTACTCTGCTGTAACCCCCTGGTCAAGGCACATATGAGAAAGCAATCAATGAACAACTAAGGAGCTGCAAATGAAGAACTGATGCTTCTCATCTCTCTCCCTGTCTGTTTCTATCTGTCCCTCTCTCTATCCTCTGTCTCTGTTACAAAAAAAAAAAATTAAAAAATAAAGAAATAAAGAACTATTCTACAATATATGTTACGATATTTTAAAATAACATCTGGGGGAAATTACTATAAATAAATAGCTCATGGGGGAAAATATACATGCAAACCTTAAGATCAAACTTTTCAAACATTATCACATAATTTGCATAGTAAGCAATTAGTATAGCTTCATTTTATAAAGATTTGGAGAGAGCCTCAGAATAATCAACTCCCAACATGTTATCTCCTTAATAGCCATGTTTTGTGTCTCACACCACATGGCCTCTGCTTTCCAACTTTAATTCACATAATCTGGTTATCTGGTTCTGTAAGAATTACGAAAGTCCATTTCAGTGGGGTAATTGCAGGTGAGTGATATCCAAGACTGAGAAAATATAGATTATTAGATTTAGTAAAATTTTATAGCATGATTCATATTTGTTGATTGTGAAAATGCTTTGGGGAGATTGAATTAGCAGAAAGAAGACCTTTTAGGAGGCTCAGAGAAAAGAATCTCAGGAGTATAATTTTGGAATGAATTAAGTTATTTGTGGATCTAAATGAGCATATCTGAAAATTAATATAACAACGGTAAAGCAGTACATAAGAGCAGAAAGTCAGCATAGAAGACAGATTGGTTTTGACATTTGACAAGCAATTATTAGAGTAAAAGTAGTCATGAAAACTCAGAATGAACTAGGTTTCTAGTGATTAATTTTGGCTAGAGTTTGACATAATTACCCAGACATGCAGACAAAAGCAAAATTGCTAATTTGCTTAAAACATATTTTTTTCTGTGTTCTTTGGGTAATTTTCATACATTACTAAGTTTTCTCCAGATGGTTCATAATTTTGGTTTTGGAGTTATTGTTTTGTTTAAAATTTCACATTTTCTTTTCTTATAAAGCATCATTTATGACCAGAGCCCAGGACGTAATACATCACAAGTCTTAAAAGTATTTCCTGTCAAGGGTACATCACCATTTCGATTGGTAATGTCTTATCCCATAAAGTGATTCTCAAATTATTTAAAGTGAATTACAGGTTAGCACAAAAAGGTCTTTGGAACAAGGTATGAATTACAGCAAAAAGCCTTACTCTTCCTGACATAATTGGTTCTGATATTCAGGACAATGTAGCTTAGATAAGAGATACCTTACCACAGACTTTAATAGTGAGTGCATTTGTACCAGCATTAGGCTTACCATCGAGCCACTGGGTCACCCTCTCTATAGTGGTCCCCAGAAGCTTGCATAATGGACCCAAGACCACTCCCTTTCCTAGATGGAAACAGAAATTTTATTTTGAACAGAGCACAAAGTTACCGGGATAGGAGATGATTACTCTGTTCATCACTATACACAGCAGCATTCTTGGTACTAAAACAGTATGAGTTAAGAAAACAACTGAAGAAAGGAAAGTATTTTGACTTACTATGCTCCAAATGAGAAGTATAATGTTATTTAATGAAAGGACATAATACAGTATGCTTAGTCTATAAGTACCACTTGATGACAAACAAAACTAATCTTACCCTTTTTTAAAAAGTGTATTTGTTCACTTCACAAATAAAGTGGTAGGCATTTAAAGGTAAATAATAAGAGAGAGAAAAATTCCTTAATCTCAATAGACAATATTGTCGAGAAGAGGGAGAGGATGGTTTTTCTCATTCATAGAACTACAGAAAGGTCATCTGTGATGTGTTTTTGCTCAGCTTCTTCCTCATGCATATTATCTCTGTAAGATGAATCTTCTCTAAGACATGTATTGCCCTTTTATGCTGACTGCCTGCGTGCGTATGCATAAAATGCCACATTTCCAATTAGGAAGTGTACACCCAGGAAGGATAACATATCAGGGCTGTCAGTTTAAAAGCCCTCCAGCTAAGGAGAATTTTCTATATCATTCTGTGAGCCTGCCAAGATTGTGAGACTTATCTATTAGTTTTATCTTGTCTTTTCTTACCCCCAATTCCAAGTCATCCTCCCTCTCAACCTAGATATTGTTTCTTTCGATGGTTCTAGATATAAAGTGAATTGGTGATCTCTCATACTAAAACTTAAGTAATGCTTTATTTTATCCCAAGAAGATACATTCCCTGTTGTTTCTATCAATTTGGCTTTATCTCTTTAGATAAAAAATTGCTGTTAACATGCTACCAAACAAGATTGCTTTTTATGGCAAGAGCTACAGAAAAAAATCTTTATTGAAGTCTGGCACTTTGTGATTTCTTCTTCTTAAACCTTAACATTCTACAAGTGGAAATGTCACAATATTACTGTTCACATATTAGCAGTACACCATTTTAGCAGAATGACACCTAGTAGGAGAATAATGTGAAATTTTCAGAAAGACATTATACATCTTTGAAATATAAATATGGTGTTTGGGAATACACAACTTTTTTTCTAAAAATTTTAAATCCTTACATTGTTAACAATCAGAGAAAACAGAATAGAAGGGGAAATATTGGTTTCCAACCAGAATGTCTGATAGAAATATAACTTATTTGAGTGTACTACTTTCAAAAAGTTATAAAGCTATTCAAAAGCATGATTCAGATTTTCACGTGGTTTAACTTAGTAGTATATATGATTATATGGTCAGACGCCAGGTGTGCTACATTTGAAAGCTATATGGTGGTGGCAGAGAATTTCCATGCTGTTTTCTTAAAGCTTTGATTACTTAAGCAACATAGCTATGGACATCCCCAAATTTATCTGAATGTACCATTCACATCTTTATTACCCAGAGAGAGTTAGATAAGAGCACAAAACTTGAAGAGACACAGTAGACGATCTGGTCCATTTGTCCAACTATTCACAGAGTAATCATCATATTTTTCCAGGCTGAACAATCAATAATGCATTCTAATGCTTTCCATTTGGTTCTCTACAATATATCTACAATATTGGTTTCAATGCTCTCATTGAGCAGTTGAAAGTTCCTTTTCTCTAGTTTTCTAATTGGCCTAAGTTGATCTTTTTACAAAGAAAGAGGCAATAACGAGCTAATTGACAAAGCACATTTGCTCTCCTTCAAAGCATATTGCAGAAAGCAGCTCAGCCCACTGCACTTAGTCTTGATGGTTTCAGAGGAGGAGGGATTTTATTATTCACAGGGGAAAGATTCAGGCACATGAACAAAAAGGGCATTTTCTCTAGGCATATTTACTCAACGTAAATGTGGGCTTACATTTAAGACTGCCTATTTTGTTTATCTTTAAAGTTTGACACTACCATTTTAAAGTTATAGCTGTTAGCTCTTAAAGGCTTTAGATTTATTAAAAGTTTAATGAAGCAAGATTTGTTAACTCAGACATAAGGTGTTTAGGGGATTTTTTCCAGGTATAATAGATTCTCGCTTTGTGATATATGCAGGCTCTCTTGCTGGATTGATGGAAGTACAGAAAAGCTAAATAACTTCTTCAATCACATCAAAATATAGTTGCTGAGTTCAAATCAGAAATCCAGATCACAGGTCTTTTCTCAAAGCTTCTGGCTGTGTGAGCACCTATGTTCTTAAAAAACAGCTTTTTGTGAATTAAATGAGGGATAGTGCAATTTCTCCTTGCTGGGAGTTAATGTCATTGTTTTGTTTTTGTTACAGAGGACATGCAATCACAGGTGAGATGGAAGTTAGCCTTAAAAAACTTTTTAACACAGCATTGTATCTTAAAAGTAAATGTTGTTTTTATACTCAACATATATAGAGATTTTAAAATTCTCACCACACTAAGATAAAGAAATTACTTCCACAAAATTATGAGGGAAAAATTTCGATGCCTCCATATCCCTAAAACATTACACTGGGGAACAAAATTTTTATTGCATCCACAAAAACTCTTGTTCTTACCTAATTCGAGTGTGCTAATCTCAAACCTACATTTGTTTTTCTCTGTAAACTGCAGTTATTTTGCAATTCAAGATTTTAGGTTTTCATCTTATTGTAAAATTTTCAACACTTAGTTTAACATAGTGAAGTAGAATGTCTTCTTGGGCATCATCTTTGTAAAAATATAATAATCTATATAAAGCAGTACATACACTAATACACTAAATGATGATTGGATCAGAATTTGTCTACAATTTTGAAATAGAACATATTAAAACACTTATTTTAATCATAAAATTTGCGCAGAACTTATTTAAATTCTATTCAGGCAAAAATTTGCATTTGTAGCTCTTGCATTTGTGTACTTGTTGAGGACAATCTCATGTGATGCTCCATCAGTAGTCTACTCATCACTAACAGCTCCAAGATTTTCAGGAAACTTATTAAGGTGACTGTTCAGGAAGTGAATCTTAATGCTTATGTTACATCCAATGTTACGGAAAGCCAACAGCATCCTTTGAACCAGAAGTTCATAGTTTTCTGCTTTTTTTTGCCAAGGAAGTTCTTTGTAACTGGCACAAAAGATTGACATGCTGCTTTGTCCTCCTTATTCATCTTCCTGGCAAATTCTTCATCACGTATGAGGGTTTGAATTTGAGGTCCATCAAATACACCTGCTTTTATCTTCTCGAAAGACAAGGCAGGAAAAGCAGAAATAATATGTTGAAAGCTTTGACTTTCTCTATTCAAAGCCTGAACAAACTGCTTCATTAAGCCAAATTTGATGTGAAGTGGGGGGAAAATGATCCTGTCTCAATTAACGACAGGTTCATTAACAATATTTTGTATCCCTACTTCCAGAGCTTCACATTTTGGCCACTTCTTCTGTGTCCAGTGTTTCTCCTGAGCTTGGCTGTCCCACAAACACAGAAAGCAAGGATACTTCATGAAACCTCTCTGTTGTCCTAGCAGGAAATTTATCTTTTTTTTTTTTTTTTTTTTTTTTGTATTTTTCTGAAGTTGGAAACGGGGAGGCAGTCAGACAGACTCCCGCATGCACCCAACTGGGATCCACCCGGCATCCCCACCAGGGGGCGATGCTCTGCCCATCTGGGCCGTTGCTCTATTGCAACCAAGGCCATTCTAGCACCTGAGGCAGAGGCCATGGAGCCATTCTCAGCGCCCGGGCCAACCTTTTGCTCCAATGGAGCCTTGTCTGAAGTAAGGGAAGAGAGAGACAGAGAAGAAGGAGAGGGGGAGGGGTGGAGAAGCAGATGGGCGCTTTTCCTGTGTGCCCTGGCCAGGAATTGAACCCAGGACTCCTGCACGCCAGGCTGACGCTCTACCACTGAGCCAACCAGCCAGGGCTAGGAAATTTATCATTTTAAGATCTACACAAATGATCCAGTTATGCTCCTCATACTTTAGAAAGTCGAAGACAATTTTTATGTCATTCTTCCTAAGTGATTAAATTCAGGTTGGCTAAACTGCTGAGGGGTTAATGAATGCTTGGCATCAGAAGAAGACCCTTCAGTTTCTACAACCATTTTCTCATGCATCTTATCAATATACACTTGATCATTGTGTTCACTTTCTTCATCCTTAGAAGAAATAAACCATTGAAAACTGGAACCGGGAGTGTCTCAGAGTGTGGGATAGGTCGTATTGCTGAAGGAATATTAGTATATGTGATCATATGCCATTTTTTCTTGCCAATGCCCTTTGTATGGATTAGACAGAAATAACAGTCACTACTGTGGTCCTTAGGTTCATGCCAAACCATGGGAATACCAAAAGGCATTCCTTTACATTTTCCTTTTGTCCAGTCATGAAGCATTTCCTCACAATTATGACACACAATATGAGAAACCCAATTCTTGTCTTGATCACCAGGGGGAACTTGAAAATAGGCAATATATGCAAGTGTCACAAATGATGAAATATTGTGCCTTTGATGTTGAAGTGTGTAACAGCCACATATATAACAGAAGGTGTTGGGACTATTCTTACATTTACGCCTACTCGAAGAAGCCATGATTCAATCTTAAAACAAAATAAGAGGGTGTTTTGCTCAGATAATATTTTTTTACATTTAAAAACAAGTACAATTATGTAAAAGTGATGTTTGTAGAAGATAATTGCCTTGTGGTTATGTTTAATCCAAGAGTCATTGCCCTTTAACTTCAATTTAAAAACCAATGCATGCCATTAACTGTAACAAAAAGAAATCACAATTGCATAAAAACTAGAGAATGCACCAAAAAACGGATTTCAGATTTGGAACCATTGATGCAGAAATATATAGAAACAGTTCTAAAACCTCACGCAACAGAAAATGAAAAAAAAAAATTTTCCCCATTGTTATTGAATGAACCATCAACATCCTAGTCCCCATTCTTGTTGAATTTTATTTTAGTCCAGCAGACAAAAAAATATTTTTTACATTTTTAAATTATGTCTCCTAGGTGGTGGTAACTGCTAAGTAGAATAAAGCAGAGATTACAGATAAGGAGTCATTATGTTTTAGACAAGGTGGTTATGGAAACTTCTGAGCAACTGATCTTTGCGCTGAGATCTGAATGAAGCTGGGAAGTCAGCCATATGGATATCCAAGGAAGTTATTTCAGGCTGATGCCCAAGGAAGGGCTGAAGCTTTACTTGTTCAAGGATCAGTAAGAAGGACAGTTTGGAGCAGAGGTAGCAAGGAATAGTGTGACTAGATGAGTTTAGACAGTAACCTGGATCAGACTAGGAAGGGCTTTTTAAGCAATAGAAGATTTTGAATTGTATTTTGAATGGCCTGAGCAACAGAATAAGTAAAATTAGTTATTTATGTGCTTAGAGGCAATTTACAAGTATATATAATTATAGATATATTACTTATTCATGTAAGATATAAAAGAAGTAGGAAGGTCTTGGGTTAGGGTTAGAAGAATCAGAATGAAAGAGTTTTATTTTAAAAATGTCATAGTGTTGATTGGTCATCCATTTGGAAATGGTGAGTAGGCTGTTAGTGCCTGGAGTACAAGTGAGAGGTTAGGGATAAATTTAGTAATTGCTAACAAATATATTTGGATGAATAGGAAAGAACAAGTGATCGGTACAATGAAGTAGTTTATATTAGAGGATTAATGGGCCTTTGTGAGACAGGGCAATATATATCAGAAAATTATATAGTAGCAGCTTACACGTTTGTCTCACTACTCCATGAACTTCTCCAGAGAAGAAACAGTGCCTTGTTCATTTTGAATGCTAAGCCCATAGCTAAGTAGTTACCATATGATGTCTCTTGGCAACTATTTATTAAATATATGAATAATAGAATGAATGAGGTAAGAGACTGAAGAGTATTGAATGTTAGGAGCAGAAGCCTGACATGATTAAAGCCCCATTCCTCTGCCTTCAGGATATTACACAGAACAACAGACTTCCCTACAGATTGCCTGGCTTGTTACAAGCATGTAGTGGAAGAAGGCAAGATCCTGAAAAACTGACAGTAGAACTGCAGCCCCAGATCTGTTACTTACTAGCCATGTGACCTTGGCAAACTATTAAGCTCTCAGAAATTTAGTTATCTCAATAAAATATATGAGCATTAATATAGTACCTGGCACATGAAAGGTGTCAAATAAAAATTAATCTCCTTGCTTGTTTCCTCAGAACCTTATTTAAAAGGCATTGGGTTTCAGAATTCAAGTATTTATTCATGCTACAATATGGATAAACTTTGTAAACATAATGCTAAGTCAAAGAACCCAGTCACAAAAGATTGCATATTGTATGATTCAATTTATATGAAATGTCCAGAATCAGCAAACCTCTAGAGACAGAAACTAGATTACTGTTGCTTAGGACCATTGTTGGAGAAGAGAGTGGAATAGGGAATGGCTAGTAATGGGCAGGGGCTTCATTTTAGAATTATGAAAGTATTCTAAAATTAGATTGTGGTGACAGTTGCACAACTCTGAGAACACACTAAAAAATCAGCAAACTGTACTCTTTAAATAGGTGAACTAAAAGACATATGAATTAAATCTCAATAAATTTTTTAAAAGACCTGGTGTTAGTTCTTTGAATGTCTGGTAAAAGTCACTGGTAAAGCCATCAGGTCCAGTGGTTTTGTTTGCTGAGAGTTTTTTGATAACTACTTCAATTTCATTAGTTGTAATTCAGGTTTTCTGACTCTTTCAGATTACATTCTGGAAGATTGTATGTTTCTAGTTATTTATCCATTTCATCCAGGTTGTCCTATTTGTTGACATATAGTTCATAGAATTTTCTTACAATCCTTTGTATTTCTGTGATGTCAGTTGACACTTCTCCTCTTTCATTTCTGAATTTATTTATTTGGGTCCTCTCTCTTTTGTTCTTGATGAGTATAGTTATATGTTCATCAATCTCTATGTTAATTTATTTTCACTCTGATCTTTATTATTTCCTTCCTTCTATTTACTCTGGGCTAGTTTGTTGTTCTTTTTATAGCTTTTTTAGGTGTAGGGTTAAATTATTTATTTGAATTTTTTTTCTTTTTGAGGTAGACCTTTAATGCTACCTCACAAGGACTGCTTTCTCTGTGTCTAATAGGTTTTGGGTTGTTGTGTATTCATTCATTTATTCCCAGGTAAATTTTTATTTCTTCCTTGATCTCATTGTTAAACCATTCATTGTATAATAATATACTATTTAGCTTCCAGGTGTTTGCATGAGGTTTTATTTGTTTGTTTGTTTTATTTTGTTTTTTGTGCTTTTTTGTAGTTGATTTCTAGTTTTATACTATTGTAGCCAGAAAAAAAGTGTGATAATTTCAATCTTCTTAAATTTATTAAGACTAAAGACAATCTCTTCAATAAATAGTGTTGGGAAAATTGGACAGATACATGCAGAACAATGAAACTAGACCACCAACTTATACCATACAGAAGAATAAACTCAAAATGAACAAAAGACTGAAATGCAAGTCATGAAACCATAAATACACTATAAGAAATACAGGCACTGAGCCCTGGCCAGTTGGCTCAGCGGTAGAGCGTTGACCTGGCGTGCGGGGGACCCGGGTTCGATTCCCGGCCAGGGCACATTGCTAGAAGCGCCCATTTGCTTCTCCACCCCCAACCCCTCCTTCCTCTCTGTCCCTCTCTTCCCCTCCCGCAGCCAAGGCTCCATTGGAGCAAAGATGGCCCGGGCGCTGGGGATGGCTCCTTGGCCTCTGCCCCAGGCGCTAGAGTGGCTCTGGTCGCGGCAGAGCGATGCCCCGGAGGGGCAGAGCATCGCCCCCTGGTGGGCAGAGCGTCGCCCCTGGTGGGCGTGCCGGGTGGATCCTGGTCGGGCGCATGCGGGAGTCTGTCTGACTGTCTCTCCCCGTTTCCAGCTTCAGAAAAATACAAAAAAATAAGAAAGAAAAAAATACAGGCACTGAGTGATGTCAGAGAAATGGCGCTGTGAGGAGCGTGACTGACAAATCTCCCCAAAATTTCAACAAGTTCATCAACCAGAGACAGAAAAATCTATCCTTGGAGCATATGGAAGTTCCACACACTGAAGGCGAAGGTAGGATCAAGCTAAAAATTTACTAAATATATAATCAACCCTGAAGGAAATAAGTCGGACAAAAAAACACTCTGCCTTCCTCACTAACCTGAGCAAAGGCTGCTTTCACTTGGAACTGAAAGTCGGGGGGAGCTAAGGGCGTGGAGGTAGCTAGGCTGCAGCACAGATGTTTGTTCAAGACAAGGAAAGAATGTGCCTGTGGTGAATCAGCCCACGCAAGCAACTGCCCGCACACCGCGAGTAACCCAACAGCCCATGTGCCATGCCTTGAGCAACCCAACTGCCTGTGGGCCGCAAGCAAACCAACCACCCACATGCGCCATGAGCAACCATCGGTGCCACAAGCACCAGCTGCCAGTGGTGAGTGGGGAGTACGCCAAGGCTAACTTCCCTACGACCAAGCTTCTCTGGGTAGGTGGGGCGCCTCATCCAGCCATTCAAGCTAACAATCAAGCATGGGGGGGGGGTGCGGGCAGCTTGCAGTCCTTTCTGGAGCAATTCAGCAGATCCAGTCACTAAAATTAGCTTAACCCACAGGCTACTCACTTCCCAATCTACGTGGCTCTAATGGGCAAGATCTCTCTCAGTTCAGCGATCCAATCAAGAGGCATGATATTTTTTAGTGACTCTTGCTAAAGGGGTGGGGGCAACTTCTGATTGGCAGAGCTTTCATACTCAGGGATATATGCTAAAAAGAGGTACTTGGCAGATGTTAAGACCTCCTGTACTGCAGGCAGCGACTAGGGCATCTTCTTCCCAGCCAAAACAGGTTACAAAGTGTAGAAAGCCTGGGGAGAGTGGTCCCACAGAGTGCAAGGTGTGCTGAACAGGCCTGGAGGCTCATAGAAAGTCACTTTGAGAGCAACTGGCTCCCAGCCCCACCTGATTACGCTGGCGGCTCTGACTGCCAGAGCCTTACCCAGAGCCTTGCATTGAGTGGGGATAGAGTGGGGATTTGCCAGCTCTTTGAGTCTCTTACTCCCCAGGCAGAGGCGGTGGCAGCCTCATAGCTGGATCATCAGGATGCTAATTCAGGAAGGAGAGACTAGGAGAGAGGCTCTGGGAAAACGGACTTCCTCATTGTCAGAACCTGCAAACGCTAACAAGCCTTGACTACCAAGGAGACTGAAGCCTAATATATGACATTGCTGTAGAGTCTCATCAACTGCAAATCCCTACCTAAGCATGCCACAGGGGCAGAGCCTTGGGTACAGAGTCATCAACCAGAAAGAGAGTGAGGAAAGAAAAAGGAAGAAGTTAACCTCTCAAAATCAAGGAAAATCCACAGACTTTATAATTTGTTCCACTATTTTTTTGTTTCTTTCATCTTCTTGCCTTTATTATTATTATTATTTCTATTTCCTCCACCTTGGTCCTTTTATTCTCTGCCCGTCTTACTCTTTCCTTTTCTTGAACTACGCTACCCATAAGTGTTACATTTTATTTCTTTTCTTCTTCCTTACTCTCCATGAGGGTTACACTCCAAAACACTTAACTCTCTCTCTTTCTCTCTCTTTTTGTTTTTTTATTTTTTTCTTCCTTTCCTTTTCCCCTTTTTCTTATTTCTCCCTTTCTATTAGTTTCTTCTTTTCTCCTTTTACTTTTCCTCTCATTCAATCCTCAATCACGAACATATTATTTAATTTGGGACTCAAGTTTTTTTTGTGTGTGTGGCATTTTGGGTGCTTTTTACTTAGCTTTTTAACTCATTAGCATTCCTCCTAACCCAAGATCTCCATTCTATTCAGTCTTTGCTCCACTTATTACAATAGTTATTTTTTTCTTTTTCTTGTTTCCCTCTTATCCCATCCATTACATCTCGTAGTCGACCATCACTTACAAGCAAATCATTTTATACTTGATGCAAATTTTTTCCTTTTTTGCATTTTGTGGGTCTCTACTTCCTTTTTTGCCCCTTGAACACTACCCCCCCCAACTCAGGCCCTCCATTACAGGCAGTTTCCATTCCATTTAGCATAATATAATTCATATTTCATCATGATATATTCCAAAGGAGGAGGGGAGAGGAGAGGAAGAGAAGAAAGAAAAGGGGAGGGAGGCCCTGGCTGGTTGGATCAGCAGTAGAGTGTTGGCCTGAAGTGTAGGAGTCCTGGGTTCGGTTCCCGGCCAGGGCACACAGGAGAAGCACCCATCTGCTTCTCCACCCCTCCCTCTCTCCTTCCTCTCTGCCTCTCTCTTCCCCTCCAGCAGCCAAGTTTGCCCAGGTGCTGAGGATGGCTCTGTGGCCTCTGCCTCAGGCACTAGAGTGGCTCTGATTGTGGCAGAACGATGAACCAGATGGGCAGAGCATCGCCCACCAGTGGGCATGATGGGTGGACCCTGGTCAGGAGCATGCGGGAGTCTGTCTGACTGCCTCCCCATTTCCATCTTCAGAAAAAATAAAAAAAGAAAAAAAGAAAAGGGGAGGGAAATAATAAATTATTATTAGTGTTTTTGTATTTTTTGTCAAATTTTTTTTCCATTTTTTTTAATTTTTATTCTTTATTAATTTTCATTCATGCTAGCAACAAAAATACCTTCAGATGCCATTAAGAAAAAGGAAATCAGGGAGGATGATGTCAGAGTAATGGCGGGGTAGGAAGCGATACCGATAAATCTCCCCCAAAACTCAACAAGATCTTCAACCAGAAACAGAAAAACCTATACTTGGAGCTTCCAGATGCTTTGCAATACACCCAAAGGTATGATTGAGTGAAAAATTGGCTAAATATATAACCAAACCCCGAAGGAAATAGGGAGTAAGAAATGCTCCGCCTTCCTCACTAACCTAAACAGGGATCATCAGAAAACCCCCACTCCAGGAATTACTAAAGGGGGTTCTCCAATCAGATACAAAGAACAAAAAAAAAAACAGAGCCACAAGTAAAAGCTCCAAGAAGAACACAATAAAACCAAATTTAAACTGTGACAACAACAAAAAGAAAGAGGGGGAGAAGATGGAGATTAACAGTAGCAAAGGACAATGGAGGGCAAAAGTACTCACAAAATAGTTCGCTACAATGAACAGGGTAGGGACCCTTTTCATTACTCAAAGGTAACCACCATTGAAAAAACCACCACAGAAGCACATGAGATAAAAAAGATAGCAACAGAGGAAAGATGTATGGAATACAACAAAATAAAAACAAAAGATAGAAAAATGAAAGAGAAGGATCAAACAAGACACAAAACTAACAGAAAGCAAGATATAAAATGGCAATAGGGAACTCACAAGTATCAATAATACACTAAATGTAAATGGATTAAACTCACCAATAAAAAGGCACAGAGTAGCAGAATGGATTAAAAAAGAAAATCCAACTGTATGCTGCCTACAGGAAACTCATCTAAGTAACAAGGATAAAAACAAATTCAAAGTGAAAGGATGAAAAACAATACTCCAAGCAAATAACATCCAAAAAAAAAGGAGGTGTAGCAATACTCATATCGGATAATGTTGACTACAAGGCAGGAAAAGTACTCAGAGACAAAAATGGCCATTTCATACTAGCTAAGGGGACACTGAATCAAGAAGACATAACAATTCTTAATATATATACACCAAACCAAGGAGCACCAAAATATATAAGACAGCTACTTATTGATCTTAAAACAAAAACTGACAAAAATACAATCATACTTGGAGACCTCAATACACCGCTGACGGCTCTAGATTGGTCAGCCAAACAGAGAATCAACAAAGATATAGTGGCCTTAAACAAAACACTAGAGCATCTGGATATGATATTTATCTAGAGGACATTTCATCCCAAAGTGACTGAGTATACATTTTTCTCCAGTGTACATGGAACATTCTCAAGAATTGACCATATGTTGGGCCACAAAAACAATATCAGCAAATTCAGAAAAATTGAAGTTGTACCAAGCATATTTTCTGATCATAAAGCCTTGAAACTAGAAATCAACTGCAAAAAAGAGGAAAAAAATCCCACAAAAATGTGGAAACTAAACAACATACTTTTAAAAAATGAATGGGTCAAAGAAGAAATAAGTGCAGAGATCAAAAGATATATACAGACTAATGAAAATGACAATACGACATATCAGAATCTATGGGATGCAGCAAAACAGTGAAAAGAGGGAAGTTCATATCGCTTCAGGCATATATGAACAAACAAGAGAGAGCCCAAGTGAACCACTTAACCTCCCACCTTAAGGAACTAGAAAAAGAAGAACAAAGACAACCCAAAACCAGGTGAGGGAAGGAGATAATGAAAATCAGAGCAGAAATAAATGAATTAGAGAACAGAAAAACTATAGAAAAAATTAATAGAACAAGGAGCTGGTTCTTTGAAAAGATCAACAAAATTGACAAACCCTTGGCAAGACTTACCAAGGAAAAAAGAGAAAGAACTCATATAAACAAAATACAAAATGAAAGAGGAGAAATCACCACGGACACTGTAGATATACAAAGAATTATTGTAGAATACTATGAAAAACTTTATGCCACTAAATTCAACAACCTAGAAGAAATGGATAAATTCCTAGAACAATACAACCTTCCTAGACTGAGTCAAGAAGAAGCAGAAAGCCTAAACAGACCTATCAGTAGAGAAGAAATAGAAAAAACCATTAAAAACCTCCCCAAAAATAAAAGTCCAGGCCCTGACGGCTATACCAGCAAATTTTATCAAACATTCAAAGAAGACTTGGTTCCTATTCTACTCAAAGTCTTCCAAAAAAATTGAAGAAGAAGCAATACTTCCAAACACATTTTATGAGGCCAACATAACCCTCATACCAAAACCAGGCAAGGATGGCACAAAAAAAGAAAACTACAGACCAATATCTCTAATGAATACAGATGCTAAAATACTAAACAAAATACTAGCAAATCGAATACAACAACATATTAAAAAAATAATACATCATGATCAAGTGGGATTCATCCCAGAATCTCAAGGATGGTTCAACATATGTAAAACGGTTAATGTAATACACCATATCAACAAAACAAAGAACAAAAACCACATGATCTTATCAATAGACGCAGAAAAGGCTTTTGATAAAATACAACACAATTTTATGTTTAAGACTCTCAACAAAATGGGTATAGAAGGAAAATATCTCAACATGATAAAGGCCATATATGATAAACCATCAGCTAACATCATATTAAGTGGCACTAAACTGAAGGTTTTCCCCCTTAAATCAGGAACAAGACAGGGTTGTCCACTCTCTCCACTCTTATTTAATATGGTACTAGAGGTTCTAGCCAGAGCAATCAGACAAGACAAAGAAATAAAAGGCATCCATATCGGAAAAGAAGAAGTAAAGGTATCACTTTTTGCAGATGATATGATCCTATACATCGAAAACCCCAAAGAATCCACAAAAAGACTACTAGAAACAATAAGGCAATACAGTAAGGTCACAGGATACAAAATTAACATACAGAAGTCAATAGCCTTTCTATATGCCAACAATGAAACAATTCAGAACGAACTAAAAAGAATAATCCCCTTCACGATTGCAACAAAAAAAATAAAATACTTAGGAATAAACATAACAAAGAATGTAAAGGACTTATATAATGAAAACTATAAACCATTGTTAAGGGAAATCAAAAAAAATATAATGAGATGGAAGAATATACCTTGTTCTTGGCTAGGAAGAATAAATATAATCAAGATGGCTATATTACCCAAAGCAATATACAAATTTAATGCAATTCCCATCAAACTTCCAATGACATTTTTTAAAGAAATAGAGCAAAAAATCATCAGATTTATATGGAACTATAAAAAACCCCGAATAGCCAAAGCAATCCTAAAGAAAAAGAATGAAGCTGGGGGCATAACAATACCTGACTTCAAACTCTATTATAGGGTCACGACAATCAAAACAGCATGGTATTGGCAGAAAAATAGACACTCAGACCAATGGAACAGAATAGAAAGTCCAGAAATAAAACCACATATATATAGTCAAATAATTTTTGATAAAGGGGCCAACAACACACAATGGAGAAAAGAAAGCCTCTTCAATAAATGGTGCTGGGAAAACTGGAAAGCCACATGCAAAAGAATGAAACTGGACTACACTCTTTCCCCCTGTACAAAAATTAACTCAAAATGGATCAAAGATCTAAACATAAGAGCTGAAACAATTAAGTACATAGAAGAAGACATAGGTACTCAACTCATGGAACTGGGTTTTAAAGAGCATTTTATGAATTTGACTCCAATGGCAAGAGAAGTGAAGGCAAAAATTAATGAATGGGACTACATCAGACTAAGAAGTTTTTGCTCAGCAAGAGAAACTGATAACAAAATAAACAGACAGCCAACTAAATGGGAAATGATATTTTCAAACAACAGCTCAGATAAGGGCCTAATATCCAAAATATACAAAGAACTCATAAAACTCAACAACAAACAAACAAACAATTCAATAAAAAAATGGGAAGAGGATATGAATAGACACTTCTCCCAGGAAGAAATACAAATGGCCAACAGATATATGAAAAGATGCTCATCTTCTTTAGCTATTAGAGAAATGCAAATCAAAACGGCAATGAGATACCACCTCACACCTGTTAGATTAGCTGTTATTAGCAAGTCAGGTAATAGCAAATGTTGGAGAGGCTGTGGAGAAAAAGGAACCCTCATCCACTGTTGGTGTGAATGTAAAGTAGTACAACCATTATGGAAGAAATATGGTGGTTCCTCAAAAAACTGAAAATAGAACTACCTTATGACCCAGCAATCCCTCTACTGGGTATATATCCCCAAAACTCAGAAACATTGATACGTAAAGACACATGCAGCCCCATGTTTATTGCAGCATTGTTCACAGTGGCCAGGACATGGAAACAACCAAAAAGCCCATCAATAGATGACTGGATAAAGAAGATGTGGCACATATACACTATGGAATACTACTCAGCTATAAGAAATGATGACATCGGAACATTTACAGCAAAATGGTGGGATCTTGATAACATGATACGAAGCGAAATAAGTAAATCAGAAAAAAACAGGAACTGTATTATTCCATATGTAGGTGGGACATAATAGTGAAACTAAGAGACATTGATAAGAGTGTGGTGGTTATGGGGGGGGAGGGGGGAATGGGAGAGGGATAGGGGGTGGGGAGGGGCACAAAGAAAACAAGATAGAAGGTGACAGAGGACAATCTGACTTTGGGTGGTAGGTATGCAACATAATTGAACGACAAGATAACCTGGACTTGTTATCTTTGAATATATGTATCCTGATTTATTGATGTCACCCCATTAAAAAAATAAAATTATAAAAAAATAAAATAAAAAGGAAATCAAATATCATGTATACAAAAGATAGAGAAGTAACAGATAGATGTCGGAAAATCTATGGAGAAAAAATTTAATATATTGGAAACCTTGGAGCTAAATGACAGAGAATTTAAAATAGAAATCCTAAAAATACTCAGAGGTATACAAGAAAACACAGAAAGGCAATTGAGGGAGCACAGAAAACAACTCAATGAACACAAAAAAATATATTAACAAGGAAATTGAAACTATAAAAACAAATCAAACAGAGATGAAAAACTCAATTCATGAACTGAAAAACAAGGTAACAAGCTTAGCTAGTAGAACAGGCCAGATAGAAGATAGGATTAGTGACATAGAAGACAAGCAACTTCAGGCACAACAGAGAGAAGAAGAGAGAGACTCAAAAATTTTTAAAAATGAGAAAGCCCTACAGGAATTGTCTGACTCCATCAAAAAGAATAACATAAGAATAATAGGTATATCAGAGGGAGAAGAGAGAGAAAATGGAATGGAGAACATACTCAAACAAATAATAGATGAGAACTTCCCAAGCCTGTGGAAAGAACTAAATCCTCAAATTCAAGAAGCAAACAGAACACCGAGTTTTCTTAACCACAACAAACCTACTCCAAGGCATATCATAGTGAAAATGGCACAAACCAATGACAAAGAAAAAATTCTCAAGGCAGCCAGGGAAAAAAAGAATACAACATATAAAGGAAGGCCTATTAGATTATCATCAGATTTCTCAGCAGAAACTCTACAAGCTAAAAGAGAATGGACCTCAATATTTAAAGCTCTGAAAGAGAAAATTTCAGCCAAGAATACTATACCCATCAAAGTTATCCTTCAAGTACGAAGGAGAAATAAAAACATTCACAAATACAGAAAAGATGAGGGAATTTATCATCAGAAAACCCTCTGTCCAGGAAATACTAAAGAATGTTTTCCAACCAGATTCAAAGAACGAAACAAAACAAAACCACAAGTAAAAGCTCCACTAAGAACACAATTAAACCAAATTTAAACTGTGACAACAAAAGCAAAAAAAAGGAGGAGAGGATGGAGATTAACAGTAGCAAAGGATGATGGAGTGCAGAAGCACTCATAAGATAGGGTACTACAATGAATATGGTAGGTACCCTTTTCATTATTTAATGGTACCACACTTGAAAAAACCAGCACAGAAGCACCTGACTTTAAAAAGGTAGCAACAGAGGAAAGACGTATGGAATACAAACAAATGATAGAAAACCAGAAGAATCGAGCAAGATACAAACTAACAGAAAGCAATTTATAAAATGGCAATAGAAAAACCACAAGTGTCAATAATTATACTAAATGTAAATGAATTAAACTCGCCAATAAAAAGACACAGAGTAGCAGAATAGATTAAAAAAGAAAATTCAACTGGTTGCTGCCTATAAGAAACACATCTAAGCAACAAGGATAAAAACAAATTCAAAGTGAAAGACTGGAAAACAATACTCCAAGCAAATAACATCCAAAAAGAAGCAGGTGTAGCAATACTTATATCTAATAATGCTGACTACAAGACAGAAAGAGTACTCAGAGACAAAAATGGTCATTTCATAATGATTAAGAGGACACTGAATCAAGAAGACATAACAATCCTTAATATATATGCACCAAACCAAGGAGCACCAAAATATATAAGACAGCTACTTATTGACCTAAAAACAAAAACTGACAAAAATACAATCATAATTGGAGACCTCAATACACTGCTGACGGCTCTAGATCAGTCATCCAAACAGAGAATCAATAAAGATATATTGGCCTTAAACAAAACATTAGAGCACCTGGATATCATAGACATCTATAGGACACTTCATCCCAAAGGGACAGAGTATAAATTTTTCTCTAGTGTACATAAAACATTCTCAAGAACTGACCATATGTTGGGCCACAAAAACAACATCAGCAAATTCAGAAAAATTGAAATTGTACCAAGCATATTTTCTGATCATAAAGCCTTGAAACTAGAATTCAACTGCAAAAAAAGAGGTAAAAACCCCACAAAAATGTGGAAACTAAACAACAGACTTTTAAAAAATGAATGGGTCAAAGAAGAAATAAGCATAGAGATCAAAAGATATATACAGACAAATGAAAATGACAACACAACATATTAGAATCTCTGGGATGCAGCAAAAGTAGTGATAAGAGGGAAGTTCATATCACTTCAGGTCTATATGACCAAACAAGAGAGAGCCCAAGTGAACCACTTAACTTCATACCATAAGAATCTAGAAAAAGAAGAACAAAGACAACCCAAAACCAGCCGAAGAAAGGAAATAATAAAAATCAGAGCAGAAATAAATAAAATAGAGAATAGAAAAACTATTGAAAAAATTAATAGAACAAGGAGCTGGTTCTTTGCAAAGATCAACAAAATTGACAAACCCTTGGCAAGACTCACCAAGGAAAAAAGAGAAATGACTCATATAAACAAAATCCAATATGAAAGAGGAGAAATCACCACAGACATCATAGATATACAAAGAATTATTGTAGAATACTACGAAAACTTTATGCCACCAAATTCAACAATCTAGAAGCAATGGATAAATTCCTAGAACAATTCAACCTTCCTAGACTGAGTCATGAAGAAGCAGAAAGTCTAAACAGACCAATTAGCAGGGAGGAAATAGAGAAAACTATTAAAAACCTCCCCAAAAATAAAAGTCCAGGCCCAGACGGTTACACTAGTGAATTCTATCAAACATTCAAAGAAGACTTGGTTCCTATTCTACTCAAAGTCTCCAAAAAATTGAAGAATAAGCAATACTTTCAAACACATTTTATGAGGCCAACATAACCCTCATACCAAAACCAGGCAAGGATGGCACAAAAAAAGAAAACTACAGACCAATATCTCTAATGAATACAGATGCTAAAATACTAAAAAAAATACTGGCAAATCGAATACAACAACATATTAAAAAAATAATACATCATGATCAAGTGGGATTCATCCCAGAATCTCAAGGATAGTTCAACATACGTAAAATGGTTAACGTAATACACCATATTAAGAAAACAAGGAACAAAAACCATATGATCTTATCAATAGATGCAGAAAAAGCATTCGATAAAATACAACACAACTTTATGTTTAAGACACTCAACAAAATGGGTATAGAAGAAAAATATCTCAACATGATAAAGGCCATATATGATAAACCATCAGCCAACATCATATTAAATGGCATAAAACTGAGGACTTTCCACCTTAAATCAGAAACAAGACAGGGTTGTCCACTCTCTCCACTCTTATTTAACGTGGTGCTAGAAGTTCTGGCCAGAGCAATTAGACAAGACAAAGAATGAAAAGGCATCCATATTGGAAAAGAAGAAGTAAAGGTATCACTTTTTGCAGAAGAGATGATCCTATACATTGAAAACCCCAAAGATTCCACAAAAAAGATTACTTGAAACAATAAACCAATACAGTAAGGTCACAGGATACAAAATTAATATACAAAAGTCCACAGCCTTTCTATATGCCAACAATGAAATATTAGAAAATGAACTAAAAAAATAATCCCCTTCATGATTGCAACAAAAAAAATAAAATACCTAGGAATAAACATAACAAAGAATGTAAAGGACCTATACAACGAAAACTACAAAGCATTGTTAAGGGAAATCAAAAAAGATACAATGAGATGGAAAAATATTCCTTGTTCATGGATAGGAAGAATAAATATAATAAGAAAGGCCATATTACCCAAAGCAATTTATAAATTTAATTCAATTCCCATCAAAATTCTTATGACATTTTTTAAAGAAATGGAACAAAAAAATCTTCAGATTTATATGGAACTATATAAATCCCCAAATAGCCAAAGCAATCCTAAAGAAAAAGAATGAAGCGGGGGGCATTACAATACCTGACTTTAAACTATATTATAGGGCCACGACAATCAAAACAGCATGGTATTGGCAGAAAAATAGACATTCAGACCAATGGAACAGAATAGAAAGTCCAGAAATAAAACCACATATATATGGTCAAATAATTTTTGATAAAGGGGCCGATAACACACAATGGAGAAAAGAAAGCCTCTTCAACAAATGGTTCTAGGAAAACTGGAAAGCCACATGCAAAAGAATGAAACTCGACTACAGCTTGTCCCCTTGTACTAAAATTAATTCAAAATGGATCAAAGACCTAAATATAAGATCTGAAACAATAAAGTACATAGAAGAAGACATAGGTACTAAACTCATGGACCTGGGTGTTTAAGAGCATTTTATGAATTTGACTCCAAAGGCAAGAGAAGTGAAGACAAAGATAAATGAATGGGACTACATCAAACTAAAAAGTTTTTGTTCAGCAAGAGAAACTGACAACAAAATAAACAGACAGCCATCTAAATGGGAAATGATATTTTCAAACAACAGCTCAGATAAGGGCCTAATATCCAAAATATACAAAGAACTCATAAAACTCAACAACAAACAAACAATACAATAAAAAAATGGGAAGAGGACATGAACAGACACTTCTCCCAGGAAGAAATACAAATGGCCAACAGATATATGAAATCTGATATATGCTCATCTTCTTTAGCTATTAGAGAAATGCAAATCAAAACGGCAATGAGATACCACCTCACACCTGTTAGATTAGCTATTATCAACAAGACAGGTAATAGCAAATGTTGGAGAGGCTGTGGAGAAAAAGGAACCCTCATTCACTGTTGGTGGGACTGTAAAGTAGTACAACCATTATGGAAGAAAGAATGGTGGTTCCTCAAAAAACTGAAAATAGAACTACCTTATGACCCAGCAATCCCTCTACTGGGTATATACCCCAAAAACTCAGAAACATTGATACGTAAAGACACACGCAGCCCTATGTACATTGCAACATTGTTCACAGTGGCCAAGACATGGAAACAACCACAAAGCCTTTCAATAGAAGACTGGATAAAGAAGATGTGGCACATATACACTATGGAATATTACTCAGTCATAAAAAATGATGACATCGGATCATTTACAACAAAATGATGGGATCTTGATAACATTATATGGAGTGAAATAAGTATATCATAAAAAAATAAGAATTACATGATTCCATACATTGGTGGGACATAAAAACGAGACTAAGAGACATGGACAGCAGTGTGGTGGTTAACGGGGGTGGGGGGAGGGGAGGGCATGGGTGGGAAGTTGGGAGAGGGGAAGGGGGAGGGGGAGGGGCACAAAGAAAACTAGATAGAGGGTGACAGAGGACAATCTGACTTTGGGTGATGGGTATGCAATATAATTTAAAGACAAGATAACCTGGACATGTTTTCTTTGAATATATATAACCTGATTTATTGATGTCACCCCATTAACATTAATAAAAATTTATTTATTAAAAGAAAAGAAATACAGAAACTAAATTCTCAGACATCTCTTATAGAAGTATTTTTTTCCAATATATCTCCTCTGGAAAGCAAAACAAAAGAAAAATAAACAAGTGGGACTACAGCAAACTAAAAAGCTTTTGCACACCAAAAATGAAAAGAAAAAAAAAAAAAGAAAAAGACTATCAACAAAACGGAAAGACAACCCACAGAATGGAAACTATATTTGCTGATACATTTAGTAAGAGGTTAATATCCAAAATTTACAAAGAATCTCTAAAATTCTACAGCAGAAATACAAATAATCCAATTTAAATATGAGCAAAGGGCCTGAATAGATGCTTCTCTAAAGAGGACATACAAATGACCAAAAAACATGAAAAAATGCTCACTAATTATCAGAGAAATGCAAATAAAAACCACAATGAGATATCACCTCAAACTTGTCAGGATGGCTATTATCAAAAAATCAACAAACAAGTATTGGCAAGAATGTGGGGAAAAAGGAACCCTCAAGCTTTGTTGGTGGGAATGCAGACTGTGCAGTCACTGTGGAAACAGTATGGAGTGTCCTCGATCTGCCTTTTGACTCAGTGTTCCAGTTTTGGGATGATATACTAAGAATTCCAAAACACTAATTCATAAAAAGTATTATGCACCCCCATGTTCATTGCAGTGTCATTTACGATAGCCAAGATCTGAAATCAGCCTAAGTGCCCATCAGTGGATGAGTGGATAAAAAGCTGTAGTATATTTACACAGTGGAACACTATGTCCATAAAAAAGAAGGAAATCTTAACTTTTTGTGACAGCATGGATGGACCTGGAGATCATTACGCCAAGTGAAGTAAGCAAGTCAGAGAAAGACAAATAACATATAATCTCACTTACATGTGGAATCTAATGAACAGAAACTGATGAACAAAATAGAAACAGAGGCTTGGACATATGGAACAGATGGTTTGCTGTTAGAAGGGAGGAGAATGGCAGCACTGGACTAAAGAAGATAAAAGGATTAGCCAAAAAACATATATACATAACATATAGACACAGTCAACAGAGTGGTAATAACCAGAGGGAAAGTGGGCAAAGGTAGGGGAAATGGGGACTTAAAGAGGCTTTGCTTGAGGCAGAAGATGCACGATGCAGTGTGCAGATGACATTTTATTGAGTTGTACACTTGAAATCTGTATGATTTTACAAACCAAAGTCATCCCAATAAATTCAATTAATAAAAAAATTAAAAATAAAAAAGTCCTGGGACTTTATTATTTATAAATTTAAATAACACTTATTTTATGGTCTACAGAGTTGATGCAACTAGTTACAGTTCTGAATCATGTGAGTTTTGTCTTGTTCTCTAAAAAAGTCAGAACTCAATTAAATCTGCCCATCTAATTAATAAAGTCATTTCAGTGATTCTCAAAGTTTTTACTACTCTTTTTCCTCACTGTAAACTCCAATCACATATTCAAGTAATGTTTATGAAAGCTAACTACATGCTGAATAGTGTTTGAGCCATTGTGGACACAAAGGGATTTCAGTCTTAGAAGCAGGTTGCTCTTGTTAGTTGGTGATGCAACTAAGAAGTTTTTAAGTTATAATTATAATAAAATCACTGACTTGATGGTTAATATTAGGAAGTGACTTTCTATTTCTTTTATCTTCACAGATAAAAGAGAACAACTACAATCATATCACAGAAAGTCTGTAAAAAATGTGTGGTAACCACTGACTAATAGAAAATAAATACAGATTTGTTGTTGAACTTCATATGAATCATAAAAATAAGATAAATTGACCTCAGGAAGGCAGCAATCTTAAAAAATGTTATGAACAGACTCTATGAGATAGCATGTAATATAGGTGAGAATTAGAATATATAGAACAGCATTGCATAAATGCATACATGAATGAGAAGAGGAAAATAATGAATGATACAACATTTTACAGGTGTACATAATTTATTCCAGCTGAAGTTATCATGAATTGTCTTACAAAAAAGGTAAAATTTGAACTGGAGCTCCCAAAACTTCTTCACAATTTATGATAGAAGATGAACATTTTAGACAATAAAAACTGGAAGGCATCATAAGTATTCTAATGTGGTTAGTATAGAGGAAATAAATCAGAAAATATTAAAAGACTGGTCTTAAATACTTAGGTAAAAATGTACCATGTACTTAATAGCTATTATTAGTAAGTATCATTTAGGATACTGTCTTTATAACTAATAGAAAATACAACTGAAGCTTAAACACTAAGTAAATTATTAGCTTGTATACCTGGCAGTCTAGATTCTGATGCTGACTTCACACTGTGGCTCCATCTTGGATCCCTGCTAGTCTCTGCCTCTGCCTTTTTCTCTGGAATGACTTGGTTATTCTCAGACTGATAGTTAAAACCCTATTACTATTCAGACTTCACATACATGGATGACAGCATCCAAGTCCAGGAGAAAGGAAATGGTCTCTTCCTATGACACTCTTTACAGTTGGAAAGCCGTGCCAAGTTGCCCCCAGGGAACTTCCACTCAGATCTCATTTGCTCAAACTAATTCACCTTCTCTTTCCAGAACCATGCCTGGATCACTGAACCAATCACAGGCAAGAAAGACGATATGGCTGATTGAGCTGAACACCCTGAGGCTACTTGTGGAGGCAGAGTCAGTCACTCACACACCAAGCTGTCACACTGGGGATTTGGGTGGGAGTGGGGTGAAATAGGAGGCCCCATCAGTGTTTATTCATTAAGGGGAGTTATTAAGGTACTTTATACATGGGAGTCATAAGATCAGATAACTCTACTGGATATTAATTTCATGATTTAATAATTTGAAAATAAATAAAATGACTCTCTACTCATAAAAATGTCCTTGGAATAATTTTTTGGGTAAATATCTTTATTATCTAAATAACTATAAATAAGTATTAAAAAATAAAACATCATGAGAAAAACAGACAAAAATGAATCTTCTATTTACATGAGAAAATACTCTATCTCACTAGCATTCAAAACTGTGGCTAAAACATAAAAAATATTTAAATTAGGTTTTTAAAAATAATACCTACTGCTACTGAGGAGTTGTGGTGGTTGAAGAATATAGTGTAACTCTTCTTGAAAAAAAATAGCATTGTTTTAGGAGTCTTATCAATATAATAATATTTGTAGTAATGTGTATTAAGTAAATAATTAGGAATGCAATTAAACATCTATATATAAGGACTCTCATAACAACGTTCCATATGATAGCAAACCTGAAAAGACCACTAATAGCCAAAAACAGGGAAATGACCAAATAAGAAATAGTTCACACATGGAAAACTGTGCAACAAAAAAAAATTTTGATGATAAAGGAAAATGTTTTGTATAATAATGTTCTGTATAATAACTCTTTAAAAGGCACTAGAATCTCAAAACATACTTTAAAAATATATTTATTAATTTTAGAGAAAGAGGGAGAAAGAGACATAGAGAGAAACATCCACTGATCTGTTCCTGTATGTGCCTTGACTAGAGATTGATCAGCAATCTTCGTGCATTGGGACAATGTACCAACCAACTGACCTATCCGGCAAGGCTTCAAAATATTTTTTTTAAGGTTAATTTATTAAAGAGGAGAGGTAATTTCTAAAGAATAATACTTTTAAAAGTTTAACTACATTTTAACAGACTTTGATTAAGGGTCTGCTGAAAGAAATAACAATATTTCATTTTGCTGCATACCGTAAGTGAATGATTTTGAATATAATCGCAATAGTAACTTTACTACAGTCTCTCCCTTAACTTTCTGCCATGCAATATGAAAATTCACAACATAATAAAATAAAATAAGTAAATAACCTCACTTGGATTATAAAATATTATCAATTCAAAAATATTGAGTCTACCATAAGCCTGTCACTCTCCTGAGTGCAAGAATATTCAAGTATTAACAAATATACAGTATTAAAATGGAGTTGATCATTTTGATGCTGGGTTCATGGTTATTGAATCATGAAAGTGGCTATTTAAATACTTTATAATGTTGATCACTGAAACTGATGACCATATGAGGATTGATTCTATTATTCTCTCCAATTTTTTGAATATTTTAAAAATTTCATGATGAAAATCGAAAAACTTTTATTTAAAATAATTTACAAGGAACCAGTGAAAGCATATCTATTCCAAAATTGTTAGTGTTTTAAAACAAATTTTAAACCTTTCCCAATTATTACATAGGATATGGCAAAAAGTAGTTTTAAAGTTGTTTGTATGGAAAATAATATAATAATAAAGAATAACACAAAAATAAACTCAACTGTAAACCTACTTTTGCTCCACCTTGTATGTATACAAGTTAACAGACTCTGAAAATGTCTTTTATTTAAATACAGATAAACAATGTTTCCATGTGCATAAACTTTCTGCTTCTTGAGCATTGTTTTATATATTGCAGATGTTATTTTATAATCATACGCATGTATCAAACTTTGTATTAGAAGGGCCTACTTTTGGTACAAAAAAATTTATATAGAAAAATTATATCATGTCAACATATTCATCTTTAATAACAATTTTTAAAAAATTTATTGGGGCGACATTGGTTAATAAGATTAGATGGGTTTCAAGTATATATTTCTGTTACATGATCTGTATATTTCATTATGTGCCCACCACCTGTCATCAAGTCATCTTCTGTTACCACATTATTTGACCCCATTTACACTTTCTTACTCTTTCACCCCTTTCCCTCTGGTAACCATCATACTGTTGTCTGTGTTTATAAGCTTCACGTGATCTTTAGCTTTTCTGTCTGGCTTATTTCACTTAGCATGATATTCTCGAGGAACATCCATCTAGTTGCAGTATTGCATCTTTTATTTCTTAGTAGTATTCTATTGTATATATGCACTATACCTTCTGTACCCAATCATCTATTGAAGAACACTTTGGTTGTCTCCATTTCTTGGCCACCATGAATAATGTAATGAACATTGGAGTGCATATACCTTTGAAAATAAATGTTTTCAAGTTTTTCAGGTAGATAGCTAGAAGAGGGATTGCTGGATTATATGGTAACTTTATTCTTAATTTTTTGAGGAACTGTCATAGTCTTTTCCATAGTGGCTGTACCAGATTCCATTTCCACTCCAACACTTCCAACTACCTGTCTTTTATATAATAATCATTCTAATGGGTGTAAATGATACCTATTTATAGTTTTGATTTGCATTTCCCTAATAGCTAGTGAAGTTGAACATCTTTACATATATCTGTTGGCCATTTTAATGTCTTCTTGGGAGAATTGTCTGCTCAGGTCTTCTGCCTATTGTTTAATTGGATTGTTTGTTTGATGTTGAGTTGTATGAGTTCTTTATATATACAGTGTGTTCATAAAGTCATGGTGCACTTTTGACTGGTCACAGGAAAGCAACAAAAGACAATAGAAATGTAAAATGTGCACCAAATAAAAGGAAAACACTCCTGGTTTCATACCTATTCATTGCAGTTCGATGTGGGCTCACGCACAGATTTTTTAGGGCTCCTTAGGTAGCTATCCCATATAGCCTCTACAGACTTTTCACTGACTGATGGCCTACCAGAATGGTGTTTCTCTACCAAACTGCCGGTTTCTTTCAACTGCTTATCCCACCGAGTAATGTTATTCCCATGTGGTGGCGCTTGGTTATAAATGCGCCGATATTCACGTCACTTTGGTCATGGATTCGAATTTAGCGAGCCACAGAACACACTGAATTTTCCTCTGGGCCATCCACATCTCGACTGGCATGGCCATGGGCTTCTCTGCTGTATGCATGGCGTTACATCATCATCTGCACATGTGCACATGCTGCCACAGCATCCTACAGAAACTGAGAAGGTTTTCCTTTTATTTGGTGCAGATTTCACATTTCTATCATCTTTTGTTGCTTTCCTGTGACCGGTCAAAAGTGCACCATGATTTTACGAACACACTGTATATTGAACATTTTATTTTAGGGTCAAAAATTTTATCTTGCTAAGCAAATTCATTCCACTAAGCATTTCCTTGTATGCTTTTATTACTAAATTTATCTGCAATTTGACAAACTGATTTTTCACATTTAACACACTTTACCATGAACTAATAAAAATATTTTAGAGTTATATGAATCTTAGAAATGATCTAAAGTAAAAGATTAAGGGAAGAGCCAATGACTTTCCATCATTATAGCCCTAATTGGGGGCATTTAATAAAAATAGTGGGGTTACCTAGATTTAGTCTACTTTCCCATGTAGGGTAGAGCTCTTCCCCAAAAACACTCCAGACTGTTGGATGTATTATTCTTGATACAAATTTTTCATTCACAAGAAATTTGTTAAATACACATGGATTAGTTTTTTCTTAGGGTTTCTATAGCAAAGAACCACAACTTGAGTGGCTTAAATCAGAAATTTTGTCTTAACTATTGTGGAGGCTAGAGGAACTAATGCAAGCTGTCAGACAAGCCAGGCTTCTGTGAAAGTTGGAGAGGAGAACCCCTCCTTGCCTCTCCAGTTTATAGTGGTTGTCAGCAGTCGTTGGCATTCCTTGGCTTGCAGCTGCAACACTTTAATCACAGTCATCATGGTGCCTTCTCCCTGTGTGTCTCTGCCTTCACATGGCATTCTTCTCCTGTGCCTTGTGTCTGTACGTACATGGTATTCTCCTGAGTCTGTGCCCAAATTTTCTTCTTATAAGGAAACCAGTTATATTAAATTAGGGCTGATCCCAATGACCTCATTTTAACTTGACTACGTATTCAAAGACCTTATTTCCAAATAAGGTCATATTTACATTTACTGGATGTTAAGACTTCACAATATCTTTGGGGGGATATAATTCAAACCACAGCACCCCACACAGGATAATGCAACACAGACAACTGTAGGAAGTGGAGTGTGATTTTTGGCCAATACCCTATATTCTCTGGAATGAGATTTTATGCATTTTAAAAGTGACTGAATTAAAAAATAATAAAATATAGTAACATCAGAAACTGAATTTGTGCTAAGTACATGTTCACAGCACTGAAGAATAACACTTTGAGTCCTCACAAAGACCTTAAAAGGTAGTGATTTTAGCTCCATTTATGGTTTATTTATTGAAAGCATACAGAGATAAAGTAATTTATTCAAAGTCATAACTAGTGAATGGAGAAATGAGGGAAACCAACTCAAGCAATCTAAATCTGGACCCTGAATGGATGTGATAGGGAAATTTATTCTGAGTCTGAGACACATACTTTAAATTTTATCCATTGTTCTTAATTCTGCCTTCCACATAAAAGGCTTTCGAATATTTGGCAATATTGTTATACTGTGTTCTTCTTCAAGATAAATATTATCAGTTTTATCAAACATTTTTTTATGTTAAATTATTTCTAAATATTTTAAATAAAATAATCTTGAATTGACTGCATATAAAATTAGAATCACAATTATCTGCATTACCAGGCTTGTAATTAAACCTTATATAACTATATATAGGTATATAGATATACAAATGTACATAAAAAATATAAACATATAAGATACACATACATATTTGAAATAGATATTATACTTAACTAAAAAATTACAAATTTTATAGCAAAAATTACATAAATTTATTTTGTTTTTACTTATTTATTTTTGTTTTAACATTTAAAATTTATATTTACGTACATTCAAGTGTCACACTCAATAAAAATAAGGTGAGTGCCTCACCTTAACAACATGCGCCCATTACATCCCCTTTGACCCCCTCCCCCTGACTCCTTCCCCCTTTCTTCTGGGATTTGCTGCTGTCCTGTTGTCTGTATCAATGAATTATATATATAATTTCACTAACCCCTTCACCTTCTCTGATCCCGTTCCATCATCCCCCTTTCTGCTGACAGCTGTCCCTTCACTTCCTGTGCACACCTCTGCCTCTAGTCTGTTCCTCAGATCCCTTTGTTCATTAAATTTTATATTTAAGTGAGATCATATGATATTTATCTTTTTATGCCTGGTTTATTTCAGTTAGCATAATAATCTCCAAGTCCATCCATGCCATCGCAAAAGGTAAGATGTTGTTCTTTTTCACAGCCACATAGTATTCCATTGTGTATATATACCAAGCTTTTTTATCTACTCATCCAATGATGCACACTTGGGTTGTTTCCAGATCTTGGCTCTTGTAAACAATGCTATAAAGTCATCCAGTCTAGAACTTTTATTTGCTGGGTGTTTTTTGATAACTGTTTCCATTTTATTTGTTGTAATAGGTCTGTTTAGGCTTTCTGATTCTTCCAGATTGAGTTTTGGAAAATTATATGTTTCTAGGAATTTATACATTTTGCCTAGGTTTTCAAATTATTTGGCATATAGATCTTCATAGTATTTCTTACAATCCTTTGTATTTCTGCAGTGTTGGTTGTTACTTCTCCACTTTAATTTCTAATTATACTTATTTGGATCCACTCTTTTTTTCTTGATGAGTCTAGTTAAAAGTTTGTCAATCCATTTACCTTTTCAAAGAACCAGTTCTTAGTTTCATTGATCTTTTGTATTTTTTTAGGTTGTATGTCATTTATTTCTGCTCTGATCTTTATTATTTCCCTCCTTCTACATCCTCTGGGCTTTGATGTCCTTTCTCTAGTTATTTTAGGTGCAGGATTAGGTTGTTTATTTCAGTTTTTTCTTGCTCTTAAGGCATGCTTGTAATGCTATTAACTTCTTTTTTAGGATTGCTTTTGCTGTGTCCCATAGATTTGGAGTTGTTGTATGTTCATTTTCATTTGTTTCAAAGAAATCTTTGATTTCTTCCTTGATCTCATTGTTAACCCATTTATTGTTTAATAAAATGCTATTTAATCTCCAAGAGTTAAATATTTTTCTGTTTTTCTATTATAGTTGATTTCTAGTTTCATGCCATTGTGATCAGAGAAGATGCTTGATATGATTTCAATCTTCTTAAATCTATTGAGATTTGTTTTGTGTCTTAACATGTGGTCTAGAATTGTACCTAGAAAATATACCATGAGCACTTGAAAAGAATATCTATTCTGCTGCTTTGAGGTGAAAGGCTCTGAAGATATAAATTAAATCCAGTTGATCTAGTGTGTAATTTAAGTCATTGTTTCTTTGTTAATTTTCTGACTGGGAGATTTTCATTGATGTTAGCGGGTTATTAAAAGTCCTTTACTATTATAGTATTGCTATTAATATCACCCTTTATGTCCATCAAAATCTGCTTTACATATTTAGGTGTTCTTATATTCAATGAATAAATATTTACAATGGTTATATTCTCCTCTTGAATTGCTCCCTTTATTAATTTGTAGTAACCTTCTTTATCCTTAATTATAGCCTTTGTTTTAAAGGCTATTTTGTCAGATATAAGTATTGCTATCCCAGCCTTTCTTTCTTTTTCATTTGCGTGAAATACTTTTTTCCATCACTTCACTTTCAGTCTATGTGTATCTTTTTTTTTTCTGAAATGGGTCTTTCATAGACAGCATATGTACAGGTCTTGTTTTCTTATCCATGCAGCTATCCTATGTCTTTTGATTGGATCATTTAATTCCCTTAACATTTAAGATTATTATTGATAAGTACTTATTTATTGCCATTTTATTCTTTAAACCTACAGTCTTCTTTCTCTTGATTTCTTTTTTCCTTTCCTCTTTTTAGAGCAGGCCCCTTAACTTTTCTTACAGTACTGATTTGGCTGTAATGAATTCCTTGAGTATTTATTTGTCTGGGAAGCTTTATATATCTCCTTCATTTTTAAATGCTAGCCTTGCTGGATAAAGTAGTGTTGCCTGTAGGTACTTGTTTTGCATCACTTTGAGTATTTCTTGCCAGTCTCTTCTGGCCCGAAGTGTTTCTTTTGGTAAATCAGATGTCATCCTTATGAGGGCTCCTCTGTAGGTAATTAATTCCTTTCTCTTGTAGCTTTTAGTATTGTTTTTTTTTTTTGTCTTTCAATTTTGGCACTTTAATTATGAAGGGTCTTGGTGTAGGCCTCCCTGGGTTCATCTTCAATGAGCCTCTCTGTGCTTCTGGAACTTCTTTGATTTTTTTCTTCATCAAAATAGGAAAATTTCCAGCTATGATTTCCTCAAACAGGTTCTCTATAACCTGTACTTTCTCTCCTTCTTTAGGAATCCCTATGATGTGTGTGTTGTTTCTCTTCATGTTGTCACAGAGGTCCCTTAGAGCAGTGGTCCCCAACCTCTTTTGGACCACAGACCGGTTTAATGTTGGAAAATATTTTCACAGACCGGCCTTTAGGGTGGGATGGATAAATGTATCATGTAACCAAGACAAGCATCAAGAGTCAGTCATAGATGGATGTAACAGAGGGAATCTGGTCATTTTTAAAAAATAAAACATTGTTCAGACTTAAATATAAATAAAACAGAAATAATGTAAGTTATTTATTCTTTCTCTGCAGACCAGTACCAAATGGCCCACAGACCGGTACCTGTCCGCGGCCCAGGGGTTGGGGACCACTGCCTTAGAGTTTCCTCAGCCTCTTTTCTTTTTACTGCTCTATTTCTGTGCTAACACTTATCTTGTTCTCTAAATAGCTGATTTGATCCTCTGCTTCATCCCGTCTGCTATTGATTCCTTCTAGTGCAGTCTTCATTTCTGATATTGTATTTGTCATTTCTGACTGGTTCTTTTTTATGATTTCAATATCCTTTTTGATCCTTGCCATCTCTTTGTTTAAGTTCTCATTGTGATCATCCACTGTTGCTCTAAGATCCTTGAGTATTCTAAAAATCATTATTTTAAACTCTGCATCTGGTAGTTTGGTTACTTCCATTTCATTTAGTTCTTTATCTGGAGATTTCTCTTTTTGATTCATTTGGGTCATATTTCTTTGTCTGCCCATTTTGTCTGCATATTAGGTAGTGCTGTCTGACTTTGAAATTTGTGGTAGTGTCTTTATTAAGAAGATGGGTTCAGTGGCACTAAGCTCCAGAACCCTGAGTTCTTTGCTCTAGAAATGCTTCTTGAGGGTAGTATCTATTTACCCACCTGTTAAATGTAACTATTAAATGCAGTTGGTCCTTTTGTGGGTATGGTTAACCCTTCAGGCTGGCTGGCTCTAAGGGTACACCTTTATCATGTGTATTAGACATTGTGCAGTGTCCGTCCTGTTGGGCATATTTATTCTCCATAGTGTCTAGTGCCTACTGGACTCCTCCTTTGGGTATGCCAGTTGTGTGGTTAGCTGAGTCTAGTATTGGTGCTCTCTGCCACCCACTACTGGTTGTGTTGATTCTGGGTCTTCTTGTGTTGGCATCAGCCATTGTTGTAACCTGCTGTGGGCTACCTGTCTGGAGCTACTGCTCTGATAACTGTTTGTGTCTGTCTATTCTATGCCTGGGTAGTGTAGGAGGGGCCAATCTGTTTTTAAGGATCAGCTTCCTCCTGCTTAGAGATTACCATAGCTCCATAAAAGCCTCAAGCTCTATGAGATTTGCCTCCACTTTTCAGCTGCTCCAGTTCCTCTTGCATTTGCATGGTCTTCCCACAGAGTCTTCTGTAGAAAGACTGTAGTGTGGGCTCAGACTGGCCTCACCCTTCTAACCTTTCTATAGGTTGAAAGCTTGGTGGGTTAGAGTAGCTGACATTGGGAATACAATATTAGTGGGACCCCCTACTTCAGGTATCTCTTGATCAGGAGCTTAGAATAGGGAAACTGTCCCCTACTCCAGAGCCTAATCCCTCAGACACTGCTGGATACTTCAATTCTATTTCACCCCAGCAAAGTGAGCAACAGGTCCCAATTGGATGGGGCTGACAGTCCCTTCTGCAAAACTTCTTCCAGCTACTGAGCCCCTGATCTCAGAAAGAAAGACTAAAAGAGTCCTCCACTGGGGCTGACTGTGCCCCCTCCCCCAGAGAGTGGCTAAAACCCTCAACCAGATCACACAATAGGTTTGTGAGTACCTACACTTTAAATGTCCATACTCCAAGCTTCTCTCCTTTCCCCCTGTGGAACCTAGCCTAGTGGGGCAGGATACCCAGCATCTGGACTGGCTGACTATAAAGCTCTACCCCATCCAATGGGCACAAACCATGGTGCCAGTACTAATCACAGAGAGTGGAACTCGCTCAGGTGGACCAGCTGTCTAGTGAGCCTGCCTTTAGTACATACCACCAGCCAGAGTTGTTAGGTCCTAAACTGATGTGTTCTGGAGCTGGTCATTAGTTGTGCCAGCCCTGGGCCTCCCTGGCAGGAACCCAGTGCAGACCAGTGGGGGACATTGCCCATGACTGGCCCTCAACAACCTTGGAGCTACAAGCAATCCAGAATTTATGGCTGCCTATGCTGCCTATGCTTGCCCAGGTGCAAATGCAAATATCAAGCACACACCCACACCTACACTGGCTTTTATCCACACTAGGCCTGGAGAAAGGCCCACTTAAAAGGCTAACATTGCCTGAGTCCCGCCTCCTGCAGCTTCTGACTGCTGGCTGCTTGCTAGACTTGACCACTGAAAAACCTCAGGTAGAGTCTAGAGCCTGGGAAAATTCAGGGATTAGGAAGGGAGGTCATTGTGCCTTCCACCCCTCAGTCACAGGTGTCAGTCTGTCCAGACATTTTTTAGACCTCAATAGGGTGTGACCACCAGGAGTCTGGTGGGTTTGACCTCTGAGACCCAGAGATGTGGTCTGCCTGCAGTCTGGACAGTTTCTACTTAGTCTCCCTTGTTGCAGAAGCACATGTCATAGTCTCAGGAGTGTGCAGAGAAAAGCACTGGCTTCAACGCCAGAAAACTGAGTCACTGACTGGCCCTCTACTTCTTGGCTGACGTCTCGGCATAGCTCAGTCTCCATAAGGTGGGATGAGAGAGATTCCAGAGAGTAAAGCAATTGCTTTTTCCCAGGCTGATGCTGCATGGAGGGAACTGCTCCACCTAAGAAAGATGGCGACTGCAGTATTGGAAATAACTCAGCACAGGGGTTCCAGTGGCTATCCTCCATGGTGTCTTTCCCTGGGCCACCAACTTCACACTCTCCTCATCCTACTCTAGTCCTCTCAGCTCTCCACTGCCAGAGCCCCAGGTAAGTGGCTGTGAACAAGGTTATCTTTGTCCTTTAAGACAGAGCCTGCGTCTCTAAGAGTTCCTGTCTCTTTCTCACAGACAGAAACCTCGGCTCTTTTCACTGACAAATGCTATGTGGTTGCCTCTTCCAGGCCCTGGGGCTCCAGGCTGGGCACCGGCTTGAGGCTTAATACCCACACTTCTTTGGGAAAACCTCCCCATAGTGAGAGTCTGTTTAGACCCTTTACCATGCTTGCTCCTGGGAGCAGGGCAGCCCTTTCCATGTTTCCATCCTTCCCATCAGTCTCAATGTGGCTTCTACTGTGATCTTTGGTTATAGACTCCTCTTCGTTTAGTCTAATGTTGGTTTTTCAAGATCATGGTGCTTAAATTAAGTTGTAATCCTGTAAGGCCAGTAGCTGCCACCAGTGTGGTCATGCAGGTTCTCAGTGGATTCAGGTAGACAGTAAAGAAACAGAGAAGCCAGCCAGATCAAGCAGTAGCACAGTAAATAGAGCATTGAACTGGATGCAAAAAACATAGATTCAAAACCCCAAGGTTTCCAGCTTGAACATGAGCTCATCTGGCTTGAGCACGGGCTCATTAGCTTGAGCAAGGGGTCACTGGCTTGAACGTGGGATTATAGACACGACCCCATGGTCGCTGGCTTTAGCCCAAAGGTCACTGGCTTGAAGCCCAAGGTGGCTGGCTTGAGCCCAAGGTTACTGGCTTGAGCAAGGGGTCCCTTACTCTGCTGCAGCCACTCCCCCCCCCATCAAGGCACATATGAGTGTAAAGTCAGTAGCCACAGCCATCATCAAAGCCACCTGGCCCATGAAGGCTTGCATTTGATTTGGACAGATGGTAATGGAACAATGGAGCCAAGAACTGGTGGGCCATTATCTTTAATTCTAGCTTGCACCCGGCAGGCAAGAAATATACACAGTGGCAAAACACTTCCTTTTCATTTAGGGCTCCCAAAGCCACTGACTTATCCGAGTTTCCTAGAATTAAAGATTTCTACCTCACCAGCCTTATTCACCTTTGTTCTCATCTCTTCTCTCTGCACAATCTCTACACAAACTGGCTTCTCCTTCAGCAGTCCGCCATCTTGGCTGCTTCTCCTCTCCTCCACGTGGATTTCTCTGCTCTTCTCCAGCATGGGATCCTCTGCCCCACTTTATAGTGTAGAAATCAAAACCTTTAATCCAATATACAAACAAGGAAGTCTCTGATACAAAGTCACTTATCTGAGGCATAATGGGATTCCTCATGAGAGTGCATCACCCCCCTACCATGCAACAGTCAAAAGTGTGGGGAAAAGCTTAGTCTTAAAACTGAGCCCTAGGCTATACCGACCCTGCCTGCTTACAGCCTGTCCCACACACCGAATGCAAACTATAAAAGAGCAAACATATATATCATATTTACAAACTTATTTGACCAACATTAAGTAATTTATTTTTATTTCCAAATTAAATCTATCTTGCTTCTTATTTGGGGATCTTAAAAATTATGCAAATGCTCTTAGATCATCATTTTCATCTACACAGGTGTATCTGCAATTGGAATAGATAATTTGGAATTTCATGAAAATGAAATTGCTTTTTATTAGAAAATAATGTAATTTTCTCATGGGTCCATGATGTCCTGGTGCTAGACAAATGCTGAAGCCAACTGTAGGTTTTTATCAAAAATTATACTTTGGCCCCTGCCAGTTGGCTCAGTGGTAGATCATCAGCCCAGTGTGTGGAAGTCCCAGGTTCAATTCCTAGTTAGGGTACATAGGAGAAGTGACCATCTGCTTCTCTACTCCTTCCCCTGTCCCCCCTCCCACCTCTTCTTCTCCTGCAGCCATGGCTATATTGGTTCAAGTGCATCAGCCCCAGGTGCTGAGAATGCATCTGTGGAGCTTCTACTTCATGTGCTAAAAATAGCTCAGTTGTGAACATGGCCCCAGATGAGCAAAGCATCAGCCCCAAACAAGGTTTGCCAGGTGGAACCTGGTCGGGCACATGCGAGAGTCTATCTCTATCTCCCCTCCTCTCACTTGGAGAAGAAAAAAAACTTTGACTTAGAACCAAGATTCTGGTTTTCATCTCAGATGCTTTGCATCTATGGTAACTTTTTATTTCATGGACTAATTGCTATAATACATGATTATTGATGCAGAATCCTTCATAGTTCTTTTTTGTCTGGTAGACTTGCATATTGAATATTGAAGCTTTAATATATTTAATAGTACAAGTGACTAACTGGTCAGAAATTTCTGCACTTAAACACTGAAAACATTATTCCCATGAAGTAAGGAAACGCTTTCTTTCCTCCCTCCCATTCCTCCATCCACACTTCCGCCTGCTTACCACTAATATTGCTCAGATTGTCAGTTGCTGGCTGTCTGGTAAATTTAATTCTTACCCGCCTGCAGAATGTACCAATTATACCTTACAGCTAGTTAGAAAGCATCCTCTTTGCTAGAGAATAGTTATTTAGCTTATCAATGTATAAAACTTGGTTTGAATTTTGATTTAAAAATCAAAGGGAAATAAAAAAAGGGATGAGGAGAAGAAAAAATGCAGAAATCCCTATTAAAGTTTTAAAATATAAACATTGTATAGCAACTAGAAAGAAGAGCTTGAGCTTAAACCATTAAAACTAGAGAAATGATTTGAGAACTGTCCTTACACAATCAAGAAATAAATTATATCTCAGGATAAATCACATTGTAGTAGATGTGTCAATGAACTATTTTGAAAACTGATCAGATTTTCTAGAAAAAATATGGGAAATATTATGTTTTATTGATGAATGTTTCATGGATACTTTCCATCATTCAATGCTTGTGCTTAGGTGACATGCTCTTAAACAAATTTCTGGAATCTGTACTTATGTTAATTTTTTTCATAGGTATGTTTAAAAAAAGAAACAGTTTTTCATATTAACAGGGTTTACCATGAATTTGAAGATGACATAATTTTAGGCAGGTGTTAACCATTAAAATATATAATTAACAACCTAATTTATTCATCACCCCCCCTTTTATCTTCATAATTAAATCTGATCATTGCAGCAACTGGAGAAAGACCTTTTAATGCTAATTTGCAAAATTGTTGCCAGTTTACCAAGCCTAATTAAAATGTGAGGCTCCATGACATTTTAGGTCAGTGGTTCTCCACCATGGCTGCACTTTAGAATTAACTCAGAAACTTTTTTCTTTTGAAATTTACAATATTGTCCCACCCTCCCTTGCCACCCTCCCACACAACACATACACACATACTAATTTATTCAGAATCTCTGGTCATGTATCTTTTTGAAGGCCCACAGGTGATGCCAATGTAGGTATATGATTGAGAAAATCATTCTATGAGAAGGTTGGTCCCCCCCAAATTGGGAAGCTATAAGAAAGTGTGTTGAATTGCTTTAAGAACCAGATAAAAACAGAAAATCTCTTAATGAAAATAATTCATTTCATAGGTTTGGACAAACTCAAGTGTTATTTTCTGTTTCCTATAATGCAGGGTTGGTAAAAGGTACATCAATCCTTCTGAGAATCTGGTGAAAAGCTATGAACCTCATCCCAGGGAGGTAAACATGTCAAAAAGCACATGAAACTGGAATGGAAGTTTGTATCTTTGAAGAGAACCAGAATCACAGGAGAAAAATCTCTGAACCAGAAGGTAGGGAAGAAAAATGTTCTCAGAAATGAAAGAACTAAAATCAAGAAATGAAGCCAAATTATAAGATGCACTGAGCCATGCAGGCAGATATTATATTCACATATAAAGGTCTGTGAGATAGAAAAACTTTCCAAAATGACGTTTACCTATCTGATTTTAAGAGAATGTATACATCTTTATTATATGCAGCTTAAGTGTCTGTCGCTGATAGCTTATTGATTGCTTGCGTAACTGTACTAGCCAATGGGGTAAAGTTGCCATGGCATTCAAATAGTTCCGCCTTCTGGCATGCCACCTCACCAATTGAGGTTAAAGATTGGAGCAATTATTATGCTGTTAAGAAATCTTAACACCAGAAGGGGTCTTTGCAATGGTACAAGACTAGAGGTTCTCCAATTGAAAAATAATGTCATAATAGCTAAGTCTTTGACTGGCTCCTCTAAAGGTGAAATACATGTCATTCCAAGAATTGATTTGGCTCCATCTCAAACAGGGTTGCCATTTCAATTGAGACGTAGACAATTTCCTGTAAAACTTGCTTTTGCTATGACCATCAATAAGTCTCAGGGCCAAATGCTTAAGCGTGTTGGCATTTTTTTACCTGAACCTGCATTTGGACATGGTCAACTTTATGTTGCCTGTTCAAGAGTTTGTGAGAGAACAGACATAAAATTAAAAATAATTGATGGTCCTCTGCAAGGCGAGCTTAAAAATGATGGAAAGATCTACACAAGAAATGTTGTGTACAAAGAGATCTTTGACATGTGAATTAACATTTTATTATTTAAATCACCTTTATTTATTGAGCTAGTGGTGGCTCTTAAGAAATGTACTGCCAGTGGTTTCCTTCATTGCACTCTACTTTAAGCAATTAAGCAAGTAGAAGGGGGAAACCCCATGGGGCAGTAAGCAAAGGGGCGTCCTCGCCGCCTGCCCTGGGTAATTCAGTTTGAATTAGCAGATACCTTTGCACAAATCATTTTTTTTTCTGTATTTTTCTGAAGCTGGAAACGGGGAGAGACAGTCAGACAGACTCCCGCATACGCCCGACCTGGATCCACCCGGCACGCCCACCAGAGTGATGCTCTGCCCACCAGGGGGCGATGCTCTGCCCACCAGGGGGCGATGCTCTGCCCCTTCGGGGCGTCGCTCTGCCGCGACCAGAGCCACTCTAGCGCCTGGGGCAGAGGCCAAGGAGCCATCCCCAGCGCCCGGGCCATCTTTGCTCCAATGGAGCCTTGGCTGTGGGACGGGAAGAGAGAGACAGAGAGGAAGGGGGGGGTGGAGAAGCAAATGGGCGCTTCTCCTATGTGCCCTGGCCGGGAATCGAACCCCGGTCCCCCGCACGCCAGGCCGACGCTCTACTGCTGAGCCAACTGGCCAGGGCTGCACAAATCATTTTAATTACAATTTATAATATCTAGAACAGTGGTTATTTCGTATGACCGCCGGGCTTTCTAGTATAAACATATATACATATATATAGGTTTCCCATGAAGACCTGTCTTTGCTAGTCTCACATGTGTCTCTCCTGATTGTCACACCCTGCACCCAAAGTGATTTCACACATTGCCTATACTAGTCCAGCTTCTTGCACCATTTTCAAAAAAGAGTTTTACAGATTTTTTATTCCCTTTTCTTTAACTAATATTAGACTGATACTGTTAAAGCAGATCTCCAAATTTTAAAGTACTTTAGATTTCAACCTCAGAATACTAAAGAATCCAGGAGCTGTCTACTTCAAGGTCTTTTTTAATCATTTGAATTTTATTTCATTCTTTCTCTCTAGAATTTCTGCTCAATGCACCCTGATTTTCTCTGAACCCATCTTACATCATCTCATTCAAATCAATCTTTTTAAACTTTCTCAACCCACCTTTTTATATAACAACCTGAGAAGTGTAACTTAGATGTTAAAATTAGCTATGAAGCTATTTTAACTATATATACCCAGCCTTCGATTCCTTCGAAGTTATAACATTTTAAATCCTTTGGCCTGCATAAGTAGACTAACCTGTATCAATATATATTCTTTAAAAGTTAAGTATCTTTCAAGATTTGTGCTCATGCTGGTTTTAGTGCCTTTCCAGTCAATCCATGATCCTTGATGTTGTTATTAATAAACAAGTAGCAGACCAGGTTTGCATCAGTAGCACAGTGAACAGCATGGCATATACTTCCAGCATAGGCAGGAATAAAAAACTGATAAAAAGACTAAAAAAGTAAAATTCAAAAGGTAAAAGTACATCTTTATAGAACAATGTGTCTACACAGAAATGTACTAGGGGGTATCAGTAAAATAAGTTATCGATCAAACAATAGAACATGTAAGGAATACTGAAGATCTAACACATGTAGCATGATGTGTCTACTTTTGTTGTGTTAGTAGGTGGTGCATTGGATTGGATCCTAAAATATTTGTCACTACAAAAGATGAAAAACTTCATTTAAATCACAGTAAAATATTAAATGTCTGGTAGTTAGATTTATTTTGTTGCAGCCATTAATATTGATCAGTCCCCTTAGCTGTATCCTTAGTATAGAACACTTATATAAATTTATATGGGTCTTAATTCAAATTAGGCCACCTACATTGTAACCAATAGATATTTGTGTATTTATAACAAATATTATAATTTACTCTCCTTAAAGTTCACCCATTTCAACTTGTTACATGACTGTATTTCTTTGTTTAGATATAGTTTACAGTTTAGTCCAGTTTTCTAAAAATAGAATAAATGGAAATTCATTGAGAAAAAAGTATAAATCTTGGATGATCCCAAAGTTATCTTTAAAGAACAGAAAAACAATTCTATAAACAAAAATTTGCAAGCAGTAAATGTTCATTAAATATTTAAAGAAAGAAAATAGAATTCAGAATTACTCTCACTCAATATATCCAGGATTTCTAAAGAGTATATTTTCATCCAAAATACCATATATATTTTATTTTCAAAATTTCTTCTGCTGTTTATATCATCTAAACAATTATTTGACACTAAATGTGAACCATCATGTAGCTCTCCAATGTTTTACTTTGTATACAGTGCTTCTAAATAAAACATCAAATTTTTATTTCCTCCTAAAGATAGCTTAAATCCTTAGAATCTTTAGTTTTAACACATCAAATTTTGATCTTTCTATAGCCCACTTTGCTTCACTGTACACATGAATAATCAGTTTGGAAGACACAGTTTATTCATTGTAAGAGTTGAGAACTCAGCCAACAGAATAATTACATTATTCAATGGTCTGCAACATGTGCCTCAAGCAATGGTTCAATACATTGTTAATGACAGTGAAAGCTGCAAAACAATGAGTAAAAATTAAAACTGAGCAAAATAAAATCAAGAGTAAAAATTAGTGTTTGTAAAAAGGGTTCAAGTTAGAATTACAGTTACAGCATCCAAGATCACACTCAAGTTTAGATATTGTTATTATCAAAAATTCCACTAAAAATTACATACTTAAACCATTTTGGTTTGAGTAATATTTACAGTAATTTTAAATCTATTGCAATCTAAGGCAACTGCAGAGCCTTTTAACTAATGGCAGCTAGTCTTTGCCAATTTTAAGGCTGATAAATTTAAATATAAATAATACTAAAAGAGGTGATTTAGCAGAAGTAATCAATAGTTGATTTATACAAGAAGAACCATTCTCAACCATGCAACTAGATTTGTGAACACAGCTAAAGTAGTACTGTTACCTGCAAGTTATTCAAAAGTTACACACACATATACATACACATACACATTTGTGTGTGTTTATTCACAATATTAATCAAAAGAAATACTCATTTACTTAAATCATCCAGCAACCTAGTAGAACAAATCATGTATACCAGTGTGGATTTTAAACACAGGCAAAAGAACCACTTTGTTTGCAGCATAAAGGGAAACTATGCCAGTTGGAATGCAGCCAGTAATACCACTAAGTGATCTACTGATAATTTGTGGCTCAAAATGCTGCTATCATTAGATTCCATCTTTCTGTAGCACTACACATATTTTGATATTGAGATAAAATGTACACTTATATACAGAATATAATGGAAGCAGAAATTGCTCCTTCTTTAATTTAATTAGTATTTATTTATAAATGTTGAGCAGTGCAAAATTGTGGTTAATTGCAGAGTCTCATTAATAACAACACCTCATACTACTTCTGCAAAGGCAAACACACTTTGACATTCAATATTTGTTAGTCACAATTATTTGAATTCCCTTTCAACAGAAGTAGAAATAGGTAATTTTACCCACGGTTCAAATAACAGTGTAGTTTATCTTAAGTTTGTGATGATAGCCAATGGGTTTTTGTCTGTGTTAGTGTTCTAACAAATAAAATTACTTTTTTCCCACAGTGGAAAATGCCAGAACGGTGTTACTTTTCTCAAGGAGATTGTGCAAAAGATAGTTGTACTGTTAAATGGTTAAAAATCCCTTAAATTATTTAGATCTTATCAGTGAAATTTAGTTGCCTTAACTGAAAAATAGAAACTGTAAAACATAAGAAGCAAGGATAGATAAGACTCAGATATTATCATTTCAGTAACAGATTAGAAGGAAAAAAATCAGCACAAAACTAGAACATTTTTTGTTATATTAGTATTAATTTAGGTCACATATGAAGCTTTTGGGGTTATTCATAAATAACTGCTTAGTAAAACTATTTGAGGATTATAGACAAGACTGTAAGTGTAAGTCAAGTAAAGCACCTCAGCAGCACTTTTGACTCACATATTTCTGCTCCTTCATCCCATCACAATTTCTGGGGCTCAACTCCATCCTTATGGGTGTCATGTCTCACAATGACTGTTGTCACATATCTCTCGTTCTTAACACACCATTTCTCCAATTCCTTGCTGTCTGTCTTTATCACGAGATCATAGGTGTCCTGAATTCTTCTCCCACAGTACATATTAGTGATATTCAACCTTGAGTATATGTATGTACTCTGTGCATAAAAAGAATCTGTGTTACACAATGAATAAGATAAAAAATTTCCACTATTTTGAGAAAGATATTTCAAATTTGGACCAGTTTGACTACTTAATTATTTAGTAATGTGGACACTTTTAAGGCCTTAGTAGTCATTAAACCCATGAAATTATAGTCTTGAGAAAGTTGTCTCTTATTCATTTTTGAACAGTTTCTAGTACCAGAGAATGGTAGTTAACTCAGATATGTTGGTTGAACTTAACTGAATTACCTCCAGTTTAGTCCAAAATTGGATATCTCTGATGGAGAACCCATGTCCTTGATAAAGGCTAATACATTTTTAAGTGAAATTTTAAAATTCTATTGGATGACTTAGAAGAGTCATTAACTATCTAGATATTGATGAATAAGTCTCTGATACTATTTCCTGGAAAACACAGTATTTAGTTATTCTTCATGAGAGAAACCTGATATTATATCCACCATAGCTTATAATGCTCCAACATCTGATTATATAAACTTACTTTTGTTTCCACTTATATTTGAAATTTTTGAGGTTTTTTTGTTTTGTCTGTTTGTTTGTTTTTTGGTTGTTTTTTTTATCTAGTTGCTTAATACCGCATACAAGAACATGCTAGCAATAGGCTTTAATTTTAATCATTCTGGGAGATGCCTTCTTGCCTGCCAGTTGCTGAAATTTAATTATGTATATGCCATAAAACCTGTATTCTAAGCCAGGCACCACACACACATACATATACAAACACAAATTATACTCTGTATTAGTCAGGATTTTCTACAGAATCACAAAAGAGAACCAATAGGGTGTGTGTGTGTGTGTGTGTGTGTGTGTGTGTGTGTGTGTATTCTTATCTAAAAACTACCTTCACAAAAACATCTAGAATAATGTTTGATCAAATATATGGACCCTGTAGCATATACAAGTTAATAGATAAAATCAACCATCACAAACTTCCCACATTTGGTACCACTATACTGCAGTAAGAGATGAAGAAACTTAATTTTGTTCATATAACAAAATACTTAATTAGTCTTTCTGTAAAGCTTACCCAAATTTCCTTGTTAATCACTGACTAATAAAGAAACCAGTAAAGGGATCATATATATTTGGTTTCATACATTCATTTTGGTATAAATATTTTTAAACACACACATATGAAACCTCCAGAAGTAAGTCATTAGTATAAAGGTTGTAATATTTTATGATACATACTAGAAGAATTTGCTCCTCTCATAACATTTGTTTCTTAACTAGCTGCAATAAAACTTCTATATTATAGAGTCCATAAAACATTTCACCTAAATTCAATACTTAAAGTAATTAATAACTGCTACAATGTACCCATTTTAAATGTTATTAATGGCAATTATGATGCTAACTATAGCCAGCAAAAAGAGGGTGAGATACAATAAAAATATTATCCTAAAGAACTTACATACTGTAATCTTCTCTTGCTGTTAGTTGAATTACCTGCTCTATACACAGAGCCAAGAAATATGAAGCTTTTCCCTTCTAATTTAATTTGAAAATATGCTTCTGAAGGTATAAAATTAAGATAAAAATTTGTAAGATAATTCATGCTGCTACCAACCCTTTTTCTAAAATGTACCTTAGATCATGTTAAATAACTGCTCAAAAAAGCTTTGATAGAGCCTCATGGTCAGCATATGATATGCATTCAGTCCATGGTCTGTTTGGTACAGCTAGACAGCTAAAAATAGTTTTTACATATTTAAATAATTGTTTAAAAATAAACAAGGAAGATATATAACAAAGTACTTTCATGGCCACAGAGCCTAAAATATTTCTGTCTAGCCTTTTACAAAAAGTTAACAAGTTAACAAACTCTCAGTTTATAAGATGCAGTACAAAACCCAGAGTATAACATTAAAATCTTCCACACTCTCAGCCCTGGCCAGTTGGCTCAGTGGTAGAGCATTGGCCCAGTGTGCGGAAGTCCCGGGTTTGATTCCCGGCCAGAACACCTGCTTCTCTACCCTTCCCACTCTCCTTTCTCTCTATCTCTCTCTTCCCCTCCCACAACCAAAGCTCCATTGGAGCAGAGTTGGCCCGGGCACTGAGGACATCTCCAATACTTCCACCTCAGGCGCTAGAATGGCTCAAATTGCAGTGAAGCAATGCCCCAGAGGGGCAGAGCATCGCACCCTAGTGGGCTTGCCAGGTGAATCTCAGTTGGGCGCATGCAGGAGTCTGTTTCTCTGCTCCCTGCTGTTCACTTCAGAAAAATACAAAAGAACAAAAAAAGATCTTTCACACTCTCTGTGTTCATGGAGAATAAACATTAAAATATCCATATTACTCAAAGTGATCTATAGATTTGACACAATTCCTATCAAGACACTAATGGCATATTTCACAGAATTAGAACAAATATTTCAAAAATGGATATAAAACCACAAGACCCAGAATACCCACAACAACCTGAGAAAGAAGAGCAAAATTTGAGGAATTATACTACTTGATATCAAGCTATACTACAAGACCATAATAATCAAAACAGCATTGTACTGGCTTAAAAATAAACATATAAATCAATAAAACAGAATAGAGCATCCAGAAATAAACCCACACCTTTATGGTCAATTAATATTTAACAAAGGAGGCAAAAATATACAGTGAGGGAAAGACACTTTATTCAATAAATGGTGTTGGAAAAATTGAACTGATCCATGCCAAAAAAAAAAAAAAAAATGAAACTAGACCATCTTCTTATACCATACACCAGAGTAAACTGAAAATATATTAAAGACTTAAATATTAGACTTGAAATGATAAAAATTTTAGAAGAAAACACAAGCAGTACAATCTTGGACAGTTCTCAAAGCAATATATTTTTTTATATATCTCCTTGAACAATGGAAACAAAAAAGAAAATAAACAAATGGGACTATATCAAACTAAAAGCTATTACACAGCAAAAGGAAACCATCAGCAAAATGATAAGACAACCCATTGAATGAGAAAATATTTGCCAATGATACATCTGATAATGAGTTAATATCCAAAATTTATAAAGAACTTATAAAACTTAACACCAAAAAAAATTCAATTAAAATATTGGTAAAGGTTCTGACTAGACACTTCTCTAAAGAAGACATACAGACAGCCAATGGACATGAAAAGATGCTCAACATCACTAATCATCAAATAAATGGAAATTAAAACCGCAGTGAAATATCACCTCACATCTGGCAGAATGGCTATTATCAATAAATCAACAAACAACAGGTATTGGTGTGGATGTGGAGTAAAGGGAACACTTGTGCACTATTAGCGGGAATGCTGATTGGTGCAGCCACTGTGGAAAGCAGTATGGAGTTACATCAAAAACTAAAAAATGGAACTGCTTTATGACCTAACTGTTCCACTTTTGGAAATTTAGCTGAAGAATCCTGAAACACTAATTTGAAAGAATATATACATCCTTACGTACATTGCAGCATTGTTTACAATAGCCAAGATCTGTAAGGAGCCCAAGTATTCATCAGTAATTGAATGAATAAGAAGACTGGGGTGAATTTACATAAAGAGATACTACTCAGCTATAAAAAGAGGAAATCTTACTCTTTGTGACAGCGTGGATAGACCTGGAGATTATAATGTTAAGTAAAGTAAGCCAGTCAGAGAAAGACAAGGAAGGACCATATAATTTCATTCATATGTAGAATCTAATGAACAAAGTGAACTAACAAGCAAAACAGAAGCAGACTGACTCATAGATAGAGACTAAACTGACAGCTGTTAGGGAAGGCTGGATGAAGGGGTTGAAGGGATTGAGCAAAAAAGAAAAAAAAGTAAAACTCATGGACAGCAGTGTGGTGATTGCTGAGGAGAGAGTGGGGTGGGAGGTAGAGGGTGTGGGGAGATAAACGGTGATGCACAGAGACTTGACTTGGGGTGGTGAACATACAATACAATGTACAGATGACGTGTTGTGGAATTATGCACCTGAAACCTATATGATGTTATTAACCAGTGACACCCCAATAAATTCAATAAAAAATCTAACTGGTCACTAAAAATTAAATAAAAATTAAATAAAGTTCATTTTACAAGTCTGCTTGTCTCAGCAGCTGCTCTTCTGATTGTTTACAAAGTTTGTGCCATGATCTCTCATCAAAGCATATATGTTCTTTCTCTGTACCATGCCATTTCTTTAATTTGAACATTGTGTAATCTTTTTCAATGAACTCTCTTTTGTTTTATAGAAATTAATAAACATATCTTATGCCCTAAAAATAACAAAGACCTACCACACTGTGAAGGTAGATTTATGGGCTAATCATACTTCAAATTCCTGCCTTGGCATGTCTTTATTTTTTGCTCCTGTCTGTAAATTCAGCTGTCCATCAAGGAACACTCAAGTTCATCTTCTCTATGCAGCTTGAACTGGCTGTTCAATTCCACAGTAATTGGTCCTTCCTTGGAACTCCAACAGACACCAGTGTTGGCTTCACTCACTGATGATCATACTTCTTTTTATGTACTTATTTTCACATAATCTTGTCTTTCCAGCCAGTGTGTGATATCCTGAGATGGTTCCCTTCTAACAGTGTCTGCTGGTGTTTTAAGTTTTAAGAACTTTCTAGGTCCTGAAATTCTGATGTCTTATTAGTTAATCATCACCATTATTCATGAGAAATTACTATTGTTAATCATAGCCAAATGTACACAAATATTTTTCTTCACTTAATCTTCCACAAAATTTTAGGCAATAAGTTTAATTATCTTATTTTTACAAGTAAGGTCATTATTAAAGAGAATAAAGAAAGTACATGGTATATAACAGAGCACAAGAGCCAGCATGAGAAATGAAATATAGCCTGAGAGAGAAAGAGAGGTCACACACCTCAATTTTTATAATAAATACATTTATAGAAATAGCAGAATTGAAGTAAGGAAACATAAAGGTTTGGTTGGTAGTTAACAGTGAAGTTAATCAATCAAAAAGGACATAATTGGTAAATTTTAGGCTCTGTGAGGAAGATAAATTTAATAGACATTCTTCCTGACAATAAATTGTAAATGGTTTCCTGTGTTTGACACCAAAGACATAGACATATAAATATAAATAGATATATTGAACTAAATCAAAATTTAAAACTTCTTGCATCAGAAGATACAATCAACAGGGTGAAAAGTCAACATGTGGAATGAAAGATCTACAAATTATATATATATATATAATATATAATATATAATATATATATATATATGATTAAGAGTAAATATCCAGAAAATATAAACTACTTCTAAAACTAACAATAGAAAACAAACAACTCAATTTAATAATAAGCAAGAGATTTGAATAGATATTTTTCAAAATAAATGATATTCAAATCACCAACAAGCCCAGAAAACTTTCTCAACATCATTAATCATTAAGGAAATGAAAATCAAGACCAAAATAAGACACCACTTCCTGATAACTACTATCAAAACAAACAAATGAACCAAAAAAACTCAGAAAAATGTTAACAAGGATGTGGAGAAACTGGACCTTTTATGCACTGCTGATGGGAATGTAAAATGGTGCAGCATCTACACAAAACAGTATGGTGGTTCCTTACAAGTTAAAAATAGGGTTATCATATGATGCAGCAATTCCATTTCTGAATATATGATCAAAAGAAATGAAAACAGGGTCTCAAAAGACATAATTGTACTCCAATGTTCATCCCAGCATTGCTCACAATAGCCAAAGGGTGGAAGCAACTCAATTGTCCATCTACAGACAAGGACAAGTGTATACACAAGTGTGGTATATTCATACAAAGGAATACTATTCAGCCTTTAAAGAAAGGAAATTCTGATATATGCTGCAACATGGATAAACCCAGAGGACATTATGCTAAGTGAGATAATCTAGTCATAGAAAGATAGAGACTGTATAATCCTACTTATATGAAATATCTAAAGTAGCCAATAGAAAACAGAATATTGGTTGCCAGAGGTTGGTGAGAGAGAGAGGGGGGCTGTTTATTGGGTACAGAGTTTTAATTTGGGCAGATGAAGAGTTTTGGTGATCGATCGTACAGCAACGTGAATGTAATTTGCAGTATTGAACTGTGCACTTTTTTAAAAAGTTATGATGGCAACTGTTACATATATTTGACCACAATTTAAAAGTTTTTTAATAAAATAAATAAATTTAATAGAGGTCATTTATTCCTGTTGCGAAGGAATGTTCACTGCATTAACAAGACTTAAAGTGACTATAGAAGACTACAAAATCACTATTACAACCTAAGCCCAAGATTCCTAAAATAGGCCATGGGCCCAAGCACCTGAAAGATGTTATAATCTGCTTGTTTTTCATCCCTGTGAAAATGCTGAAAGGTTAATACATTCTCCAGTCAGGTAAAAAATTGCAGGTTTACAAATAGTCATCTCTGCCTTCTCTGGTAAACAATGACTTTGCATGAACCTGCAAAACCTCTCATGATTTATTACTTCACCTTATTTTTTAATCTTTTGTCTTTTCCAATGTAAAAGAGAAAACTCAAATTTGTGTTCTTCAAGAAATTGGTGCACTGATGGACACAAAAGAGTGGATGACATTTGTCATTTTCCTCTCATGTGATCTGACAACTATCATTTGAGCTGTTGTCGTTAAGTATTTTAAATAATTTCACATCGTAAGTTGATCCAAATTTTTATGCCACAAAATAATCAAACCATCAAATGCCTGCACTTCAAAAAACACAAAGGCATCTTAAAATTTAGTAAGGACTTTGTTTCTATTTTATATATTTTTCCCATTGAATTGGTATTTATTTCAGAACATGCAATGTCAAAATAAAACAACAAAGAAAGTCAACCCTCACCTTTCACAATAATTTTGTTTTATAAAAGCACTCTGTCACCTCATCTTTGAGTATAAATTACTGGTATGTGGGCTAATAATTCTCTTAAAACATTTTTTTATTCAGACCCATTATCCAATTGCTCTCCAAATATTAGAAGATGATAATAAGTGGGAAATGGAGGAGGAAGAGGAGGGTATTAGGCTCTCCCTGTTAAGGGTTTTGTGGTAATGAGGGGATAAGGAAGTATGAAGACATCTTCGCTGAATTTCATCTTTATTCTGTGTTAAGTAATGCTTACAACACAGATTTAGTGGGCTTTTCCCACACTGTAACTCAGAAATTTTCTTCCTGTAAATAAGGAATTTACAAATGTGCTTACTAACTTATACAGCAACCTCACAATAATTTGTAAAACTTTCTATTTGAAAAGTAGGAATGAAAGGTCTAAAGAAAGCACATATTTAATTGCAACTATGGTACCTATAAAGGCTGTAGGTTTTGCGGAGACCTCTGAAGGATTCAGAAACATTTGTTGGGCAGGATAGATTAAAGCAGTAGTTCTCATCTTGGGGTGGCTGCCCCTGCCCATCCAGGAATGTTGAGCAAAGCCTGCCAATAGCTTTGCTGTTTCAACTGGGAGTGGGGATGCTACTGTTATCTGGTGGTTAGATGCCAGGGATGTTGCTAAAAATCCTACAATGCACAGGACAGCCTCCATAACAAAGAATTATCTGGCCCAAAATGTCAGTAGTGCTAAAGTGAAGAAACCCTGAACTAGGCCCTGGCCGGTTGGCTCAGTGGTAGAGCATCGGCCTGGCGTGCAGGGGTCCAGGGTTCGATTCCCGGCCAGGGCACACAGGAGAGGTGCCCATTTGCTTCTCCACCCCTCCCCCTCTCCTTCCTCTCTGTCTCTCTCTTACCCTCCCGCAGCGAGGCTCCATTGGAGCAAAGATGGCCGGGGCGCTGGGGATGGCTCTGTGGCCTCTGCCTCAGGCGCTAGAATGGCTCTGGACGCAACAGAGCAATGCCCCAGAGGGGCAAAGCATCGCCCCCTGGTGGGCGTGCCGGGTGCATCCCGGTCGGGCGCATGCGGGAGTCTGTCTGACTGCCTCCCTATTTCCAGCTTCGGAAAAATGAAAAAAAAAAAAAAAAAAAAGAAAAGAAAAAGAAACCCTGAACTAAACTAAGCCGTTTTATAAAAAAGATTGTACTAAAGTGCCTAAGGATAGAGGAGGAAAGGTACAGCAGAGGAAAGTAAAACAATCATAGACACAGAGGGCTGAGAGGATGAGGCCTTGAAGGGCACTGAGCACAGAAATGTAACTTGAGTGGAGGACTTTAGATTATTTCATGACGAGACTATTTCACTTACCATAATGCCCTCACGATTGTAGCATATGTACAGAGTAGAAACAACATGAACTTTGGAGTTTGGCTCTTACTAGATGTGAGAATTTAAGCAAGTATTTGTCTCCTCTGGGCCTGATTTTCCTTATCTATAAAATAAAGATAATATTTACCTCTTATATTTGTTGTCAAGATCAAACCAGATAACTTTAAGTGCCTCCCATCCTGGCAGAAGAGTAAGGGACAATCAACAGGAGATGGGGAAAAGACCATTTCGTCAATTCTTTAGACCCTGGGAATTACTGAGTTTCAATTTCCAATTACCAATTAAAAACATTGATTTTAATTACTACTGCAATCAACCAAAGACTAGTTAATTAAACTTTTATTATCTGCTTTCACCCTTTTTCTCATTTATTCAACAAATATTTCTTCAGTTATCCTTCTTTTGGGGGCAATTTTCCCTCCCTTAGGAGAGCTTCTATTCTCTTAGAGAAAAACAAAGTTATTAACAACAAAAAAAAAATAGGAAAAATTCTTGCAAAGCCTCTGAATGAATAATAAACAGATAATCGCAAACTTATAATTTAAGTGTTTCCTGAATAAAGATCACAAGAAATCCTGAGTGTAGAGACCATCATCTCTTGTGATGACACTTGCAATTCAGCCTGAGCTCTGATGTTATATCAAACAGTTCTCATTCAAAGTGATTAAATTTTCCTTGTTCAAGTTGAATACATTTTCCTTTGCTGTGTCACTGTCCTTATTTGTAAAACTTTCCTACATACAAACTGTCTTTGTTAAAATGTTTACCTGGTTCAGTGGTGTACAGATTGTCTTCCTTTGACTAAACAAGTATCAAAAATATTTTTATAAATAGCCTTGGCTGGACTGGTGTTCATGTTAAGTCTTGAGGCAATGGTAAGTTAATATCAATCATAATTTCTAATACAGGGTCTTAAATATGGACAGTCAGGGTTGCAGAGGGAACTCAAGCTGTCATAAACCCTGGTTGCCTAGTGTTGCCAAAACAAGTAGGAAAGAATATTATTTGGAGTACCTAAAGTGTGAATGGAAAGATAAGTAGGTGCTAACCAGGTGCACAAATTAAGGGAAAGTGTTCTAGGCAAAAACAAGAGCTCAAAGGTAATAAGGTTTACAGAAGAAGACAGGATCAGTGTCTGTGAGCACCGCAGTTGGTTTGCCTCTACTGCAGGGGACCGGAACCTCTGGCTCATGAGCCAGATGTGGCTCTTTTGATGGCTGCATCTGGCTCGCAGACAAATCTTTAATAAAAATAATAATAATAACGTTAAAATGTAAAACATTCTCATGTATTACAATTCATTCATTTCCTACCGTTCATGTTCATGGTTGCAGGTGACTTGGAGCCAATCACAGCTGTCCTCTGGGACAACACCAAATTTTTATTGGATAATGAGTAACGTACACAGGTCATTGTATGACTCTCACAGAATTACATTTTAAAATATGTGGCGTTCATGGCTTTCTCAGCCAGAAAAGGTTCCTGACCCCTGCTCTACTGGATCATGGAGTATGAGAAAGGGAGATAGCTGGAGAGGCTTTGCGGGCCATTCTGAGTTTGACTTTTTTTGAAAGGTTATGTGGAGTTATAGAATTTTATAAAAGAAGATAATAACATCATCACATTTGTGCTTTTTAGAAAAATCTGGCTGCAACATGCAAGATAAGTTAGAAAAGGCAAGGTCAAAAACTAAGTGTTTCAAATATTAATTCAAAAAACTCTAGAATTTCATACTTGATCTTGTGACCATTGTCATAGAACAAGTTAAATTATAATGATGGGTCCCCTGTACATACCTTAATCTGTGCATAATACTAACCTAGTAGGAGGCAACAGTTCTTGCTCAGTGTATTAGTCAGTCCTCCAGAGAAAAGAACCAAAAAAAATGAGTAATATATATATATATATATATATATATATATATATATATATATATATATATATATAAATTATATATATATATATATAAATTAGGTACAACATTTAGAAAGATAGCAAGTCTGCAGGGTAGGTTAGCAGGCTGGAGACCCAGAGTAGAGACAGTTTTGCAGTACAAGTCCAAAAGCCTTCATAATAAAGATCCTAGAAAGAATCAATATTGGTTTCAGTTTAAGTCCAAAGAAAATGGAGAGGAAGTAGCTAGAACTAGTTATGACTGTGTTTGGGCAGATATTTTTGAAAGCTAAATTAGAGTACTGTGGATTGGGGATCATAAATAGGAATTTAAAATGGTGAAGGGTAAAAAGCCAGACTGAGACAGTCACAATCACATACCTTAACCTTCTTTTTTTCTAACAGTGAGAATAGTCTGGTAGTTTTTGGTGAACATACCAAATAGGATATATCAGGTTACCACTGAAAGGAAATCATTATCCTTTGTATCTAGTAATGTGATCACAGGTAAATGATTCTTTTCTATAATTGGATCCAATTAACTTTTTGGAAGGTCAATTTTAACATATATAATAGTGTAGCTAGTCTACCATTCCAGGTTGTTCAATAAGGAAGAGGTATAATCAAAATAATGCCTTAGAAACTAACAAATCTTTGAGATTGTTTTTTTGAGATTGCTGTCAGAGAGCTAAGTGCATTATCCCAACAAGGATGATGTTGGGCAAATGAGTTTGTAAAATTTTTATTTTTTGAGTTTGCTCACTTTTATTGTTAGAAAATGGCACTGAGCAATGCCAGGTATATGTGGTCTGTGGAATTGCAAATTACCTTCCTGCTTGGGAAGGGCCACTGTTTTGCTAATGTTTGCTGGCAAAGAGGTTTTCATGCCAGAAAGTTTTTGCAGAGACAACAGAGAGAATGCAGAGTGCTGAAGAAGAAGCCATGTTGGCAGGGAAAGAGAAGGTGTGCAGATGGGGAACCAGAGCTGAGGGGCTTTGGAAGCCCTTGTGTCAGCACTTTGGGAGCTCTGAATAAGAGGGAAGTGTCTTCCTTGTGTGTTTGTTCATCAGCCAGAGTGAGACTCTAATAAAGGAATGGCCCACCATTTTTTGACTCCACTGTTTCTTTATCATCTGTTCAAATTAAATGAGAATGTGCATGGCCACGATAGCCTACAGATGGTAAGAAATGAACTAGGATACTGACAATCGGAAGAGAAAGAATGGAACAGATGAAAAGTCATTACAAAGTACACATAGAACCTAGTGACTTGACATGAGTGGATAGATGGTCATCATTCCAAAAATCAAGGAAGTGGCACAGCCAATGGCATAAGTGTCTTAGGGAGAAATGGTGAGTTCTATTTTAAGTGTTAAATAAGTAGTTCCAAAATATTTTTTAAGAAGAGGAGCAACGTAGGATTAAGATGAGATTTTGAGATATAGATTCTTTTCATTGAAGTTAATACTGAAGATACTGCCTAGGCGGTAGTGCATAGAGCATTGTCCTGGAACATTGGGGACTGAGGTTTGAAACTCCAATATCACCAGCTTGAGTGAGGGCTCATTGGCTTGAGTGGAGTTTCACCAACTTGAGCGCAGGGTCTTTGGTTTGAGTGTGGGATCATAGACATGACTCAATGGTTGCTGGCTTGAAGCCCAAGGTCACTGGCTGGAACCCAAAGTAACTGGCTTGAGCAAGGAGTCATTGGCTATGCTGGAGCCCCCTGGTCAAGGCACATATGAGAAAGCAATCAATGAGCAACTAAGGTGTCACAACTATAAGTTGATGCTTCTCATCTCTCTCTCCCTTCCTGTCTGTTTGTCCCTGTCTGTCTGTCTTTCTCTCACACTAAAAAAGGTTAATACTGAAGAAAACCATAGGTATAAAAAATCTTTGCAGAAGAACTAGTAGAGAAATAAATAAGGAAAAAAACTTCTAACAAATTATAATAGGAGCAGTTGGAAATATAGAATGAAAAAAACAATACTCTAGTCAAGAAAAAAAATTCTCACTTGATTTTATAAATGTCCCTCTTAAAACATTCTAAATCCCTAGCTATCTCTCCATTTCCTCTTTTATTTACAGCAACATTTTTTTATGAAAATAACACTTTGCTATGTGTCTCTGGTACGTGACATCCATTTGAACTTCACCATTACATAGGAATCATTTCACAACCACTCCACTGAAACAGCTCTTTAAAATCAGAGAGCATCCTGAACTTTGGGAATATAAGGAGTTCTCAGTCTCCAACTTGATCCTTTTTTTTCATTGCTTCTAAATTGGTGTGTGCTTATTAAAAATATGAGATAGAAACTAAAATAAATAAACGTAGAAAGTGATTACAAAACAATGAAACACCTAAGAGAGAAATATGGGAGAGTTATTCCTATGAAAAATCAGGGAATTGTAAAATGTTGTCTAAGTAAGATGGCCTTTTGGCACTGGCCAGTTGTTCAGTCAGTTAAAGTGTCATTTCGAAACACCAAGGTTGCGAACGGATGTCAGGTACTACAGACACATAGCAAAGACATATGGGAAGTGACCAATGAATGCACAACTAAGTGGAACAACAAATGAATGCTTCTCTCTGTCTCTCAAATCAATCAATAAAGAAAAAAATAAGAAAGGTGGCTTTAAGAGTTCATGTTCAATGTTGTACAGGAATGAAAGAATAATTTCACCCATGAAAGTAGCATGAGCCCAGAACATAATAGAACACAGCATGAGAAAGAAAATTGCAAGTGTTCCCATTTGGTGCTCAGAAGGTCATGGAGAAAGGTGACAAAAGATGAGGTTGTTGGAAAAAGGTGAAGATAAGGTAGCAAACGATAAGACTGAAAATTAGGTTCAGGACAAAATCATGAAAAGATTTGTATGAAAGTCTACAATTGTGAAGATAATAGGGAAAACTGAAAAATATTTATAGTTTTAGAGAAATGTTGGGATATGAAGAGCAAGACAGAAGATCAGGGATAGCGGTCACATATTATTTCTGGATCTCTAAAAGTATTGATAGAAGATGACCATGTAAACTGGACAACAGCAGAAATGGTGAAGAGGAAAGACAGATATGTGAGCTATTAAAGAGGTAAACATGATAAACTTAGTATGGATTGTACATGATTTGGGGTGGAGAAGAAGGAAGGGTCCACAGTGATTGCTCCAGCTTCTCCAGCTAATGTGATTTGGTAGATGGTACTATAACAATGCAACAATTTCTTTTTGGGAGAATGAAAAGTTTTCTATATACTTGCTTTTTATTTTAATTAACTACTGTTAATAAAGATGAGCTAATTTGAACATGTCATTTTCTTGAATATCAAACCAAAACCTAATCATTTAAAAATGGTCTTAGTTAATATTTATCACTTGTATTACTCAATGAATTTTCCTTCTTGCTGCTAGCAAACACCAGAAGCATTATTTTTTACATTTGTTCTTGAGTCTCCAAGAATTCTACTTTTTTTGTTTCCAAATTGTATAAAATATACTTTCACTTCCAAAGAAAAATATAAAATTTTAGGATCTATGTTGATTAAATGTCTTTAAATAGCAGCTTGCATTTGCTACACAACCCATTATCAATAAAATCAGTCATTTCAATGGTCATAAAAAAAAAACAAGCTATACAGTACTTTTTTTCTACAGTATTGGTTTAATTGCAGTATAAGTTGTACTTTTTCCTTCCCTCACTTAACAATGCCAAAAATATAGGCGGTGAGTTAACAGCTGAAATAATTGAAACGTGAGATTCTTGGCTATCTATAAGGCAACACCAAACCTCAGTAGCTAACAAGGAGTGTCAATGAATCATTAACAAAACATAAAATTGTGAGATTGTTAGTGAAGTGAAACATCCAATAGGAAGCTATCACTATGACTAGTTCTATGAGGTTGCCTTTGGCTAGAAAGAACTGCTAATCAGCAGCTCACCACTGACTGCTATTCTGCATGAAAGCTGCTGATGCTTACACATCAGCATGTATAGGCTATTTGCACAGAGGTGGAAGAGACGAGTGGATTCTAAAGTTCCTCTACTTGTCATCACAGTATTAGCCTAAAGGGAAATTAGGTGGACTCTCCAGTGCAGAAAGATATACAATATTTCATAATAATGACAGACATCTTATGCTTGAATGCTAGGTTTGTTTGAAGAACTTTCACACACACTTGATTGCATAGAATGTATATCCATACCTCCTAAGTATGTGTTAGAGATAACAAGGAAACTGATGCCTAGAAATATTTAATGGCTAGCCCAGAACTTGGTTTTCTGATTTCTAGTGTCCATTCACTAACCTAAATCAGCATTTCTACACAAACTCTCTACATCTTATTAGCATTGGAGCTTATTGTTAACATCTCTTGTTTAATAGCTTTTGACATAAAAGGGACTGCCTTTCAATCACTTCTATTCCCATGAAAAACAATATTTATAAACTGTTAACATTTCATGTCATGTGTTTTTTTAAAAAAAAAATCTCAATCTAGTTGCTGTCAGCCAGCACTCCAGAAGGTAAAATGAAAACCTCCCAGATTGTTATATTTCATGCCACGTCTGCTGCTTCACAACGCAAAGCATGCAAAGTTGATAATTAGTGTAGCCATACAAACAAATCATGTAAATCAGACTGAATAACATCTCTGCATATTACTTGGTAGTTAAAATATTTGGATTTTCTTCATAAATCTTACTAATTTTCAGTTTTCTTTTGTTTCCCCACTGGAACTAAGGATCTTTAGACTTTATTATATTTTTCATTGCAACTATCTTGAATTATTTTTGTTTATATATTTATTAAACACTTATTCAGTGCCCACTGTCTTTCAGACTCTGAATATTACTCTAAAAAGGAGTCAATGGTATTTTGAGATCATTATAAGGTACAAGATTAAGTTTAACAGTGGGTACCAAGGGCCCAAATATGCAATTTATTGTGTACTAAAGTTATTTTAATCTGCTGAAAGATGGCAAGCCCAAACATGACTCATATTCTGTTAATGAAAGATAAGAATTTCCCTGTAAATTATGTGACTCTTTGAATGAACATTAAAACTGAATGAAACTTGGGAAAAACATCCAAATGAAAAGTGAGAAGTCTAGTCAACCATCTGGAACTTTTATATGTGATGCCAAACATCCTGATACTTGTTAAAAATATGGATGAGTGTTAGTTGTCATTTATAGTTTGAATCATTTTTTTCAACATTCAGATGGATTAATTTCTAGACTGTTATGAATCCCTAAGATAGCAATTCACTAATACCATTAGGCTTTTAGTTTTAGTATTGGTATTTTGAATAAAAGCATATAATTAAGAACACAATAAGCAAATGCCAATCCACCTGTAAAAATACTTTAGCTGAAATAACTATGACTGATCTGGAAGCTGTGTTTAACTTTTGTGGAAACATAACTGCAAAAGTTTAGACTGTCATTTTTGTCTTTTTTTCTAAAACAGATAAAAAGTTTCATCTATCATGCTTACCAACAACACGTGATAACCTTAATTGAATAGAGTTCTGTCATTAAGACAGCTTTCTCTTTGGCACACACACCCCATAAAATTTGAAGGAATCATTCAACAAATCTAGACCCTATTGAGTTTTCAGTTTTGTAAAAATCACAAGTAACCCTTAGTTTCACCCAGAAATTTTTTGACAGATAATCTAATCAATATTTACTATTTATCATATTTTTCCTAGAGCCAAGCATACTTAACACTCAGTTTAAGACATTAGTAACTATCTTTTTTCTCAAATAGAACATATTCTATGCCTTCAGTGTGCTTTTTGGATTATATATCAAGCTATTTTTTTAATTAACTAAATATCATAGTATTTTTTATATATACAGTATTTGTAGAATAATCTTTTAATTGTCTAATAAAAATAAATATGTTATATGCTTGAAAGTTAGTAGTAACCTGCTTTACTAAAATTCATGAAACTATAGCTGTAGTAAGTAGATTTTAACTGTTTTACTGATGAAATCATATATATTATATAAATATGTATTTTAGTTTGGGCTATGCTGATAAAATACCATAAACTGGGTGGTTTACAAACAACAGAAATTTATTTCTCAAAATTTTGGAGGCTAAAAGTCTGAAATTATGGTGCTGCCATGACCAGAGTATAGGCTACATTTTCCAAATTTCAAATTACCCATATCTCCTTGTATCCTCGCATGGCCGAGAGCAAAGAGAGCAAGAAAGCTCTCATGTGACTCGTAAAGTCATTAATTGCACTCATGAGGGTTCCACCCTCATGACTTCATCTAACCTTGATTACCTCTGAGAAGTCCCACCTCCTAATAGTATCACACTATTGGATAGAGTTGCAATATAAGAGTTTCAGGGGGCATGTTAATATTCAGTCAAAAAAATACATAACATTTTAGCAGAGTTGAAAATTAGCATAATTCTTTTCAATACTATGCATTAGTATATGTGTAGTATCACTGCTTACAGACCTGCATTGTCTAGTACAGGCACCACTAACAGCAGGTACGTATTGAGCAGATAAAATGTGGCTAGTACAGCTAATTAATTTTTAATGTAAACTTATATTTGAATTTAGAAATTGAGTCATTGTTAAATTATTATTTCAGTAAACATTATATAATTGTTTTGTAGAATATATTTTAATTTAAACATTGCACCATTGTTTATTGGTATTATTTATTGTGGTACATGGGGTAGAGCACATGCATCATTTCTAATATGCCCTACAAACACATCAATAATCTAGTCAGTATCAACTAATAGATTCAGTTGGAATATTCTGTCCCAGCAATGTAACATTGTAATGTGTTTCTTTAAATATTTCTTACAATCAGCATGCCTTATAGTGATACCTATCAAATTATGATTGATAGGCAGAATATTTGTTACTATTTTAACTATACTGCTCACAAAAAATAGGGGATAGTTCAAAATGAATATGAAACGATAAAATATCCCCTAATTTTTGTGAGCAATATATAATTAATAAATATTTTTCTAATTAAAAATAAGTATATACAATTCTTAAACTTTAAACAAAGACATACAACAGATGTAAAAGAGGCAAAAGCTCATTCTACAATCGCATCAGGAAAGAAAAATAGTGTGGGGTAGAAATGTCACAATACTGGCCAAATACAATTTCCTGCAATGCAGTACATGGAAAACGCTTTTGGTTGCTGTGCAAACCTATCTTTAAAGATAATAGCATGCTCCCTGGCCGGTTGGCTCAGCGGTAGAGCGTCGGCCTAGCGTGCGGAGGACCCGGGTTCGATTCCCGACCAGGGCACACAGGAGAAGCGCCCATTTGCTTCTCCACCCCTCCGCCACACTTTCCTCTATGTCTCTCTCTTCCCCTCCCGCAGCCAAGGCTCCATTGGAGCAAAGATGGCCCGGGCGCTGGGGATGGCTCTGTGGCCTCTGCCTCAGGCGCTAGAGTGGCTCTGGTCGCAACATGGCGATGCCCAGGATGGGCAGAGCATCGCCCCCTGGTGGGCAGAGCAACGCCCCATGGTGGGCATGCCGGGTGGATCCCGGTCGGGCGCATGCGGGAGTCTGTCTGACTGTCTCTCCCTGTTTCCAGCTTCAGAAAAATGAAAAAAAAGAAAAAAAAAAGAAAAAAGATAATAGCATGCTAATTAATGTAAGAGATCTTTTCATCTGTTATTTAATAAATTTGATAACAAGTTTGCTCTCAAGAGTCAATACAAATATTGAATAGATGAAAAGTCACCAAAAATAAGAATAAAATGTTCAAAAACTTTTAATAATTATTTAACAAGGTCTGAGCTTGTCATTTTGGACAATCATAAAACTTCTTGGATTTTTACACAAAAAGCAACACAACCTGTGTATGAAGAGATGAAAATAGTATTGTTTTACACTGCAAATGAGTGAATGAAATTTGAAGCTTCAAGGAAAGAAAAAGCTTATCTGTGGTCTAACTAGACTGATATAAGAGTTTATATTAAAATTGAAACTTCACATAATACAAAAATAATTTTACATTTTCTAGCATGAATGAGCATACAGAAAAATTTATAAATCTAAAGTTGCCTTTGAATTTGGTATAATTGATATTGGTGTTAATTAATTGACATAATGGTTAATAAATTTAACAAACCTAAGTACAGTTTTGAAACTAATATACTTTTACTTCAAAGTTTCAAAATCTAATCATTTCTTCTGAAAAGATGAACCATCTTAATCAATATGCATGGAAATATTAAAAGAAAATGTTTTCTTGATACTCGATTTAGTTGTTAGAGAACTTCTAAGTAAGTTTAGAATAAATTGGGTATGTGAATCTACTTTCAACTGAAAAACTCATGAAATCTACATACTGACCAAGTATTTTTGATGAAAATTTAGTGACCAAATTGAGAACTGCTATAAATATAAAATGTGCACCAAATTTTGAAGACTCAGTATAAAAAAAAAATAAGATGAGAGACAAGAATCCAAAACTTCTTTAAAGGAAACTCTGTTTTTCCCAACAAATATATTATTCTGTTTCTCCTTACTATTTTCTCTGTTTTCTTTCCTCCTTCAGTTCTCTTGGCCAGCTTAGATGTTTCTGTTCTTGTTTGGTCTGAGCAAAAAGTAATTATAGTTGAAGATGAGAGCTGAAGGACTATGGGCTAAATAGAGTTAGGCATCAGTAATGATGGGGATAGTTATGAGAAATATGTCATTATGCAATTTTATCATTGTAAAATCATAGAGTACACATATATAAATGTAGAAACCATAGCCTACTATATGTCTAGGCTATATATAGCCTATTGCTCTTAGGCTACAAGCCTATATAACATGTTACTTTACTGATACTGTAGGCAATTAGTATAATACAATGATTTTAAGTATTTAGGTATCTAATGTACCGAGAAAACATACCTTCCAACTCTCATATTGATATATGCAGAATGTCTAATTATGTTTTCTTTTTGCAGAGTTCTCATCATTTATTTGAATGGCTCTACAACAGTGTTACCTCTCTAATGCTCTGAACAAAGAATGGTCAAAATATTTGAACAGTAGCTAAATATTCCATCTAGTCTGTCGCTCAAAATCTCTTAAGTCTGCTTTTCATAGATTTGTACATTAGATTCTGAAGTACTTACAAAATTATATTTTATATTTATTGGAAAAAATCTTTCTTTCATGTTTTGTACTCTGTTCAAAATCCCAAAATATCAGGGTTTTTTTTTTTTTTTGGTGTTTTTTTGTGTGTGTGTGAATTGAAAGCAAACTATCACCAATGATACTCAAAACTCACATAAGACTTTTCTTCTTTTTAATATTTAAGGACTTTTATTTTTTGCTGCCCAGGGAAATCAAATAACTCTTCTGATTCTAAAATTGGCAACCTAAAGAATACTTAATTATATTGTTGAATATACTGTATTAAAATATATAGTATTGTACTATATTATAGCACATATTCTGAAATATATTGTATAAGTTGACAGAGTTATAAAGCTATGATTTCTATTTTACCTTGATTTAAAATAGCAAAACAAAAAGTTCTCAGGAGGCATCTATCAATTACAGTTATTAATAAAATAAAAACTTGTTAAAAATCAATAATATCAAATAAGCCTATTAAGACAGAGGAGATAACCCTGCAGGTGAATAGAACTCAAGATGTTCTTTTGAACGGTAAAGAATTTTGAAAATTTCTGAACAGAATTATCCATCTCCCACTTAGGATTTATAAGTGTTATTTAAAAGTTCAAATGAATAAAAAACATATATAAATATATATCTATATATATACACACATAATACATATGCATATATATATGAGTATGCTGACTTAGGTACACAAATCCATTGTTAATGCTGCTTTTATTTTTTTATTTTTTTCCAAAGTAAGAAGTGGGGAGGCAGTCAGACAGACTCCCGTATGCGCCCGATGACTGTGTTCTACCTGGCATGCCCACCAGGGGGCGATGCTTTGCCCATCTGGGGTGTTGCTCCATTGCAGCTGGACCCATTCTAGCATCTGAGGCAGAGGCTATGGAGCCGTCCTCAGCACCTGGGCCAACTTTGCTCCAATGGAGCCTTGGCTGCGGTAGGGGAAAAAAGAGGAAGAAGAAGGGGAAGGGTGGAGAAACAGATGGGCGCTTCTCCTGTGTGCCTTGATAGGGAATCGAACCCGGGACTTTACACGCCAGACCAACACTCTACCACTCAGCCAACCGGCCAGGGCTGTTAATGCTGCTTTTTGGCCCAAATGTTAAAAGAAAGAGATCACAGATGCTTTCAAATTTTCAACGATTGCAAGAAAAGTCTCAGATGTGGATTGGGTATTGGCATAAACTTAGCCAGTTGGCATCAGCATTAGTAACAGGTGGGAGAGTAGGCAGTGGAATTGCAAAGGCAGAACTGTTTGAATTTTCTATGTTATTATATCAACCTTTTTTTAGTATGTATATTTCTGGTAATTAGAAGCAAGTTTTTTTGTATTGTTTTTTTAATGGAAGCCATGAAGCCCAAGACTATTTATTCATTATTGTTAATATTTAAGTTTGTACAGAAGGCTTTTTTTTGTAAAGAAGGCTTTTAATCTATCTTATTAAAAATAATAATAGTGGATTTGTATATTCTATGATAGTATATAATGCTGTCATGTGCAGCATTTTATTTTTCCCCTGCTATAAGACATAAATCTCACTAAGAAGAAAAAAAAACACATGATTATATTAACCATTATCAACTAAGTTCCTCTTTGCTGCGCACTTGATTTACAACAAGTAAACATCATTTTCACAATGTTTCAGCTATTAAAATTTTATCAATCTAAATAATTACTGTTACAAACATTTAGAAAACATTTTATTTATGGTGTGATTTTTGAGACTCTATGGACAATAATACTTATATTTGGTAGATGACATAATGTGTTTTAAAGTTATGACTTATAGTTCATACTTTTATTAAAATTAGAATCAGTAAAATATTTAGTGTTATATTGGTATGAATAGAAATAAGGTTAATTATTTATAAATATGTAGATGTTTCTTTTAAGTCTAATAAGAAAGAGAAATAGTTAAGTATCAGGGACATGAAAAGAGTATGGATTGTAGATTTAGATAAAGTTTGCTTTTTATAATTTATTTATCTCTGAGCTTTATCTCAATAAAAGAAAGAGAATAATGCCTACTTCATAAGATTGCCATGAAAATTAAATTGTTCCCTCTAAGGGCTGTGCGAGAGAGTTCTGCCCCAGGACTAACTCTGGCCATTTTCTCACTGTGTGCATTTATCATCTTCCCACTATGTATATCTCTACATACAACTGTTCCTTTTCATACTGACACTAGTCATATTGGATTAGGGTTTCCCCTAATGACCTTATTATAACTCTGTGAAGACCCTATTTCCAAATAAGATCACATTCTGAGGCTTTGGGGTTAAAACTTCAATACATGAATTTTAGGTGGAGTCACAATTCAACCCCAAACAGATACTGAATGAAAAGGACATAACCCTGTTTAAGAAAATAAGAACCCGAAAAATTGATACAAAGTACAGTTTACATCTTGCTTCTTCATTCAGCAGGATGACTTGGATGCTCAGTTAATGTTGTATCCGCATCAAATGACTGTCCTACTAGGGTTATACCTATCTGTTGGGGTCAAACTGAGATTTGTCACAACCCGTGTTTCCATTTTTTATTTCACCACTCTATTTTGTACTCTCAGTGTTCTATAATACTATTCTTTCTGTCTCTATCTCTTTGTAAATCAGCTGTATCTTAGGATATTTTAAATTTTCTATTTTGGAGAATAAAATAAATTTGAAATAAAATAAAATACTAGTATTTAAGCATTTTATAAACATTTTGGCTTATATCCATGTTATTGGTCTTAGTGACATCCAGTGGCCATGACAGGTCAGTGGCAGGATTTCAGATCTTTTCAGAACTATCTTTACAATGTATTTTTAAATCTAGAACATGGGAAAAGACATACAGCCTTAGACCACTTATCATTTTATCATAAATATAATAAAATACTCCCTGGTTATTTGTCATTCATAAACCAAATTGCCTCATATATCAGAAAAATTTTATTACATTTAGTTTATTTCACTCTACCTTCATTAGTGAATTAGTATCTCTTGCCACTTAAAAGCATTTAATCTACAAAAGTTATTTTAAAAGAATTTTTAAATAAGCATAGCTTGCACTATTAAATGGTATTTTGTTTTCACATACCTTCAGGTTAGAGTATGTTTATTTGAATAAAATTACTAACTACATTATTAACAGAATGTGCTATCCTAAACAAGCAAAATTTTTCTTTCTAGGTTTTTTTTTAGTTAATACATTAAAATATTACCTATTTTGTTAGAATGTTGTGAAAAAAGTTAGTGCTGAGACATGATTATTAAGATCTGACTATGCCTCTGGTGCTGAAGTCAGAGACTAAAGAATCAGACAGCAGTTCTATTTTAAAAAGAATAAAAGTGTCCACAAAATATAAGGTGCAAATTTTCATGCTTTGAGGCAAGTTTTTAGTTCTTTTAGGCTTTGCTTCTGACAATAACAATGCTGATCTATATTATAGTGTTAAGCTAAGCATTACAAATAATGATTACCTAGTACTTTGTAGTTTAAAAAGTCAGTCATGAAAATTTACACATGCATAAAAAAATCTCAAGGGAGTAAGGAAGTAAACCTTCTATCTTTCTAAATAATAACAAGGTAATCCATTTTAGGCCTCTTTTGTTATGCAGCATAAGAGTTAGAGCCCTGACCTGACAGAGCAAGCGGAGAGTATACAACTCGATGCATACTTGCTGTTAATAAGATTGAGGGATAGCTACATATCATTTCACTGGGAAATTGATATACATACATGAAATCTCTAAAAAGGGTTTGGTTGAGTATATAATTAAATGCTAGGTTGTAAAAGACGTATAGAAGTTGAGTAGAGGAACAATGGCAGTAGCTGCAGTAATAAGTAAAGGCTTCTGATGAAAGGTATATCCATCCCACAAGACACACAGGCATTTGATCACCAAAGAAAAGTAAGAAGAAAGGGAGAAAAGAGGCTAGGGGCTTGGGGCTAGGGATATGAGTAAACTGTGGAAGTGAGACACAAGCACAAAGGAATGAAGAGGGAATAATCCTGACCATAGGAGCAGCTTTTTGGGGGGTGGGGAAGAAAACAATTGGCAAAAAAGTGAGGGTGGCCAGCTGATACCTGCTTCAACCTAAGGCTGATGCACCTGATTACCAAGAGGAACAAGGAGTCGTTACAGATTTTTTTAATGCCATGACACAATGCAAGCAGCATGAAAGGAAATCTAAACAAAAATGCATGGTGTCTCTTTTTAGGTGACCATTAGAGATAACTAAACACAAGCTCATAAAATCTTAGACAGTAATGTAGAAAAAGGGAGATTTAGAGATTAAATGAACCTGGTGATTGGCAGTCTGAGGAAGGTACAAGTCAGCAAGAAGTCACAAAGCCATTAAAGATATCGATGCTGTGAACAGCATTGCTTCTGAGAAAAAGAGGGAGAAAAGATAAGAAAAGAAACTTTTTGGTAGAAAAAAAACACAACTTTGACACGTTCAAAAGAAAAGTCCAATAAGAAAATTAGATTTGTTAGGGAGTGAGACTGTGGTTGAAAAAGGGGTGCTGTTATAAATCTCTAACAGAGCAGGTCATGGTGGATAGTCATGCCTTGAACCTATGACTTCTTCAGTAAAAGGCTTATCTTTGACTTAAGCAAGCCCTCCTCATTGTTTCTGTGCATCTAAGTTAACATCTCTTTGAAATACTCCTGCTCAGATCTCTCCTTCTAAAAGCAGGACCACATTCAAAGAGAGCACATAACCTTAACTATCCTGATCCAATCCTCACCTTGTCCTTTCCTACTTTCATGTAATTTTCCTGTGTTTTCTCCTTAATTTTACATGCATAAAAGAAGCTACAAAACTGTCATTCCCAGAGCATTTAAGATCTTCCTCCCAGACATATGTGGTCAATTTGGCTCTAATAAACTCTTACAAAAATTCTCTACAAGTTTGGACATTTCTTATATCAACACTAAAGCTTCAGACATAAAGAAAATAAAGCTTTTTTAAAGAATGGAAAGGTAAATAGATACAAGTACAGCAGAGAAATCTAGGAGAATGAACACTGAGAACATGCATTCAATTCAGTGGGAGCAGTAAAAGAAGCAAGAGATGAAATTGGCCATGACTTACAGAAAGTGGTTTTGTGGAGTGATTGTGTTCCCATCCAAATGTCCACAAATTGAAAAGTGATGTATACATGAATTTACCAAAACTTCCAAACTGCCCTTTTGCTGTTCTGCTTGTCTATCTGACCCCACCCTTACTTATTGGACTATTGCCCCTGAAACAGAAAAGTTCTAGGAAGCTGGTCAGCCACCCCGAGGAGAAGGTTCCAAAAAGCCGATATCATAAAACCGCAGAGGGAGCATACCAGGAACTGCTGACTCAACACACACTTGCTCAAAGCTCTCCCTTAACCCTGTAAAAAACTTGCCTCAGAATCTGTTTGGGTGCCCTTCTCCTGGAGGAGTTCCCCGGCAGGTCTTTCTTTTCTAATAAAGCCTGTACACCTGGTGTTCAAGTGCCATCTCATTCTTACATCTGGTGCCGAAACCAGGGACAGGTCACCAGCTGCCTGGACGATCCCCTTGCTGGCCGAACTGACAACCAGGGAAGCAGTGGACAGCGGCAGTTTGTCTGGGCTAACTCCCTGATTCTGTTCGGCTGTGTGAGCATGGTTGAGCGACCGGCAGTCTGACCCTGTCCTGAACCCTGCCAGACCAGGAAGATAAGGAGTCTCTCCCTCCCCCCTCCACAGTTGGCCTCCAAATTTCTCTCTAAAAACACCTCTTCCTGGTCAGACCTTTGTGATTTCGAACCCCATATCTATGGGTGGTCTGCCTCTACTCCTCTACTGGACTTCTACAAAAGTCTAGGCACACCTAGCCAGGCCACACTCTCTTACGTCCTGGGATCTCGACCTTGGGGTGACGACCTCTTGTCTGAGACTCTTTCTACGGAGATTTTCTCCTCTCAGAACTGTGACTGAAGGCGGGGACGCCCCCTTCTCTCACCAGTCTCCTCTACTATGGGCTCCTCCCAATCCAAACTGTCTGGCCAGACTCCCCTCAGCTGTGTCCTCAAAAATCTTGTCAAACTTGGCCTGTCTGACCTCAAACCAAAAAAAACTCATCTTCCCCTGTAATACCATCTGGCCTCAATATAAATTAGACAATGACTCCCACTGGCCAGAGAATGGAACCCTTGATTACAATATCCTAAGAGATCTTGACAATTTTTGCCACTGGACAGGGAAGGCATCAGAAATCCCTTACGTGCAGTCTTTCTTCTATCTCCTGTCTAGACCTTCTCTTTGCTCTTCATGCTCTACCTATCAGGTTCTTCTGGCCAGAACTATGTCATATTCTACCCACTCTCCTCTCTCTGACCCTCCATCTGATACTTTTGACCTTCAAGACCACCTGCTATCCCTTACGCACCTGCTCCTCCATCTCCTTCTTCTACTGCTCCACCTCCCTATCAATCAAAATCACCTGAAAACACTCCATTACCTCCTTCTCCTAATTCCTCTCCTCCAATTTCTCCTCCTCACCTGTGCCCGCGCAAGCCACACCAGCCAGGCACGTACCCTCTCCGGGAAGTTGCGGAAGCTGAGGGAATTGTTAGGGTCACTATGCTTTTCTCCCTCTCTGACCTTGCCCAAATTGAGCACCACCTAGGGTCATTTTCCTCAGACCCAGACACTTACATGAAAGAATTCAAATACCTTACCCACTCCTATGACTTAACCTGGCATGATTTAAGCATTATTCTCACCTCCTCTCTGTCGGCCAGCAACAAGGACTGCATATGGACCAACAAATTGCAGATGAGGCAAACAGTAGGAACAACAACCTTCCCATGGGTCATCTAGCCATTCCCTCAGATGATCCCAATTGGAATTACCAGCTCAATCATGCTGATCAAAAATTAAGAGATCAAATGATTGATTACCTACAACAGGCCCTCACCCAACTTGCCAATTAGGCTGTCAATTATGACAAGATTAAAGAAATCATTCAAAGGCCCCAAGTGAACCCTGGAGAATTTCTAGAATGTCTTTCACAGGCCTTTCAAAGGTACACTCGCCTGGACCCAACAACTCCAGCAGGGACCACCCTCTTACACTCACACTTTATCTCCCAATCTGCTCCAGACATCAAGCGCAAGCTTAAGAAACTTGAGAATAGGCCTGAGACTTCCCAGAGAGACCACTGAAATCTAGCCTTTAAGGGCTTCAATAATCTGGAGGACACGGAGAAGGAGGAACAACAAAAGAGGAATTAGGAGAATTACCTAATGCTAGCGAAGACCCTAAAAGGGAACTCTACTATGGGCTCAAAGACCAAACCCTTTCAGGGTCAATATTCCAAATTTGAGCCACTGGGTCCCTGCTTTAAGTGCTGTCAACCTGGACACTGGGCTAAGCAATGTCCTAATCCCTGTCCACTGCCAGGGCCTTGCCCACATTATCACCAGGAGGGTCATTGGGGAGTCGATTGCCCCAGTCACCAGAGAGGGATCGGGTCAAACCTCCCTACTAATACCCAGTCAGTGACTGATTTTCTAGGCCTGAAAATGGAGGACTGAGGAGGCCCTGGGACACCAGCCCTGGTACGGATCACCAACAGTGAGCCCAGGGTAAAATTTCGTGTAGCAGGTAAGGTAATCTCCTTCCTTATTGACACCGGGGCCACCTACTCTACCCTCCCTGAATTCAGAGGACCTCTGAGTCCCTCTAATTCTTTCATAGTCAGGGTCTCAGGTCTACGCACTAGCCCTCTTATAACTCCACCACTTACTTGCATACTAAGACAGACATCATTCACACATCAATTTTTAGTTATTCTACAATGTCCCACTCCATTACTAGGATGGGACATCCTAACTAAACTCAATACTACACTCCAATTATTTCCATTTAGCTCTACTCAAACATCACAACAACAAACTTCCAATATTCTCCTTTTGTTGGCCAGTGGTTCATCACCACACCTTACTGACTCCCTGTTTCTCTCCCCTCCCCTTCCTTCCTCTCTAGTAGACCCATTGGTTTAGGACATTCAACACCCACCCATAGCTAGACATCATACTCCTGTCCAAATCTCCCTTAAGGATCCCTCCCTCTTTCCTAATGTACCCTAATATCCCATTTCCCACAAACACCTCAAAGAACTAAAACCACTCATCACAAAATTTCTTAATGCAGGACTTCTTATCCCTACCAGTTCACCATACAACACTCCTATCCTTCCGGTAGTCAAACCCAACGGCACTTATAGGCTAGTGCAGGACCTGCGAGCCGTTAACTCAGCAGTTCTTCCCATCACTCCCGTAGTTCCTAACCCCTACACTATCCTATCTACCATACCCACCAATACTACACATTTTACAGTGTTAGATCTTAAGGATGCTTTTTTTACTATTCCCTTACATCCTGACTGTCAAAATCTCTTTGCATTTACTTGGATCGATCCTGACACTTTACATTCACAACAACTAACCTGGACGGTTCTACGTCAGGGCTTCTGGGATAGCCCCCACTTTTTTGGACAGGCATTAGCTAATGACCTCAAATCACTAACTTTGTCCCAAAGCACCATCTTACAGTATGTTGATGATTTCCTTCTTTGCAGTCCATCCTTGGAACTTTCTAAATCAGACACTATTCAACTACTCAATTTCTTAGCTCACCTAGGCTACCAGGTAGCTCCTGCTAAGGCACAGCTCTCCCTATCACAGGTAATATACTTGGGGCTAGAGTTGACCCCAGGACAAAAGGCCATCACCATTGATAGAAAACATTTAATATCTCCCATACCAACACCCTCTATGGAAGAGGAGCTTCTCTCCTTCCTGGGAATTGCAGGTTTCCCCAGATCATGAATCCATAACTACAGTCTGTTAGCAAAACCTCTATATGAGGCCACTAAAGGGGACCTCACCAAACCCCTAGACCCTATATTCCCAATACAAACACTCTTCACCAAACTCAAACAGGCTCTCCTTCAAGCACCTGCCCTACATCTTCCAGACTTAAACTCAGAATTCATACTCTATGTTATGGAAAAACAAGGGCTTGCCCTTGGAGTCCTTGGACATCAAAAGAGACCCTCCTTCGCACCAGTCACTTATCTCTCTAAACAGCTTGACCCCACTTGCAAGGGATGGGCACCCTGCCTCAGACCTCTGGCAGCCACTGCCCTGTTAGCCCTTGAGAGCAAAAAGCTCTCATTAGGACAAAAAGTCATCATCAAATCTCCTCACAATCTACAGGACCTTGTTACTCATAAGGCCTTAGCCCATTTATCACCCTCTCGATTACAACAAGTTCATATCATCTTTCTTGAAAATCCCAAATTCTCTTTCCAGCCCTGTTCTAGTCTAAATCCAGCCACACTTCTCCCTACCTCCTCCTTACCCCCAGCACATTGTTGCATCAAAACTCTCACACGTTTTGCTATCCCCTTCCCTCACCTCTCTTCTACACCTCTTCCCACTCCAGACCTCACTCTCTTCATTGACAGGAGTGCACTTAAGACCAGACAACAGTCCACTCAGGCAGGCTATGCAATCATCACCGACCAACACCTCATACTCAAAGGTCAGCCCCTACCACAGGGTACTACCTCACAACAGGCTGAACTTATAGCTCTTACAAGAGCTCTGACTCTCAGCTCTAACAAAACGGCTAATATTTACACAGATTCAAAATATTGCTATCATGTTCTTCACTCAGCTGCAGCTATTTGGAGGGAGCGTGGATTCCTTACTACCAAAGGCGATCCCCTCCAAAACTACACATACATACAAAATCTTTCAAATGCAGCTCTACTTCCCAAACAAGCAGGCATTATTCATTGTAAGGGACATCAGAAGAGCATCTCTCCTATATCCACTGGAAATAACTTAGACGATCAGGTAGCCAGGAAGGTTGCAACCCAGTCTCCTGATTCACAAATTTACTTCCTCACCTCACTTACTCCACAATATTCCCCTAAGGAGAAAACTATCTACTCCCCTCTCCCACAAAAGGAAGAATGGTTTCTCAAGGATGGAAAACTCCTCCTTCCACAATCCCAGACTGAGACCATCTTACAGTCCATACACGAGTGTTTCCATGTAGGCTACCAACCTCTTCTAATCTACATCTCCTCCTTCCTCACGGGTAATAGTATTTCTGCAATTGTTAAATGCATAACCTCGTCTTGCCATATCTGTACCTCTTGCACCTCACAGGGAGGAATATATCCCAAATCTTTCCCTGCCCACCAGGCTTGGGGACAACTACCAGCCCAAAATTGGTAAATAGACTTTACATATATGCCTAAATATAAGGGATTCAAATACCTCTTCACCATAGTAGATACCTTTTCAGGATGGATTGAGGCATTCCCAACTAAACAGGAAGATACTGGCACTGTTGCCACCATCCTAACTGAACACATTATTCCCCGATTTGGTCTCCCTTCTGTGCTTCAATCTGTCAATGGCCCTGCCTTCATTTCTCACATCACCCAATCTCTGTCATCCTACCTAGGACTCAAATGGCAGTTACACATTCCATACCATCCTCAGTCCTCAGGGAAGGTTGAACGAGCAAACCAGGTCCTCAAAAATCATCTCACAAAACTCGTCCTAGAACTACACCTACCTTGGCCCCAGCTTCTTCCTTTAGCCCTCATGAGAATTCGAGCTATGCCCAGGAAACCTCTGAACCTAAGCCCCTTTGAGATTATGTATGGTAAACCCTTCATCTTAGACTCTAGTCCCCTTACACCCTCTGATCCGGCTAAAGGGTCCTACTTTCCTGCCCTGGCTCACATGCGAGCCAACCTACATGCTGAGGTCAACAAACTGCTACCCCAACCTCTCCCCACAACTAAAACACATTTTTCCCTTCTGCCTGGAGACCAGGTATACAAGAGGACCCGAGGAAAAACACCACTCCAACCAGTTTGGACGGGACCCCACACGGTCATCCTGAGTACTCCCACAGCTGTTAAAATAGAAGGAGATACCCACTGGACTCACCTGTCTCATATCAAACCCTACATTAGCAAACCTCCTAAATCCTATCTGTCCACCCCTACAGGACCTCTAACCCTCAAACTCTCCTCTATTCCGGAGGAATGAGCCCACTTCTGTGCCAAGTCGGCTTAGCTCTCTACACTCTTCTGTCATTCTCTTGCTCCCAATCCTATGGCCAATGGCATGTCTGGAGATTCTTCATAAATGAAACTGTTGTGCTGTCATATTCACCACAACCTCCACACACAGTTGGAACTATGGATTGTTCCCATGCAGGGTGCCAATCTTCCATAACTGTCCCAATTCTATTACAAAATCTCCAATTCCTACAAAAATCTACCTCCTCAAATCCTACCTTATGTTTTCCTCATCTACAAAGCAAACCTTACTGCTCTGCCAGGAAATCTGGACACTGGGGGGCATGCCCTGGGGGACCCAAAGAGGCCATAACCACTAGCTGTGAATTCTCACCCCTTCCCTCTACAGACTATTTCAATTTCACTATAAATGACCCCTGGGCCCCATTTTGGGAAAGAGGCATAACAGCTTCTATCTTCCGATCCTCATCATCACAGAACACCTCTGGAATACTTTCTTTAAACTGACAATGGGTGAGGGGAAAATCTCCTACAAAACTTTCAGAGGAGCTAACTAATTCTATCCTTACCCATGAGGATAAACTTAAAACAAAAGCATCTAACCTTACTCTCAACCCTTCTCATGGCTAGGACTCATCAAGCAGGGTATCTAAGTTCTCAATCTCACTTCTGTATACAACACTTCTCACTACTTTCTCTGTGCCTTTTTAAACAAACCTCCCATCACCACAGTTTCTTTATCATATCCACTCAACACCACCAAAATTCAAGACCTTTTTCTCTCTCTGGAGTTCCTCTCTTCTTAGAAGACCCCACTTCAACCCTGAATGTCTGCTACACTAATCAGCCCACCCCATCTTGTAATAATATTATCCCAATCAAAACTTCTCTAACCAGCCCTAATGGAACTCACTTCTGGTGCAATAGAACTATTCTAAAAACTGTGAATGCCTTTTCCCCCCTCCCTGTGTCTCGGTAATAATTGCACCACAATTAACATATTATGGAGAGGAAGAATTCTCAAAACAGCTGAGGACAGGTAGAAATAAATGGGCTGCCTTCCTCCCAGTTCTCCTTGACCTTACCCTTGCCACCTCTATAGTGGCTATAGGAATAGGTGAGGCTGGCCTGGGCCACAGTACATGGACTACTAACCAACTAAAGGCAGACATGGAACAGGCACTTGATAATTCAGCCACCTCTCTAGCCTCCCTCCAGAGACAACTGACCCCTCAAGCTCAAGTCGCCTTACAAAACAGAAGGGCTTTAGATCTAATAACAGCAGAGAAGAGTGGTACTTGTCTCTTTTTATAGGAACAGTGTTGCTACTACATCAACGAGTCTGGCCTGGTCAAGGAGAATGTGAACTCTCTCCGAAAACTTCAAGAATGAATCCACAGTGGTCAGGCTGGTACCAACCTCTACTCCGAACAATGGTGGAAAAACCCCTTGTTCTCCATGCTAGTACCAATTATAGGACCAATCCTAATTCTGTGCCTAATATTAATACTTGCCCCTTTCTTTATCAAGTTCCTACAGGCCCAAATGAGAGTAATGTCCAGGATTACCTACAATCAAATGCTTTTGCAACCCCTACTCCAACTGCCCCGGGGAGAGGTCCACAAAGGGGGCCCCAATAGGGATAACATCAGGAAGTAGCTCCAGAAGATAGCCGGCCGAGACAAACCTCCTTCCTGGACCACATATTCCTTTTTTTTTCCTTTTTGTTTTCTTCCCCTCACCTCCATTTTTTTTAATCATACCACAGAGTTGAGAAATGATGGATACATAAATTTACCAAAACTTCCAAACTGCCCTTTTGCTGTTCTGCCTGTCTATCTGACCCCACCCTTACTTACTGGACTATCGCCCCTGAAACAGAAAAGTTCTAGGAAGCTGGTCAGCCACCCAAGGAGAAGCGTTCCAAGAAGCCGATATCGTAAAACTACAGAAGGGAGCATACCAGACCTGCTGACGCAACACACACTTGCTCAAAGCTTTCCCTTAACTCTATAAAAAAATTGCCTCATAGTCTGTTTGGTGCACTTCTCCTGGAGGGGTGCCCCGGCAGGTCTTTCTCTTCTAATAAAGCCTGCACACCTGGTGTTCGAGTGCCACCTCATTCTTACAAAAAGATGTTAGGGAATTCATGAATTTAATAAAACCACCCACTCAAAGAACCTAATTGATTATATAAATGGAATCATATTAGGAAGGGAAGCAGGGCCCTCACCAGTTGACTTAGCGATAGAGTGTCAGCTGGCATGAGGATGTCCTGGGTTTGAGTCCCAGTCAGGGCACAAAGGAGAGAAGTGATTATGTTTCTCCACCCCTCCCCCTTTCCTTCCCTCTTTATGTCTCTCTTCTTTTCCCACAGCAATGGTTCAGTTGGAGCAAGTTGGCCCTGGGCCTTGAGGATGGCTCCAGGGCCTCTCCTTAGGTGCAAAAATAGCTCGGTTGCTGAGCAACAAAACAATGACCCCAGATGGGCAGAGCATCACCCCATAGTGGGCTTCCCAGGTGGATCCTAGTCTAGGTATGTGCAGGAGTCTGTCTCTCTGCCTGGCCACTTCTCACTTAAGAAATATTTTTTAAAATGAAGGAAAGCAGAATGAATTAAAAATTGCACTTTTATGGAGAAAATTGAGGCAGCTTTCAAAACAGAAGGAAAGAAGTACAAGTTAAGGGAAGGGAATAATCAAGAGAGGACAGTAATAGTTAAAGGGAAAGGCAGTAAAGAGAGGAGTTAAACAAGTTCCTTTAAAAGTGTGAGAAAATGAGAGGCAAAGAACATCAGACATTTGTTTGAAACATCAGACATTAACTTTTGACAGAAGGATATGTAATTTAAATCAATATCTAAATTTATCTTTCTAAATAATAACAGGGTAATTCGTTTTAGGCTCCTTTTGTTATGCCACACAAGGATAGGAGCCTTTAATGTGATAAATCAAATTAAAGATGAGAGACCTGATGGGATTGAAGAAATAAAACAAAGCAAAAAATTTCTATGGAAAATAACCCAGGGAATCAATGAGAGATGAATGAAAGGAGTGTAGAGTGGGAGAACCTGGCCAAGTGGAAGTGGTACAGCAGGCTGTACCAGGGAGCCAGCTGCGCTGTGCCGCGTGACTTCCTCCAGCAGCACTCAGCAGTCTGTGAGCAGAAGGCCCACCATGGAGCAGTCCAAGGCTAGAGATGAGGAGGGCTCACAAGGGAGTCCAAACTGCTGGCAGGAGGTGCACTAAATACCACCTGGAAAGGAGTCAAGTTCAGTCTAATGAGAAAAGCTTAATCTCAGCAAAAATAAATAAATAAAAGGCCGGGATGAATAATGTTGTAAATCCCAAAGCAGAAAGGAAGTTTCAAAAGTTGTGGAGGAAAGATTTATAAGAAAATGTGCAAAAGAAATGAATTTGACACTTCAGAATTACTGGGAGCACTGTTTTAGGCTAGAGGGTTCTACACATGGCTGATGTGGCATAGAGGTCAAGTGTTTTGATAAGAACATGGATACTTTATAAAAAATGTCATTTGGGATGAGAGAATGAAAATTGAACCAGTAGACCAACAGCTGAATTCATGTAATTTTGGTAAATAATTGTTTTCCTTAAAGCAATGATTTTTTTTTCATTTTTCTGAAGCTGGAAACAGGGAGAGACAGTCAGACAGACTCCCGCATGCGCCCGACCGGGATCCACCCGGCACGCCCACCATGGGGCAATGCTCTGCCCACCAGGGGGTGATGTTTTGCCCATCCTGGGCGTCGCCATGTTGCGACCAGAGCCACTCTAGCGCCTGGGGCAGAGGCCACAGAGCCATCCCCAGCGCCTGGGCCATCTTTGCTCCAATGGAGCCTTGGCTGCGGGAGGGGAAGAGAGAGACAGAGAGGAAGGCACGGCGGAGGGGTGGAGAAGCAAATGGGCACTTCTCCTGTGTGCCCTGGCCGGGAATTGAACCCGGGTCCTCTGCACGCTAGGCCAATGCTCTACCGCTGAGCCAACCGGCCAGGGCCAGCAATGATTTTCAAAGCATGGGTTTTATATTGATAATACCAGCATCACCTGCTCTGAAAAAAAATTATTGGGTCCCACCTACCCACTGACTGAGAAATTCTGGGTATGAGTCTCAGCACTCCATATTTTAACAAGGCTTCCATGGAATAAAGTATGTTAAAGTTTGAGAACCACTGTATTAAAAAACAGAATAAAAAAGATAAAAGGATAGAGGACAAAAAAACTTTTCTGTTAAAAAACTGGACTGAAGCTTCATTAATATTCTGAATCAGTCATGTAAAACACAGAAAATAGTAATAATCAAGCAATGAATACTTGTATACCCTTTTGTATTTTAAAAAATTTCTTGCCCTGGCCAGTTGGCTCAGTGGTAGAGCGTCAGCCTGGCGTGCAGAGGTCCCGGGTTCAATTCCCAGCCAGGGCACACAGGAGAAGCACCCATCTGCTTCTCTACCCCTCCCCCTCTCCTTCTCTCTGTCTCTCTCTTCCCCTCCCACAGCCGAGGCTCCATTGGAGCACAGATGGCCCGGGCGCTGGGGATGGCTCCTTGGCCCCTGCCCCAGGCACTGGAGTGGTTCTGGTCGCAACAGAGCGACACCCCGGAGGGGCAGAGCATCGCCCCCTGGTGGGCAGAGCGTCGCCCCCTGGTGGGAGTGCCAGGTGGATCCCGGTCGGGTGCATGCAGGAGTCTGTCTGTCTCTCCCGTTTCTAGCTTCAGAAAAATACAAAAAAAAAAAAAAAGAAAGAAAAAATTTCTTAAATATATCTATAAATTTTTCAGCAAAGGAAAGAACTACAGAGCAGGAAAAATTACTTGCAAATCATAAATGTGTTAACAGGTTAAAACTCAAAATATACAAGAAATTTTTACAATTCCATAGCAAGCACACATGTGTGCGTACACGCGCGCACACACACAAAACTCTTGATTTTAAAATGGGCAAAAGAGTTAAATAAACATTTCTCCAAAAAAGACATATAGATACATGACTAAGAGGTACCTGTAAAGATGTTCAACATCAAGGAAATGCAAATCAAAACCACAATAGTATCTACCCCATACTGGAACTCTAATAGTACCTGCTTTTCAATGGTAATTTTAAGACAAAAATTCAAAATGTTTACCATATGTTCATAGAAAAATATTCCAAATTGCAAGAAATACATGGAATGCTGCATTTTAACAATACAAAAATAGTTTGAAGAATAGTAAATTTGTAGTAAATTGTAGGAATGAATTCCAAGATGGCAACAGAGTAGGCAGACATACAAACTGCCACCTCACAGGAACAAACTGGATAACAAATTAATTTAAGAACAATCATTATGAAAAACCAACTTTGGGCTAAAAGAACAGGACTCAAAAACCAAGGAGCACAGAAGAATCCACACCGAACCTGGTAGTGAGTGTGGGGGCATGGTCGGGGCTCCCCCACTCCAGGAGCAAGAGGCATCTGGGGGTCCAGAATGTTTCTCATTGCATAGAGAGAGACCCTGAGAGGTGGGTGTCCTCAGTTCCAGGACCAGAGCTCCAGCCTAGAAACCCAGAGACTGGAGGAGACAGCCTGACAGCATTGAGTGGGGAGAAGTGTGGGATTTCTGTCTGTGGAAAATGGCTGGCGAAGAAGTTGCAGCCTTAAAGGGCCAGCACAGAAAATATCGCTCACAGCCACTTGTCTGGGGCTCCAGGGCCAAGGAAGGCTAAGAGGAATGGTCTTGCATGAAAAGAGTGGGGAGATCAAGGTACAGGGACACAAACAGTGATGGGAAGAAGAATACCTCAGCTGAGTCATTCTCCAGTGCTGAGGTGGCCATAACTAGGGGTAGGGTAGCACCTACCATTCAGCACAAGCCTAGCATGGAGCCAGTTGGCCCACCTCCAAAAAAACTCGCCAGCTGCAATCAGTGCAAAAGGCCATTCAGAAAGGAGGAAGTAAAGGGGAGGGGAAGTGACTCAGGTTTCTGGGGAAACCTGAGCTACACACCCCTCCTTATGATATGGAGAATGTGCCAATCCACCACAGAGTAACTGGGCAGACAACACATTCTGGTTCTCAGCAGTCACACCCATCACAATCCTGGATAGAGTTTCAACTGGGGCCAAAGAAAAAAATACCTCACTACCCCCTTCCTAAACACAGAAGCTTGCTGCTAGGCTCTGCAAACAAACAGCAGGGAAATTAAGATTTTAAGCAGCTCTACTAGTTAAGGAGAATTAAAATCCAGGCAACCAGCAGAGGCTGAGGGACAAAGACCTTGGGGAGAAGCCACATGATTTATAACAACCTTAGACCCACAGCCCCAACAAACTTTCAAACTGCACACAGAAAAAATGGGAAGACAGAGGAATGTAATCCATATGAATCAACAAGACAAATCCCCAGAGAAAGAACTGAATGAGATGGAAGTAACCAAATTACTAGATGTAGAGTTTAAAATAATGATTGTTAGAATGCTTAAGGATCTCAGAGCTACAATGGATAGACTTAGTGAGCACCTAAATAAAGAAATTGCAAGCATCAAAAAGGACACTGAAAACATAAAAAAAATCAATCAGAAATGGCAATTACAATATCAGAAATGAAGACTACTCTAGAGGGAATCAACAGCAGGCTATATGAAGAAGAGGATTGAATCAATGAGTTAAAGGACAAGTTAAATAAAAACACAGAAACAGAGCAGCAAAAAGAAAAGAAACTGAAAAAGTCTGAGGAAATTATAAGAGAACTCTTTGACAATATGAAGAGAAATAACATTCGCATCATAGGGGTTCCTGAAAGAGAAGAAAAAGAAAAAGGGAAAAAGAACCTGTTTTAAGAAATCATAGCTAAAAACTTTTCTAAATTGATGAAGGAAAAAGTCACACAATTTCAAGAAGCACAGAGAGTCCGGGTAAAGAGAAACCCAATGAGGCCTACATCAAAATACATCATAATTAAAATACCAAAGTTTAGAGAGAAAAAAAAATACTAAAAGCAGCAAGAAAAAGAAGTCGAATGCTTATAGAGGAGCCCCCATAAAGATGACATCCAACTTTTCAACAGAAACACTTGAGGCCAGAAGGGAATGGCAAGAAATACTCAAAGTAATGCAAAAAAAGAGCCTACAACCAAGGCTTCTTTATCCAGCAAGATTATTGTTTAAAATTTAAGAAGAAATAAAAAGTTTCCCAGACAAAAAAAAAAAAAAAACTCAAGGAATTCATTACAACCAAACCAGTACTGCAGGAAATGTTAAGGGGCTTGCTGTAAAAAGAGCAAAGGAAAAAAGAAATCGAGAAAAAGAGGATTACAGATTTAAAGAATAAAATGGCAATAAACAACTACATATCAATAATAACCTTAAATGTAAATGGAGTAAATGCTCCAATCAAAAAACATAGGGTAGCTGCATGGATAAGAAAACAAGACCTGTACATATATTATCTACAAGAGATCCATCTTAGAACAAAAGATACACATAGACTGAGAGTAAAGGAATGGGAAAAAAAATACTACACGCAAATGGAAAGAAAAAAAAGCAGGGGTAGCAGTACTAATATCTGACAAAATAAACTTTAAAACAAAGGCTATATATAGTAAGACATAAAGAAAATCACTACATAATGATAAAAGGAGTATTACAATGGAAAGATATAACTACTATAAATATATATGCGCCTAATGTAGGAGCACCTAAATATATAAAACAAATTTTGATAGACAAAAAGGGTAAGGACAACAATACTATAATAGTAGGGGATTTTAATACCCCACTAACATCAATGAATAAAACCTCCTGACAGAAAATTAACAGAAAAACAGTGGCCTTAAGTGACACACTAGATCAACAGCAATACTATAATAGTAGGGAATATTAATACCCTACTAACATTAATGGATAGAACCTCCAGACAGACAGAAAATTAACAAAGACACAGCATCCTAAATGACACACTACATCAACTGTATTTAAAAAATATCTTCAGAACCTTTCAACCCAAAGCAGCAGAATATACATTCTTTTCAAGTGCTCATGGTACATTCTCTAGAATAAACCATATGTTAGGACACAAAACAAGTCTTAATAAATTTAAGAAGATTGAAATCAAATCAAGCACCTTCTCTGATCATGTCAGCATGAACTAGAAGTCAACTACAATAAAAAAAAACCTGAAAAACATTTAAACATTTGGAGACTAAATAACATGCTATTAAATAATGAATGGGTTAACAATGAAATCAAGGAAGAAATCAAAAACTTCCTGAAACAAATGAAAATGAACATACAACAACTCAAAATTTATGGGAGACGGCAAAAGCAGTCCTGAGAGGAAAGTTCATTGCATTACAGCCATATCTTAAAAAGCAAGAAAAAGCTCAAATTAACAACTTAACCCTGAATCTAAAAGAACTAGAAAAAGAACAGCAAGTAAAGCCCAGAGGAAGTAGAAGAAAGGAAATAGTAAAGATCAGCATGGAAATAAATGACATAGAGGAAAAGAAAACCACACAAGATTAATGAAACCAAGAGCTACTTCTTTGAAAAGGTAAATAAGATTAATAAACCTTTAACCAGACTCACCAAGAAAAACAGAGAGGATTCAAATAAATAAAATTAGAAATGAGAGTGGAGAAGTAACAACTAAAACAGCAGAAATTCAAATGATTGTAAGAAAATACTATGAAAAACTCTATGCCCACAAATGGGACAACCTAGATGAAATGGATAAATTTCTCAAAAAATAGAATCATTCAAAAATCAACCTAGAAGAATCATAAAACCTAAATAGACCAATTACAACAAAAGAGATTGAAACAGTTATCAAAAAACTCCCAACAAATACAAGTCCTGGGCCTGATGACTTCACAGGTGAATTTTACCCAATATTCAAAGAAGAACCCTTATCTGTCTCAAGCTTTTGCAAAAATTTCAAGAGGAAGGAAGACTTCCAAACTTTTTCTATGAGGCGAACATAATCCTTATTACAAAACCAGGCCAAGACAATACAAAGAAAGAAAACTATAGGCCAATATCTCTGATGAATTTAAATGCTAAAATTCTCAACAAAATATTAGCAAATTGGATCCATCAATACATGAAAAAAATTGTACATCATGATCAAGTGGGATTTACTCTGGAGAGACAAGGCTGGTACAATATCCACAAATCAATCAATGTAATACATCAAATAAAGAAAAAGAAAGATAAAAACCACATCATTATATAAATAGATGCAGAAAAAGCATTTGATAAAATCCAACACTCATTTATGATCAAAACTCTTAGCAAAGTGAGAATACAGAAAACATACCTCAACATGATAAAGGCCATCTATGAAAAACCCATAGCCAACATCATACTCCTTGGGCAAAATTTAAAGCAATCTTCTTAAGAACAGGAAAAAGCCAGGGGTACCCCCTTTCACCACTCTTATTCAACATAGTACTGGAAGTCCTAGCCATGGCAATCAGACAAGAAGAAGAAACGAAAGGCATCCAAATTGGAAAAGAAGAAGTAAAACTATCATTATTTGCTGATGACTTTAAAAACCCTAAAGTCTCAGTCAAAATATTACTGAAACTAATAAATGAATTCAGTAAGGTGGAAGGATATAAAATCAATATTCAGAAATCAGTGGCATTTGTATACACCATCAATGAACTGTCTGAAAGTGGAATTAAGGAAACAATCCCCTTCACTGTTGCAACCAAAATAATAAAGTACCTAGGAGTAAATTTAACCAAGGAGGTTAAAGACCTCTCTCAAAAAATTATAAAACATTGAGAAAAAGAATTCAAGGAAGATACAAACAAGCATATACTGTGTTCATAGATAGGAAGAATAAATATCATTAAAATGTCTATAGTACTCAAAGCAATATATAAATTCAATGCAATTCCTATTAAAATACCAAGGTCATACTTCAAAGACAAAGAGCAAATATTTCAAAAATTTATATAGAAACATAAAAGAACATGAATAGCCTCAGTAATCTTGAAAAAGAAAAATAAAGTGGGGGATATCACACTTCCTGATATCAAGTTATACTACAAGGCCGTTATACTCAAAACAGCTTGGTACTGTCATTCAAACAGGCATACAGATCAATGGAACAGAACAGAAAACCCAGAAATAAACCCACACATTTATGGTCAACTGATATTTGACAAAGGAAGTAAGAGCATACAATGAAGTAAAGACAGTCTTCTTTAACAAATAGTGCTGAAAAAATTAGACAAATACATGCAAAAAAAATAAAACTAGACCACCAACTTACACCATTCACAAAAATAAAATCAAAATAGATAAAAGACTTGAATGTAAGTTGTGAAACCATGATCAACTTGGAAGAAAACATAGGCAGTAAGCTCTCCAACATCTCTCGCAGCAATATATTTGCTGATTTAACTCCACAGGCAAATGAAATAAAGAACAGGATGAACAAATGGGACTATATCAAACTAAAAAGCTTTTGCACAGCAAAAGACAACATGAATAAAATAAAAAGACAACCCACACAATGGGAGAACATATTCGTCAACATGTCCGATAAAGGGTTAGTAACAAAAATCTACAAAGAACTTGTAAAACTCAACACCAGGAAAGTAAATAATCCAATCAAAAATTGAGCAAAAGAGCCCTGACCAGATAGCTCGGTTTATTAATGCAGACTAGTGCAGCCACTGTGGAAAACAGTATGGAGATTCCTCAAAAAATTAAAAATTGAACTGCCTTTTGACCCAGCAATCCCACTTCTAGGAATATATCTTAAGAATAACAAATCACTGATTCACAAAAAAGAAATGCACCCCCCCCATGTTTATTGCAGCATTGTTTACAATAGCCAAGATCTGGAAACAGCCCAAGTGTCCATTAGTAGACAAGTGGATTAAAAAGCAGTGGTACCACCCTGGCCAGTTGGCTCAGTGGTAGAGCATCGGCCTGGCATGCAGGAGTCCTGGGTTCGATTCCTGGCCAGGGCACACAGGAGAAGCACCCATCTGCTTCTCCATCCCTCCCCCTCTCTTTCCTCCCTGTCTCTTTCTTCCCCTCCCGCAGCCAAGGCTCCTTTGGAGCAAAGTTGGCCCGGGAGCTGAGGATGGCTCCATGGCCTCTGCCTCAGGTGCTAAAATGGCTCTGGTCACAACAGAGCAACGCCCAGATGGGCAGAGCATCACGCCCTGGTGGGCATGCTGGGTGGATCCCTGTCAGGCACATGCAGGAGTGTGTTTGACTGCCTCCCCATTTCCAGCTTCAGAAAAATAAAAAAATAAAAAAAGCAGTGATACCTATACACAATTGAATACTATGCAGCTGTGAAAAAGAAGGAAATCTTACCGTTTGCGGCAACATGGATGGACCTGGAGTCTATTACGCAAAGTGAAATAAGCCAGGCAGAGAAAGAAAAATATCATATTACCTCACTCATTTGAGGAATCCAATGAACATTGTGAACTGAGAAATGGAAGAGTGGCAGAGAAGGGGTTACAGAGTCCAGAGGGAAAGTGGCCAGAAGGAAGGGGGAATGAGAGGAGGAGATCAAAGAAAGGAAAGGCATTAGGGTAAGTAAATACACATAACACAGAGAGACAGAGGGTAGGATAGTATATCATGGAGGGAAGGGGGAAAGCAGTGATGGGAAGGGGCAAAGGGAGTATCAAGGAGAACACAGGGGGGAGCAAGGGAGATATATTTGGGGGAACATTTGTAACTATGTAAACAGAACAAATTAAAATTTAAAAAAATTTAAAAAGAAAAAATAATTGTAGGAATGTATAATTCAAACACTATAAATATGACGTTGCTTTGTGATTTTCAAAAGCAACATTTTAGTAAATACATTTTGAAGAATCATGACAGGTTAGACATGTTACGAGTTCCTTGTAATTACTTTCTGGAAAAAAAAACTGCGTTTGTTGTTTGGTGATTTACATAAAAACAGTTTACAGGGCTATTTATATTTATTTAATTATTTAAATGTCAGATAAATATGTCCTCTAAAGAAATGTTAGTAAAATTGTAATGCCATTAGTAATTGAAAACAATAATGCTTATTACTTTCTCTACTGTATACATAGCTATATTCCAGTGATGGCCACTATAGGACCCACATAAATGACAATGACTGAGACACTCGTGTCAGCATGCACACAATTAGGAATGAGAAACTACATAGATGATTTCACATTTATCCAAGCCTAAATCAATTTAAATGATTCTTAATTTATGCAGTATAGACACACTGCCAATGAAGTTCATTAGCACATTTGTTAAAATTATAGTTACTCAAATAATATTTCAAAATTTGCTTAATTACAAAGGCACCATATTTGTATTATCTCAATGAAGTCTGTATTTGTTGTCGAAAGTTTAGATTAAATAATACCAAGAAAACAAAAATGCCATATTTCTACCACACATAATTACAAGCATACTTAGACCAACTTAGTGTAAAACTTTCCAGATATTTTACAAACATCATCACAACAGGAGACATCTAAATTACCTACCATTAATAACACTAAAATTAACATCTGAATTTACATCATTATCGTCTGATTGCTTAAAGTACAGTCCCTTTTCCCATTGGGACTAAAAAGCTATCTCTGTGGTTTTACTTTGGCATTCTTCAAATATTCAATTCCCTGGAAACTCAAGGCTGAATCAACAGATGGATTTGGGGAGAATAAACATCTTTACAATATTTAGCCTTTATATCCATGTACTTGAAAAATATCCCTATATATTTTTTTATATATTTTAAAGAAAATTTATTGTTTGATATATGAAATCCCAGTGCACCTTTGGCTATATTCTGAAATACTTCACATTGTTATAACTATTGTAAATATTTAGTTTACCCTTTCAAATTGTTTTCTAATTACATTTATAAATGTATAGAAATAATTTCTTTTATTTATTGATTTTAAATTTAACCACATTGCCGGCCCTGACCGGTTGGCTCAGTGGTAGAGCGTCAGCCTGACGTGCAGAAGTCCTGGGTTTGATTCCCGGCCAGGGCACACAGGAGAAGCACCCATCTGCTTCTCCACTCCTCCCCCTCTCCTTCCTCTCTGTCTCTCTCTTCCCCTCCCAAAGCCGAGGCTCCATTGGAGCAAAGATGGCCCGGGCGCTGGGGATGGCTCCTTGGCCTCTGCCCCAGGCGCTAGAGTGGCTCTGGTCGCAACAGAGTGACGCCCAGGAGGGGCAGAGCATCGCCCCCTGGTGGGCAGAGCGTCACCCCTGGTGGGCATGCCAGGTGGATCCCGATCGGCGCATGTGGGAGTCTGTCTGACTGTCTCTCCCCGTTTCCAGCTTCAGAAAAATACAAAAAAGAAAAAAAAATAACAACATTGCTTAAAATCTCTTGTAAAATTCTAATAGTTTCTCTTAAGATTCTTTTATTTTCTATGAAAATAATCAGATTATTGCTGAATGAATATTTTGGTTTCTATTTTTCCATCCTCATCCTCTTGCGTTCTGTTTTCTTATAATATTGCCTTACCTTGAATCTCAGGATAAAAATGGAAAGGAAATAGTTACAGTGGTTACCTTAGACCTTGTTTTTGCTCTTTACCAAAATGATTCTAATGCTTTTTCATAAAATATAATATTTGTTGTACAGTTTTTTATTTATTTTGTTACTTTCTAAGAATTTTTTTCGTGAATGGATATCGAGTTTTATTAAAGGCTTTCCTTTCACTCAACACATATTCAACATAAATATCCAATGATATTTACTCTATGGATTTCATTTTAATGTAAAAAACATTAATAAATTTTGCAATAAAAAACCACCTTTTTATTAGAAAATAGACAACTCAACTTGATAAAATATGTTTAAACTCTTTGGTTTTGGAGTGACATCACGGAAATGGTGCCGTGAGCAGCGCGTCCGACAGATCTCCCCTAAATCACAACAAATTTATCAACTAGAAACAGAAAAATTTATCCTCGGAGCATTCCGGAGTTCCACACAAACTGAAAGTGAAAGGACTGTTATCACTTGAATCTGAGAGACGAGGGTGTGGAGGAAGCTACCGCAGCGACGTTCATTCAAGCCGCCAGGGAGTGCGCCTGTGGTGAGTCAGCCCACAGTCAGGAGCCGCGAGCAGCCGTGGGCGCGCACCCCGTACGGTTGCAGAGCGAGCACCGCCCACACTCGGGAGCCGCGAGCAGCCACCAGTATGCCCAGTCCGGTTGCAGAGCGAGCACCGCCCACACTCGGGAGCCGCGAGCAGCCGCGGGCGTGCTCCCGGTCCGGTTGCAGAGCGAGCACCGCTAACGTTCCCAGCGGCCTGCGCACTGCGAGTGAGAGTTGCCAGCCACCGGTGCCCAGAGCGCCCCATTCGCGCGCATGCCCTGGGCATTCCACATGCCCAGAGCGCCCTACTGGCCCGCACACCCAGGGTGCCCCATTATCCTGCGCCTGGTGCGATCCAGCCGCCAGCGGCAGGGCGAGCAGGAGAGGCACCAGGGTGCTCTACTACTTGGGAGATTCTCTCCGTGGGCGGGGCACCTCACCCAGCCATTCAAGCTAACAATCAAGCGTTGGGGGAGGGGCGCACGCAGGCAGCCTAAAATACCTTCGGGAGCACAGCTGCGACCCAATCACTGAAATTAGCTTAACCCATGAAATCTGCGCACCCTCGGTTCTAATTGATAAGATCTCTCTCAGTTCAGCGACCCAAGACAAGAGGCGTGATATTTTTTAGTGCCTCTCGCTAAAGGGGCGGGGGCAACTTCTGATTGATAGAGCCTCCATATTCAGGGATAAATGCTAACAAGAGGGACTTGGCAGATAATAAGATCTATACTACACTAGTCGCAAGCAGAGACTAGTGCCTCTTCTTCCCAGCCAAAACAGGCTACAAAGTGTGGAAAGCCTGGGTTGAGAGGTCCAACTGAATGCTAAGCGCTGAACAGTCACCTTGACAACAATTGACTCCCACCCCCGCCTGATTACACTGGAGGCCCTGACTGCCAGAGCCTTTCCCAAAGCCTTGCACTGAGTGGGGATAGAGTGGGGATTTCCCAGCTCTTTGAGCCTCTTACTCCCCAGGCAGAAGCAGTTGCAGCCTTATAGCTGGATCACCAGGCTGCTAATTCAGAAAGGGGGGACTAGGAGAGAGAATCCAGGAAAGCAAACTCTCTCATCGTTGGACCCTGCAAACGCCAACAAGCCTTGACTACCAGCAAGACTAAAGCCAATTGTATGACATTGCCATAGAATCCCATCAACTGCAAATCCCTACCTAAGAGTGACACAGGGGCAGAGCCTGGGGTACAGAGTCACCGACCAGGAAGAGGGAGAGAAAAGAAAAAGGAAGAAGTTAACCTCTCAAAATCAAGAAAAATCCACAGACTTTACAACTTGTTCCACTAATTTTTTTGTTGTTCTTGTTTGTTTCTTCTATCTTATTGCCTTTATTTCCTCCACCTCAGTCCTTCTATTCTCTGCCCATCTTATGCTTCCCTTTTCTTGAACTACACTACTCATAAGTGTTACATTTTATTTCTCTTCTTCATCCTCACCCTCCTTTAAGGTTATACTCCAAAACACTTAACTCTCACTCTCTCCTCTTTTGTTTTTTTTTTTGATTTGCTTTATTTTGTTTTTTTCTCTTCCTTTTTTATTTCTTCCTTCGTTTTTCTCTTTTTCTTATTTTTTCCTTTCTATTCGTTTTTTCTTTTCTCATTTTACTTTCCTCCCATTTAATCCTCAATCACGAACAAATTAGTTAATTTGGGACTCAAGGCTTTTTTTGGCTTTATTTTTCTTTTTTGCTTTTGTTTTTTTCTTGTTTGTTTATTTTTGTGGCATTTTGGGTCCTCCCAACCTAAGGTCTCCATTGTATTTAGTCTTTGCTCCACTTAATACAACAGATTTTTACTTATTATTTTTATTTTTTTCTTCTTTATTATTCTTTTTTTGGTCCTTTTTTCTGGTTCCCTCTTATCCCTCTCATTATATCTCTTAGTTGACCATTACTTACAAGCAAATCATCTTATGCTTGTCTAAAATTTTCTTCCCTTTTTTTTTTTTTTTTTTTTTTTTGCATTTAGTAGGTCCCTACTCCCTTTTTTTACCCCTTGAACTCTTCACCCCAAATCAGGCCCTCCATTATAGGCACGATATTTCCCTGAGGAGGGGAGAGGAGGGAAAGAGAAGAAAGAAAAAAAGGGGGAAATAATAAATTATTACTGGTTTTTTTTTTGTGGGGTGTTTTACCCTTTTTTTTTTTACTTTTTACTCTTTATTAATTCTAATTAGTGCTATCAACAAGACCACCCTCAGATGCCAATAAGAAAGAGGAAATCGAATATTATGGATACAAAAGAAAGAGAGGTAACACAAATAGATGTGGAAAAATCTATGGAGAAAAGACTTAACATATTGGAAGCCTTGGAGCTAAATGACAGAGAATTTAAAATAGAAATCTTAAAAATACTCAGAGATATACAAGAAAACACAGAAAGGCAATATAGGGAGATCAGAAAACAACTCAATGAACACAAAGAATATATTACCAAGGAAATTGAAACTATAAAAACAAATCAAACAGAAATGAAAAACTCAATTCACGAGCTGAAAAACGAGGTAACAAGCTTAGCTAATAGAACAGCCCAGATTGAGGATAGGATTAGTGAAATAGAAGACAAACAACTTGAGGCACAACAGAGAGAAGAAGAAAGAGACTCAAAAATAATAAAAAATGAGAAAGCCCTACAGGAATTGTCTGACTCCATCAGAAAGAATAACATAAGAATAATAGGTATATCAGAGGGAGAAGAGAAAGAAAATGGAATGGAGAATATACTCAAACAAATAATAGATGAGAACTTCCCAAGCCTGTGGAAAGAACTAAAGCCTCAAATTCAAGAAGCAAACAGAACACCGAGTTTTCTTAACCCCAACAAACCCACTCCAAGGCACATCATAATAAAGATGACACAAACCAATGACAAAGAAAAAATTCTCAAGGCAGCCAGGGAAAAGAAGAGTACAACATATAAAGGAAAGCCTATTAGATTATCATCAGATTTCTCAGCAGAAACTCTACAAGCTAGAAGAGGGTGGACCCCAATATTTAAAGCCCTGAAAGAGAGGAACTTTCAGCCAAGAATACTATACCCATCAAAGCTATCCTTCAAGTATGAAGGACATATAAAAACATTCACAAATACAGAAAAGATGAGAGAATTTATCAACAGAAAGCCCTCCCTCCAGGAAATACTAAAGGGGGTTTTCCAACCAGATTCAAAGAACAAAAGAAAACAACACCACAAGTAACAGCTCCACCAAGAACACAATAAAACCAAACTTAAACTGTGACAACAAAAAAAAAAGGGGGGGGGGAGAGGATGGAGATTAACAGTAGCAAAGGATGATGAAGTGCAGAAATACTTATAAGATAGGGTACTACAATGAATATGGTAGGTACCCTTTTCATTACTTAATGGTAACCACCCTTGAAAAAACCACCACAAAAACACTTGACTTAAAAAAGGTAGCAACAGAGGAAAGAAGTATGGAACACAAACAAACAAAAACAAATGATAGAAAAACAAAAGAGAAGAATCAAACTAGATACAAAACTAACAGAAAGCAATTTATAAAATGGCAGTAGGGAACCCACAAGTGTCAATAATTACACTAAATGTAAATGGATTAAACTTACCAATAAAAAGACACAGAGTAGCAGAATGGATTAAAAAAGAAAATCCAACTATATGCTGCCTACAAGAAACACATCTAAGCAACAAGGATAAAAACAAATTCAAAGTGAAAGGCTGGAAAACAATACTCCAAGCAAACAACACCCAAAAAAAAGCAGGCGTAGCAATACTCATATCTAATAATGCTGACTACAAGACAGAAAAAGTACTCAGAGACAAAAATGGTCATTTCATAATGATTAAGGGGAAGTTGAATCAAGAAGACATAACAATCCTTAATATATATGCACCAAACCAAGGAGCACCAAAATATATAAGACAGCTACTTATTGACCTTAAAACAAAAACTAACAAAAATACAATCATACTTGGAGACCTCAATACACCGCTGACGGCTCTAGATCGGTCATCCAAACAGAGAATCAATAAAGATATAATGGCCTTAAACGAAATACTAGAACACCTGGATATGATAGACATCTACAGGACACTTCATCCCAAAGCGACAGAGTATACATTTTTCTCTAGTATACATGGAACATTCTCAAGAATTGACCATAGTTGGGCCACAAAGACAAAATCAGCAAATTTAGAAAAATTGAAATTGTACCAAGCATATTTTCTGATCATAAAGCCTTGAAACTAGAATTCAACTGCAAAAAAGAGGGGAAAACCCCACAAAAATGTGGAAACTAAACAACATACTTCTAAACAATGAATGGGTCAAAGAAGAAATAAGCGCAGAGATCAAAAGATATATACAGACAAATGAAAATGAAAATACAACATATCAGAATCTCTGGGATGCAGCAAAAGCAGTAATAAGAGGAAAGTTCATATCACTTCAGGCCTATATGAACAAACAAGAGAGAGCCGAAGTAAACCACTTAACTTCACACCTTAAGGAACTAGAAAAAGAAGAACAAAGACAACCCAAAACCAGCCGAAGAAAGGAGATAATAAAAATCAGAGCAGAAATAAATGAAATAGAGAACAGAAAAACTATAGAAAAAATCAATAAAACAAGGAGCTGGTTCTTTGAAAAGATCAACAAAATTGACAAACCCTTGGCAAGACTCACCAAGGAAAAAAGACACAGGACTCAAATAAATAAAATCCAAAATGAAAGAGGAGAGATTACCACAGACATCATAGATATACAAAGAATTATTGTAGAATACTATGAAAAATTATATGCCACCAAATACAACAATCTAGAAGAAATGGATAAATTCCTAGAACAATACAACCTTCCTAGACTGAGTCATGAAGAAGCAGAAAGCCTAAACAGACCAATCAGCAGGGAGGAAATAGAAAAAACTATTAATAACCTCCCCAAAAATAAAAGTCCAGGCCCAGACGGTTATACTAGTGAATTCTATCAAACATTCAAAGAAGACTTGGTTCCTATTCTACTCAAAGTCTTCCAAAAAATTGAAGAAGAAGCAATACTTCCCAACACATTTTATGAGGCCAACATAACCCTCATACCAAAACCTGGCAAGGATGGCACAAAGAAAGAAAACTACAGACCAATATCTCTAATGAATACAGATGCTAAAATAGTAAACAAAATACTGGCAAACCGAATACAACAACATATTAAAAAAATAATACATCATAATCAAGTGGGATTCATCCCAGAATCTCAAGGATGGTTCAACATACGCAAAACGGTTAACATAATACACCATATCAACAAAACAAAGAACAAAAACCACATGATCTTATCAATAGATGCAGAAAAGGCTTTTGATAAAATACAACACAATTTTATGTTTAAGACTCTCAACAAAATGGGTATAGAAGGAAAATATCTCAACATGATAAAGGCCATATATGATAAACCATCAGCCAACATCATATTAAACGGCATAAAACTGAGGACTTTCTACCTTAAATCAGGAACAAGTCAGGGTTGTCCACTCTCTCCACTCTTATGTAACATGGTGCTAGAAGTTCTGGCCAGAGCAATCAGACAAGACAAAGAAATAAAAGGCATCCATATCGGAAAAAGAAGAAGTAAAGCTATCACTTTTTTGCTGATGATATGATCCTATACATCGGAAACCCGAAGGACTCCACAAAAAGATTATTAGAAACAATAAACCAATACAGTAAGGTCGCAGGATACAAAATTAACATACAAAGTCCATAGCCTTTCTATATGCCAACAATGAAATATTAGAAAACGAACTCAAAAAAATAATCCCCTTCACGATTGCAACAAAAAAAATAAAATACCTAGGAATAAAAATAACAAAGAATGTAAAGGACCTATATAATGAAAATTACAAAGCATTGTTAAGGGAAATCGAAAAAGATACAATGAGATGGAAAAATATTCCTTGTTCTTGGATAGGAAGAATAAATATAATCAAAATGGCCATATTACCCAAAGCAATATACAAATTTAATGCAATTCCCATCAAAATCCCTATGAGATTTTTTAAAGAAATGGAACAAAAAATCATCAGATTTATATGGAACTATAAAAAACCCCGAATAGCCAAAACAATCCTAAGGAAAAAGAATGAAGCTGGGGGCATTACAATACCTGACTTTAAACTATATTATAGGGCCACGATAATCAAAACAGCATGGTATTGGCAAAAAAATAGACACTCAGACCAATGGAACAGAATAGAAAGCCCAGAAATAAAACCACATATATATGGTCAAATAATCTTTGATAAAGGGGCCAAGAACATACAATGGAGAAAAGAAAGCCTCTTCAACAAATGGTGTTGGGAAAAGTGGAAAGCCACATGCAAAAGAATGAAACTCAACTACAGCCTGTCCCCATGTACTAAAATTAATTCAAAATGGATCAAAGACCTAAATATAAGACCTGAAACAATAAAGTACATAGAAGAAGACATAGGTACTAAAATCATGGACCTGGGTTTTAAAGAACATTTTATGAACTTGACTCCAATGGCAAGAGAAGTGAAGGCAAAGATAAATGAATGGGACTACATCAGAATAAAAAGTTTTTGCTCAGCAAGAGAAACTGATATAAAAATAAACAGACAGCCAACTAAATGGGAAATGATATTTTCAAACAACAGCTCAGATAAGGGCCTAATATCCAAAATTTACAAAGAACTCATAAAACTCAACAACAAACAAACAAACAATCCAATAAAAAAATGGGAAGAGGACATGAACAGACACTTCTCCCAGGAAGAGATACAAATGGCCAACAGATATATGAAAAGATGCTCAGCTTCATTAGTTATTAGAGAAATGCAAATCAAAACTACAATGAGATACCACCTCACCCCTGTTAGATTAGCTCTTATCAACAAGACGAGTAATAGCAAATGTTGGAGAGGCTGTGGAGAAAAAGGAACCCTCATAATTTAATGATAAACTCTTTGGTTTTGTTTATATTTTGTTTTGGGTTTATACACCTGTATTAAATAAGATTGCCCAGTGTATCTTTTCTCTCATGATACGTGTCTTCTTTATGAAATAAAGTATATATATTAATTAATATATTTTTCTGAAATATCATGTAATAAAGTTGAAAATATTTGTTTTAAAGAAGTGTTACTTATATAAAACATAGGTCTAAAATTTTTTTAAAGAAAGGAAAATTTTAACTTCTAGTTAGATTTTGTTTTTATATTATTTATATAATTTATATTTTTCTTGATTCAGTTTTGCTTTTATTTTTGTAGAGGTTGTTCCCTTTGAGTTTTCCAATATTTGGTGAAATTTCTTTATAATTATATCTCTCAAACTTGGCAGCACTTGTGGTTGTACTCTTCTTCCTAGTATCATTTGTTTACACTCTCTCATTTCCTTAAAATTTTTAAAGTTTGCTGATTTTACTAGTCTGTTCAATGAGCCAGTTTGGCTTTGTGATTTTCTATGCCATATGTCTATTTATTTTTTTATTGTTTTTAATTATGTTTCTAATTTATTTTCTTCTAATCTTTTTAGTACATTCCTTCTCTTATTCTAAACATTCATTCATAGTTTTTAGCACTTTTTTGTTTTTGTAATGAAGTAATTAAGCTTATCATTTTCCTCTATAAAATCTTAAATTATATCTTATAAATTTTGATATAAAGTACTGAAAGCTTTTGCATTGTTGAAAATATATATTTTTTATTTATGATTTTAATTTGTGTTTACATAGATTCTAGTGTCCCACTGAATATATCACTCCCCATGCCCTATTTCCTCTCCCCCCCAATGCCTTCCCCCCTTTCCTCCAGGATTTGCTGTCCTGTTCTCTATAATGCTGTGTTATGTATATATAGTTCCATTAATCTCTTTTCCTTCTCTGATCCCATCTTCTCTTCTACTTTCCCTCTGATCACTTTCCCTCTGGTCGCTTTGATCCCGGCTCTGCCTTTGTTTCATTGCTCAGTTTACATTGTTCATTGGATTCCATAAATGAGTGAGGTCATATGGTATTTTTCTAACTCTGCCTGGCTTATTTCACATAGCATAATAGTTTCCAGGTCTATCCACTTTTTCGAGAAAGGTAAGATTTTCATTTCCTCACAGCTGCATAGTATTTCATTGTGTATATGTACCACTGCTTTTTAATCCACTCGTCCACTGACAAACACTTAGGCTGTTTTCAGATCTTGGTTTTTGTAAACAATGCTGCAATAAACATGGGGGGTGCATTTCTATTTTTGAATCAGTAATTTGGTATTCATAGGATATATTCCTAAAAGTGGGATAGCTGGGTCAAAGGGCAGATCCATTTTTAATATTTTGAAAAAGCTCCATACTGTTTTCTACAGTGGCTGCACCAGTCTGCATTCCCACCAGCAGTGCAGGAGGGTTCCCTTTTCTACACATCCGTGCTAGCACTTATTCTGTGTTGTTTTGTTGATGAGCGCAATTCTGACCGGTGTGAGGTGGTATTTCATTGTGGTTTTAATTTGCATTTTTTGAATGATTAGTGATCTTGAACCTCTTTTCATATGCTTATTGACCATCTTATATCCTCTTTAAAGAAGTGTCTATTCATTTCTTTTGCGCATTTTTTTATTGAATTGTTTATCTTCCTGGTGTTGAGTTTTACAAGTTCTTTATAAATTTTGGTTATTAAACCCTTCTCAGATGTATTGGCAATATATTCTCCCATTGTGTGGATTGTCTTTTTATTTTGTTAATAGTATCTTTTACTGTGCAAAAGCTTTTTAGTTTCATGTGGTCCCATCTGTTCATCCTGTCCTTTATTTCACCTGCCCATGGAGATTAATCACCAAAATATTGCTACGAGAGATGTCAGAGAGTTTACTGCCTATGTTTTCTTCCAAGATGTTTATGGTTTCACGACTTACATTTCAGTCTTTTATCCATTTTGAGTTTACTTTTGTGAATAACGTAAGTTGGTGTTCTAGTTTCATTTTTTTTTTGCAAGTACCTGTCCAATTTTCCCAAGACCATTTGTTAAAGAGACTGTATTTAATCCACTCTATGCTCTTACCTCCTTTGTCAAATACCAGTTGTTCATAAAGGTGTGGGTTTATCTCTGGGTTCTCTGTTCTGTTCCATTGATCTGTATGCCTGTTCTTCTGCCAGTACCAAGCTGTTTTGAGTACGATGGCCTTGTAGTGTAACTTAATATCAGGAAATGTGACACCTTTGACTTTATTCTTCTTTTTAAAGATTGCTTAGTCTATTCACTTTTTTTTTATTCCATATAAATTTTTAAAATATTTGTTTTATATCTTTGAAATATGTCATTAGTATTTTAATAGGAACTGCATTGAATTTATAGATTTCTTTGGGTAATATAGACATTTTAATGATTATTTATTCATTTTGTCCATGAACACGATTATATGCTTCCATTTGTTTATATCTTCCTTGATTTCCTTTATCATTGTTCTATAATTTTCCAAGTACAAGTCTTTAACCATTTTGGTTAAATTTACTCCTAGGTACTTTATTTTCTTTGTTGCAATAGTGAAGGAGATTGTTTTCTTAATTTTTCTCTCAGACAGTTCATTGTTGGTATATAAAAATGCCACTGATTTCTGAATATAGATTTTATATCTTGCCACCTTACTGAATTCATTTATTAGGTCCAGTAGTTTTTTGACTGAGTCTTCAGAATTTTCTATGTACAGTATCATATCATCAGCAAATAATGATAGTTTTACTTCTTCTTCTCCAATTTGGATGCCTTTTATTTCTTCTTATTGTCTAATTCCTGTGGCTAAGACTTCCAGAACTATATTGAATAAGAGTGGTGAAAGGGGGCACCCCTGCCTTGTTCCTGATCTTAAAGGATTGCATTTAATTTTTGCCCATTGAGAATGATGTTTGCTGCGGGTTTGTCATAGATGGCCTTTATCATGTTGAGGTATGTTCCCTGTATTCCTACTTTGCTGAGAGTTTTGATCATGAATGGGTTCTGAATTTTATCAAATGCTTTTTCTGCATCTATTGAAATTATCATGTGGTTTTTCTCCCTCTTTTTGTTTATGTGATGAATTACATTGATTGATTTGTAAATATTGTACTAGCTTTGTCACCTTAGAACTGGGGTCGGGACCTATGGCTCGCAAACCAGATGTGTCTTTTTTTTTTTTTTTTTTGTATTTTTCTGAAGCTGGAAACAGGGAGAGACAGTCAGACAGACTCCTGCATGCGCCCGACCGGGATCCACCCAGCACGCCCACTAGGGGGCGACGCTCTGCCCCTCCGGGGTGTCGCTCTGTTGCGACCAGAGGCACTTTAGTGGCTGGGGCAGTGGCCAAGGAGCCATCCCCAGCGCCTGGGCCATCTTTGCTCCAATGGAGCCTCGGCTGCGGGAGGGGAAGAGAGAGACAGAGAGGAAGGAGAGGGGGAGGGGTGGAGAAGCAGATGGGTGCTTCTCCTGTGTGCCCTGGCTGGGAATCGAACCCGGGACCTCTACACGCCAGGCCGACGCTCTGCCACTGAGCCAACTGGCCAGGGCCCCGATGTGGCTCTTTTGATGGCTGCATCTGGCTTGCAGACAAATCTTTAATAAAAATAATAATAACGTTAAAAATATAAAACATTCTCATATATGACAATCCATTCATTTCTTACCGCTCATGTTCATGGTTGTGGGTGGCTGGAGCCAATCACAGCTGTCCTCTGGGACAACACCAAATTTTTATTGGATAATGCATTATGTACACAGGTCATTGTATGGCTGTCACGGAATTATATTTTAAAATATGGGTGGCTTTCATGGCTTTCTCAGCCAAAAAGGTTCCAGATCTCTGCCATAGAATAAATCCTACCTAATCATGATGTATGAGTTTTTTTGTGTATTGCTGGATCTGGTTTGCTTATATTTTGTTGAGAATTTTAGCATCTAAGTTCATCATGGCTATAGGTCTATAGCTTTCTTTCTTTGTAGTGTCTTTGCCTGGTTTTGGAATCAGTATTATGCTTGCCTTATAAAAGGAGTTTGGAAGTCTTTCCTCCTCTTGAATTTTTTGAAGTAGCTTGAGAAGGATAGGAGTTAGTTCTTTGAATATTTGGTAAAATTCACTGGTAAAGCCATTTGGCCCAGGACTTTTTTTTGTTGAGAGTTTTTTGATAACTGTTTCAATCTCATTTGATGAAATCAGTCTGTTTAGATTTTCTAATTCTTCTATATTGATTTTTGAAAGATTATATGTTTCATGGAATTCATCCATTTCACATAGTTTGTCTAATTTTATGGCATACAGTTCTTCATAGTATTTTCTTAAAATCCTTTGAATTTCTGCTGGGTCAGTTGTTAATTTTCTCTAATTTCTAATTTTATTTATTTGATTCCTTTCCCTTTTTTTGGTGAGTCTGCTTAAAGGTTCATCAATTTTGTTTACCTTTTCAAAGAACTAGCTGTTGGTTTCATTGATCCTCTGTATTGCTTTTTTAGCCTATGCCATTTATTTCCACTCTGATCTTTATTATTTCTTTCCTTCTACTTCCTCTGGGTTTTACTTGCTGTTCTTTTTCTAGGTGCAGTTTTAAATTATTTATTTGAGTTTTTTCTAGCTTCTAAAGGTATGCCTGTAGTGCTATGAACTTCCCTCTCAGGACTGCTTCTGCTGTGTCCCATAAATTTTTAGTTATTGTATGTTTGTTTTCATTTGTTTCAAGGAAATTTTTTATTTCTCCCTTGATCTCATTGTTAACCCATTCATTATCTAATAACATGCTATTTAGTTTCCAAGTATTTTTCAATTATTCTATTGTAGTTAATTTCTATTTCATGCTATTATAATCAGAGAAGGTGCTTTATATGATTTCAATCTTCTTAAAATTATTAAGACTTGTTTAACATGTGATCTATCCTAGAGAATGTACCATGAGCACTTGAAAAGAATGTATATTCTGCTGCTTTGCGGTGAAAAGTTCTGAAAATATCTTTTAAATCCAGTTGGTCTAGTGTGTCATTTAGGGTGCTGTTTATTTGTTAATTTTCTTTCTTGAGGATCTATCCAGTGATGTTAGTGGGGTATTAAAATCCCCTACTATTATAGCTGTTGATCTTGCCCTTTATGCCCATCAAAATCTTCTTTATGTATTTAGGTGCTCCTATAATAAGTGCATAGATATTTATAATGGTTATATCTTCCTGTTGTATTGCTCTCTTTATCATTATGTAGTGATCTTTTTTACCCCTTGCTATAGCCTTTGTTTTAAAGTTCATTTTGTCTGATATAAGTATTACTACCCCAGCTTTTTATCATTTCCATTTGCATGAAATATTTTTTCCACCCCTTTACTTTCAGTTTATCTGTATCTTTTGTTGTGAGTTGTGTTTCTTGTAGACAGCATATGTATGGGTCCTTTTTTTTATCCACACAGCTACCCTATATCTTTTGATTGTAGCATTTAATTCATTTACATTTAAGGTTATTATTGATATGTAGTTGTTTATTGCCATTTTATTCTTTTAATATACATTTCTCCTTTACTAGATTTTTTCCCCCTTGTTTTGTTTAAAGCAGGCCCTTTAACATTTCTTGTATCATTGGTTTGTTTGTAATGAATTCGGGGTTTGTTTTTGGTTTTTTTGTCTGGGAAACTTTTTATTTCTCCTTCAATTTTAAATGATAGTCTTGCTGGATAGAGAAGTCTTGGTTGTAGGCTTTTGTTTTGCATTACTTTGAATATTTCTTCCCATTCCCTTCTGGCCTCTAATGTTTCTGTTGAGAAGTCAGATGTCATTCTTATGTGGGCTCCTCTTTAGTTAATAGACTGCTTTTCTTTTACAGCTTTTAGTATTCTTTCTTTATCTCTTAATTTTCGTATTTTAATTATGATGTGTCTTGGAGTAGGCCTCTTTTGGTTCAGCCTTAATGGGACTCTCTGTGCTTCTTGAACTTGTGTGACTTTTTCCTTCATCAATTTAGGGAAGTTTTTAGCTGATTTCTTCAATCAGATTCTCCATTCCTTGATATTTTTCTTCTCTTTCAGGAAACCCTATGATGCAGATGTTATTTCTCTTCGTGTTGTCACAGAGCTCAGACTAGAGTTTCCTCACTTTTTGAGCATTTTTTTTTTACTGCTCTCCTTCTATACTTTCGTTTATCTTGTCATCTTACATGCTGATTTGAACTGCAGCTTCATCCATCCTGTTTTTAATTCCTTCCAGCATGGTCTTCATTTATGATATTGTATTTGTCATTTCTGATTGGTTCTCTTTTATTATTTTAATATCCTTTTATACACTTGCTATTTCTTTATTTAGGTGCTCATTGTGTCCATCTATTGTTGCTCTAAGATCTTTCAGCATCCTAAAAATCATTATTTTAAACTCTGCATCCAGTAATTTGGTTATTTATGACTCATTCAAATCTTATTCTGGGGATTTCTTTTGATTCATTTGGGTTGCATTTCTCTGTATTCCCATTTTGTCTGTGTTTAAGAAGGGTGTGGCCACAGGAGTCTGATGGGTGTGGACTCTGTTCCCTAAGTGTGGTCTGTCTGCAGGACCACCACCCCCTTTGCCACCACCTCTGTGTTCAGGCACGGGTATTGCCGCGCCAGCCTGCGATGGCGGTAGCTGCAGTTTCCACCTCGTCATCACGGGTGGGACTGTGTTCATGCTGCAAGCCTTGCCTGGCCATCCTCTGCATTTCCCCTAAGGGCAAGACTGCACTTGTGTGCCTGGGCTGCAAGCCCTGGCCAGCCCCAGCCTACACCATGCCCCACAGGTGAGACTGCATTCACATGTTTAGGCTGCAAGCCCTGGATGGCCCCTGCCTCCACCTCGCCCCTGTGGATGGGATTGCACTCCTGCATTCCGGTTACAAGCCTTGGACAGCCTTGGCCTTCACCTCACCCCCATGAGTAGGACTGTGCTCATGTGCCGGGGCTGCAAGCCTCGGCCTTGCAGGTGGGGCTGTGCTCCTGCACTCAAACACAGGTCTTAGCTGATTCCCCAGCTTTTGCTTTGCCCCTGAGGGTGGGACCACAAGCGGGACTACTCTTGTTTGTCCAGCCTACAGCCCCAGGTCAGACCACTTTTGTGCGGCCTTTCTGCTGTCACAGCCTCCTTTAGCCTCTGACCCCACCAGGCTGAACTGTACTCACACTGGGCCTCAGTCGTGGCCTGTCCAAGCTTCCGCCCTGGGTAGGCAGGACTGTGCTCACAGCTGGGGCACAGCCACAGCCAGATCCCGGCTTTCACTCTGCTGATGGACTGTGTTTCTGCATCCGGCTACCACCAGCCCTCTGGCGAGCACTCAGCTGTATGAAGGGGGTCATGCAACTCAGACCTTAGCACTCAACACTGTATCCCTGATGGGCTCCCTGCTTCTAAGTGACTCTGCTGTGAGTGTAGCAGGAGAGCTTCTAATTGGCTGGTGACCTGCTTCCCTTTGCTGGTATTACTGGTTTCAGGAAAAATATTTACTTTAGATTTGGGGAATGACTCAGCCCAGGGGTTAGGGTGCTGTTTCTTAAAGTGTTTCTCCCTGTGCCTCCTAGATTACACTCTCCTCCTGCTACTCTGGTCCTCTCATCTCCATCCATCCCCTGGAGTCCTGGGTGAGTGATTGTGAAAGAGGTTTTCTGTGCAGTCCCTTTAAGAAAAATCCTGGGTCTGAGAAAGTTGTCTCTTTCTTGCAAACAGTATCCTGGCTTGTTTCACAGGTAATATTGTCTGTATGTCTCTTCTAGGCTCTGGGGCTGCAGGCTGGGGCTTCATTCCTGGGGCCCAGGACCTTCCCTTTTCCGCTAAACTCACTTCTTGCTGCACAATTCCCTCCTGGCTGCCATTCACTCCCAGGAGCTGGGAAGCCCTCTCTGTGTTTCCACTTTTCCTACCAATCTCAGTGTGGCTTCTTCAGTGATCCTTGGTTGAAGAATCCTTTTAGTTTAGTCCAGAGTTGGTTTTTCCAGATGACTTCTCTTAAAATTAAGTTGTAATCCACTTTGGTTCTGGGAAGTGGAAGTTGGTACATCCACCTACTCCACTGCCATCTTGCCACTGGACCCTGAACAACTTTTTAATGGAGTCTTGTTTAATATATTTTAATTTCCCTTTTAATTTCTTTATTCTGTGAGAAACATAGGGGTCATATTGAAAGTTAAACATATGTATAGTTTTTGGGTATATTTCAGAAAATATAACCTTTGAATTTTGTTGTTACCTTCAGTAAAAACCTTAAAATCAGAGGAAACAGTAATAAAAGGCCTGAGTAAGAAAGTACTTGAGGTTTTCAAAAAACTACAAGAAATTCAGAGTAAGAAAAACATCAACCTAAAGACAATGTACTCAGAAAGTAACACAGGGCCAGATCCTGTAAAAAACTATATCATACTAAGCACTTAGTATTTACTCTGAATGTCATAGGAATTACTGGAATAATTTTTAGGAAATCTACATTTTACCATGATCACTCTGGCTGCAGTGTTAATAGTAGCTATGGGTTGAACAAGGGCAGAGGCAGAGAGACAAATCAGGAGGACATTACAGTACCCTACATAACAGATGTTGGAGAGCTTGACCATGTGTAGTAGTGGAGCTGTGCAAAGGTCAAAGTCTGGATATATTTTGAAGATAGAATGGGCAAGATTTTCTTCCATACTGGATGTGAGTATTATAGAAAGATAAAAGTCAAGGTACACAGCTCAAGAAACTGGAGGATTCCATCTCCCACAAGCTGGAGCTGGTGACTCGCAAGCTGGTGGAGTGAAGGCATGAGAGTGACAGGTGTGCCTTACAGGCCAGATGGCCTCCAAAACCCTGGAAAAAAGAAAAAAGTCTGAGGAACTGAGACTTGTAGAACTCCTGTCATTCAAAGGGGCCCTCAAATAGACAGAAACATCAATCTCTTCAGGAATGTGCCCTGACCAGGGACTGAACTGGAAATATCTGTGCTTCTGGACTCTAATCAACAAAGCTATGAATTTATATTACCAAAAAAATTCATAAAACATTATATTATTTTGAAAAAGAAAACAACTACAAAAAAAAAGAAAGAAAAATCTAACAAGAGCAGACTATATTCAAAAATTAACATAGGGAATTTCAAAGTTTGGTCTGCTGAGGTACAAAGGTGTTTGATTCACATCTCATGCTGCCAGAGCATCTCTGTCATCAGCAATTTGCAAGGCAATGTCACAAGCAGCTTCATTGACTTTTGTACTCTAAAATAATTAGATGATATCAGAGTAATAGTGGCATGAGAGATACTCCTAATCTCTCCTTTTGAAATTTCAAAAAAACTGAACAACTATAACTCAGCCAAGGCATCCAAGCTGGGCTTAGAGGCATACCTGAAAGATTGATACACCAAATGGACTCAGGGTGGGATGGGTGAAAAGGGGGGCAGAAGGTAAAATGCATTCACATTGGGCTTTAGGGAGGGGAGAAGATAAACCTGGAATGACTGGGATTTTTTGTCTCTGCCAGACTACAGGGAGGAAAGAAGCTTGGGCTTTCTGGATTTTGTCTGAGGAGTACTGAGAGGAAAACTTGGAGAGACTGGGTCTCCTTTTTTCCAGGAAGAATGATGAGACAGAGGAGCAGAAGAAGAGATAAACCAAAGCAGTCAAAATCCAGGGTCACAGCTAGTGTTCCCACAGTCTCCCTGCAACCCATATTCAGCTGAGAAAGAAAAAGTTAAGGTGCAGGCCTCCAGCCTCCTAGATCCTGTCTTTCTCACTTTGCAGGACTAAGAGTGGCAAAGACACACCTCACAGCTAGCCCTCCAGAACGACTTTCTCCGCTGAAGAAAACGGTGCTCCATTTCAGTCCCAAGTCTGTTGAGACATTGGAAGGAGCACCAGAAAGCCTGAGATCACCATTGTTAGAGTTGGACAGTCAGAAAGCCAAAGCCGGAAAGCCCTCACAGCACGTCCTACTTATCAATGTGACTGTAGCCCCACCTATATCATTGCAACAAGACCATCTCAGCCCAGAAATGTCACAGAGCTAAAAATTGTAATACAGTGAAACATACTGGAAGAAACCTCTCAAGACCTAAATTTATTTTTCCTTTTCTTTTCCCCTTTTTTTGTTTTCTTTCTTCTCATTCTTTTTTCTCTTTTTCCTTTTATATTTCATTTTCTTTAATGTTTATATGTTTGTTTTATTTTATTTTTATTTTATTTATTATTAATTTTTTTGATATTTTTCTGAAGTTGGAAATGGGGAGGCAGTCAGACAGACTTCCAGATGTGCCCGACCTGGATCCACCCAGCATGCCCACCAGGGGGCAATGCTCTGCCCCTCTGGGGTGTCGCTCTGCCACAACCAGAGCCATTCTAGTGCCTGAGGCAGAGGCCACAGGGCCATCCTCAGCATCCAGGCAAATTTTGCTCCAATGGAGCCTTGGCTGTGGGAGGGGAAGAGAGAGACAGAGAGGAAAGAGAGGGGGAGGAGTGAAGAAGCAGATGGGTGCTTCTCCTGTGTGCCCTGGCCGGGAATTGAACCAGGGACTGCTGCACGTCAGGCTGATGCTCTACCACTGAGCCAACCAGCCAGGGCTGTTTATATGTTTTAATCTTATTTTTCCTAAGAATTTTATTTTTGATTATTGTTGCTTGCTTTTGATCTTTTTTACTGTGATTTTTCTTTATTTGTCATAATTTTTTAAATTTTTATATTTTTTATTGCATTCTTTAATTTTTCATTTTTTTTTAATTGTTTTTTTTGGGGGGGGTTGTTTTGTTTTGTTTTGTTTTTTGGATAGGGCTCTTAACAAAACCACTCTCAAATGCCATCAAGGGAGAGAAATCAAGTACCATGGCTACCCAAGACAGACATAATTCAGAAAGAAAATGAAAAAATCTCCAGGAAAAAAATCTGATCACATGAAAACCTTGGAGTTAAATGATAGAGAATTCAAAATTGAAGTTTTAAAACACTCAGTGAGATGTGAGAATACACCATTAGGCAACTTAATGAGCTCAGAAAAAAATGAATAAAACAAATACTTTACCAAGGAGATTGAAACTTAAACAGCAGAGATGAAGAACTTAATACATAAATTAAAGACTGAGGTAGAAAGTTTAGCTAATAGAACAAGCTAGATAGAGGAAAAAGAATCAGTGACATCAAAGATAGGCAACTAAGATGTTACAGAGAGAAGAGGAGAGAAATTCAAAAAAAAAAGAATTGAGACAGCTCTATAAGAATTGTCTGACTCCATCAGAAAAAGCAATATAAGAATAATGGGTATATCAGAAGAAGAAAAGGGAGGGAAAGGAGATTGGAGAACCTATTCAAATAAATAATTAATGAGAATTTACTAAGCCTATAGAAGATGTTAGAGCTTGAAATCTAAGAAGCAAGCAAAATACCAAGTTACCACAACCCATACAGACCTACTCCAAGACACATCATAATAAAATCGTCAAAAATCTGACAAAGAAACCTCAAGGCAGGTAGAAAAAAGAAGGTCATAACATCTAAAGAAAAGCCCATTAGGTTATCATCAGACTTCTCAGCAGAAAATCTACAAACCAGAAAAGAGTAGACTCAAACATTCAGTACTAACAGAGGAGAATTACCATCCAAGAATACTCTATCTATCAAAATTATCCTTCAAATATGAAGAAAAAATAAAAAAAATTTTACAGACACAAAAAAAGCTAAGGGAACTTATCATCAGAAAAAAAACATAGCAAGAAATATTAAAGGGGTTTATTTGATCAGACACAAAGAACAAAACAAATCAAAACTACAAGTAAAAACTCTAAAAAGTTCACAAAAAACAAAGATAATCTGTGACAATAACATAAAAGGGGAGAGAATAAAGACCCATATATGTTGTTTTTAGGACACAGACACATCTAAGTTGCAAGGACAGTAGATTCAAAGTGAAAGTTTGGAGAATGATTCTCCAAGAAAATAATATCCAAAGAAAAGCAGGTTTAGCTATACTCATATCTGACAATGCTAACTTCAAGACAACAAAGGTAAACAGAGACAAAAATGGATATTTCATAATGATAAAAGGGACATTGTATCAAGCAGGCATAACACTTTTTAATATATATGAACCAAAATATATAACACATCTACTGTTGAATCTAAAAATCAAAGCAGAAAAAAACACATTCATACTTGGATATTTCAACACACCATTGATGCCTTTAGATAGATCATCTAGCCTGACCTGTGGTGGCGCAGTGGATAAAGTATCGACCTGGAAATGCTGAGGTCGCCGGTTTGAAACCCTGGGCTTGCCTGGTCAAGGCACATATGGGAGTTGATGCTTCCAGCTCCTCCCCCCCATTCTCTCTCTCTGTCTCTCCTCTCTCTCTCTCCCTCTGTCTCTCCTTCTCCTTTCTAAAATGAATAAATAAATAAATAAAATTTAGATAGATCATCTAAACAGAAAATTAACAAAAAAAATATTGGTCTTAAAAGACACTCTGGACCAAATGGACATAATAGACATTTATAAGACATTTCATCCCAAAATGTCAGACTATACATTCTTTCCAGTGTGCATAAAACATTCTGAAGAATAGACCATATGTTGGCCAAAAACTAACATCAACAAATTCAGTAAGTTTGAATTTATACCAAACGTATTTACTGATCATAAGGCTTTGAACTTTGAATTCAACTATAAAAAGGAAGTATAGAAACCAACAAAAATGTGGAAACCAAACAACATACTTCTACAAAAATGACTGGGTTAAAGAAATAAAAGCAGAGATTAAAAGATATATACAGACAAATGAAAATAACCACATGACATATCAAAATTTCTGAGATGCAGTGAAAGCAGTAATATAAGGAAAGTTGATATCATTACAGGCTTTTATCAAGAAATAAGAGAGATTCCAAGTAAACAGTCCTAACATGATATTATAAAGAACTATAAAAATAAGAACAAAGGCAATGCAAAGTCAGCAGATGAAAAGAAATAGTAAAACTTAGAGCAGAACTAAATGAAATAGAGAACAAAACAACTCTAGAAAAAATTAATACAACAAAATCTGGTTCTTTAAAAAAATCAATAAAATCAACAAACCACTGGCTAGATTCATTAAGAAAAAAAGAGGAAGGGCTCACATAACAAAATCCAAGATGAAATAGAAGAAATTACCACAGACATCATAGATATACAAAGAATCATAGTAGAATATTATGAAAGAGTATACGCCATTAAATATAAGAACCTAGAGGAAATGGATAAATTCCTAGAACTATACAATCTTTCTAGACTGAGTCATAAAGAAATGGAAAACCTAAATAGACCTATAAGCAGGAAGAAAATAAAAACAACTATCAAAAACCTCCCCAAAAACAAAAGGCCAGGACCAGATGGCTACAATAATAAATTCTACCAAATATTCAAAGATTTGGTACCCATCCTTTTCAAAGTCTGCCAGAAAATAGAAGAAGAAGCAATATTCCCCAACACATTTTATGTGGAACATAACCCTCATACCAAACCATGGCAAGAACAACACAATGAAACTACAGACTAATTAATATATCTAATGCAGACAGATGCAAAAATCCTGAACAAAATACTAGCAAATCAAGTACAGAAACACATTAAAAAAATAATACATCACAATCAAGTATGAGGAGCACAAGTATGGTTCAATATATGGAAATTATCAATGTGATACACCATATCAACAAAACAAAGAACAAAAATCATATGATCCTATCAATAGATGCAGAAAATCATTTGATAACATACAATACCTCTTTATGTATAAAACACTCAATAAAATTGGAAAAGAAGGAAAATTCCTCAACATAATAAAGGCCATTTATGACATACCATCAGCTAATATAATACTAAATAGTAAAAAAATGAAGGCATTTCCTCTAAAATCAGGAACAAGACAAGGCTGCCCACTTTCTTCATTCTTATTTAACATAGTTCTAAAAGTATTAGCCAGAGCGATCAGGCAAGAGAAAGAAATAAAAGGCATTTATATGGGGAAAGAAAAAGTAAAGATATCACTTTTTGCAGATGACATGATTATGTATGTAAAAAACCCCAAAGACTCCACCAAAAAACTATTAGAAACAATAAACCAATACAGTAAAGTCACAGCATATAAAATCAATATACAAAAGTCCACTGCTTTCTTATACACCACCAAGGAAATATAAAAAAATGCACTAAAATTTTTCTTTTACAATTGTAACAAAATAATAAAATACCAAGGAATAAATTTAACAAAGGATGTGAAAGATTGATATACTGAAAACTATAAAACATTATTAAAAGAAATTGAAAAAGACATTGTGAAGTGAAAAAATACTCCATGTTCATGTATTGGAAGAATCAACATAGTTAAAATACCCATATTACTCAAAGCAATATACAAATGTAATGCAATTACAATCAAAATCCCATATCATTTTTTAAAGAAATTGAACAAAAAATTACCATGTTTGTATGGAGCTATAAAAAAACTCCAAATAGCCAAATCAATCCCGAGGAAAAAGAATGGAGCCAAACGTATGACACTCCCTGCCTTCAAATTATGCTACAGAGCCATGATAATCAAAACAGCATGGTATTGGCAGAAAAACAGACATACAGACCAATGGGGTAGAATCAAGAGCCACACATATATGGACAAATTATCTTTGACAAAGGAGCCAAAATAACATAATGAAGAAAGAAAGTCTCTTCAATAACTGGTGCTGGGAAAATTGGAAAGCCACATGCAAAAGAACAAAGCTGGACTAGAGTTTGTCCCCCTGCACGAAAATTAATTCAAAATGAATCAAAGACCTAAATATAAGACCTGAAACAATAAACTACATAAAAGAAAACATAAGTAATAAGCTCATGGACCCAGGCTATAAAGAATAATTCATGAATTTGATCCCAAAGGCAAGGAAGGTAAAGACAAAAATAAATGAATGGGATTATATCAAACTAAAAAGCTTCTGTATAGCGAAAGAAACTGACAACAAAACAAATAGGCAGTCAACTAAATGGGAGATGATATTTGCAAACAACAGCTCTGATAAAAGGTTAATATTCAAAATATACAAAGAACTCACAAAGCTCAACAACAAACAAAGTAAATAATATAATTAAACAATGGGGAGAGGATCTGAACTGACACTTCTCTCAAGAGGATATACAAATGATCAACAGGTATATGAAAAAAAATGTTCATCATCACTAGTTATTTGAGAAATGCAAATCAAAACTACAATGAGGTACCACCTCACACCTGTTAGATTGGCTGTTATCAACAAGACAGGTAATAAGAAGTGTTGGAGAGGCTGTGGAGAAAAAGGAACACTCATTCACAGCTGGTTAGAATGCAAATTAGTACAATCATTATGGAAAAATGTATGGCAGTTCCTCAAAAAATTAAGCATATAATTACCAGCAATCCCTCTACTGTGTATCTACCCTCAACACTTAAAAACATTGGTATATAAAGACACATGCCAATGTTCACTGTAGCATTATTCACAGCGGCCAATACATGGAAACAATGAAAGTGTCCCTCAACAAAGAATTGGATAAAAGAGATGTGCTACATATATACAATGGAATACTTCTCAGCCATAAGAAATGATGATATAGTGACATTTACGACAACATGGATGGACCTTGAGAACATTCTACTGAGTGAAATAAGTAAATCAGAAAAAGCTAAGAATTGTATGATTTTACACATTGGTGGGATATAAAACTGACACTCAGGGACATAGATAAAAGTAAAGTGGTTACCAGGGGAAAGGGATAATGTGGGGGAGGGGAATGAGGTGGGGGTTGTGGAGAGGGGTGTAAAAAGGGACAAATTTAAGGTGACAGAAAATGATTTGACTTTGGGTGATGGATATACAATATGATCAACAGTTCAGATGCTAGAAATGTTTTCTTGAAACCTATGTACTCTTATTGATTAATGTCACCTGTGAATTTTCTAAACAAACTTTAAAAGTTAAAAAAAAACTGGAAAAATGTATTTACAACCAACTTAAATGCAAAAGACTATAGTAGAAACAGCCAAGTCTCTCAGGTAATAACTTTTCAATGCTTTTGATATCAAGTGGAAATCTAGAGAAGACAGTTACATATGCATTTTTGGAACCCAGAGTCTGAAAGTTATTCACCTGATGTAATGTATAAAGTCATGTAACTGAAGTAGACCACTTACATAGTGTGTAAATAGAAAACAGGAGATACCCAACTACTATACCCTGAGACATTCCAATAGCTAAAGAAGGATAGAGGACATGAAGAGGAAGAAGCAAAAAACAATGAGAAAAAGTGGCCATAAAGTTAAGAGAAAAACTAGACAAGTGTGATGTTGGAAGCCAAGTGAAGAATGTGTTTCAAGATGAATATAATAATCAATTATGACAAGTGATACTTGTAAATCAAGATGAGGCATGTGAAATTATTACTGGCAATGGGAGATCACTGCTGATCTTGACAAAGCACAGATGTAGCTCAATGGTATAGGAGGAAACCTGATTGCAATGAAATCAAAAGAAGAAGAGAGCATAAGCAGGGGTCCTTTGATTTTAAAAAGGGAGATAAAAATTATATGATAACTAGAGGGAGATACAGAGTCAGGAGAGGATCATTTTATGTCGGAAATAAAATCTTACTTGCATGCTGATTAGAAAAATCAAGGAAAAAGGAAAAAATGATGATACAGGAGAGAGATGAGAGAATTGCTGAAATGAGGAGGGAGAATAAGACAGAGGGCACAGTATGGAAGCTGACCTCAGTGAGGAGCTCAGAGTGTTTATTCAGAATATCCAGGAGACAATGTTGTCCTCATAAACACATAGATACCTGGGTAGATGTGGTTGAAGCTCTTAATTTTTTTTTCTGATTGCCTCTATTTTATCAATGTAGAAGGAAAATAAGTTATCAGCTGATAATAAGAAGACATGTTGTGAAGAGATGGGAGAAAAATAAAAGAATGTGATAAAGAAAATTGTCCAGGAAATCAACTATGATCAATGGGCAGCAGAAAAAAATCTCTTAATATAGTGACCATAATTTAAAGTGATATCAGTAAGCACATTTTTATCTTATGTTGTTGTTTGTTTTTTGTTTCTCCAGTGACAGTATGAACACAAGGTATGCAAAATTGGATTTAACCAAATGTTTTGGTTTTACCAATTGAGTGAGATAAAAGCAAGATTGTTGAGGGTTATATACTGTTCCTTTTCAAAACTCTATAGTTAGTGATATAATCTTTAAATCATAAACTTAATTATAATCATCTTTAAGTTCAAAGAATAGTTTTTGACATTATATATTTTCTCCATTAACAAAAAACTAACATTACGGAAAATAAGATAATTATTTCCAAAACTACTTTGAACCACAATATTGAAGCATAGTGACTGAAAATAAGTAACTTGCAGTATACATAAAAATTTCCATTTAATATATCAAAAATAGTTTATATGGTAGTAGTAATAAATAATACAGTCCCTTTGAAACAAAGAATAAATTTTACAACACTATCACAAAAAAACGATTATGGACAAATTTCTGTCTCTACCAATATGATGCTACAAATTGATTTGTTTTGTCAGAATGGAAATCAAGAAGATGAAATTCTTTTACCAACCCGTAAAGACACATTTTAAAGTGATCGACACTTGAGACAATAAATTTATTTCAAGTAAGTTTTTATGGATAAGATAAAGAATATACAAAATACGTATTACTTTACTTTTTATTTTAAAATATATTTTTGTCAAATACATCTTAGAAACCATTCTAGTATCCTTTCTGCCTCTCCGGTCTCCTGAATCTTTTTCTATCACTTTACAGCTGGTGTTCTCATGGCGTTCCAACTCCAATCACAATCACATACATGACTGACCACAGTGCAGGAGAATCTGGCTCTCCAAAACTTCTTTAACCTAAGTGAACTCAATAAGACAGAACAATGTCTGCCTTCCCAAGTCGCTGCCGAAGGGGCCAAATAATTCAACTGTAGGCAAACTGATACTTGATGATACCTTATTTGACTAATTGGGGAAGAAGACAAAAAAAATCCTCCTCCTTTTTTTCTTTCAATGTTCTATTCCAGGGCACGGTTTCTCTGCAGATTCTGTCTAAAAATATACAGTAAGGCAGAGCAAGTTCACCTACCAATTATCCCGCTATATCTTTTGCAGAAAGTATGCCATGAAACAAGGCTGGCAAGATACTATATCTTCTTGCACTGTGCCTATCTCATCTTCCCTGCCTCACTTCCCTTGCTCTCGCTCTCATTTTCTAGAATTGCACCTCACAAATAAAGCATCAGCACTTAATCCTTGTAATTAGACCCTACTTTCAAGAGACCATCGGCTAAAATGAGGACAAGCAGGGTACAATGAACATGTACAGATGAAATTTTTCATAACAAACATTTATGCAATCACCAACCTAGTTAAAAATTAAAGCATACTTTAGAAACATCTCCTTGTGCCTTTCACCAAATATATAAAAATATCATTTTTAAATGAACATAAATTGAAGCCTGAGCTTATGCCCATTTTAAGTGGCAGAAAGTAAAGTCTCTGTTGTTCTCAGAGCTCAAATTCTCCTGTGCTTTGCAAAAATAATTTGTGCAAACAATAAATTCCTTTAATCACAGGACACTGGAGACACCAGAATTCTCTCCCTCTTCCCTAGTTTCTTTATAAAAGCACTGGCTCCACCTGAAACACCTAGCAAAATTGCTTCAGTTCTGAGGGTTTCACGGAACAAAAGACAGAAAACTGAGTGTTGTGCCGGCTATATCTGCTTACATTCATTTCTGTCCACTATTACAAACCTCCTGAAAAAACAAGGTAGTACAAAATAACTTGTAAAACCTAAACTACAAAGCAATACAAAAGTTCTTGTAAAACTTCAACTTCTGATGATAAGAAAGAGAAAAGTGACTGTTTGTATAAAAACTTGACACTGTTTACAATGAAGAAATAATTTTAATACAAAGAGAAAGAAGTTAATTCACATGTCCTACTTTGTAGCATTAAGCATTATTTTAACTTTGTATAAAATTCAGAGTTCCTCATTTGATTTAAATTCGATGACTAGAAATTGTGTCAATTTTATTACTTTAAACTTTATATTAAAAAGAGCATAAATATGTTTTGGCTAATAAATTATTGTACTGTAAACAAACAAAAAAACCCTGTGTAATCAGGTGAAGAAATAGGGCAATGCCAGCAACTTTCAGAAGTCCTCAGCACTATCTTCCTTTCTTACGTTCTTGTAAGGATGCATCCTTAACACAATGGTTTATTTAACCTACTTTTGAACTTTATATAAATAGAATTATATAGTATGTACTTTTTGTATCTGGATTCTTTCTAAAATGTGCTTATATTATATGCCTATTTTACCCAATGTTTTTGCCTATAGTTTAAGTTCATTCATTTTCCTGAATAGTATTTCATTGTAATTATATACCACAATTCATTTGCTTATACCATGTTTGACATTTAAATTATTTCCAGTTTGGGGCTTTTATGAATAACATTATTGTGAGAGCTCATGTATGTGTCTTCTAGGGCAAATATGCATACATTTCTCCTAGCAAACTTCTTAAGTGTAGAATTTATGGGTAATAAGGTATGCACATCTTCAACTTAACTAATAAGTCATGCTGGTTCTCAAAGCAGTTACACCAACTTACACTTTCACCAAAGCTGTTCAAAAATTCCTATTGTTCTATATCCTTGTTACTGCTGGACATTCTTAGGCTTTTAAAGCTTTAGTCATTCTGGTGGTGTCTAACGAAATCTCATTGTGGTTTTATTTTACATTTCCCAATTACTATTAATAAAAGCAGTACTGTATACTCTCTGTTGTATCATTATGCATATGTGGATATTCTCTCTTTTAAATTGCTCATTTTGAATTTTTGCCCATTTTTTTACTAGGTAGATATGTTTTCTTATTGATTTTTATAAATTATGAGCTCTGGTCCATTTATATAGGTTGTATAAATTTATTATTCGGCTTGAAGTACCTTTTTAAAGAACTAGTTTAAGGAATGAAATTTTTAGAGCCTTTTCTCTAATATTTAACAGTATTTTCCTAATCCTCAATTGAAGATAAGTGATATTAACAAATATGTTTGCCTTATTTCACTACCAAAGGGAAAGCTATCAGCATTTATCATTATGTGTGGGGTTGGCATTAGGGACTTGAGTTCATTTGTTTGAACACCCTTTATTATATTTATGAGGTCCCCTTCTATTCTTAATATTGAAAAAGCTTTTTATGAAGCAATGCTTAATTTTATCAAAAGATTATCTGAAATTATTTCAGCAGTTATACTTTTCTCCATAAATTTGTTAATAAGAAATAGTGTAGAGAATGTTCAATACTGAACAAACTTTTCATTCCTGAAAATAAAATCAACCTTTCACATGATGTAGAATCATGTGTTGCTGACTTTCATTTCTTAGTATTTTAGTTAGAATTGTACATCAGTGTTCCTGCATCAAATGATTCTAACAGAGGTGAGTCACTAATATTCCTGTATGATTTTGTTCTCCAAGTTATGACCTCATCAGATGAGCCAGGATTGGTTTATACCTTTCAAGTCCCTGAGAGAATTTGTATACATTTGGAGTTATTTTTTCCTGAAACATCAAGAGTTGCCTCATCAGTAGAAATCTGCCCTTAAGATTCTGGTTACCTCATCCTCCCTCCCTAAAATCCAAACTGTCAACTCAGCTCATCAAAATGGGTAGAATCTGCTTTGCATTGCCTTCCCAATAGAAAGTAAATCCATTCTTTGTTACTCTATCATAACCAGAAGCAGAAGTCAAAATATGCAATGATATGATGGAAATTATTCTGTGCAATATACCTCTATCAAGAAAATTATCAATATTATCTTTGGAAATAAGCTTTCTCTCTTTGTGCTTTATAAAGAAAAATATATATAATCTATTGTGTCCAGTATCTCAAATTTTCCAGCACAGGAATGAGCAATTTAATCTCCTAACATTTCTTATATTTTAATCTTTTTGTCTTTCTATTCTTTTCTAAGGCAGTTAGTATTTTCATGAACTTTTTAAGACAGAGATAATGTAAAAATTATTTAGAGATTATAATTTAAAATATTTTGGCTATCTTTTTTTGTTGATTTTGGATTTTTTCTAAAACCAATTTTGGTATTTTATATTTTCCTATAATTAAATTAGACTCTTTCATTCAATTAAACTTATTTTTAAAACATATTTTACTGATCATAAAATAACACATGCTCTTGAAAACAATGTTAAACATGGCCTCAAAAACTGTGTAAAGGTTTTTTTTGTTATTTGTTCTCCTTCCAAATATATTTTCTGCACTTTCTAAGTTGATTAGATTCACTTGAAAATATTATTTTACTTGATAGTATACATTTAAGAAGAATTAACTCTTGGAATTATTCATCATTTAATAAATATATATTCATTTTTTATTTAGTTAATTTTCCTTTATATTTCATTTACATTGCTTTTTAAAATTTCTCCTGCATCTTATTTTAATGCTTAGTTTATTTTCATTCTTTCCACTTATGTGTCGAAAATATTTTCTTTATGAATTTACCCTGAGTATTGCTTCAGCACTGCTGTGTTTTGAATAACAGTATCCTTATCAACAGTTATTGTTCATATGCCATTACCAGTACAAAGGCAGATCTCCTGCTCTCACTGCCTGATCGTTTGGCTATAAGGATGAGAAATTATTCCTTACTATGCTAAAGCTGTGTGTGATTACTCTTTTTCCAATAACTACATGAAAACTCGTGTGATTATCCATTCAGATCCAGCTTGAGTATTGTATTCTTGATAAAATTTTCTTTGAAATACTTAATTATTTTGACTTTCATTATCTCACCACTGAAGTTTGCATATATTTTTATTACTACATTTAACAAGTGACATTGAATATTTACCTTTTCTTTTTTTTTTTTAATAAATTTTTATTAATGGTAATGGGATGACATTAATAAATCAGGGTACATATATTCAAAGAAAACATGTCTAGGTACCTTTTCTTAATAGAGGGCAAATTCCTTGAAGAGAGTACTGACATATTTTTATTTTATGCAAAATGTATCATGGAATGCAAAACGAATATTTGGGGGGTGCATATCCCAGATAGAAGAATAAGACTACATATGTGACATCCATGTATTTCCTCTAGCCTGCTAGTAAAACCAAAGTATATTAAGGTTCATAATAAAAGTGTCCTTTGTCTCACATGTAATCATTTATGGATGTTTTCACATTAGTCTTTGCTGCCCAGTATGACAATTGTTTTATAATGCCTCTTTTCCCTTTTCATATTGATCAAATATTTAGCTGTGTTATGTTTCCCATCCTTTTTTGAAGCTAGACATGACCATTTGCCTAAATCTTGAGCAAAATAATATAAGATAAAATGATGTGCAAAACTTCAAGACTAGCCAATATAAGAAAAAAATGTTTTATCCTCTACTCCTTTCCATTGCTAGATCATAATATGATGGTTGGAGTTAGAGTAGACATTTTGGACCATAAAGTAAAAATAATTTTTTTGAAGACACTGGAACAGTACATGAAAAAAGAGACTGGATCCCTGACATTCAGAACCATCATGTTTGCCGTGAATTCTTTTGTGAGAGAAATACTCTCCACCCTACTTAAACTATGGTATTTGGGTCTTTGTTACAGAAGTTGAACCTATAACCCATTCTATAAACTTTTAGGATATTTTTCATTTTTGTCCTTCACAAGTTATTCTGTTCTGTTTTAATTTTTTTTCTTTTTTCTTTTCTTTCTTTCTTTTTTTTTTTTTTTTTTTTTTTTTTTTTACAGAGACAGAGAGAGGGATAGACAGGGGCAGACAGACAAGAATGGAGAGATGAGGAGCATCAATCAGTTTTTTGTTGCACATTGTAACACCTTAGTTGTTCATTGATTGCCTTCTCATATGTGCCTTAACCATGGGCCTTCAGCAGACCGAGTAACCCCTTGCTTGAGCCAGAGACCTTGGGTCAAGCTGGTGAGCTTTTGCTCAAACCAGATGAGCCCACGCTCAAGCTGGTGACCTCAGGTTCTTGAACCTGGGTCCTCAGCATCCCAGTCCGACATTCTATCCACTGCGCCACCACCTGGTCAGGAAATATTTTCTCCATTTGAAATAAAACTATCTTTATGTATACACAGAGAAGTAAGATATAATACAAATTAATTGTGATTTCATTTTATTATTATTTTTTTTTTACATAGGCAGAGATAGACAGGGACAGACAGACAGAAACGGAGAGAGAGATGAGAAGCATCAATCATTAGTTTTTCGTTGTGCGTTGCGACTTCTTAGTTGTTCATTGATTGCTTTCTCACATGTGCCTTGACCGCGAGCCTTCAGCAGACCGAGCAACCCCTTGCTGGAGCCAGTGACCTTGGGTCCAAGCTGGTGAGCTCTTTGCTCAAGCCAGATGAGCCTGTGCTCAAGCTGGCGACCTCGGGGTCTCGAACCTGGGTCCTTCTGCATCCCAGTCCGACGCTCTATCCACTGCGCCACCACCTGGTCAGGCAGATATAATACAAATTAATATATTACATGTCATTATGAGAAAGTTTATAATATTCTATGCAACTTTTCCAAAATATAGGGTGGCAAAAGTAGGTTACAGTTGTGAGTACACAAAACACAGAATTTACCCTTGTATTGTTATGCATTAATTATTGTGTTATTTTCCATAAAAATAACTGGAAATGTACTTTTGCCTAACCTTGAATTTAATTGTAAGAAAATAATTAAATAAATAGCATGCTTATATTAAAAATATAGTATCATAAAAATAAATTAATAAATACTAAGGCAGTGTGAGAGTTAGCTTTAAATTTATTATAACATCTTGTAATTATATTGACTTTTTAAATTTTGTTCTTATTTTTTCACTCTCAGAGAAGATTCTTTTAATTGTTAAAATTTTTATTTTTAATTTTTGCTACAAAACTATAATTATGAAGATCTGAATCTATGGAAAAGAATTACACAGCTAACATTTCTGTAAATTGTTAAGATGTGAAAAGAGTTAAATAAGATTTTATGAAATTACTTAGAACTAAATTATGATTTTTATTTTTTCCCAGACTTTCTACAATTTTCATTTCATAGTACGTACAAACAATAAAATTATATGTACAGAACATTGGGGTGGATGAAAGCAACTGCTTTTTCTAGAAGGACTAGGAAGCACTCACAACTCTGATGCCCACTGATCAAGTTCAAGGTTAATGGCGTCCTCCCCATGCACACCGGTTACCCATTTCAGGTGCTCTGTGTATCACTTGGTATAAAACTCTGATTTAGGGAACTGAGGACTAAGTGGTTAGAGAATTACTCTAAAGGCAAAATTAACTTTAACAGAAAGTTGAATGAGATGAAACAAAGACTCATTTAAAGTGTACTGTTCATGTACCCGAGGAGAGCAGAGAAAATTAAATTCACAAATGTTATTGTATCATTAGCTTTTAGAATTTCTTAAACAGCAAATTGCTAAGTAAGGACATGTGATTTTATACTAGAAATGGTATATTTCCTAAAGATGCTTTTAATTTGTTTAGCTCATAAAATCCTGATATCTTGTGTTATTTCACGTAAGTCCAGTAATTGAAATTCTATGTTGAAATTTTTACAATTTTTAATGAATTGTTCATAAATTTATTCAAAATGTACCTGCAATAAATTAGAATTTAGTATGAATAAATCTGTGCAACTTAAAGAAGTGGCAAGTATTACTTGTTTTCTTGGCTTAAACACTGAGTCAATTTAGAAATTTGAGACATTATTTCCAGTAATGAGCTTTTCCCTCAATAAAGCTGTATTTATAGATTAAAAATTTTGGAAAAAAATGTAAATGTTTCAGACAGAGTGGCAGCATAGTAATGAGAGGCTCACATCAGATAAAACAAGTCCTCTATCAAACCATTATATAAACATGATTGTCACTTTATCACAAGAAGTAATAATGTAATAATAGGTGTTTTAAAATGTTACCCTGCTAGTCCTTGACAAATATTAACAGATTTACTTGAGTTCTTAAAATACTCCTTCAAGGTTAATTCACTGTCCCTATTGTATAGATACATGAGGTTTGGAGGAGTTAAGAGTTCACTAAATTAACAAGTGGTAAACTAATTTACAATTCGTCCCCTAACAGTATATGCCAGAAATATCACAGCTTCTTTAAAAAAAAATAATTTTGCATCTAAGCCCCCATCCAACTGAGCTAGAGGAACTAATTTTTCTTGGTTTCCTCCAAAGAGATAATTTTAAAAAGGTAGGTGTTTTGTATTGTCATGTAATTTCTAATCAAGTTTCCAGGAGCTCTTCCAAGAGCTCTCAAAGGAAGAAGAAACAAGGACCAAGATCCCAGATCCATCATCGTGTCTCTCTTGTCCACGGGTTTGTTTCTAACCTCAGAAGTCTTTTTTTTTCTGATCTGCAAATTCAGTTCCAAATAAGAATAATTTACGGGGAGAAAAAGAAAAGGATTTTATCCAACTACTACAGTCAGCCCTGTGCTTTTCTCTTTTGAGACAGTGATACACAAGTCCAGTTGCTTAGATGATGAAATAAAAATAGAAGGAGAAAGAATACACTAAGTGTACTTAAACTAATTTTAACAGTTAAGAATATAATCTCAGCATAACCACATTCTCAGAATACAACTAGAGGTTATTAAAACATTGTAAGACTGTTATCTAGCCTCTGACCATGCACATCATGCCAATGGAACAAGGTGAATTATCACCACCAGCATGATTCATTCTTGACCCAAGCACATCCCTGTATAGGAGAACTACGTAATTTCATCCTACTCTAATAAGAAATATACTCCACACCTGAATGTTAAAAGGTTTTTTTTGATAATAGAAACCAACAGTAAAGAGCAATATAGTTTCTTTGTAGAATAGGGAAGGAACAAAAGGCTTTTGTGCACAATGACTATGTTTTACTAATTATGGAAATGTTACCATTTCCAACATCAGGTTAGACATTGCCTTCTCTATTTTCTATTTCTTCTTCTTCTTTTTTTCCTTCTTTTCCAAGTGAGAGGAGGGAAGATAGAGAGACAGATTCTTGCATGCAACCCAATTGGGATTCACCTGGCAACTCCTTTTGGGGTCAATGCTCTGCCCATTTGAGGATACTTACAACAGAGCTATCTTTAGCACCTGAGGTGGAGGCTCCATGGAGCCATCCTCAGTGCCTGAGCTGATGCACTCAAACTAATTGAGCCATGACTGTGAGAGGGAAGAGTGAAAAAGGGGAGGAGGAGGAGGAGTGAAGAAGCAGATGGTTGCTTCTCTTGTGTGCCCTGAGTAGGAATTGAACCTGGGACATCCACATGCCAGGTGGATGCTTTATCATTGAGGCAACCTGCCAGGGCCTCTATTTTCTTAAAAAACAAAAACAAAACCAAAAGTGCCTGATCAGGCACTGGCAGAGGGGATAGTGCACTGGCCTGAGATTCTGAGGACCCAGGTTCGAAACCCCAGGGTTGCCAGCTTGAGCACAGGCTCATTGGCTGAGCATAAGTTTGCCAGCTTGAGCACAGGCTCACCAGCTTGACTGTGGGTTCTCCAGCTTGAGTATAGGATCATAGACATGATCCTATGGTAGATGGCTTGAACCCAAACTTCACTGGGTTGAAGCCCAAGGTCACTGGCTTGAGCCTAAGGTCTCTGGCTTAAGAAAGGGGTCACTGGCTCAGCTGGAGCCCTCTGGACAATACACATATGAGAGAAGAGTCAACAAATAACTAAGGTGCCACAATGAAGAGTTGATATTTCTCATCTCTCTCCTTGTCTGTCTGTCCCTGTCTGTCGCTCTCTCTCAAGCACATGCTAAAAAAAAAAAGTAAGAACTTTTCTAGGGAAATATGCTGTGCCTAATCAAATCTAATAAGTCATAGGCTTTTTCAATAAGTAAATAGATGTGCCTACTTTCCTACCTATGGAAATATTGAAGAGGATGAGCAATTTCCAGAATGCACTCTTTGTGGGAGCTTTCTTTTGTTTGTTTTTTATTGTATGAGCACCCTCTAAAGAATCAGCACCTTTAATTGCATTTTAGGAGAGTGGACACATATATGAAAAGTGCTGTAATAGGTTGACACAGAGCTCAATTTCTTTTTAAGTCACTCTCTGGAGAGAAAGTCAAAGACATCAGGAAACAGAAGAATAAACTGTAATTATAGAATTACCGTGATTCAACATAAGGAATAAATGCTGTGACCTAACCTTGGCCATTCCCAAGATGCATCATTATGAAAGGTAAATTATAAGTGAACAAAATGCCAAGCTGATGTTTTAAACAAATGTGCTGTTGCAATGTATTCCTGAGAGACCTTACAGCAGAAGTCCTAAAACTCTGATATGCTAAAACAAAACAAACAAATGAAAAATCCCTACATGGAATTATCTAAGGCAGCTTTTCTTCTCCACTCCATATTTAAAAATAATAAAATGGGTTTGGAGCCGGGCAAAAAGGAGAGACGGACCTAGTGGAGAAGGAGCTGAGTTAGGGTAGGCACCGAAGCAAAAGAAAGATCACACCAGCTCTGCCTGAGATTGCGGATACTGAGTGTGCACACTGGTGGTGGGATCCACTTAAAATTACCAGCACAGGGTGCCCTTGTAGGCCAATGCCAGTATCTTTGTGCATTCCCAGCTCCACAATCACCGGCCCTGCTCTAGCGGCTCCACTTAGCATCACCAGCATGGGGAGCAAGTGGGCGTGTGGGCCAAAGTGCTTAGCCCGAGATTAACAACATTAGGCACCTGCATGAGCACCAGTGTCTTTGGGCACTCCCGGCTCCACAGTCCCCAGCATGGGTCATGCGCAGGGACTGGAGAGCTTAACCTAAGATTATCAACACTAGGCACCTGCGTGGGCACCAGCATCTTTGGGCATTCCTGACTTCACAATCTCCAGCACCAGGTGTGCATATGGGCCAAGACCCTTGGCCTGAGACTGCCCGTACTGGGCGCTTGAATGGCGGGTCTGTGTGCATTGCTGGAGTCATGGAAACTAGACATACACGTGGCCTGTCATGGGCTGCTGAGTAGCACAAGCTGGAAAAGCCCGTGGAGATTAAAACCACAGAGTGCTGAGGCATGCTAGATATGCCCGCTGGCCCATAGAATTTTGCTTGTGTGTAACAGACAGGTACTTGGTCCTTGGTCTGTGCTCTGCCCTGCCTTTTCTTGCTGGCAGCTCTGGTCGCCACTGCCTTGCCCAGAACTGTGCTTTGAGCTGCGCTGAAGGGGGGGCCTGGCTGTGCATAGATTCCCTTACTGCAAAGACAATAGCTGAGGCAGACCCCACAGCTAAGTCTCCACACTGCTAACTCCAGTGGGAGAGAAGTGCAGAGAGGTGCCTGGAAAACTGAGACTGCCATTGCTAGAGCCATATAGTTGCAAAACCCTAATAAACCCCATCTGCCAACAGGACGGAGGTCCAGCCTGCGTCATGACCGCAATGATACACCAGCAGACTTCTACTCAAGAACCCCACAGGGGAAAAACTCGTAGTACAGCACCACCTGTGAAAAAAGAGAAGAACCTATCTCTCAAAACCAGAAAAAAATTACATTTTTGTATGACTTTTTGTCATTTTTACTTCTTTCCATTTTTTCTTTTTTTTATTATTTTCCTTTTGAACTGCATTATCCATAGTTGTTACATTTTTCATTCTTGTTTTTTGGGAGGGTTTTATTTTAGAAACCTTTACTTCTTTTTTTAATTTTTTCTTTTTCTTTCTCTTTGTTTTGAATTTTGTTTCTTTGTCCTTTATTTCTCTTTATTCTCCCCTCTTGTTTCTTCTCCTCTATCTTTCTTTTTCTCTCATCTGATCATCATTTATCATGAGATTATTATATTTTGAACTCATATTTTTCTTTGTGGCATTTTGCTTGTATTTTACTTCATTTTTTTCTATCTTTTATCATCTCCCCTCAGTTCCTGCTCCTTGTTCTCTGTAGTTTTTGTTCCATTTATCATTATAGAATTTTCATTTTTTCACTGTATTTTTTCAACTTTTATTTTATTTTCTTAATTTTCTTTTATTAGTGTTAATAACAATACTACTCTCAAATGCCATTAAGGAAAAAAAAATCAAATATCTTGGATACAAAAGACAGAGATATAGCTCAGATATATGATAAAAAATCTCTAGAAAAAAATTTTAATTACATAGAAACCTTGGAGTTAAATGACAGGGAATTCAAAATTGAAGTCCTAAAATACTCAGTGAAATACAAGAAAGCTCTAAAAGACAATTAGTGAGCTCAAAAAATAAGTTAATGAACAAAAATAATACTTCATCAAGGAAATTGAAACTATAAAAAGGAACCAAATGGAGATGAAAAACTCAATACATGAACTGAAAAATGAGATGACAAGCTCAGCTAATAGAACAGGCCAGATAGAAGAGATAATTAGTGACATAGAAGACAGACAACTAAAGATATTTTAGAGAGAAGACTAAAGAGAGTCATGATTTAAAAAAAATGAGAAAGCCCTACAAGAATTGTCTGACTCTATCAGAAAGAGCAATATAAAAATAATGGGTATATCAGAAGGAGCAGAGAGAGAAAAAGAAATGGAGAACATATTCAAACAAATAATCAATGAAAATCTCCCAAGCCCGTGGAAAGAATTAGAGCCTGAAATGCAAGAAGTAAACAGAACACCGAGTTACCTTAACCCAAACAGACCTACTCCAAGGAACATTGTAATAAAATTATCACAAATTAATAACAAGAAAAAACTCCTCAAGGCAGCCAGGGAAAAGAGGACAAAAACATAAAAAGAAAAGCCCATTAGGTTATCATCAGATTTATTTGCAAGCCAGAAGAGAGTGGACCCCAATATTTAAAGAACTAAAAGAGTACCTAGCCAGGTGGTGGCATAGTGGATAGAGCATCAGACTGGGGTGTGGAGGACCCAGGTTCGGGACTCTGAGGTCGCCAGCTTGAGTGCGGGCTCATCTGGTTTGAGCAAAAGCTCACTAGCTTGGACCCAAGGTCACTGGCTTGAGCAAGGGATTGCTCGGTCTGCTGTAGCCCCACAGTCAAGGCACGTATGAGAAAGCAATCAATGAACCACTAGGGTATCATAACAAAAAACTGATTATTGATGCTTCTCATCTCTCTCCATTCCTGTCTGTCTGTCCCTATCTATCCCTCTCTCTGACTCTGTCTCTGTTAAAAAAAAAAACTGAAAGAGAGTAACTTTCAGCCAGGAATACCATATCCATCAAAGCTTTCCTTTAAATATAAAGAGGAAATAAAAACATTCACAGATATTGAGAAGATGAGTGAATTTATCACCAGAAAAATCCCATTTCAGGAAATACTAAAGGGGGTTATTCGACCAGATAAAAAGAATAAAATAAAACAACATCACAAATAAAAGCTCCAAGATCACAATAAAAACAGAAATAATCTGTGACAACAAAAACAAAAAAAGGGGGGGAGAACACAAAAAGTAGCAGTAACAAAGGAGGATGGAGTGCAGAAGCACTCATGAGATAATGGACTACAATGAATATATTCTTTTAATTACTGAATGGTAACCATCCCTGAAAATACCACTACTGAAACACATGGTTTAAAAAAAGAAGAAAGAGAAAAGAAGTATGAAATATAACCAAATAAAAACAAATGACAAAAAACAAAAGAGAAGAACCCACTAAAAACACAGCTATTAGAAAGCATTATATAAAATAGCAATAGGAAACCCTCAAGTGTGAATTATTACATTAAATGGAAATGAATTGAACTCACCAATAAAAAGACACAGAGTAGCAGAGTGGATCAAAAGAAAAAAACTGTATGATGCCTTCAAGAAACACATCTAAACTAGAAGGATAAAAACAGACTCAAAGTGAAAGGTTGGAAAACTATTCTCCAAGCAAATATTATAATATCCAAAGAAAACCAGTTGTAGCCATACTCATATCAAACAATGCTGACTACAACACAAAAGTAATCAGAGACAAAAATGGTCATTTCATAATGATAAAGGGGACATTGAAACAAGAAGACAAATGCTTCTTAATATATATGCACCAACCCAAGGGGCATCAAAGCACATAAGACATCTACTATCTGATCTAATATTAAAAACTGACAAAAATACAATCATACTTGAAGACCTCGATACACCACTAATGTCTCTAGATCATTCATCCAAACCGAAAATTAATAAAGAAATATTGGCCTTAAACAAAGCACTAGAACAGTTGAATATGATAAACATCTACAAGACATTTCATCCCAAAACATCAGAGTATATATTTTTCTGCAGTGTACATGATACATTCTCAAGAATTAACAATATGTGGGATAAAAAACTAACATCAACAAATTCAGAAAGATTGAAATTATACTACACATATTGTCTGACCATAAAGCTTTGAAACTAGAATTCAACTTCAAAAAAGAAGTAAACAAACCCACAGAAATGTGAAAATTAAACAACACATTTCTAAAAAATGACTGGGTCAAAGAAGAAATAAAAGCAGAGATCAAAAGATATATATAGACAAATGAAAATAACAATACAACATATCAGAATCTCTGGGATGCAGCAAAAGCAGGAATAAGAGGGAAGTTTATATCACTACAAGCTTATATAAACAAATAAGAGAGAGCTCAAGTAAATAAGTTAACATCACATATTAAGGAACTACAAAAAGTAGAACAAAGGCAACTCAAAACCAGCAGAAGAAAGGAAATAATAAAAATTAGAGCAGAAATAAATGAAATAGAGAACAGAAAAACTATAGAAAGAATCAATAAAACTAGGACCTGGTTCTTTGAAAAGATCAACAAAATTGCCATACCTTTGGCAAGACTCACTAAGAAAAAAGAGAAAGGACTCATATAAACAAAATCCAAAATAAAAGAGGAGAAATTACAACAGATATCATAGATATACAAAGGATTATTGTAGAGTACGATGAAAAAACTATATGCCACCAAAATTAACAATCTAGCGGAAATGGATAAATTCCTAGAACAATATAATCTCCTTAGATTGAATCATGAAGAAGTAAAAAGCCTAAACAGACCTATAATCAGGGAAGAAATAGAAACAACTATCAAAAACCTCCCAAAAATAAAACTCCAGGGCGAAACAGCTATACTAGTGAATTCTATCAAACATTCAGTGAAAATTTGGTTCCTATCCTACTCAAAGTATTCCAAAAAATTAAAGAAGAAGCAATACTTCCAAACACATTTTATGAGGCCAACATAACCCTCATACCAAAACCTGGCAAGGACAACACAAAAAAGAAAACTACAGACCAATATCTCTAATGAATACAGATGCAAAAATCCTAAACAAAATACTAGCAAGTGAAATACAACAACTAATCAAAAAAATAATTCATCATGATTAAGTGGGATTCCTCCCAGAATCAAAAGAATGATTCAACATATGTAAAACAGTTAACATAATTCACCATATCAACAAAACCAAGAACAAAAACCATATGATATTATCAATAGATACAGAAAAGGCACTCAATAAAATACAACATTATTTATGTTTAAAACACTCAACAAAATGGGTATAAAAAGAAAATATCTCAAAATAATTAAGGCCATTTGTGACAAACCATCAGCTAACATCATATTAACTGGCAAAAAAATGAAAACTTTTTCTCTAAAATCAGGAACAAGACAAGGCTGCCCACTCTCTCCACTCCTATTCAATGTCATCCTGGAAGTTCTAACTAGAAATCAGATAAGAAAAAAAATAAAAGGCATTCATATTGGGGGAAAAAAGTAAAGGTTTCACTTTTTGCAGATGATATGATCCCGTGTATAGAAAACCCCAAAGACTCCACAGGAAAACTATTAGAAACAATAAACTAATACAGTAAGGTCACAGGATAAAAGTTAACATACAGAAGTCTATTGCCCTCTTATATGCCAAAAACGAAACTTCAGAAAATGAACTCAAAAAACAATCCCTTTTACAGTTGCAACAAAGAAAATAAAATACCTAGAAATAAACATAACAAAAAATGTTAAGGACCTATATAATGAGAACTACAAAGCATTGTTAAAGAAAATTTAAAAAGACACAGTGAAATGGAAATATATTGCTTCTTCTTTGATAGGACAAATAAATATAGTTAAAATGGCTATATTACCCAAAGCAATATACAAACTTAATGCAATTTCAATCAAAATTCTAATGTCATTTTAAAAAGAAATGGAACAAAAAATCATCAGGTTTATATGGAACCATAAAAAACTCTGAATAGCCAAAGTAATCCTAAAGAAAAAAAATGAAGCTGGGGGCATTACAATACCTGACTTCAAATTATACTACAGAGCCATGATAATCAAAACAGCATGTTATTGGCAGAAAAAATAGACACTTAGACTAACAGAACAGAATAAAGAGCCCAGAAATAAAACCACATATATATGGTCAAGTCATCTTTGATAAAAGAGCAAAAAAACACACAATGGAGAAAAGAAAGTCTTTTCAATAAACGGTGCTGGGATAACTGAAAAGGCAAATGCAAAAGAATAAACCTCGACTACAGTTTGTCTCTTTGAACAAAAATTAATTCAAAATAGATCAAAGACCTAAATATAAAATTTGAAACAATAAAATACATAGAAGAAAACATAGGTACTAAACTCATAGACATTGGCCATAGAGAACATATTATGAATTTGACTCCAAAGGCAAGGGAAGTAAATGCAAAAATAAATAAATGGGACTAAATCAGACTAAGAAGCTTCTGCTCAGCAAAAAAACTGTCAACAAAACAAACAGACAGCCAACTAAATGGGAGATGATATTTTCAAACAACAGCTCAGAAAAGGGGCTAATATCCAAAATATATAAAGAACTCAGAAAATTCAACAACAAACAAACAATTCAATAAAAAAAAAATGGGAAGAGGACATGAACAGACATTTCTCCCAAGAAGAAATACAAATGGCCAATAGATACATGAAAAGATGCTCATCATCACTAGCTATTAGAGAAGTGCAAATCAAAACTACAATCAGATACCACCTCACACCTGTTAGATTAGTTATTATCAACAAGACAGGTAATAACAAGTGTTGGAAAGGCTGTGGAGAAAAAAAAACACTCATTCACTGTTGGTGGGAATGTGAAGTAGTACAATCATTACGGAAGAAAGTATGGTGGTTCCTCAAAAACTTAAGACTAGGCCCTGGCCAGTTGGTTCAGCGGTAGAGCATCGGCCTGGCGTGCAGGAGTCCCAGGTTCGATTCCCAGCCAGGGCACACAGGAGAGGCGCCCATTTGCTTCTCCACCCCTCCCCCTCTCCTTCCTCTCTGTCTCTCTCTTACCCTCCTGCAGCGAGGCTCCATTGGAGCAAAGATGGCCCAGGCACTGGGGATGGCTCTGTGGCCCCTGCCTCAGGCGCTAGAATGGCTCTGGATGCAGCAGAGCGATGCCTCAGAGGGGCAAAGCATCGCCCCCTGGTGGGCATGCCGGGTGGATTCCGGTCGGGCGCATGCGGGAGTCTGTCTGACTGCCTCCCCGTTTCCAGCTTCGGAAAAATAAAAAAAAACAAAAAAAAAACTTAAGACTAGAACTACCATATGACCCAGCAATTCCTTTACTGTGTATATACCCCCAAACCTCAAATTCATTGTTACATAAAGACACATGTAGCCCCATGTTTATCACAGCATTGTTCATGGTGGCCAAGACATGAAAACAACCAAAAAGCCTTTCAATAGAAGATTGAGTAAAGATGTGGTACATATATACTATGGAACACTACTCAGCCATAAGAAACGATGACATAGGATCATTTATAACAATGTGGATGGACCTTGATAACATTATAATGAGTGAAATAAGTAAATCAGAAAAAACTAAGAACTGTATGATTCCATACATAAGTGGCACACAAAATTGAGACTCATGGACATAGGTAAGAGTACAGTGGTTACCTGGGGGGGGGAGAGGGAGGGGGTTTGGGAGGGGAGGGGCATAAAGAAAACCAAATAAAGAGTGACAGAAGATGATTTGACTTTGGGTTATGGTTATACAACATAATTGAATGTCAAAATGATATGGAGATGTTTTCTCTAATTCTGTGTGCTCTAGTTGACTAATATCACCATGTTAAAATTAATTGTCTAAGTGAAACTATAAAAAATAAAAATAATAAAATGCTGCTATGAAGCATTGAATCTAGGGACAAGATCCTGCCTTGCACAAAAGGATGAGTTTCCCATGGTTAGAGATTCACAGAGCACTCTCAAGAATGTGGGTGTGGGGAAGGGGTGAGAACCTGAGGAAGGAAGAAGGTAAGACTATCTCCCATGCTTCTGCCATCCTTAGAAGCTTTTCCGATGGGACTCATGTGAAAGTCTAAGTTGTCAATATCTTTATCTATTTACTCCTAAATTGTTATTGTACCATAAAGGGGCAAGAGGGTTAAAGGAGCAATAGGCACAGTACATTTGACTCCCTTTTCTGCTCTCCTGTGAAGAAGAGAGATCTGCAAGTCAAGAGGTCTACTGCCTGGTTGATAATAGTTGCTTACTAGCAAGTTATCAGCACACAGTGGTGCAAAGAAGAGTGAGGAGAGACCATGAGTTTCTGAGGAGCACTGAGTGGAAATGCCAGAAAGACAATAAAACCACAAATCCTGCTTATCCCACCATTTTAGAGAAAGCTGTCCTCTGAACATATGAAAAGGGGATGGAAATCAAAGTTGCACTTATTTGCACAAAGGTTATCCAGCAGCAATTATAACTTCATTATTTTATTTATGCTGCCACCAATACTAGCAAGCCCCTCCTATGTGCCAAAGATTATGGTTAAAAAGAGAGGACTTTAAAAAATAAACTACTGTGCAGATGTTAATATTCTAAGAGGAACATGATCAAATAGACAAAGTATGGAAAGTACTGTGGTAGATATGTACATATTGGTATGGTAGCACATAAAAGATCAATCTTATTCATCTGGGAGAAATTGTGGATGACTTAACAGAGGAAGTGATGCCCCAGCTCAGTATTCAAGATAAAATACAATTTATCCAGGCTAAATTTGTGTGTAACAAATGTAAGCTGGAGTGAGAGGAGAGTTCAAGTTAGTTTTCACAATATACCAAGGCATGGAAGACAGAGACATTATGACTTAAATGAACAACTAAATTTGCTTGTCATGATAAAGCACAGCTGTAGGAGGGAAGATGAGATAAATCTGGAGAGTTGGTGAGGGACTGGGTCATAAATGAATTATAAAGCTATGATAAGAATTTTTAACTTTTATTTATAGTCATACAAGGATTACTGTGTTCAAAAAAGTTATTCAGTCAGAAATACAGAGAAGGTACTGTAAGAGAATGAAAACTAGACCGTACTAATAACTGTAGAAGAAATTATGAATATCTAGGGCATAGGCAGTGAACATTGGAATGGAGGTAAGGGTACAGATTGGGGAGAGGTTAAAAATGTAAAATTGCTATAAATTCATGATGATTTAGATATGGTTTATAAAATAGATTGAAGAGAAAAGATTGCTCCAGCCAGTTGGCTCAGGGGATAAACTGTGGGTCAGCATGTGGACATCTAAGGTTTTATCCCTGCTCAGGGCATGCAAGAGAAGTGACTGTGGGGGAAGGTCACAGGAGGAACCAGGTCCAGAGAATTTTGGCTGGAACCACCTACATCCATGCCCACCAAAAGAAATGGTCCAGAAGCACATTGAAAAGGAATGACTGTCTGTCAGCCAATTAAATTTTGCCATGTCACATCAACCCACCACCACCATACCAAAGCTATAGATTACCCCCGGGCTGGTGAGGCTGCACGACTTCTCCGGCCCATCTCACAGACCAGAAAACCTAATTTGGAATGCACTCTAATAAAGCTTTTGCTAGTTCACAATTGGTGGCTGCACCCTTCTTTCTCCCTCGGTGGAGAATACCTTACATTTGGTGCCAAAATCTGGGAGGAGCTTGAAGCCCACTGGGGCCGCTCCTCTCCTCTTCCCTTCAGAGGAAGAATGGGACCTCCAACCTCCCACCAACTTTGGCACATGGTGCGGTAAGTCCCCTGCCTCCAGCCTCCTCTCAGTTCTTTCTGCCTCCGAGACTCCCTGTTCATAATTGCAGCTGCGTCAGGGACCTCTTATCCGTTCCTAGTGTGTGTGTGCCCTTGGAGATATCCCGAACATTCCCACTCTATCTGACCACCCAGTGTCCAGAGATTGAGTTGTGGGACGCCAATTTTCATCTCTTATCACTCCGAGGCTGAGGGAGGTCATAGGGGCACAGGAATCTAAACCTGGCTCAAAAACACCCCTGGGGCCTGACCAGGTGGTGGTGCAGTGGATAGAACATTGGACTGGGATGTGGAGAACCCAGGTTTGAGATCTCGAGGTTGCCACCTTGAACGTGGGCTCATCTGGATCAAGCAATGCTCAACAGCTTGAGCCCAAGGTCACTGGCTCGAGCAAGGGGTCACTCGGTTTGCTGTAGCCCCCTGTTCAAAGCACCTAAGAGAAATCAATTAATGAACAACTAAGGAGCCACAATGAAAAATTGATGTTTCTCATCTCTCTCCCTTCGTTTCTGTCTGTCCCTATCAGTTCCTCTCTCTGACTCTCTCTGTCTCTGCCACAAAAATGAAAAAACAAACAAAATAAAAAAAAAATCACCCCTGGGATGCCTTATCTGGAATCTCTCAAACATTGATCCCTCCCTAAAGAAGAAGAAAATTGACATCGCCATAGAGACTTATCAACTGCAAACCTCTACCTGAGCGTGCCAAAGGGGCAGAACCCGGGGTACAGAGTCACTGACCAGGAAGAGGGAGAGAAAAGAAAAAGCAAGAAGATAACCTCTCAAAATCAAGAATAATCTGCAGACTTTATAACCTATCCCATTTTCTTATATTTGTTCGTTTGTTTCTCTTATCTTCATTCTTGATACTTTTTTTTCCTCCTCCAATTTGGTCGATTAACTCTCTACCGGTCTTACTCTCTCCTCTCCTTGAACTACACTACCCATAAGTGTTACATCTCCCATTATCTTTTCTCTCCTCTTCCTTTCTCTCTATGAGGGTTGCACTCCAAAACCCTTAACTCTCTCTCTCTCTCCTCTTTTTTCTTTTTTCTTCTTTTAGTGGTTCCCTCTTTTTTTTCTCTCTCTCTTTTCTCCCTCTATATTAGTTTCTTCATTTCTCCTTTACATCTCCTCTCATTCAAACCTCAATAACAAACAAATTATCTTATCTGGGACTCAAACTTATGTTTGTGGCATTTTGGGGGGTCTTTACTGCACCTTTTTAACTCACTAGCAGTGCTCCCATCCCCAGCTCTCCATTTTATCTAGTTCTTGTTCCACTAAATACAATAGTATTTGTCCCCCAATTTTTCTGTTTTCCTCTTATTCCTCTCATAATAACTCTTAGACAACCAACACCTAAAAGTAAATCATTTTATTCTTGACCCAAATTTTTTTCTTATTTGCTTTTTGTGGGTCCATACCCCCTTCTCTTTTTTTTCTTTTTTTTTCTTTTTTTTTTTTTCCCCTTTATTACTTTTCCCCAATTCAGGCCCTCCATTACAGGCATTGTTTGTTATAATTCACAGTTCACCACAAGATTTTTCTCAAGAAAAAGGGGAGAGGAGAGGAGAGAAAAAAAGGAGGGGGGGAATAATTTCCTTTTTTTTAATTTTTATTTTATTTTTCTTTATTTCATTATTAATTTTTTTAAAAAAAAACAACTCTTTTCGATTTTTATTTTTTTAACTTTTTATTCTTTATTAAATCTCAATACTATCAACAAAACCACCCTCAGATGCCATTAAGGAAGAGAAAATCGAATATAATGGATACAAAAGAAAGAGAGGTAACACAGCTAGATGAGGAAAAATCTATGGAGAAAAAATTTAATATATTGGAAACCTTGGAGGTAAATGACAGAGAATTCAAGATAGAAATCCTAAAAATCCTCCAAGATATACAAGAAAACACAGAAAGGCAATTTAGGAAGCTCAGAAAACAACTCAATGAACACAAAGAATATATGTCCAAGGAAATTGAAACTATAAAAACAAATCAAACAGAGATGAAAAACTCAATTCACGAGCTGAAAAACGAAGTAACAAGCTTAGCTAATAGAACAGGTCAGATAGAAGAGAGGATTAGTGAAATAGAAGACAAGCAACTTGAGGCACAACAGAGAGAAGAAGAAAGAGACTCAAAAATTTAAAAAAAATGAGATAGCTCTACAAGAATTATCTGACGCCATCAAAAAGAATAACATAAGGATAATAGGTATATCAGAGGGAGAAGAGAGAGAAAATGGAATGGAGAACATACTCAAACAAATAATAGATGAGAACTTCCCAAGCCTGTGGAAAGAACTAAAGCCTCAAGTTCAAGAAGCAAACAGAACTCCGAGTTTTCTTAACCCCAACAAACCAACTCCAAGGCATATTATAATGAAATTGACAAAAACCAATAGCAAAAAAAAAATTCTCAAGGCAGCCAGGGAAAAGAAGAATACAACATATAAAGGAAGGCCCATTAGATTATGATCAGATTTCTCATCAGAAACTCTACAAGCTAGAAGAGAGTGGACCCCAATATTTAAAGTCCTGAAAGAGAGGAACTTTCAGCCACGAATACTATACCCATCAAAGCTATCCTTTAAATATGAAGGAGAAATAAAAACATTCACAGATACAGAAAAGATGAGGGAATTTATCATCAGAAAACCCCCACTCCAGGAATTACTAAAGGGGGTTCTCCAATCAGATACAAAGAACAACAAAAAAAAAACAGAGCCACAAGTAAAAGCTCCAAGAAGAACACAATAAAACCAAATTTAAACTGTGACAACAACAAAAAGAAAGAGGGGGAGAAGATGGAGATTAACAGTAGCAAAGGACGATGGAGTGCAAAAGTACTCACAAAATAGTTCCCTACAATGAACAGGGTAGGGACCCTTTTCATTACTCAAAGGTAACCACCATTGAAAAAACCACCACAGAAGCACATGAGATAAAAAAGATAGCAACAGAGGAAAGATGTATGGAATACAACCAAATAAAAACAAAAGATAGAAAAACAAAAGAGAAGGATCAAACAAGACACAAAACTAACAGAAAGCAAGATATAAAATGGCAATAGGGCCCTGGCCGGTTGGCTCAGCGGTAGAGCGTCGGCCTAGCGTGCGGAGGACCCGGGTTCGATTCCCGGCCAGGGCACATAGGAGAAGCGCCCGTTTGCTTCTCCACCCCTCCGCCGCGCTTTCCTCTCTGTCTCTCTCTTCCCCTCCCGCAGCCAAGGCTCCATTGGAGCAAAGATGGCCCGGGCGCTGGGGATGGCTCTGTGGCCTCTGCCTCAGGCGCTAGAGTGGCTCTGGTCGCAATATGGCGACGCCCAGGATGGGCAGAGCATCGCCCCCTGGGGAGCAGAGCACCGCCCCTGGTGGGCGTGCCGGGTGGATCCCGGTCGGGCGCATGCTGGAGTCTGTCTGACTGTCTCTCCCTGTTTCCAGCTTCAGAAAAATGAAAAAAAAAAAAATAAATAAATAAAATAAAATAAAATAAAATGGCAATAGGGAACTCACAAGTGTCAATAATTACACTAAATGTAAACGGATTAAACTCACCAATAAAAAGGCACAGAGTAGCAGAATGGATTAAAAAAGAAAATCCAACTGTATGCTGCCTACAGGAAACTCATCTAAGTAACAAGGATAAAAACAAATTCAAAGTGAAAGGCTGGAAAACAATACTCCAAGCAAACAACATCCAAAAAAAAAGCAGGTATAGCAATACTCATACCGGATAATGCTGACTACAAGACAGGAAAAGTACTCAGAGACAAAAATGGCCATTTCATAATGGCTAAGGGGACACTGAATCAAGAAGACATAACAATTCTTAATATATATGCACCAAACCAAGGAGCACCAAAATATATAAGACAGCTACTTATTGATCTTAAAACAAAAACTGACAAAAATACAATCATACTTGGAGACCTCAATACACCGCTGACGGCTCTAGATTGGTCAGCCAAACAGAGAATCAACAAAGACATAGTGGCCTTAAACAAAACACTAGAGCACCTGGATATGATAGACATCTACAGGACATTTTATCCCAAAGTGACTGAGTATACATTTTTCTCCAGTGTACATGGATCATTCTCAAGAATTGACCATATGTTGGGCCACAAAAACAACATCAGCAAATTCAGAAAAATCCAAGTTCTACCAAGCATATTTTCTGATCATAAAGCCTTGAAACTAGAATTCAACTGCAAAAAAGAGGAAAAAAATCCCACAAAAATGTGGAAACTAAACAACATACTTTTAAAAAATGAATGGGTCAAAGAAAAAATAAGCACAGAGATCAAAAGATATATACAGACTAATGAAAATGACAATACGACATATCAGAATCTATGGGATGCAGCAAAAGCAGTGATAAGAGGGAAGTTCGTATCACTTTAGGCATATATGAACAAATAAGAGAGAGCCCAAGTGAACGACTTAACTTCCCACCTTAAGGAACTAGAAAAAGAAGAACAAAGAAAACCCAAAACCAGCCGAAGAAAGGAGATAATGAAAATCAGAGCAAAAATAAATGAATTAGAGAACAGAAAAACTATAGAAAAAATTAATAGAACAAGGAGCTGGTTCTTTGAAAAGATCAACAAAATTGACAAACCCTTGGCAAGACTTACCAAGGAAAAAAGAGAAAGAACTCATATAAACAAAATCCAAAATGAAAGAGGAGAAATCACCACGGACACTGTAGATATACAAAGAATTATTGTAGAATACTATGAAAAACTTTATGCCACTAAATTCAACAACCTAGAAGAAATGGATAAATTCCTAGAACAATACAACCTTCCTAGACTGAGTCAAGAAGAAGCAGAAAGCCTAAACAGACCTATTAGTAGAGAAGAAATAGAAAAAACCATTAAAAACCTCCCCAAAAATAAAAGTCCAGGCCCTGACGGCTATACCAGCAAATTTTATCAAACATTCAAAGAAGACTTGGTTCCTATTCTACTGAAAGTCTTCCAAAAAATTGAAGAAGAAGCAATACTTCCAAACACATTTTATGAGGCCAACATAACCCTCATACCAAAACCAGGCAAGGATGGCACAAAGAAAGAAAACTACAGACCAATATTTCTAATGAATACAGATGCTAAAATACTAAACAAAATACTAGCAAATCGAATACAACAACATATTAAAAACATAATACATCATGATCAAGTGGGATTCATCCCAGAATCTCAAGGATGGTTCAACATACGTAAAACGGTTAACGTAATACACCATATCAACAAAACAAAGAACAAAAACCACATGATCTTATCAATAGACGCAGAAAAGGCTTTCGATAAAATACAACACAATTTTATGTTTAAGACTCTCAACAAAATGGGTATAGAAGGAAAATATCTCAACATGATAAAGGCCATATATGATAAACCATCAGCTAACATCATATTAAATGGCATTAAACTGAAGGCTTTCCCCGTTAAATCAGGAACAAGACAGGGTTGTCCACTCTCTCCACTCTTATTTAATGTGGTACTAGAGGTTCTAGCCAGAGCAATCAGACAAGACAAAGAAATAAAAGGCATCCATATCGAAAAAGAAGAAGTAAAGATATCACTTTTTGCAGATGATATGATCCTATACATCGAAAACCCCAAAGAATCCACAAAAAGACTACTAGAAACAATAAGCCAATACAGTAAGGTCGCAGGATACAAAATTAACATACAGAAGTCAATAGCCTTTCTATATGCCAACAATGAAACTATTGAGAACGAACTCAAAAGAATAATCCCCTTCATGATTGCAACAAAAAAAATAAAATACTTAGGAATAAACATAACAAAGAATGTAAAGGACTTATATAATAAAAACTGTAAACCATTGTTAAGGGAAATCGAAAAAGATATAATGAGATGGAAGAATATACCTTGTTCTTGGCTAGGAAGAATAAATATAATCAAGATGGCTATATTACCCAAAGCAATATACAAATTTAATGCAATTCCCATCAAACTTCCAATGATGTTTTTTAAAGAAATAGAGCAAAAAATCATCAGATTTATATGGAACTATAAAAAACCCCGAATAGCCAAAGCAATCCTAAAGAAAAAGAATGAAGCTGGGGGCATTACAATACCTGACTTCAAACTCTATTATAGGGTCACGACAATCAAAACAGCATGGTATTGGCAGAAAAATAGACACTCAGACCAATGGAACAGAATAGAAAGTCCAGAAATAAAACCACATATATATAGTCAAATAATTTTTGATAAAGGGGTCAACAACACACAATGGAGAAAAGAAAGCCTCTTCAATAAATGGTGCTGGGAAAACTGGAAAGTCACATGCAAAAGAATGAAACTGGACTACAGTTTGTCCCCCTGTACAAAAATTAACTCAAAATGGATCAAAGATCTAAACATAAGACCTGAAACAATTAAGTACATAGAAGAAGACATAGGTACTCAACTCATGGACCTGGGTTTTAAAGAGCATTTTATGAATTTGACTCCACAGGCAAGAGAAGTGAAGGCAAAAATTAATGAATAGTCTTCTTACATCAGACTAAGAAGTTTTTGCTCAGCAAGAGAAACTGATAACAAAATAAACAGAAAGCCAACTAAATGGGAAATGATATTTTCAAACAACAGCTCAGATAAGGGCCTAATATCCAAAATATACAAAGAACTCATAAAACTCAACAACAAACAAACAATCCAATAAAAAAATGGGAAGAGGATATGAACAGACACTTCTCCCAGGAAGAAATACAAATGGCCAACAGATATATGAAATCTGATATATGCTCATCTTCTTTAGCTATCAGAGAAATGCAAATCAAAACGGCAATGAGATACCACTTCACACCTGTTCGATTAGCTATTATTAACAAGACGGGTAATAGCAAATGTTGGAGAGGCTGTCGAGAAAAAGGAACCCTCATCCACTGTTGGTGGGAATGTAAAGTAGTACAACCATTATGGAAGAAAGTATGGTGGTTCCTCAAAAAACTGAAAATAGAACTACCTTATGACCCAGCAATCCCTCTACTGGGTATATACCCCCAAAACTCAGAAACATTGATACGTAAAGACACATGCAGCCCCATGTTTATTGCAGCATTGTTCACAGTGGCCAGGACATGGAAACAGCCAAAAAGCCCATCAATGGATGACTGGATAAAGAAGATGTGGCACATATACACTATGGAATACTACTCAGCCATAAGAAATGATGACATCGGAACATTTACAGCAAAATGGTGGGATCTTGATAACATTATACAAAGTGAAATAAGTAAATCAGAAAAAACCAGGAACTGCATTATTCCATATGTAGGTGGGACATAAAAGTGAAACTAAGAGACATTGATAAGTGTGTGGTGGTTACGGGGGGGAGGGCGGAATGGGAGAGGGAAAGGGGGAGGGGGAGGGGCACAAAGAAAACAAGATAGAAGGTGACAGAGGACAATCTGACTTTGGGTGTTGGGTATGCAACATAATTGAACGACAAGATAACCTGGACTTGTTATCTTTGAATATATGTATCCTGATTTATTGATGTCACCCCATTAAAAAAATAAAATTATTAAAAAATATATATATATATAAAAGACATAAAAAAAAAAAAAGAGGAAGAAAATGATCTTCTTCTCCAAAATGGCCTGGCCACAATACCCACTGAATAACCAGACCAGGTGGCCTCATGAAGTGATTTTCTATTTCACACCCTTACTGATTTACAGATCTATTGCCAAAAATCTGGGAAATAGTCGGAAATTCCTTAGATTCAGGGCTTCTGGCATGCAGAGTGCAGCAGAAATGTAGTTAACTATGACAAATTAAGGGAAATTACTCAAGGACCTGAGGAAAATCCTGCCCTCTTCTTTGATTGCCTCACTGACACTATGGTCCTCCATACTTGTTTAGACCCTACCTCCAATGCTGGGGCCACTGTGTTAGCTACTCACTTTATTTTCCAATCAGCCCCGGACATTCAGAAGAAACTTAGAAAGGCAGAAGAGGGCCCCCAAACCCCTATCCGAGACCTGATGAATATGGCATTTAAAGTTTTTAATGGTCAGGAGAAAAAGGTCAAGGCTGCTCACCAGACCCGCATGGAGCAAAAGGTAACACTCCAAACCCAGGCTCTTGTGGCAGCCTTGAGGCCAGCAGAGCAACAAGGGCAAGGCATAGAAAGTGCCCAACCCAAGTCCAGACCGCAAAGAAGAACCCCACCAGGAGTTTGCTTTAAATGTGGCAAAGAGGGTCACTGGTCCCGACAGTGCCCCTGCCCGAGGCCGCCCACTAAGCCCTGCCCTGACTGCAAGCAGCCTGGTTACTGGTGAAGCAATTGCCCTCTTTGGGCAACAGGCTCTTCCTCGGTGCCTCCACGTGGAGGACAAGCCACCCAAATGGGAGGCCAAGCCATCACTCGAACCCCTTGGCCTCATGGACGACTGACGCAGCCCAGACTCAAAGACCCACATCACACTTGCCGAGCCCAGGGTAATGCTCTAGGAGCGGGAAAGTCCATCTCATTTCTTGTGGACATGGGGGCTACCTTCTCTGTTTTGCCATCACACTCTGGACCTCTAGTTCCCTCACAGGTCTCGGTTATGGGAGTGGATGGGACCCCTTCTTTCCCCCCTCACCTACCACTCCTGACATGTAGTTTGGATGGATTCCCCTTTTCGCACTCCTTCTTAGTTATGCCATCATGCCCTGTACCCCTCCTGGGTCGAGACATTCTACAAAGTGTCAGAGCCACTATCCAACTGACAGCATCTTCCCACTTCTACCCTTCCTTACTGAAGGCTCTCCGTCTACCACAGATCACCCTAACCTGGTCACACCCCCTATTCCACCAGATATGGTCAACCCTCAAGTCTGGGACACTTCTACCCCTGTAGTAGCTACCCACCACCCACCTGTTCACATCTGCTTAAAGAATCCCTCCCAATTCCCATCTAGACCCCAATTCCTTATTTCAGCAAGTCACCACCAGGGTCTTAAACCAATAATTACTGGCCTCTTGAACAAAGGCTTACTCATCCCCACGGACTCCCCCTGCATTCCTTTTCAAAAACCTTCAGGGGTTTATCACCTTGTACAAGACTTATACCTAATTAATGAGGCAATACTTCCCCTTCATCCCATAGTCCTTAATCCTTACACATTACTGTCACACATTCCCTTGGACACCACTCACTTTGCAATCCTAGGCCTCAAGGATGCCTTCTTTACCATTCCTCTACACCCTGACTCTTACTTTCTGTTTGCCTTTACTTGGACTGATCCAGACACTAGTGCAGCCCAACAGGTTACATGGATTGTTCTATCCCAGGGGTTCAGGGACAGCCCACATCTGTTTGGGCAGGTGCTAGCTCGGGATCTAGCTGCATGCGATCTCGAGACAAGTACCCTCTTACAATATGTAGATGACCTACTCCTCTGCAGCTTCTCCCTGTCCTGTCTGCTTGAAGGAAACACACCGCCACCCTTCTTAACTTCCTCGCCATGAAGGGGTATCGTGTCTCCTCTACTAAGGCTCAACTTCACTCTCAGTCCATAGTCTCTCTGGGTATCGCCTTAACCCCCACCACCCGAGGTTTCACTCTAGATCAAACTCAGACCCTCCACAGTCTCCAGCCACCTACCACCGCTGATCAGATTCTTTCATCGGTTTAATAGGCAGGCTTCTTTAGACCCTGGACTCCCAATTTTGCTCTCTTAGCCAAATCCCTCTATAAGGCTGCAAAAGATACTCCCACAGGACCTCTCACATCCCCCAACGCTGTAAAAGGGTTTTCTCTACCCTTCGAGATGCCCTCATCTCCCCCCCCCTCACTTTACCTGACCCCAAATGCCCCTTTTACCTTTTCACTGATGAAAAGCACAGTAATGCAATGGGAGTACTGACTCAACTTGTGGGGCCTACATACCGCTCCGTGGCATACCTCTCTAAACAATTAGACACCACCATCAAAGGCTGGCAGCCCTGCTTCCGGGCACTGGTGCAGCAGCCATACTCACCAAAGAGGCTATTAAACTCACCCTTTCCCAACCCATCTCTGTCTTCTCCTCCCACAGGGTCACCAACCTCCTTTCACACAAATCTCTTTCTCTATTGGGTCCTTCCCACCTAAAAGAATTTCACCTTCTGTTCATCAAAAACCCTTCAGTCACTCTTTTGCCCTCTCCCCGATTCAACCCAGCCACTCTACTGGAACCCACCCACTCTTGTATGGAACTAATAGATTTCCTCAACAGACTCTGAGAGGGATTATTACATTTTCCTTTAAAAGATTCAGATCTAATACTCTTTGTAGATGGGAGCTCTGTACAGGGACCTGACAGATGACTACAGGCAGCCTACGTGATGGTAACCACCTTCTTCACCTTAGAAGGAGCTGCCAGAGGGACCATCTCCCTGAAAGCAGAGCTAATTGCCCTCATGTGGGTACTCACTCTGGTCCAGGAAAAACACGTAACCATATATACTGACTCTAAATATGCTTTTCTTATCACCCACAGCCACTCTGCCCTCTGGAAGAAAAGAGGCTTCCTCACTACCAAGGGCTTCCCCATAATCAAACTACTCTCATTTCTAAACTTTTGCAGTCATTACAGCTTCCCACTGAGGTGGCTGCGGTACATTGTAGGGGCCATCAAACCTCTCAGGACCTGGTGGCCTTGGGAAATGCTCGGATCGACACAGCGGCTCGAAACCTCACCCTGGAATCCTCCTCACTCCTCTCATATTTCTCTCCACCTCCTTGAAACCTTCCCACACTCCTGAGGAAGAACAGGCCCTCCTCAGAAAAGGTGGAGACGTTAGAATTGCCTTACCAAAAGGACAGGTTGAAACTCTCCTTTCTGATATCCACTGTTCCTTACATATAGGGCCAAAGCTCTCTATCAGTTCTTGCACCCATTCTTTTTTTTTTTTCCAGGCCTCCAGCAGATTATCTAAAAGGTATACCCAATATGCACTATCTGTTCCAAAGCCTCTACACAAGGGGGACTCTGCCCCCACTTTCCTACTCACCAACTAAGGGGGCACGTGCCAGGGCAGGATTGGCAAATTGACTTCACTCATATGCCCCCTCGCAAAAAACTCTGTTATCTCTTAACTTTTGTTGATACCTCTCCAGGGTGGATAGAAGACGTTCCCACCTCTCGAGAGTTGGCAGACACTGTTGCCTCCATTATCATTGAAAACATCATTCTGCGGTTTGGACTGCCGACTACCATCCAGTCAGACAACGGCCTGGCCTTCATTGCCCAAATAGTCCACCAGGTTGCCACCTCTCTCAATATTACCTGGAGACTCCATATACCCTATCACCCTCAATCGTTGGGTAAGGTGGAAAGGGTCCATGGCATCTTGAAGGGTCAACTAACCAAACTTTCCATCGAGACCAGACTCTCCTGGCCAAACTTCCTCCCCCTGGCACTCACCAGAATCAGAGCAACCCCATGAAACCTCACTGGATTCAACCCCTTTAAGCTGGTTTACAGTAGCCCATTTCTAATCAATCACAACTTATCTGTCAACTCCCCTCCTCTTGCCACATACCTCCCCTTTCTATTCTTATTCCACCATCTTCTCAGGGAACATGCAGACCAGACCCTTCCTCCCATACGGGGTCCAGATGAAGACACCCAGCGGGCCCCCTCCAGCCAGGAGACAGGGTTTTTCTGAGGGAGCTCCAGACCCGCTCCCTACAGCCCAGGTGGATGGGACTCCATACAGTAATACTGACTACTCCTACCGCAGCCACACTCCTAGAGAAAACACCTTGGTACCATATCTCTTGCCTCAAGCTTGCCCCCATGCAGGACCACTGGCAGTTGGAACAACTGGGCCCCACCCATCTTCGGCTCACCAAAAGGTCGGGCCCTGCAGATACTTCTATTGAATATTATTACTGTCCCTCCCACCGGAAACCTGCCGCCAGAGTGAATTAAAGCAGGGAGCAATGCTGTTACTATATCAATGAGACTGGCCTGATAGAAGAAAATATCAATGTCCTCAACCATCTGCTAAGAAACTGCACAAGGATCTCTCTTCTTACAACTCGCTTAACTCCTGATGGCAGTCACCCATCTTCACCTGGGTTGCCCCTATCCTAAGTCCTCTCTCTTCTAATTATCAGCATATTACTCTTGTTTGCCCTTTTTCTTAAATTCTTACAGGGCTGCATCCACAAGGTTTCTCGAGTCACGGTTAACCAGATGCTCCTACACCCATATACACGACTCCCCTCAGAGCCACCTTTGGACCTCTCTTCCCCACGAGGCCCCTAACCAGCAGGAAGTAGCTAGATGAATAGCGGCGCCCCTTTCTAACATAAAAGGTTGGAATGTGAGGTTGGCTGGCAATGGAGGAAGGTCATATGAGAAACCAGATCCAGGGACTTTTGGCTGGAACCACCCACATCCATGCCCGCCAAAAGAAATGGCCTAGAAGCACATTGAAAAAGAACGACTGTCTGTCAGCCAATGAAATTTTGCCACGTCATATCAACCCGCCACTACCATACCGATGCTATAAATTACCCCCCCCGCCACGCCCAGTAGGTGAGGCTGCGCAACTTCTCTGGCCTGTCTTGTGGACCAGAGAACTTCGCCCAGTATGCACTCTGAATAAAGCTTTTGCTAGTCGACACTTGGTGGCTATCCCTTCTTTCTTCCTCAGCGGAGAATACCTTACATGGTGACCATCTGCTTCACTCCCCCTCCCTCTTTCTCTTCTTTCCCTCTTCCCCTTTCACAGCCAGTGGCCCAGCTAGTATGAGCATCAGCCCCAGACAGGTGTTGCCAGATAGATCCCAGTCTGGGTGCATGCAGGAGTCTATCTCTTTTCTTCTCACTTAAAAAAAGAGAGAAAGAGAGAGAGAGAGAGAGAGATGCCTGACCAGGTGGTGGTGCAGTGGATATAGCATCAGCCTGGGAGGCAGAGGAACCAGGTTTGAAACCCTGAGGTCGCTGGCTAAAGTGAGGGCTCACCAGCTTGAGCACGGGGTCACTGACTTGAGCATGGGATCATAGACATGACCCCATGATCACTGGCTTGAGCCCAAAAGTCATTGGCTTGAGCAAGGGTCACTGGCTTGGCTCAAGCACGCTGATCAAAGCACATATGAGAAAGCAATCAATGAACAACTAAGGTGCCACAATGAAGAATTGATGCTTCTCTTCTCTATTCCTCCCTGTCTGTCCTTATCTGTCCCTCTCTCAGTCTCTGTCTCTCTCTTTCCCTTTCTCTCTTGCACTTTAAGAAGAAGGAAGGAAGGAAAGAAGGAAGGAAGGAAGGAAGGAAGGAAGGAAGGAAGGAAGGAAGGAAGGAAGGAAGGAAGGAAGGAAGGAAAGAAGGAAGGAAGGGGGAGAGAGAGAGAAAGAAGAAAGAAAGAAATAAAAAAAGAAAGAAAGAAAGAAGAAAGAAAGAAAGAAAGAAAGAAAGAAAGAAAGAAAGAAAGAAAGAAAGAAAGAAAGAAAGAAAGAAAGAAAGATTGACTTCTGGATTTATTATAGTTTTATCAAATGTATAGAGGTTGGTAAATTTATTTTATTAAAATAATGAATTTCATTTTGAACACATTGAGTTTGATAGTTCTATATTATGTATCTGCATGACCAAAAGAAAGTTTAATATGAAAACTACTAAGAGAATGAATATATGAATAGACAATATATTGTAACAGAACTTTGACCCATAACTTTGCAGCAACCAGTCCAGGAAACCAAACCACAACCTATACAAGTCAGAGTCCAGAACAGTCAGAGCTTGGGCAACAAGGAAAAGCTTCTCTGTTTATTGACCCCACTTCCAACTCAGGATGAACTGGAGAAAGTTAAATAAGCTCCCCAAAGCAATCACATATAATGCCCAATTCTTTCCTGTGCCAATAACCTCCAATCAGAATATGGCTAAAGCTTTGTCTTTTTTTTTCTATTTATAAAGTTTTCCCTCTCTGCTTGTTATTTATTGTCTGTCAAGTGCAAATAATGAGTGGCTGACTCCCTTGCTATGGCAATTTTTTTGAGTAAATAGCCTCTGTTTATTTTTACTGTAGTGATTTTTCACAGTGAAAAGTATTTCTAGTTTTATTAGACGTTCCATGGATATTCAGTATGTATTGCCTGTTGTTACAGACCCAGGCACTTGACTACAGGCAGGACCTGTTGAGGTTCCTTATGCCTCCCTGCTGACAGTTTGATGAGTTCATGCTGATAGGGTTAGTCAGGACTAGATCTGAAGTTTGCCCTCTTTGTACAGAGCAGGGGTAGTCAATCTTTTTATACCTACTGCCCACTTTTGTATCTCTGTTAGTAGTAAAATTTTCTAACTGCCCACTGGTTCCACAGCAATGGTGATTTATAAAGTAGGGAAGTAACTTTACTTTATAAAATTTATAAAGCAGAGTTACAGCATGTTAAAGCATATAATAATAATTATTTACCAAGTAATTTATGTTGGATTTTTGCTAAGTTTGGCAGAATAAAGCTTTATAAAACAACTTACTATAGTTAAATCTATCTTTTTATTTATACTTTGGTTGCTCTGCTACCGCCCACCATGAAAGCTGGAACGCCCACTAGTGGGCATTAGAGACCAGATTGACTACCACTGGTATAGAGTTTCCTTCTAGTTATTCTCAGTTTTGTACCTAGGTTTTGTGATTGGTTTCAATTTGTTTGGCATCCTTGGTGGAATCAAAACATTCCTTTATGCTCTCTTCTGTGCTTCCATTTGTGTTGTCTTACTTTACAGTGTCATTTATCATAAGAAAAAACTCATAAGTAGAAGACAGTCAGAAGACAAGAAGATGGTCGCTATAAGCATTTAATTCAGCCCCACAGAGTAGTGAGTTTAGGTGATTTTCACTGGACCAGCATCCATGTGAACAAATTTTGCTATCAGTCACCAATAAGACTGATCAGTTCTTTTAAAGTTCTTTCTTTTTTCTCTCTCTCTTTTGAGAGTGGGGTTTTATTTGGTTTGTTTGTTTGTTTATCCAGAGAGCATGTTTACTTTCCCCAGTAAAGATTTTGGGGTTTATGTGCAGAAGCAGCCAACCCTCAGGTTGGGGAAGCAACACCCAATGTGTACACATCCCTTTCACCTGACTCTTGCCATCTATCATAAGGTCATCTAGATCCACATTTTTCTCTTTGTAGTGTATCTTCTCATTACATTTCTAATGCTCATGCCTCTCTTAGTAAATGGCATAACTTTAGCAAGGATGATTGAAACTTTTATGGACACTGTGAGCAATATTTGGTTTAAACAAATTGGTTCATTCAAGAAGCACCTTAAGAAAAAGAAATAATCCCATTTGTGATAACATGGATGGGTCTTCAGGTCACTATACTAAGTGAAATAAGTCAGAGAAAGACAATTACTGCATGATATCACTTATAGGTGAAATCTCAAAAATAAACAAACAAAAATATTGGGGGGCTTATAGATACAGAGAACAGATAGTTGTTGCCAGAGGAGGGCAAGTCAAAAGGTACAAACTTACAATTATAATATAAATAAGACATGGGGATATAATGTACAGCATGGTGACAGTTAATAATACCATATTGTATATTTGGAAATTACTTAGAGATCTTACAAGGTCTCATCACAAGAACAAACTTTTGTAACCATGTGCTATAATGGAAGTTAACTAGACTTACAATAGTAAACATGTCACATTATGTAATATCAAATCATGTTGTACACCTCAAACTAATATGATGTTATATGTCAATTATATCACAATTTTAAAAAAAGAAATAAGATATCTCAGGCTCAGTTGTAATATTTTTTTGAAATGTATACAAAAGCTTCCAAACAAAATTCTGACTCAAAAAATTGCTTTACTAAGAGATTCTCTGATGAAAACTAATGAGAAATTTGACTAACTTCAAGAACAAACTAGATTTATTTCCTCAGGAAATACTTATTTTTGTCCTCCTGTTGGCTACCTTTATCTATTTCTCCCTTTCCACCTTATTTCATCTCTCTCTTTACCTTGTGCAGATCTCCCATGTTTCCCAAACATTCTCTTAAAGATTCCTAAATGTCATCTGCTTTCAAAGATCCCTCTCTTTTATGAGCATAATATTCAGGCAACTGCAGAATTTAAACCTTAAGCCTTTGTAAAATTAAGATCTGTAATTAAGGATTTACCTAAACCAAGGTAAAACTGGTAATAATGCATAGAATAATTAAATTTTTGAGTGGTGCACACTATCCAAGGTTACCTGACTACATCAATTTGTGCACATATTGGTTGGAACCACAGATACTACTCAAGGAAGATTACCTAGCAGCGGAGAGCAGGGAAGAGCAATTCAATGCCCAATGCCCAGGGTAGGGTGGGGTGAGGAGGTGCAGTCAGTCCTTTAGTGTTTTGAGCTCAGTTTAAGGACATGCTTGGTTGAAATCCCTGTGTAGGAAGTGGGATTACACTTCCTCAAAAGATTCAACCAATCTAGCAAGGCTCTTGATGGCACCTCCTGCAGGGCTGATTGTGGCATGAGAAGCAGCCGCTACAGCAGAGTTCTCCATTCCTTCATTGTCCACTTTAGAATTTTGAACTTCCCTAGGTCACTTGAGGGAGGACAGGTAGCCCCTTTACTTATCTGGTTGTTTGTTTGTTTGTTTGTTTCTTTGTTTAACAAACACAAATAGAATTTCTAGATGTAGACACTTGCAAGTTCTTTATAGGTATTAACTTATTTAATGCTGACAATAATCATATGAGGTAATGCTATTATTATACACATTTTAAGCTGTGTAGAGTGTGACACAGAGAGGGAAATGCCTTAACAGAAAGTCAGACTGCTAGTAATTAAGAATCAATCTTCAAATCCAGGCAGTATTTTCAGATTCTGTGCTGTTAACCACAAGTAATTGACTTTTTATTATTACTTGTTGGAAAAATAAAAACATTGTCAGGAACCATACCCCAATTTTATGGAGCATTTCATAACAGCTACAATTCACCTAATCCTTACAACAACTCTATGACAAGGATATTTTTATGTCCAATATGTAGATCAGGAAACAGGGTCAATGGCTTATCCAAAGTCAAATAGTTAGAAGGGCACAGCCAGGGTTGAAATTCAGGTAGTCTGAGGTCAGTCATGGGTTCTTTTCCCTACAGCACATTATCAGTTTCTTGAAAGATCTAAGAAAAGTAAGGGATAAGATTGCCAAGGAGACAAATAATCTCTAAAAGAAAGAGAGAGAAAGAAAGAAAGAAAGAGAGAGAGAGAGAGAAAGAAAGAAAGAAAGAAAGAAAGAAAGAAAGAAAGAAAGAAAGAAAGAAAGAAAAAAAGAAAGAAAGAAAGAGAAGAGAAGAGAGGGCCTGACCTGTGGTGGCGCAGTGGATAAAGCGTCAACCTGGAAATGCTGAGGTCGCCGGTTCGAAACCCTGGGCTTGCCTGGTCAAGGCACATATGGGAGTTGATGCTTCCAGCTCCTCCCCCCTTCTCTCTCTCTCTCTCTCTCTCTCTCTCTCTCCCTCTCCTCTCTAAAATGAATAAATAAAAATAATAATAATAAAAAAGTGGCTAGTGCCACTCAAAAAAAAAAAGAAAGAGAAGAGAGAATTAGAATAAAAATTATGATCTAGACCTGCCTGACTACTGCTGACTGCACATCCACTTGCATAACATATCATCACAGTGGAAAATGAGTCAATTTCTACATTACTGTGGCTTTGTCAAAAGCCTCTCTAGGTAACGAGAGGAATTTGCTGGATTCTTGTTTCCACCTAGCCCACTATAAGAACTCTACAGTAATTAGACTCAGCACCAGAAATTGCACACAGCCTATCAGCTTAGCAAACAGAGACTGCATTTTCTGGTTAAGCACGCCTACTTACTCCTCCCTGTATTTCTGTAACTTCAGAATGTCAATAAAACAAGAAACACACAACTCCATGGTTTTCCAATAAATATAGAAATATGTAGGCTGTTGATAAAGGACAATTCTGATGAGAACACACAAAAATTAGTTTAAATACTTGAAATGTTTGACTAAATTCAAAACAATTCCATACATTAATGATAGTCTTATAAAACAGTATCATCTTGATGGTATTGAAAAATAAATTTATTGTCTTAAAAAGTAAGCACCTCCACATTCTTTTTCTTTGTTCAACATTGGTAACTCAACAGTTTTACTATCAGAATATACTGATGCTTGTTTTAAACTGGGTTTTTCATGTTGTAATGCTTTGTTTCTATTCCCTTTGACACTTCCTAATTTATTTTCAGTGCCTAAAAAGTTACTTGGTGGAATAGATGAATGTGGCCAAAGTTTGAATTAGCCAAATAAATAAGAAATTTTAAATTATTATATTGTATATATAAACTTTGTACAAAATAAATTTCTTTCATTTTAGGACTGGATTAAAAATATAATAAACAACACACCATTACAAATGTTTTGTTTTGTTTTGAGAAAGAGACAGGAAAGGAGAGAAAGAGGGAAGAGAGAGATGAGAAGCATCAACTCGTAATTGCTTCACTTTAGTTGTTCATTGATGGCTTCTCATATGTGCCATGACCAGGGGGCTCAACCTTGGGATCATGTCAATGATCTTGCACTCAAGCTGGCAATCTCACACTCAAGCATAGAAGCTCACGCTCAAGTGGTGAGCTCACGGATTCGAACTAGGAACCTCAGCATTCAGGGTCCACGCTCTATTCACTGAACCACCATTGGTCAGACACTAAAATGTATTTTAACAGAATAATAAAAAAAAATAGATAACTAGAGGTTTCTCAACCAGAACAAAGGGGAATATGGTATGCTTTGAGTTAAACATATAAAATGGCAGGAATTCTGACTAGCTTAGTTAAGCAATATATACTGCTCACAAAAATTAGGTAATAGTTCAAAATGAATATGAAGTGATAAAATATCCCCTAACTTTTGTGAGCAGAATACTTGATTAAAAGGATAATAATGAGCTCATGAAAACAAGGAAAGGCAGCATGTGTGACTCAGAACAAGCTGAATTTTAAGTCAAGTCCCAATATTCCCCTTTTGCTCTGCCTCTCTCTACACATTTACATCATCACCTGCAGCAGTCTAGATTTGTATGCTCTGCTTTCCAAAGTTCATGACAGAAAAAAGCCCCCGAAAAAATATTTTCTCTGTTCAGAAGTATAGCCATTGTTGGCAGACATTTTTTCCATCTCAGATGTGTAGTTCCCTCTAGGCTGTGTACCAACATGGTGACATCTTTAAATCCATGTAGATAGAGGGAAAAGCTATTCTCAATATGGCAAGACAAATGGTAAGACAGATAAACTAGACATCTACTCTTCAAAGTTTGAAATGAGAAAAGGTTTCAGAGCCAATCTGGTAAGTGTATCACATTAAAACTAGGGGCAAAAATCATTACTGCTCTAAACCAGATACACATATCAGGGAAACTCTTTTCAGAGTCAGTCAAACTCTGAAAGCACAGAATACTGCATATTGAACTATGGTAGACTCAGTAGAAATGGAGAAAAACAACTATTTAGCTTTCTTAAATATGAAATGCCCTATATTCTGTACTCCTTAAAGCCTTTGTTTGTTGTTGTTGTTGTTTTCTTATTCTCTCAACCCACCCAACTCTTCCACCCATCTCTAACAGGTCATTTTCATAAGAAAAGCCAGTGTTTTGAGAGAAATGACAAAAACACAGTGTTTCCTGACTCTTCCTTAAGGTGAAATTGTAATATAATAGAGAATCACTACCTTTAAAGAAATCTTATCCAACAGTTAATATGTAAATGAGCTATCAAAGGTACTTTAATGTATGTAGATGTAATATATACAACATTTTAAGCAAGGTTCAGAATTTCATTTTCCTGGAATAAAAAAGATAATATCAAAATGTATAACCACAGCTATAATCTTTTCATTACAGAGAAAAAGAAACTGAATTTTTTATCCCTGACAACAACAAAAACAGAAACATCATATGCCAGCAACAGTATTTATTATTAGAAAGTTTCAACTCTCATGTCTACAATGTAAAATTTAATAAAGCTGCTATTTGACACTATAATATTCACAAGGACATAGGAGTGGGAGATACAAATAGCGTAAAACCTAATAACATGTGCGAAGTTCTGTAAGAAAAAATAAATATTCTAGTGTCAACATGACAGTTAAATTCAAGGTTGTAGTTACATGCTCGTAATAATATGGTGTTCCTCATCCACAGAACATTTGCTCCAAAACAGCTAGAAATAGTTTTAGTTTTCCAACAAGAAAAATATAAAAAGTATTTTTTAAGTTATAGGAAAAAAAACCTTCAGTGAATTGAGTGATAAATGTGTATCTTGTTACTAACACTAAGGAAATATTCGAACCAAAAATTAGCTGGAGTTAATCATCTTAACCTACAAATGAACATGAACATCAGTCTTGGACGTCAGCGAAGAGAGTGTCAATGATGTTAAGTACTTTCTCAATGTTTCAACAGTCAAGTGAATTTTAGAGTTCAAGAACTTAACCAGGAAATTCACACTTTCCAATCACATTACATTTCCACGTCTAAATACTAAAAATATTTTGGTAGAGCTTAATTTATTTTCTTAAAAATAATGGAAATATAATCATACTATTGACCCAGGTTCAATCTGGGAAATCAAGGTCTATGATGAAATAAACAAATATATATTTGGGCTTTATAAATAAGGAAATTATTTCACGGTTACATTTTCAAATGGAAAAGTTCTATATCATATTAGATTTGAGTATTCCCATTTTTCTCAAGTTTCAGCTTTACTGATTGTCTCCTACAAGAATGGAGCAACATTAAGGCATGCATCTTTGTCTATGTTGTTCATTAATGTAAGACAATTGTAGAGATCCAATAAATAACTATACTTTGATTGATATAGTTTCAGTATGAGTCAAATTCATTCTCATTCAATGAAGTATACATTTATAATATTTGTAATTTTTTGCCATACATCCTTCTGTCTTTTTTTTTTTTTTGTATTTTTCTGAAGTTGGAAACGAGGAGGTAGTCAGACAGACTCCCGCATGCGCCCAACCGGGATCCACCCGGCATGCCCACCAGGGGGCGATGCTCTGCCCATCTGGGGCGTTGCTCTGTTGCAACCAGAGCCATTCTAGTGCCTGAGGCAGAGGCCACAGAGCCATCCTCAGTGCCCGGGCCAACTTTGCCCCAATGGAGCCTTGGCTGCAGGAGGGGAATAGAGAGACAGAGAGGAAGGAGAGGGGGAGGTGTGGAGAAGCAGATGGGCGCTTCTCCTGTGTGCCCTGGCCTGGAGTCAAACCTGAGCCTCCTGCACACCAGGCAAACGCTCTACGACTGAGCCAACCGGCCAGGGCCTACATCCTTCTTTTTTAAAGTTTTCACAGTTTTCTTAATGTACAATTGACAAAATTGTAATATATTTTAAGGGAGCAATGTGATGATTTGATAGTGTTCCCACAATCAAGTTAATCAGCTCATCCATCACCTTTTCCTTTTTCTTTTTTTATGATGAAAATGCTTAAGATTTACTCTCTTAGTAAATTTCAAGCATATACTATAATATTAAAATAGTCACCATGCTGTTTATTAGATTCTCAGAACTTATTTATCTTCTAACTGACACTTTGTGCTATTTTTATAAACTCTGTTTATTTTTGCTAATTTCTCAGCCACTGGCTACCACCATTCTACTATCTATTTCTATGGATCGACTTTTTGGTTTTTTGGTTTTTGATTTTTAGTTGAACAGATAATTGTTATCTTTACTACTTGCTTAATCTTCATTCTTTACTTAGCTCAAGCACTTTTTAAATTTATTTTTTAATTTATTAGGTTGACGTGGTTTGCCAACCTATATGTGTTGGTGGTGTACAACTCAATATAACACCATCTACATACCACATCACATTTCATCCCCATAAGCAAAGTCTCTTTTCACCCACATCCCCTGCCTTTGCTCTTCTTCCATTAACCCCTCTGGCTATTGCCACTCTATTTCCTGTATCTATGTATATATTATATATACATGCTTTTTGGGTATTCCCTTCACCTTCTTTGCTCCAGCCCCCGCTCCCCCCTTTCCTCTGACAGCTGTCCATCTGTTCCCTGTGTCCATGCCTCTGTTTCTATTTTGTTTCTCTTTTTTGTTGCTGTTGTTCACTGGATTCCACACATTCTCCAGGCCCATTCATGCTCTTGCAAAAAGTAAGATCTATTTTTTATTGCTGCATAGTATTCCATTGTGTAAATGTCCGACAGTTTTTTATCCACTCATCAACTGATGGACACTTGGATTTTTTAGATTCCACATATAAGTGATACCATGCAATATCTGTATTTCTCTTTCTGGCTTATTTTACTTAGCATAATACACTCCAGATTCATCCATGTTGTCACAAATGGCAGGATTTTCTTTGTATTTAAGGATAAATAATATTTTGGGGTTTGTGTGTCACATTTTCTTTATCCATTCATCTGTCAATAGACCATTAAGTTATTTCCATATCTTGGCTTTTGTTAATAGTGCACATGGAATATTATTATCTCTTCAAGATAGTTATTTTGTTTCCTTTGGATACATACTAAGAAGTGGGGTGGCCAGATCATAAATAAGTTCCATTTTAAATTTCTTTAAGGAATCTCCATACTGTTTTCCAAAATAGCTATACCAATTACATTCCCACTAACAGTATACACACTCTTTTTAAAATTGTCAGTAGAAAATAAATTTTCTATAATTTTTTAAAAGATTTTATTTATTGATTTTAGAAAGAGGGAGGTGTAGCGAGAAGCATCAACTCGTATGTACCTTCACTGGGCAAACCCAGGGTTTAGAAACAGCAACTTCAGCATTCTAGGTCAACACTTTATTCATTGAACCACCACAGAGCAGCTGGAAATTTATTTTAAATGGAAAAAATATATAAATTTGAAACTCATAAGCACTCCCATGATTTGTTATTGCTAAAAACTCTTAAGGGTCTATCAGTTGTTGGTAACTGAGGTTTATGGCTCAGTGTGTGAAGCCATGTGAGGACACAGCAAGGTGGTGGCCATCTGAAAGCCAATGAGAGGAACCTCCAGGGGACCCAAATTTACCAACACCTTGCTCTTGGACTTCTAGCCTCCAGAACTGCAATGAAATAAATTTCTATGTTTTAAGCCCCCAAGTCTGTGGTATTTTGTTATGGAAACCTTAGCAAACTAATACAGCCACTAAGTTTTGGGGAAGTGATTTCTTATAAAGCATCAGATAGCAAATACAACAGTTTTAAACTAGAGTAGTATATATAAAATTTAAAAGGATATCCTTGACCTTTAGGGACTAACAATAAAAAAAAAGCTTGGCCCTGGCCGGTTGGCTCAGCGGTAGAGCGTCGGCCTGGCGTGCAGGGGACCAGGGTTCGATTCCCAGCCAGGGCACATAGGAGAAGCACCCATTTGCTTCTCCACCCCTCCCCCCTCCTTCCTCTCTGTCTCTCTCTTCCCCTCCTGCAGCCAAGGCTCCATTGGAGCAAAGATGGCTCGGGCGCTGGGGATGGCTCCTTGGCCTCTGCCCCAGGCGCTAGAGTGGCTCTGGTTGCAGCAGAGCTATGCCCCGGAGGGGCAGAGCATCGCCCCCTGGTGGGCAGAGCATCGCCCCTGGTGGGCGTGCCGGTTGGATCCCGGTCGGGTGCATGCGGGAGTCTGGCTGACTGTTTCTCCCCGTTTTCAGCTTCAGAAAAATACAAAAAAAAAAAAAAAAAGCTTAATGGCTATCTTAGAGTTATTTCAGTGTCATCAAGGCAAAACAAATATACAAACATATAATATGATTACTTACATGCATGCTTTACAGCAAAAAGATTGAGAATTTGGGCTCTTTACAGATAAGCACCTAAGAGCATGCTATAAAAATGTCTTCAGTAATAAAAATACCAATCATCATCTTTACTTAATGAATTTTATAGAGTTTAGGTCTTATTATAATGTCAAAATATAATTTTGAAACTACTTTCACTTTAAATGCATGTGTAGTAATTATCCAAAAAATGATTCAAAATATGCATAAATAATGAAGTACCTTCTCTAATATCACTTAAAAATATATACTTTTTAAATTTTATTGATTTTGAGAGAGAGAAAGAGGGGGGAGAAGTAGGAAGCATAAACTTACAGTAGTTGCCTCCTGTATATGCCTTGACCAAGCAAGCCCAGGGTTTTGAACCGGCGATCTCAGCATTCCAGGTCAATATTTTATCCACTGAACCACCACAGGCCAGATATATCATCTTCTTATGAGAAATAAAATTGAAGACAATAAATTTTGATATGCATCAACAGTAGCTTAAAAAATGGTGTCCAACCAAAAAGAATCTGTTGAGAAACCCATAAGTCCAAGAAAACAAAATAAAGGGAATAACAGTGACCCATAATTGAGCACCACTTCAGAAACAGAATTTATAGATTTTATTCTAATAAATACAATAGTATCTCTACTTTACAAACAAAGAAAACTAGCTCAGAAAGATTAAGTAATTTGCAAAACACCACACAATTAGAAACTGCTCAAACTATTACCATTATATCATCATCATCACTGCTAACATTATTATTATCATCTAGGATGAGACTAAAATCATGTATTTTATATTTTTATATGATTCAGTTACTATATATATTTTTAAGAACAGATGATATACATGTCCCCATTCATTTACCTCATATATTTATGTGTATACTCTATTAAGGAACGGGCCCACAAAGTTTTATGGTCCAGAAATATTAATTGGAAAAATAATTTTAAGTACTTTTTCATAGTACTGTAGATTACAAGAATCATCTTCAGAAGTGCAAGGGAGTACAGTAACTTGGAGTGGCTACTCATTTTTGCGTAAAACTCTTACATTTCTCTTCCAGCCTTCTGGTACTAGACTCAGCCTTAAAGCTTTAAAGGTAGACAGGGTGACCCAAGTTAGGCTAATCAAGTTTCTTTCTACCAGGATCCTTCATTTTAGTTTATCATTTGATGACCTCTGACAGCAGATCTTGGAAAAAGAAAAGGTTATAAATTCTTGTGCTGAGATCCACAGAACCACATGGTCTTGTGTATTCTGAAACTTAATGGTTCAGATCTTTGCACAGTTTTGCCAAGTATCAGCCACTTTTACGAGAGTCTTTGAATCACTTTCTAGTGCTTCATCCAAAGAATATTAAATGGAAACTAGTACCAGGGAGTAGGTTCTAGACAATAAATTCACAGAGAAATATGCATAATTTAGATCTGGTCATTAAGCCCAAAAGTTGTGGGAGTCCTATGACCAGTGGTTTTCAACCTCCTAACACTTGGGGACCAGTGAAAATAGAAATACTTCAGGGGCCACTAAGGCAGAAATCTCCCTGAGCATAAGCAGATTTGACTAAAACCATTGGGTCTACACTCTTCACACACTATCAGGGTGGTTAACTCATTCATGTCTTGGCATGAAATTTCTGGTGGTCAGTCCATGGACTGGCAATTGAAAAATACCGCCATGGACATTTCAAGATGGGAAAGGAGCAGTTTGTGGTTTTCAGTGGTGGACCATCTCCTCATGTTATTTTCTGTGGACTGTGAAGGTTGGGCATAAATCTTGGAGGAACATGTAACTTCTGTCACAAACTTAAAGGAGATAAAGGACACCACACTGTAAGTATGATGGTTGGTTCTAATAGAACATCATTATAAGATATCAAGCTATGTCAAAATTCTTACCTACAGATATAAAGGTAAAAACTCAGGGTTGCTTTGTTGTGACATGAAACTGTAGCAATTAGTACCTAGAAACAAAACCTGAAGACTAGTTCTGCTGCACTACAACACTTCTGTTAACAAAACTTCATCTTCTCTGAGTAAAATAAATAGACTCACAGTTGGAGCAATCCTTAGCACTCCCCAGCTTCCATGACATGACATGGAAGCACAACTCTGAAAAATGTAGTCCATGATCAGCACATTCAGTTCTGGTCATTTCTCTTTTCCATTACAGGAGGGATAATAAATAGCCTTAGATATATTCCAAGCCCCTAACCCTATGCCTCAGCCTGTTTCCTAGGTGCCTTGTCTGAGCTTGCAGAAACAAGTTTTTTCACATCCAATTTTTTCCCCATTCCCTGATGCTCTATGCTATTCCTCTTAGGAAAAAGGCGTGTTGTTTTGGAAATTTGATGTCTGAAATAGGATATTTAAAATAATCTTTAATATTGCTCTGATCTCAGTATCCTCCTGGATATTCCAGAGGAATTTAGCACTTTAGAAAATAAGGCTGTATTGAACCTCTCCTCAATCCTGATTCAACTATATCACAGTCATTCTGATAATCTCCAAACAAGGAGAAATGTTTGAGATGCTACTCTTACCTCTGCACACCAATTCCTTAACAGGTTTACGATCATAATGGCAGTCCGTGAAAATACGTGCTGGACAAGGGTTCTTGATTTTCTGTTAATTTTGGATAGGGATTCAAAATATGTCAAAGTATACTTCTTAATCACATAAAATATGCCTCTGATTAGCTACATTTCTGGCTGGGAGGTTATCCAATATCTCTCACACACACACACACACACTTTGTTAGATCAAATGAAAATCCTGAATTCTTAGATGATATCCATAATCACTGAGGATCATTTTCATTGCTTCTTAAGCTACACAAAATCTGTAATCATAAACATAATAGTTGACTACTATGATGACTATTTTTGCTGCACTAAGTTCTCAGGAAGCCTTGGTGGTCCCTCACTATTGTCTAATACTGCAGTTGGCAGCTTACAAAGATGTTTCACACAGTTCTTATTCCTACCAAATACAGGTCCAACTACAGGTGTATTCTAACTCTTACTAGGGAACCATGTGGATACAGGTTCCCAACACTTACATAAACTCATATATATAGATTAAATATATATAAACTTATTTATTTATATACCTATACACATACACATATGTACACACATACATATTAATTCTGCTTCTGTGGTTTAAACCTGACTGCTAAAACTGTACTTTTTCTCTCTGGAAAGAGAAACATCATGCATTATTGGCTAACCTTCTAAATAAGGACCTACATAGAGTATTTTCCACAGGACAGTCCCTGAAATATTATTAATTAAATTCAGGAAGGGCTAGATTCTCAGACTACGGGTATCTATAATTGTGTTTTGTAGCATAAAAATGGGTTTTTGTCATAACCTTCTCATCCAGAGGAGGTCTTATGCAAGCACGCCAAAGATACCAACCTTGGTATTTAAAATTATTCCCAAATCAGAAATTACTACAATTGTTGAGTCCTTAGAAGGAAATAATTCTACATCTTACCTGGGGGCTGTTCTGGTCATACCGTTTGCAAATAAAAAAAGGAACAAGTTTTATGAAAGATGAGTTTCATGAGGCAGCCTTCACTTCAACTATCCACTGACTAACTTATTTAGGGATAGGAGAATATTGAAGGTAAGGTTCTCAGAGAGATATAAGGTGTTAAAGAGTGTGTGGGGGTGTATGCACACACTGTGGAGGATCTTATAAGTCATCTTCAAGATGTTGGGTTTTATTCTAAAAAATAATAATAATAAATAGAGAAATAGTTTAAAATAGAAAGATGATAATCTATAACATTTTATGTAAAGATTACTTTGGCTACATTAAGGAGAAAGGATTTGATGGTGAACAAGTATTACTTTAGAGCAAGGGTCTCAAACTCAACTCAGCATGTGGGTCGCAGAGCAAGATCACAGCCCTTAGGCGGGCCGCACTAGATCTACAAAAGGCAACTGTTACGCAACACTTTTCTCACTGCAGTTGAAAACAAAAAAAAATCAGTACAACAAGCACAATCGTACATGCAGTTTACTCAGTGTCACAAAACGACCAGAAACTGTAGTTCGCATCACAACTGCTGTTAACTAAGCTAATATCTAGCTAGGATGCGAGAGAAATGAAAAATACAAGTAGGCCCCTAGGCTTACTTAATTTTATCCAAAATATTTTGAACTTTGTGGATTAGTCTGCAGGCCGCACAAAATTGTTATGCAGGCCACGAGTTTGAGACCCCTGCTTTAGAGAGACGGATATTATGGCCAACATCTTACTCCAAGTAAACATGATTGTAACTTAAAGGATCATGGAGATATGCAGAAATGGTCTGAAAATACTTTATCAACAGGGCTTGGTGAATCCATTTGACTTTTACATTCCTATTAGTCTTTGCCCAGCACATAATTCCATCCATAGATATTCTATGTGTCTGTATAATCTTGCACATATTCTGCTCACATATTCTTTTACTTTTTTTTTTTTAATCAAACATTCTTTGGCAAGTCCTCTCCCAAAAGTTAGTTGTTCTGCCTCTGCACATTTCACAGTGACTAAGGGGACTTTGATATCATGTGCATTTTTGCCTTCAGGCCTTTTCCCTGAAGGAACTACTGGACTCACCCTTTCCCTAAGGTCTGATAGGCCTTGTTACACAGGGTCCTCAGGTTACAACAATCTCGACTTATGGTGTTTCAAGTTTACGACACTTACTTCCATAAAAACCTTAAAAAACTGAGGTGTGAGTGTTTTGGCTTACGGTGTTAGCGTCATACTTACAGACTACATGAGCAAACTAGTTTGGTTGCGTGTGGCAGAAGAATACACAGTAACACGGCATATGAGTGAGGGAGTTGGTGTCCCCCAGTACACTTACCTACGCCATTTTGGACTGTTAAAAGCGCAAGTGTTCTGTTTGTGTTGCTTTGTTTGGTAACTTTTTGATCCTTATCATTGCTCCTAAATGAAAGTCAGAGTCTTCAGATGGCAGTGCTTTGAAGAAGAAAAAGCCATCACAATGGAAGTGAAATTAGACATTGTAAAGAGATCAAAAAAGGAGAATCAGCAATGAACAACAGCTATGTGCTGGCCATAGCCACTCCACTGCAGCAACAATTATCAAGAGTAAAGACCATATCCTAGAGCATGTAAAGGGATCAGCTCCTTTGAAATCAACTGTGATTACTAAACAGCAAAGTGACATAATTATTGAGATGGGAAGATTGCTAGTTTTTTGGCGTCGGTAGCATGTAACAGTATTTATGTCATTTCTCTTTTCTGTGGCTTAGTCGTATTTTTATGTTCTAGATTATGATTTTACAACTGTGTTAGGACAGGTAAGTCACTTAGGCTAGGGTGTGTTTCAATTTACAACAAAATTCATGTTACATCATTGTCATAGGAATGGAACTATGTTGTAACCCCAAGGACCCCTGGTAAATACTAAATAAAAGTTTCTTTTCTTTTTTGTTCCTTTTTTGTTTGTTTGTTTTGTTTTGTTTTGTTTAATTTAGTGAGAAGAAGGGAGGCAGAGAAAGACTCCTGCATGAGCCCTAACTGGGATCCACCCAGCAAGCCCACTAGGGGGTGGTGCTCTGCCCATCTGTGGCACTTGCTTTAATGCAACCGGAGCCATTTTTTAGCACCTAAAGAGGAGGCCATGGAGCCGCGATGGTGAACCTTTTTATAAAAACCGCCCACTTTTGCAGTACTGGTCAACCTGGTCCCTTCCGCCCACTAGTGGGCATTCCAGCTTTCATGGTGGGCAGTAGTGAGCAACCAAACAGGTGCCGCTACTGGCCCACCATGAAAGCTGGATTGCCCACTAGTGGGCGGGAGGATCAGGTTGACCAGTACTGCAAAAGAGGGCGGGGTTTTTTGGGTTTTGGTGGGGTTTTTTTTCTGAAGCTGGAAAAGGGGAGGCAGTCAGACAGACTCCCGCATGCGCCCGACTGGGATCCACCCGGCACACCCACCAGGGGGCGATGCTCTGCCCCTCCTGGGCATCACTCTGTTGCGACCAGAGCTACTCTAGCACCTGGGGCAGAGGCCATGGAGCCATCCCCAGCGCCTGGGCCATCTTTTGCTCCAATGGAGCCTCAGCTGCGGGAGGGGAAGAGAGAGACAGAGAGGAAGGAGAGGGGGAGGGGTGGAGAAGCAGATGGGCGCCTCTCCTGTGTGCCCTGGCTGGGAATCAAACCCGGGACTTCCACACGCCAGGCCAACGCTTAACCACTGAGCCAACCGGCCAGGGCCAAGTGGGCAGTTTTTATAAAAAGGTTTGCCATCACAGCCATGGAGCCATCTTCAGTGCCTGGGGCCAACTCACTCTAATTGAGCCATGGCTGCAGGAGGGGAGAAGAAGAGAGAGAGAAACGAGAGGGAGAGAGGAGGAGAAGCACATAGACACTTCTCCTGTGTGCCCTGACCAAGAATAAAACCCAAGATGTCCATATGCTGGGCCAACATTCTACCACTGAGCTAACCAGCCAGGGCCAAAGTTTATTTTCAAATAAATTAATTAATACATATTGTAGTCATTTCACTCAAAGTTTGAGCAGAAATTTTACTCTGATTAATCTCTAAAACTGACAAAAAGAACTGTTCTCTGTTTTTCTGCAAATAAAACGTATATTTCGCTTTTCCCATCATAAAAGGAGACAGGAAAACACAGATCAGAAAAAGAAAGTCAGCATCAAACACTAAAATTCTAACAAGGGAGAAATGATCTCCCTTCTGTAGGTTGTGAATGTATTGAACAGAAAAATGAATCAGCAATCAGAACCAAAATTCTTTTCCTAATATTGTAACAATATCAGACTTGATACTTTCTACTTTTTTCTCCAGAAAGAGGGCATAAAATTTGTTCTTCTGCCTTTACATTGTGAGGGCCTTTCAGTAAAAAAAATTTTTTAAATCTATGTGAAGAAAATATTAGTTTTTAAGACTTTTTATTTTTAAATAATTTTGAATTTACTTAATTACAATTAAAAGAAAATTTTGAAACATTGGTTAAAGCTCATTGAATAATTCCAATGAGGAGCAATAGTACTAGTAAAGTCAAGTTAAAAGTTAATTCTCTTGAGAAAATGTTCATATTTGTCTATAATATGTCATTTACATGCTCTAATTTGCTGTCCTTGTAGTCTTAGGTATAACTGAGAGTAATTTTCTTATTTGAACTTTAATTTGCAAATGATTGTGTCTTTTTACATATTTGGATACAGGTTGCATCAACAGTATAATTACAATTATCTGCTTTCCCCAAAAGATTAAAAAGGAAAAACTACTAATGAATCTCATTTACATGTGGATAAGGTTAATTGCTAAGACCAATTTTTGTTTTCCCTTGTCAAGCTATAATAAATACTGTCATGCCTATTAAGGTACAACATATATATTATACTACATCTCAAATTGAATAATTATATTTATGCAGTATCTTTTATTCCCTGCTTTTTAAAATTAATTTCTCTTTATTGAAGAACACATTATCTAATAAAACGGATGCTTTCTTCTTTGTGGAAAGATTACAATCCAGTCTTTCTAAAACTGTGTTCACTTATCCTTCCTTCCCTACTGTCATTATTATATTTTTCCTTCCTTCTCACTTAAATGGACATATAAATATTAATGGCCTTCCATACTGCAATGACATGTTTTTATTTATTGTCAGTTATCACATTGTTGCCACTTTAAGTTCCTGTTCATTCTAATTTGTGATTATTTCTTTAATCCATCTCCTCTCCCAATGGTCAGTAATCTTGTTATTTTTAGGCTATTTTAATAGTATTAAAGTCACACCTCTGGACTTCTACATAGCCTCTAAGTGTTTGAGAGACATCTTTCTAAAAGTAAATTTAGGCCATGGCCAGTTGGCTTAGCAGTAGAGCATCGGTCCAGAGTGTAGAAGTCCTGGGTTTGATTCCCAGAAAAGGCACACAGGAGAAGCAACCATCTGCTTCTCCACTCCTCCCCCTCTCCCTCTTTATCTCTTTCTTCTCCTCCCTCAGCCATAGCTCAATTAGAGCAGGTTGGTCCCAGGCACTGAGGATTGCTCACTGGTCTCCACCTCGGGCACTAAAAATAGCTGGGTTGTCAAGCAACAGAGCAACAGCCCCAGATGAGCAGAGCAACACCCAGTAGGGGGCTTGCCAGGTGGATTCTGGTCAGAGCACATGCAGGAGTCTGACACTCTGCTTACGCACTTCTTATGTAAGAAAACATTAAAAAATAAATACCCACATAAATAAAGGTAAATTTAATCATGTAACTTTCTCATAAAATACTTCAAAGCCTCCATATCCTATAAAGTAATCAGAGCTCCATTGTCTGGTATATTAAAGCCTTCATCACTGACTTTTGCCTACCTGTTTCTATAACAGCACCTGCTCTAACACAGAACAGCCTGAGTTCCAGGGAAGTGAAACTACTTGAAGCTTTTAAAACCCATGATATCACTTCACATCCCAATGCTGATTGTGCTTAAAGTTAGTGAAACTTAAGCGTCCAGCTCCTCCTTGTGCTTGCTGTGAGTGGTTGATTATTTTAGAATGTTCTAGGAAGAAACAGAAAGTCAAGTTGCAACCAGAAAATATTTCTATGTAAATATTTCTGTTAAATTGCCTAACAGAATCTCAGAGGAAAAGAACATGATATTTCTAAGACTCCGTTTATTTGTAGTGATATGTTGTTTTAATTTTAAAAACACATTCACTCCCATATATTAATTTTGGATTTGTGAATTGGTATTAGTTTTCTAAAGAAGGGCCCTGGATCCACCTTCATTCAAAACTGTATCCTTTCCCACAAGCCTTTTCCAAGTGTATGTCCCCCTCCTCTTTCCTAGTTAGAAAAATTCTTCTGAAACTTGAAGATTCAGTTTAAAATTTACCTCCCCTGCTGCCTTACCCTCACACATTTTGGAAATGATTCTAAATTTCTGTCTCTTTTTTTTCTACAAAAAATCTTACCACATTCCATAATTATTTACCTGTTTATTCTCTCTTGCTCTTAAAGGTAGTGTGAGGAACAAACGTCGCACTTTAGACAGAAAGCTTTTTCCTTTCCTAACAACCTACCAGATTCCTCCTGGGGAGTTTTCTTTTTGTCTGTCATAGAGAGATGGTAAATTGGGTGCCTCTGTCCTCACACTCCATTACCCTAAGGCTTCTTTGCCCATATCTTTTATTTTGCCATCCCAGCACAGCAAGGGTGTTTCCATATGACATCCTCTCAAGTAGTTGGAATCTCATTCCTGAGACTTCCACCCTTGATCTTGTAAACAGCTGGCCTCTTTGAAGTAGCACCTTCCACTAAGAACTTCTGTAACTATTTATTTATTTATTTATTTATTTATTTATATTTCAGTAAGAGAAGAAAGAGAGGGGGGGGAGACATCAAGTTGTTCTTTTATGGGGAATTTCTATAATTTCTATGATCCTGCATCCTGAGCCTTTCCTTCTTAGATGATGGTGCTAGTTGTTGCCATACCTATTTGGCCCTTTTGCCAAACCTCAGGGCCACCCATCAGGAAACTACATTTCTGAGCCTTCCTGGCAATTAGGTGTGACTCACCCCTGGAATGTGACAGAAAAAGATGCGTGCAACCCTCTGACCTATGTCTTCCAGCATGGGATTTGCCTGCTTACTCACATTCCCTTTTCTCTTCTTAGTGGATGGAGCCAAGGTGTGTTTTGCGCAGGCCCCTTCCTGATACCTTTTGCTAAATTAAACTTATAATGTTGTATTGTTTTATTTGACGAGTGTGCACTAAATTGTGAATGCTCTAGGCTTCACAAAAACCAAATATATGCCTATGAGGAACATAGTTACTTTAAACCATGGAGAATGAGAACTTGGTTTACCTCAAAATGTGAAAAACTCATTAGAATACATACTTACTAAGTTTATCAAGGAAATAAGGTTTTAATTTTTTATTACTCCACTATCTTGTATAGTGCTCAAAAAAATTGTTCTTTAATTATATAATTACACAAGGTTTAATTTTCCAACTATTAAATTCTTGAACACTGGATTAACTGATTTAATTAGTATCATCTATTTCTCTCTTTAAATAATAAACTATGGGTTATAAATGTTATCAATATAGATGATTAGTCAATTATTAATTGATTGATTATAATTAAGAATTAGTCAAACATTAGTGAATATAGATAATATTTTCAAGTAATATATTATTGATTTTCCATAAAAATATAGTTTGCAACATTTGAACTGCAATTGTTCAAAGTTTCACTGTTCAATGCATTAAAACGCCTATAGGATTCAGTTTTGTCAGAGCAACAAAATGTTTTGTGAACAGATATATAGGTTTCATATTTTCATTTTGCATTTTCTGTGAGACTTTCCAAATAAAATTAGCCTCATTAGCTATCCTAACAAAACAGTATTAAAAATTGAAACTAACCATTATGAATTTAATAGAATTGCCATAACCCCATGTTTCCCCAGACTGATTGTAAGTTAGAATCACTCAGAGATGTTAAAAAAAAATCCTTGTGTGTGGCTCAGGAAGAGCCTGGAAATCCACACATTTTTAAATCTCTTTAAGAGTCATAATGTGCAACCATGGTTGACAAGTAAATGCTTGGTGTGGAGAAAGAGTTCTTAACTTCGCTCCCTTCTACTAGAAGTTTCACTGATGACAAGAATGTCATAGCTGATTATTTCTCTTATATATACTAAAAATAAGAAAAATGGTTATAAAGGAGAAATGGTGTGTGTTTACATATAGCATATGTACATCAAACATAAAAGTACATTGGGGCAGATAAAAACCTAGGGCTCCTGGGAGAAATGACTGATTATTTTAAAGATGTGGCAGGGAATATGCAACTGAGATTAGAGCAATTTTTTATTCCAGAAAATAAAGGAATACTCAGAAACGAAATGATAAGAGTATGTCCAATTGACTCATGAGCCAACTGAAAGCTCATTTTGGCCTAAGTTGGCACAATAGATGTGACAGAACAAATAACATAGTATTGGAGTATAGCCCAAAGTATAAAATAACTATCCTGAGCCCATGTTTCATGAATAAATGATTAGATAACTGGGCATAAATAGACAAATCTCACCTACAGAAAAATTCAAAATAAATTATGTGGAAATTTATCTTAAAGGCATGGAACATCACCCTGTGCCCTTGAGATGTGGGCAACCCTCAGTGACTGGCTTTTAAAAAGTATAGTGTGCAAAGAGGAAGGTGAGAAAACTATATAGTGGAGAAACCTAACAAGTGTCACCTTAGACACTAGTGAAAAGTTATGTAGATAGTGTATATTTTTGTATATATGCTGTGCTGGGTTAGGTAGAACAAAGGCAGCTTCATTTTCTCCTCCTAACTCCTATTTTTGCTAGGACTTTGCAGGTCACAGTGACCACATCCTAACCCAAGAAATGGACATGGTTGAGAAACTCAACGGCTGTAAACACCACCCCAGTGTTCCTGGATCTGACTAATCACAGATTGACCCACCTAGATTCCAAGGAGCAGATGAAGTTCTACCAGCTCCATAGTAACACGCACGTCAGCAGGAACTTTTAATTTTTATGAAACCCTGAAACTCCTTCTTATTTAAGCTGACATGGTTTTTGGCCTCAGCCCATCTGTATGCTAATAAAGACCATGATTTTACCTCCCTTGGCCTTCTGTGATTCCTCTCAACAAAACTAACAGTCTTCTTCTCCAAAACTCATAACTCCAGTCTAAAAATGTTAGATAACCCCAAATCAATAGTCATTCTGTAAAATCCCTGAAAAGTATGTCTCAAATTTCTCAAGGTCATAAAAACCACTGAAAGTCTCAGAAACTGTCACAACCCAAAGGAGCCTCACGAGACATGACAACTAAATGTAATGTGCTGTTCTAAATTGGGACCTGGAACTGCAAAAGAACATTAAGAGAAAACTAATATTCATTAATAAAATGAGTAAAGCATGGAGCTTAGATGATAAAAATGTACCTGTTCGTTCATCAGTTGTGACGAATATACCATAATAATGTAAGGTGTCAACAATGGTTTCCAGAAAGTGCAGAGTATGCAGGAACTGTCTGTGCTGTCTTTGACTTTTTCCTAAAAATCTAAAAGTACTCTAGAATTTAAAGCCTATTTAAATTCTAAAAAAAGTACAATGGAGACTTAGGCATATATATATATATGAACATTATTAATGGAAAGAATATTTGAATCTTGGCTTATAAATCATTAAAAATATTTAATACTCATGTAACATAATATTTCCTGTGATCTAGAGATTCAGAGTTAAAACTGAGAGTATGATCAAGTGATATGTACCCCCAAATTCTAAAATTGAGGGGCAAGATCTTCCATCTGAGATAGCTTACAAAGAACTGCAACAACAACAAAAAAAAGATTTTGCCAATATAAGTCCATTACCCACCTCCACGCTAAGAGAAGATTTAGAATTAGTTACAGGTATTGAAAAGGCCAGTATTCTAGGAGAATAGAGAAGTGACAACTATGAATGTGTTAATCATCCTCTCTGATCATGTGGAAAGAATCCCTTGTTTCAACAGAATCATAAGGGTTGGGGTGGAGGCTATCTCTGAAACAACCACAGAGAATGCCAATTGGAAAAAAATCAATATTTGGAACCTACCACATAAAGTAAATACAAATGTTAGAGTTACATCTAACAGTCAACAGAACCTATCTCTTATCCTTCTGTTCCAATTACAATGGCTGCATAATCCCAAATGAAAGAGGTTTTTAAAAAATCTTATTATATTCACAGATTCTGAAAGATAGAAATTCAGGAAAAAAAAATCAAAAGTACGAATGGCTTCTCTCTGTTCATGATATCTGGGAACTCAGCTGGAAAGACTGGGAGGCCGAAGTTGACTCCAGGCTGAGTACTGGGATCATTTACCTATTTATGTGGTGCCTCTGCTAAGATAGCACAAAGACTAGGAATACTAAATGGCCCTGCAGACCTACATGTGGCTCCTCCTTGTGGCATGGCTTCCTCGCATCTTAAGCACCTCAAGGAAGGCAGGAGCGATATGCTCAAGGTTTTAATCATAAGTGTTCCAGTGAGCAAGGTGGAGGGTGTATGGATTTTTATGACCAAGCCTCAGAGTCACATAGCATGACTTTTGTGAGATCGTATTGGTTGACACTAGAATTAATTTCCTTTTGGGAAAGTGGCAGTATTACATTGTAGGAAAACTTGTGGAATGAGAGACATGTTTATAACCATCATTGAAAAATAGAATTTTCCAGATATCCATTCCTTCTGCTTATGACTCTGGAGAGCCAAAAGAATCGTCAATAAGAGGTAAGGAGATAAAAAGATCAATAAGATACCTTCCAAATTTAGGTTTCTCGGCCTAATGAAGATTTAAATTTAATGCAATTTGAAGTTCTGAATATTGGGTTGGGTATTTCAGAAATTGAAATAAAGACTGCTTGCTACACAAGCTTCACAAGCTTTAAGAACTGCCTGAAATTTCATGGAAGGGATGAGTAGATTGTGTTTTTGGTACAGAGTGAAAGAATCAGGTTGTAGTTTTTCACCTGCATCTTATTTGGCTCAATTCGTTCAATATGGCCGTAGACAACCTGCATATATGCATTGCAGTATGCCATTTGTGTGCATTACAAAAAATTCAGTTTGTGGAGTTGATATGAACACTGTTCCCCTAGGGAATTAATTTTAGCCATATGTTAGGTAGAACTCAGAAATTAATTGCAAGGGAAAATAAACCAAAGATAATCTAAACTATAAGCTTTGGGACTTGATATTAGAAAATCATTTGGTGTATTAATGACCTTAACACTACTTTTTTTTTCTTTTAAAAAGTCTTGTTTTTTATGCAAATTTTATCTATTAAAAAGTTCAAAGAATATATTATGAACACTCATACACCCTTAACCTAGACTCAACAATAGTCAAACAATTGCCACATTTGTTTATATTTAGACCCATTTCATCTGCATCCACATCTGTATCTACTGGGCTAAGTCATTTGAAAAAATAATGATGCCTCTCCCCTTTATTATGTATTCCTTAAAAACAGTCATTTTCCTACACAATCTCAACACCATTAGTGCACTCAGGAAAGTTAACACTGATATATGTTATGTAATATGAATTATGTATACAAAATTTCTCAGTTTCCCCCTATAATGTTCTTTAAATTTTTTCCTCATTGAAGATATAATCAAAGACCATATATTAAATCTGGTTGTCATGTCTCTTTGTTTTTCTTCAATGCAATTCTTTTGTCTTTATTGATATATACTGCTCACAAAAATTAGGGGATCAGGGAAAGTGCAGATACTCCAATACTTTCAGCCTTTTGTATAGTGCATTTTCACCAATGAAATAAAAATTGGTTTTGCATCTCATCTGCATAATCAAACAACTTTCTTTGACTTGTTTGCTTTTCTGATGTTGTTTAATGAAAAAAAATCCAATGCCTTTCTTAATTGCTTCATATTCATTTTGAAATATCCCCTAATTTTTGTGAGCAATACATTAAAGTCAATAAAGTTCTAGCCAGTTTTTTTATTTTTTTTTATTGAATGACACTCAATTGAATTTTCCCAATTGTTTCCTCATGAACAGATTTAGATGAAATATTTTTGGCATGGATATTATATAGCTAATGTTGTTTCTTCTCAGGAGGCAAGAATAATTTGTTTCTCCCATTTTTGATGACATTAGGTTTAATCAGTTGGTTAAGGTTGGGTGTGCCAGATTTCTTCCTTATCAAGGTTTTCTGTGCCTCTGTAAATAAGTAAATATGTGATATTTGATACTGTAAAACCATGTACATATTCTATTTCTCAACAACTTTACAACCAAAAATACCGATTATTAAATTTGTGACTGTAAAATAGTCATTGTTTTTTCCAAGTCTATAATTCTTATTACATAGATCACCTGAAATACTTTGGTAGTCCTTTCTCTCTTTCTTCCCTGTTTATTTTTATCATAATTACTAAATCATGAGTTATTAACTCAATGCATTATATTAATTTCCCTCCTTATTGTTTGTTTTTTTTTGTTTGTTTTTTTTTTTTTAATTTTTTTTTTTTTTCCCTCCTTATTGTTTGGATACACAATCGTCCCAAATTTGGCCAGTGGGAAATCCTTCAGACTTGCTCCAATGCACGTCTGGAATGTCTCCATCAGTTTTCAAAGCCTTCTTTACTTTCTGACATAAAATGTTCCAGGCTCAACATGAAATTTCTCTCCACACACAACAGAGATCAGCCATTGATCCAAATAGGCCAAGTTCTTCTAGTAGGATTTTTAATTAGAAACCAAAATCAAGGTGCTAGGTATGCCATTGCTACTAGAAAACAAGCATTGCTTATTTGTTGGCTAGTAGATTCTGCTAAGAAGTATATATATTTTTAACTAATTGCCTTTTAAAAGACCAAATTCTTGATTTTCATTAATATTATTTCAATTACTAACAAGAGTCACGGAATCCCACCCTTTATTCTTTTTTGTTAATGAAGATATAATTTACATATAACATTGCATAAGTTTAAGGTGTACAACTTATTGATTTGATACATTAATATATATATATATATTTTTTTTACAGAGAGTCAGAGGGAGGGATAGATAGGGACAGACCGACAGGAACAGAGAGAGATGAGAAGCATCAATCATCAGTTTTTCATTGCAACACCTTAGTTGTTCATTGATTGCTTTCTCATATGTGCCTTGACTGCGGGCCTTCAGCAGATCGAGTAACCCCTTGCTCGAGTCAGCGACCTTGGGTCCAAGCCGGTTAGCTTTGCTAAAACCAGATGAGCCCATGCTCAAGCTAGTGATCTCGGGGTCTCAAACCTGGGTCTTCCTCATCCCAGTCCGACGCTCTATCCACTGTGCCACCACCTGGTCAAGTGATACATTTATATATTGCAATATAATTACCACAATAGCTTTTGCTAACATTTCTATCACACATAATTTTTATTTCTTTTCCATTTTTTTTTAACTTATCCTATTATATCATTTATGCTGAAAGGTAATTCCATTACCTGTATACACCAGTATCTGCTAGAGTACCGTCCCCTGAAGGAAGTGATTCAGTGTTATTCATTATTCCTTCCCATTTTACACATCGTTGATTCAATATATTTTTATTGTCTCTTCCACATAGGGTAGAGTCAGAGGAAGCTTCCAGAAGAAGTAAACTCATAATAAATAACTAAGATAAGCATGAAAAGTGATAAGTACTTATGCAAGGAAAGAGCGAAGAGGAATACACAAGGGAATACAAAGACTGCTCCTTGCAAAAGCTATATGAAGATCTGTAGGTGTAGAATTCTATTAAGATTGATTTAAAAAAAATAATTGATTATCCCAAATTTGGTAGAAACTAAGTAGACTCAGTCTAAGTGTATCTATGAAGGAAAAATACTGAGAGAAGGAGATATCAGGGAAAGTTTTCAGAAAAGTGCTATTAGACATCATTAGCCTTTTGATATGGGACATATTTTTGAAACTCTGAAAAACTTTAAAATATCCCTCAGAGAAATAGTAGATATATCAAAAATTTTCTTACTAAATTCTTCTCAGTAATTTTTTTCTTTTATAAATTCTTAAATTAAATATTGACTAGATACAGTATGATTTTATTAAACATGTATAAGGCAGGAAAACAGAACAAACACAACCACTTGGGTGCCCATGACTCAATTTAATGAACAGAAAGTTACCACCGTGTTTGAAGCCACGTGTATCCAGGACATGCCACTAATTGCCTCATTCCTTGGAGATATGCATCATTCTAAATCTATTTATTCTGTCCTCATATTTACCTCACCACAGAGTTAGTATCCCTAAACTATGCCTTGTTTAATTATGCATGGTTTGGAACTTGATAGAATTTAAACATACTCAGTGTATTCTTCTGCAGCATTCGTTTCCTAGAAACAATGAAGGTTTTGCTTCAAGTTACAGTACACTCATTTTTAACAATCTAAAATTTCATGAGATAAACACAGTACAATTTATGTATTTATTCTAACTTGAATGGATATTTGGTTTGTTTTGAGTGTTTTCACTATCACAAACAGCCCTGTGGTAAAGACTCTTATGCACGTATTCTAGACAAGAGCTTTACTAAGATCAGATTGAAATTGCTTAGTCACTAAATATGTGCATCTCAAATTAACCAGACAATATCAAACCACTTACCAAAATGATTTTGCCAATTTACCACACTACCACCTATGTATGTGTGCAGTTGCTCCACATCTTCATCAATGCTTAATATTATCCAATATTTTTAATTTTTCCACTGTGGCAAATATGTTGGGGTTTTATTGTGGCTTTTAATTTGCAAACTTCTAACTATGAATAAGATTAAACAAATTTCTTATATGCTATTAACATTGACTATTTGGGGTTTCTCTTATGTAAGAATTATTTAAGACTTTTATCTGAAGTTCTATTAAGTTTTTTTACTTTTATCTGAAGTTCTATTAAATTTTTTTTAATATTCTGGATACTGATATTTTATTAGTATGAATTACATGCATATATGGCCTATTGTGGATTTTCTGTTACCAAACTCTTTATGATGTCTTTTGATGAAAAGTTCTCAATCTAAATATAATCAAAATAATTTTTTTATTTATTGTTCATGTTTTCCCTCTGACTTGGTTTTTTAAAAATCCTTCTTTGTACTAAAAATCCTGAAGGTTTATAAAGAAAATCCTATAAACACTTATAAACCCTTAACTTTAATTCAACCTAAAGTTTATGAATATATTGTTTTCTTAGAGTTTTATAATTTTGAATTATGATGTAAAGTAGGGTACAACTTTATTTTTCCCATTTACATAGATCATTTTTTCAGATGTCATTTACTGAAAAGTTCATCTTTTACAACTATTCTGTAATGCCAGCTTAATTAGAGCAAGTTTTGATATCTGGGTAAATCTATTTCTGAAACTGACAAAGAATTTCACCAATTTGTTGATTCTTTTGCAAGATACTAAATTTATTACTATAATTATACAATAATTTTTTATATCTAGTAAGGCAATACCTGTACTTTTTATTTTTCATTATGGGCTTACTTGATCTTGTATTTTTCTATGTTTATTTTGGAATCAGGTTTTTAAGTTCTACATAAAAGCCTGCTGGAATTGTAGCTATTGTGGGTGAATTTTGAGAAGGTCAACATTTCTGTCATGTTAATAATCCAATCCAAAATGTTATATGTCTATATATTTACATAGATTTTCTTTTCCTTTTTTTTTGAAACAGAAAAAAGAGTAGGAGAGAAAGAAGCATCAACTCATCATTCCACTTAGTTGTGCCATCCATTGTTTCTTTCTTTTTTATAGTAATTTTTAAAAATTATTGTTATTTTATTTTTTTTATTCATTTCTTAGAGAAGAGAGAGAGAGACAGAGAGTGAGAGAGAGAGAGAGAGAGAGAGAAGGGGGGGAAGAGCAGGAAGCATCAACTCCCATATGTGCCTTGACTGGGCAAGCCCAGGGTTTTGAACAGGCGACCTTAGCATTCCAGGTCAACACTTGATCCACTGCGCCACCACAGGTCAGGCCAATTGCTTCTCTTAATGTGCCCTGACTGGAGCTCAAACCAGCACAGTAGGGCTCAAGGTGGCCACCCCAGGGTGGAGCTTGGATGACACTCTATCAACTGTGCCACTAGCCAGGGCTACATGGGTTTTCTTTAATGGCCTCCCATTAAGTTTTACAACTTTCTCAAAAAATATCTTGCTCAGATTTTGTTACCTATATTTCTAGCTAGTTTTGAATTTTTATGTTATTATAAATGGTAGCTTCATTTAAAAATACATTTTCTATACTATTGTATTATAGGAATTCAACTTGTTTTTATACTTTGATTTCATATATAGCAGATTTATTCAATGATGATTATGAATTTTTTTTTTTTAGTATTCTGTGTAGATAATCATATTGCCTAAATAATGAGTTTTACTTCTTCCTTTTTTTTTGTAACTAACTACTGCTAGGACCTCCATATAATTATATATATATTTTTTTAAATTATTAAGTGAGAGGCGAGGAGGCAGGGAGGCTGATAGACTCTTCCATGTGCCCCAACTGTGATTCACCTGGCAAGCCTCCTACAATGGCAATGCTCTGCCCATCTGGGGCTGCTGCTCTGTTGCTTGGCAACCAAGATATTTCAGCACCTGAGGCAAGACCATGAAGCCATCCTAAGTGCCTGGGACCAATTTGCTCTAACTGAGCCATAGCTGTGGAAGGGGAAGAAAGAGATAGATAGAGAGAGGGAGAGGGGGAGTGGTAGAGAAGCACATGGTTACTTCTGTGTGTCCTGACCAGGAATCAAACCCAGACTTCCAAACACTGGGCCAGTGCTCTACCACTGAGCTGACCAGCCAGGGCTTCATAGAATTTTAAATGAAAGTGTTGATATTAGACATCAGCATCTTGGACAAAGGTTTTTAACATAAGATGACTGCTATACATTTTTGTATTTATGCTTTTCCATTTCAAGGAAGTCAGTTTCTGGTCCTAAACGTTTTCCTCTAACTTTTTATTTAAAAAAATTTGAACATCAGAAAGGCTGAAAGTATAAGGCTGAAAGTTCAGTATACTATCTATACATTCTCTACTTTAAACATATTAAAATACTTATTTTATATTTTATGCCTGATCACTTTAATATTTATTTTGTGGTTTATGTGGTGATTCTTCTACTAGGAACTGACTTTAGGCTGGCCTTGGACTGTATATCTGGCTCACAGAGGAACAAAATTCAAAGCTCAAAGTATCCTGGTTCAGCAAATACTTAAGACATCAGTCCTTTGCTTTCCTCTAACTTCCCACTTTCACTCAGTTTATGGCCTCTAAACGTCCTTCATTCATTTGCCAGCTCATTAATTAATTTAAGGTGGGGTTTTTTTGCATTTTCACTAGACATTTTTAGTTGTTTTTGGTGAGAGACTCAGTCAGAAATGGAACTGATATATTCTTATGTAACACTTGGAATTACACACCAATACCAGTGTTCCTCAAAGCTCATTTTCCCTTTCTTTCAGGAGAGCTACTGGCACAATGGCTAAACTTTTCTTTCCCAGCTTCCGCACACCGTATTAGCTTCACAACTCCGAGTGTCTTAAGAGAGGCTCCTGACCTAAAAGGGCTATATAAATAAAAGCTAAATTCTAGTTTCAAAAGATGAACACTGACTCTCTGTAGAGAAACTAGCAAAAGTGAGCCGTCTGAATACAAAGATTTTCTAATATCTTCACCTTATCTCTCTGGGGATTTACCGTTACTGCATGAGGCAAGTTGTTTTGACATAGGACAACTTGTTCTTTTGAAGTACAAGATGATTTGCTGTTCATAATTGTTTTATTTCCTAGTCACTGCTGGCTGTTAAAAAAAAAAACCATAATTATACAGAAAGTTAAAATTAGAGAAATTGGAGCAAGAACATCTTCTCCTCCCCCTACACATATGGATGCTCAAACACGTTTCTTAAGCAGGCTATATGGCTTAATTGGAGCTAACCATGGCAAAATTGTGAACAATGTTCTGTTGATTTTCAGGACTCATCCTGCACTATGACACTCAAACATGGCCTATCCTAGACAGGTATTTATATACTCTCTGGGTCAAGAAGAGTGTGAAAAAGATGGAACTGTTCTGCCCCTGATTGTCACCTTTTTTTTTTCTTTTTACATTTTCTTTTTGTTGGTCATCCCTATCTCACTGGTGCATTATCAAATTCAGCTGATTTCTTTATATCAGCTCATAGTCTGATTTTGCTACAAATAAAGTCAACTAAAGATGAAGAGCTTCATGTTATTCAAAGACTAGCATAAGTATATATATTAGTTTTCTATTATGGCTATAATAGATGTGTGAACACACATTTACTGACTTAAAACAACACAAACTTATTCTCTTGTAGTTTTTGAGGTCAGAATTTAGAAATCAGAAATCTTCAAGAGCTAAAATCAAGATGTCTGTAAGACAGATTTTTTTTTTCTGCTTCAGGTTCTGAAGGGAGAATCTATGTTTAGTTAGTCCTCCCTGAACATCATGAATAGGTTCTTGGAAACTGCAACCTTAAGTGAAAGGACATATATGAAATCAATTTAATATAGGTTAATAGATATAAGCAAGAGCAAAATTTTTATGGCATATTTCTGGTCACAGAAAAATCAACAAACTTCCAAAAGACTCAAAACATTTTGAAATATTAAACTTAGAAATAAATGTGAGCTAGCCATACATTTAAGAAAAGTTACTAAAGACAAGTAAAAAATTACTTTCCAGGCCCTGGCCAGTTGGCTCAGCGGTAGAGCGTCGGCCTGGCATGAGGGGGACCCGGGTTCGATTTCCGGCCAGGGCACATAGAAGAAGCGCCCATTTGCTTCTCCACCCCGACCCCCTCCTTCCTCTCTGTCTCTCTCTTCCCCTCCCGCAGCTAAGGCTCCATTGGAGCAAAGATGGCCCGGGCGCTGGGAATGGCTCCTTGGCCTCTGCTCCAGGCGCTAGAGTGGCTCTGGTTGTGGCAGAGCGACGCCCTGGAGGGGCAGAGCATCGCCTCCTGGTGGGCGTGCCGGGTGGATCCCGGTCGGGCGCATGCGGGAGTCTGTCTGACTGTCTCTCCCCATTTCCAGCTTCGGAAGAAAAAAAAAAATTACTTTCCAGCTTGCTTATTCCAGTTCAAAATCACAGGTGGCCAGAGCCTATCCCAGCAGTTCAAGGCACAAGTGGGGAAACCACCATGGACAGGACGCCCTTTCATCACAGGACCCACTCACACCCACAGCCACACTCACTCAGACTGGGACCCGTTCGACACGCTGGTTCACTTCACTGTGCACATCTTTGAGATGTGGGAGGAAATCAGAGTGTTGGAAAAAACACAGGGACATGAGAACGTGCAAACTCCACATGGAGAGTGGCCCTGGCTGAGAATCTTTTTTTTTTTCCCTCATCACCATCATAGCAAAATGACATTTAACAAAATGGCATGATACATGGACGTGGGGTACTGCTTTTTTCAGTTTCTAGTGGCCTCAGCTTGTGACCCTCTCCTCTATCTTTACAGCACACTTCTCCAAGCTCTACTTTTGTCTGCCACTCACCTTCTCCTCTGCCTCAGCATTCTCTTGTAAAATCTGTGTGATTACACTCTCTTTACCGAGCTAATCCAGAATCAACTCATGAGCTCAAGATCCAAAATTTAATTGCATTTCCAAAGTTTCTTTAGCCATATAAGTAACATATTCAAAGGATCCAAGGACTAGGATGTGGACATCTTTCGGAGCACCATTATTCAGACTACCACAGGTTACAGTGCTGACCAGTTTCTCCCATGCTTTCTAATTCCATCTCCGTATGCCAGTCTGCAAGTGGATGTCACCTGACCTTGAGACTAAGGGCCTTCTCTTTAGTCCATATATACTTTCTAGGGAGCTAAGAGGGATTGTGACCATCAGTTACTTACTTCATGGATAAAAATAATCCCTAACATCCCTTATTCTAATAAATTATTCTTTTCTAATAGATTTGGGATAGCCAGAGTTTTATTTAGAAACTTGCCCAGTGATGATCTCAAACTCTGGTAGTTCATTGGTTAATTACCCACAAAGAATTTAAGGTAATTTATGCACATGTACACACACACACACATACACACACACACACATACGTAACACTGTTTAACATAAAAATATTTTAAAGTCTATTATAGGCAATATAACAATGGGTGTAGCACAATCTACCTTTACTTTCCTCTGTTAATGAACATGCTGATGACAATATAATGAGTTTTGCTTTTCTCTGATAATATTACTCAAAAACAATAATAGAAACATCCCTCATGGAAATAATTAAAATAGGACTATCTTCAAAGCCATAAAGTAAAGAAATCATATAAAAGGAGCTATTGATGATCTGTTTGTTGCTTATATATGTTTCCATGGACTTTGTCAATGTAATATTAATGCTGTTAATAAAAGCGAATGGTTTAAAGCTTTACTGGGGTGTTGAACTTCTTCCATACAATAGCCCTATAAGATAAATATTATTAGTTTATTTTGTACAATTTTCAAAAGGAAAAAAGTATTCAACCCTAAATTCAAACAATGTGATGAGAAAATATGATACTGCAATGGTTCATGGAAAAATAACTTTGACTTTGAGGCCTCTGGAAACAGGTTTTAATCACATTCTCTAGGTGTGAAGCTTGGGCCACTCTAGTTCCTACACTCACCTCTCAGAGCTGGGCCCCAGTGACTAATCCTGTCCAGATCCTGATCTTTGCTCTGGGAATGGTCATGTGTTTGCTCTGGTGAAAAGGTTAAGGAAAGAGGTATAATAGGTATTTAGAAAATAGTTCTCATACAGACACCTTTGGAAAGACTGCCATTTTAGACAGAAGACATATTTCAACACCTGTAAATCTATCTCAGCATAATTTCTGAAATGTTTGGTGCACCTGAGGTATTAAGATTTTAAGTTTTTACTTAGAAAATATTTAGATGAGTTAGTAATTCACACAAAAAGAAATAAAGCCTTTCTGAAGCAAGGGTTTCTATAATTGTAGTTTTAAAATGCAGTTGATTCTGACAGGTGAGTATCAATCATTTTAACATGCAATATCCATTTTAAAAATGTAATCCCTTAAGAAATTGCAGATATTAAATTTTTTAAATTGATTTTTTAGAGCGAGAGGAATAGAGAAAGAGAGAAACATTGATTTGTTTTCCATTTATTTATGCATTCATTGGTTGATTCCTGTATGAGCCCTAAGGATTGAACCCACAACCTTGGCGTATTGGAATAACATTTTAACCAACTGAGTGACCCAGGAAGGGTCAATATTGAAATTTTTTTAAACAGATAGAGTAAGAAAAAAGGGATGGAGGGAAAAAGTGAAAATGATGATGAAAAACAAAAGAAAGACAAGAGACAATGAGAATGAAGATGCTGGCACATTGGCCTATAATCCATACACAGGGGCTAGGACTTTTTAAACTGTGAGAAATTAAAGACAATTAAGCGGTCAGACATTGGTTAACTAGATGCTCACAATCCTGCTTTTTGTTTCCCTTGGCACCCAGAAGACCAAATTGCAGTTAGATTAGGGCCATATTGACCTTCTGGCCAATGTAACATAAATAGAAATGTTGACTGAGGCTGCCCCTAAAATCATCTTTGACAGCCCCAGCTCACCCTTTTCCACTTATTCAGGGACCCCAAAGTTATGGTTTTGAAAGGCAGCCTAACAAATTGGGAAGAACAGAATTACTGGGATACCCCTTGAAGGCCAACTACCAAGGAGATCCACCAGATCTGTGTCAGAATCTAATATGACTAAGACATACACCCTTATTGTTTTGAGAGTCTAAGATACTGGTGATGTTTGTTACAGTAACCAGCATTAATTCCCCTGACCAAAATAGTAGATGAGTCAGATTTGCACATTATTAAATCCCTCTGACAACGTGGGAGGATGGATTTGAGACTAAAACAAGATTAAAGACAGAGAGACCAACTGCACTGTTGCTGAGGTGGAACAGGCAAGACAGGAGAAACTGTGATGTATAACTGCTATTGAAGGAAAGCAGGCAAACATTAAAGGAAGAAAAATGAACACAACTATTGGATTGGTTGATGTCAGGATTAATGGAGAATCAAGGTCAACACCATGTAACTTAGTGAAGAACTTTGAAGGTCTGTGAAAGCACTAATTGAGAAACAATACTGAACAAGAAGCAACCTTGGGTGGTTTGGAATGCTCTATTTGAATTATGCTCTGTTCTTTTGCACTGCACTTGTCACATCTGTAATTTATTTCTGTAATTGTTTTACTACAGAATTATTAAACTGTGAAGCTTCATGCAGGTAGGAACTTTTCTATTTTTATATGACTTCCATTCCTGTTACCAAGTCATTTTCTGCAAAAAGTAGATATGCAACAATATTAATAAATAAATTAGTGAAAGAAAGAAGAAAAGAAAGAGCTGATAATGTGATAAGCAAACAACTGCATTTATAAACTTTAGAGAAAAAAATTGACATGGAAATTTATTATTCGAGTTCCTCAGCCTTAACAGGTAGATGAAATCCTGAGGGTGAAAGAAATGGTCTTTGGGAAAAAGAGAAATGAAGAACACCAGGAGTTGAGAAGAACACACACAGAATAAAGATGTGTATTATCCTTTTGTAGGAGAGGACTTCTTCACAGGCTCAGAAGAAAGAAATGGTTGAGACAAGGATTTGAAGATATATAAGAGTGTGAGGAGGACTGTAGCCCAGTGTAGGAAGAGAGAATGGCACCTCTGCATGAATTGACTTGTACAGAGAGGGAACACCTGTCTTCTTAGCCTAGAGGAGAGAGCAATTAAAGGTGGGTATGGGTAAATTTGTATGTAGTGGGAATTAATTTTGAAAGAGATTATAAAAGTGAGAGGTATATGGGTGGGGGCCAGGTTCTGAGGAGAATGGGAAAGGTTTGGAATAGTCATTGAGAAATAAACAAAACGTGCAGATGGAGAAAACTCAAATGGTTTCTAGACAGTACCTAGGGAAGAGTTGAGGTTAGAGACTATGTGTGTATGCAGCACAAAAGTGGGAAGGCCACATACAGAATTCTTCATTTATTCAGCAAATATTTATTCAGCACTGTGCATTATAAAGCACTATGCTAGTTGCAGGGACAAAAGTATGTTAATGATGTTAGTGCTTTGCATTTATTGTGGCTGAGGTACAATCGGTCATTTCAATGAAAACAAAACTTATTAGTTGGCTGTATGAAATTTTCCCTTTTCAAACTGTTGTTTTATTACAGTGGAACACATAGGTTCCTTGCTTTATTTCTCAAGTTAAAGCATTTAGTGTGTTCTCTCACTTACCTTCATTAAATAAATCACAGTGAGCCTGACAGAGTCTGGTAATGGCTGATGAAATCAGGCAGTGAGAGAGTCTGCATACTTTATCCTTCTGTGGCTCCCTTTCCCTTCCAAGGCTGAATTTTCTCTTTACCCATTCCCTTTCCCTCAAAGCAAATCTCCAGGTAAACAGTCTGATAAATGTGTTAATTTAGCATCACTGTAAAGCTGAGAATTTTTCTTAAAGATGCTGTTAGTTAGGGTTGAGGTTAGTTTTCTGGAGCTATCAAATTAGACCCCAAAAGCCCTGCTTGCTCAGTACATATGATAAGTCAGGGGTTGCTGGCTGGCAATAATACTTAAGATAATTTAATGTTTCATTTTTCCCCCAATATTGAAATTGCAGCATGAAGATGTTAAAAAGTTGATCAAATGTATTGGCTATTAAGAGACTAAGAATCCATGCCTCATTCACAATTAAATGATTTTCTACTGAACAGAATAACCCAGACCACATGTATTTTCCATTGTATCCAAGCATATTATTGACTTAATTTCATCAAAGTAGTTGGTTGGTCTCTAAAGGCATAGGGATTTTTTTTTCAGAATATCAGTGCTGCATACCAATATAAGAGAGAGAATGGCACCTGTGGATGGATACTTGCAGGAAAAATTAGGTGAGTATTTCACTGATAACATCATTTTCTATAATATTGAGTGTTGTTTTGAGAATGTTAGATAAAATTCTATGTTAAGATATGCAATTTGGCAAAAGGCTTTGGGGGAAAATTACTGAACTATAGTGGTGATTTTTGTCCTGCCTGTCTTATCTACCTACTCCATTAGTGAATCGACTTGAATGACCCATGAAATAGCAGAATGGTAATAACAGTCAATTAAACTAATTTCTAAATTCACCAACTTGCTTTTACCAAGGTCATCTAACCAAACAAGAATTCAGAAATATTAATATTATGACTCATTTTTATTAAATTATCTCTGAGGGCTCAGGAGAATGTAGTGTTGAACACCAAGCTGGTTTTATGTTTTAAATCTACTTATCTGAATCCTGTTAGGCTTATTAAAAAGCAACAGCCTGGGTAACCCAAATAGTGAAGGAAAAAATAGCATACTCACACAGTTGAAATAACTACATTTGATAATATATCTCTTCAGCACTAAGTGATTATTAGCACTCTTGCTTTGGTCACTTTTTGGGCATTGGAAGTTACCTGTGTTCTTTCTATGTGTCATCCCTTGACATAGTTGTATCTATATTATTAGTGCTGTTGTGTGAGGAATGAAAAAAAGTTTTGGAACCCATACTTTCCTGGATTGACTCTCTATTAATATTATATTTCGTTATTAAAATTATCACCATTGTAAGTGTAACTTAATTTTAAGCATATTTGCCTTATAAAATATTAATATGTACATTCTGGGCACGTTAGATTCTGCCTCGTCTCTTACATATCAATCTTTTGAATCCATGTATTCCACTGAATCTTCAAGAACTCTAACTTAGTCCAGGTTACTGTTGTCACTTGATTTACCACAACATCTGTCTATGTGGGCATCTTCCTCCAATTCATTCATTAACATTTTTGTCATTCAGAAGATGTTGCACACCTGAAACTTACACAATGTTGTAAGCCAATGTTTCCTTAATTAAAAATAACAATGAATAAAATTAAATCAGAAAAACAGCCTGACTCGATGGTGGTGCAGTGGATAGAGAGTCAAAGTGATACGCAGAGGACCCAGGTTCGAAATTCGAGGTGGCCAGCTTGAGCGCGGGCTTATCTGGTTTGAGCAAAAGCTCACCAGCTTGGACCCAAGGTCGCTGGCTTGAGCAAGGGGTCACTCAGTTTTATGTAGCCCTGGGGTCAAGGCACATATGAGAAAGCAATCAATGAACAACTAAAGTGCCACAACCATGAATTGATGCTTCTCATCTCTCTCCCTTCCTCTCTGTCTGTCCCTATCTGTTCCTTTCTCTGTCTCTCTCTGTCTTTGTCACACACACACAAAAAAGAAAAAGTTTCATTATTCATTCAGCACCCTATTTTTATTACCTACTATATACCATGTACTTACTATTCTAAGGACTAAGCAGAAAACAATTACTGTCATCACTGGGAAGTTTAAAGAATCTCTTTCTAAATTGCAAATCTACTTGTATTATTCTCTTTCTTAATATCTTTCTGTCACTACCCACAAATTCAAAATATGTTAACATGGGTGTCCTTCAGGATCTGGTTCCTAGTAACCTCTGTTCTTATCTCCCTTGATAAGTTAGAATTCCTAGTTTCAAACCACAAAAGCTGACTCTGGTTGAAGTTACAGGAGAGAAATGTATTTAAAGAACACAAGGTATCTCCTAAAATTGTTAGTATATTGAAAAACAAGGCATAAAGTTCAACCTGAAGAACTAATGCCCCAAATCTCACACAAGAATTGGCCTGACATAGAAATTTCTGCCAGCATTAAGCAGCACCAGATCTTGAATTGTCCTGCCACCCCGTAAGCCTCAATATCTCAATCCTGAAGCCACTTCTAGAACCAAGTTATTCAAATGCATATGACAGAGAAAGAGAGAGAGAGAGACTGATTCCTCTCCTTCCCTCTTTCAGCACTGACTTATGAGTTCCAGTCTGGCTAGGTTGAATCTGACTAGTGGAGATTAGACCACATGTGTGTGCCTTAGATAGAAGAGAGCCTGGGAATATAAATATCTACCATTTTCAGCCCATTTAGGGAGGGGATTTTACTTCCTACCAAGACTCATAAAATATGGAAATTCCCTAAACATCAAAACAGGCTTGAGATGGCAGGTGAATAGAGGAATATAAGTACTCTACATACCCCTACCATGCTAAGTTACATAGATAAATATATCAATGGAACCGAACAGAAAGCCCAGAAATGAACCAAGACAAGTATAGTTAACTGATCTTTAACAAAGGAGCAAAAGCAATACAATGGAGCGAAGATAGTCTTCAACATATGGTGCTAGAACAACTAGACATCCTCATGCAAAAAAAAAAATCTAGACATACACTTCACAAAAACCATCTAAAAATGGATCACAAATCTAAATGTAAAGCCCAAATTCTAAAATTTCTAGAACATAATATAAGAATTAAAAAATTGTACTCTACAAAAGACAGTATCAAAAGAATGAGCAGAGGTAAGTGACAGAGTTGGAAAAATATTTGCAAAAGCCATATCTGATAAAGGACTATTATCCAAAATTAACGAAGAACTCTTAAAACTCAACACTAAGAAGACACACAAAACACCTAAATAAATAAGCAAAATATCTTAACAGACACATCTGCTACTGTGAAGTAAGGGCAAGGGGAAGTGAAAAATAAAAGTCACCCTCCACTCTTTTTAAGCCCTATCGGAAGTTGAGGGGTGTATTTGCGGGCCAGCAGCATCCGTGACACCTGGAAGTCCTGCACAGACCTACTGAATTAGAGCCCTCACTTTCATAAAGTTCTTGGATTATTCATATGAACATTATTGTATGAGATGCACTGGGTAGTTAATGTGATTACTGTTCTGCTGAGCATAGCATTTTTGCGCACACCAGCTACCAGTTTGATTTTCATACCAATACTCACTGCCCATTCAACCTTCAGGCTGCTAGCACAAAATTTGTCTGCAAGCAAAGAGCACCCAAAGAGATTGAGAATATACTTGTCTTGACTGACCATGCAGTGGTGCAGTGAATAGAGCATCCCCCCGCCCCTCCGTGGAGGCTGCAGATGGAATTTCGAAACCCCGAAGTCACCAGCTCAGCATGAGCGTGGACTCACCAGCTTGAGTGCAAGGTTGCCAGCATAAACATGATTCCATGGTCTCTGGCTTGAGCCCAAGGTCACTGGCATGAGCAAGGGGTCACTGGCTCGGCTGAAGCCCCCCCATTTCCCTCCCTCCCACCCCACCCCCTGTCAAGGCACATATCAGAAAACAATCAATGAGCAACTAAGGTGCTGCAACGAAGAATTGGTGCTTCTCATATCTTTCCCTTCCTGTTTGTTCCTGTCTCCTGGTCTCCCTTTCTCTCTTTCTCTGTCTCTCTCTCACGCGTGTACACACACACACACACACACACACACACGCGCGCGCGCGCGCACCTCTTACCTGGATAACCAATGGTGGACAGGTGAGGGGAATAAAATACTCTATCTTCCCACATCTCTGAGAACTTTGCTTGATGTCACATCTTGATGGGTTTCCTCCCCTTTACTTCTCCAATGTTCCTATCAGGTTTTCCTGGGAACTTATTCTAGTGAATCACGTTCACCTGGATCTTCATCACAGTGTCTGCTACTGCAGAACCCAGATAAGATACAAGGCAAGGTAGTGTTTCCCATATTTTTGCTCTATCCCATTATTTTCCAAGTGGTATAATATGTAAAATATACTGGTTCTATATTAGACTCAGAAGCAGTGGAAGTGTTTGTTTTTTTAAAGGTACCAAAAAGGATTTCTATTTCTGATCAAGATGGAGTAAGAAGGACCTTCCAACTTGAAACAACTTTAAAAATATATATATATGGAATAGTGATTTTCAAGACATTTTGCATCAGGTAACAAAGGAGAGTGATCTCTGAGAAACAAAAAAGAAAAAAAGAAGGAAAGAAAAAAAAAAAGAAGAGTAATTCTGTGATTGCCTCACTTTACTTCTTTTGAAGCATTTCTAGGCCGCAGGGCAAGGATGAGCAACTAAGCAGACATTTGATTCCCTGATTGGAGAAGAGACCCTGAGGAGACCAAGGGTACTAGTGTTTGCCAGGAAGAGGCCAGAAAGGAGAGAGCTGCCAGAGAAAAGAAAATGATACCAGATGAAAATACAGATCTACACAAAGAATAAAAAGTACTCAAATTGGTAACTGCTTTGGTAAATAATTACGATTTCTTTTAATGTTTAAAAAGGTGATGACAAAAATATAGCGAATTTTATTCAGTGTAGAGCTGTGTCTATGTTATAAACATTTTCATAATTAATTTAATCTTAATTTTATTTATTCTTTATGTCTGTTTTTTTTCAGAAATGCACATCTACTGAAAATGAGACTCTGTAATACCATCTGATTTTTGTAATTCTGAAAATTTTGAATATTCCCACAAAAGGAATACAGCTTACTTTCTCTTTATTTCCTTACAACAACATATTAACATTATATTTTAAAACAAGATTGTGTCTAAGAAGAAAAATTTATCAAAAGTACCCAAAATAGTTGATTTTTAAATCTTTGATATGATGACTTACCTGACTTTCTTTTAAACTTTTAAGACACGTGAACTTTTTTCCCCAAGAAATTTGCAGCTGGAATAGTTCTCTTCTTAGTATCTATAAATATTTTAAAAGTTCAATTATCATGCTTAAGATTTCTAGAGCTGGATTATGCTTAGCCATTTAAATATTGATTTGCTTAGATGTTCTTAGATAAAACTCTATCATTAAGAGTTGAATTTAATGTTATTTTATAATGGAATTTTAACACTAGGTAATAAATGAGCCTTTATATAGATCAGCACTATTTCTCATTCTTTATCTTACCTAAAAGAATTTGTTACCAGGGGAGCTCTTGTCCCCAATTTCCCCAAAACTTATAGAAAACAATTATGAAAATACTCTGAACCCTTTCCAAGACTGACTGTAAATAAAAATAACTTAGTGTTCAAATAAAATGTTTAATATGTAAAATACCTCAACACCTATTAGATTTATAGGCAATCATTCATTAATTGTATGAGTTAGATATGTCATAGCAGAGAATTGTTGCATTGTACATGGGATATTTTTCTAGTTTTGTGCATATCTTCTATAATTTTGGAAGGTTTTAAATAGAGAAAAAAGTCAAGTTCTAAAATATTCATTTACCTTTCAGAAAGCAGTTTATTTGGTTTTTAAAATTCTATACAATGTTTTATTTATTTTAATTAAATGTATTGGGATAACGTTGGTTAATAACATTATACAAATTTCAAGTGTATAATTCTATAACACACCATCTGGATAGTGCATTGTGTGCTCAACACCCAAAGTCCAATCTATTTCTGTTACCATGTATTTGTTGTATCTTACCTTCTTCTTTTTTTTTTTTTTCTTTTCTTTTTTTTTTTTTCATTTTTCTGAAGCTGGAAACAGGGAGAGACAGTCAGACAGACTCCCGCATGCGCCGGACCAGGATCCACCCGGCACGCCCACCATGGGGCAACGCTCTGCCCACCAGGGGGCGATGCTCTGCCCATCCTGGGGGTCGCCATGTTGCGACCAGAGCCACTCTAGCGCCTGAGGCAGAGGCCACAGAGCCATCCCCAGCGCCTGGGCCATCTTTGCTCCAATGGAGCCTTGGCTGCAGGAGGGGAAGAGAGAGACAGAGAGGAAGGAGAAGGGGAGAGGTGGAGAAGCAAATGGGCGCTTCTCCTGTGTGCCCTGGCGGGGAATCGAACCCAGGTCCTCCACACGCTAGGCCAACGCTCTACCGCTGAGCCAACCGGCCAGGGCCCTTACCTTCTTTATCCCCCCCCACCCCTGCACTTCTGTACCCTTTCTTCTCTTATAACCACCACTCTGTTTTCTGTCTATAAGTTTGTTTGTTTTGTATGTTTCCTTTTCTTTTGTATCCCACATGAGTAAAATCATATGGTTCTTCTCCTTTTCCATCAATTTATATCACTTAGCATTCCATTGTATAAATATACCACATTTTTATCCGCTCATGAGTTGAAGGACACATAAATTGTTTCCATGTCTTACCTATTGTAAACAATGCTACAATGAACATAGGGGTACATATATCTTTACAGATAAATGTTTAAAAAAATTTTTTAAGTAGATACGCAGAAGAGGAATTGCTGGGTCACATGGTATTGCTATTTTTATTTTTGGAACTCCATACTGTTTTCTACAGTGGTTGCACCAATTTACATTCCCATTAGCAGTGAATAAGGGTTCCTTTTTCTCTATAGCCTCTCCATACTTGTTATTTCTTGTTTCATTAATAATAGCCATTCTAATAGGTGTGAAGTGGTATCTCATTGTGGTTTTTATTTGCATTCCCTTATATCTAGTAAAGTGGAACATCTCTTCATATAGTTGTTGATCATGTGTATGTCTTTTTGGGAAAAGTGTCTGTTTGGGTCACCTGCCTTTTTTTTTTTTTTTTTTGAGAGTACATTTATTAAAGCTGGGGACAGTGAAACAAGGGCCTAGGTTAGAAGAAGCAAGGAGAGATAGCCTCTTGCTCCCTAGTTGCAAGTCTAGTGAGGTCCCTAAGAGTTTAGGAAATGCATGCTTATGGGGAAAAAAGAAGGAGAAGGAAAAAGTGTGGGGATGCTCCTAGGAAGGAGAGTGCCCATCTGCCCATTTTTTAGTTGAATCATTTGTTTTGTTGTTGTTGAGCTAGGTGAGTTCTTTATATATTTTGGATAGTAACCCTTTGTCAGATCATTTTTTGCAAATATATTTTTCGATTTGGTGATTGCTTGTTTTGTTTTTTTATTTTTTATTATTATTATTTTGCAATGCAGAAATTGTTTAGTTTGATGTAATTTCATTCATTTATTTTTGCTTTTATTTCCCTTGCTTTTGGGGTCAAGTTCACAAAAATTACTCTGAGACCAAAGTCCATAAGTTTAATTCCTATATTTACTTCTTTGTATTTTATTGTTCTATGTTTTATATTCAAGTCTTTAATCCATTTTGAGTTATTTTTTGTGTAAAGCTTGTTTGTTTTTTGAATACACAAAGAGCATTATAGAACTAATCAATAACAAGAAGAACATAAAAAGAAAAACTTGAAATAGCTTCTAATCATTTTGTAAGATAACTTCTATCTGTAAGAAAAGTAAAGCTCATGAGAAATAACAAGCATGTAGAAATAAAATTTTATCAGAAATATGGAAATGTACGTCTCTGTATTTCTGAGAAGTAAAAAAATACCAATGTAAAGTGACTTTATAGGGTTAAAATAAAAATGTAAGTTCTAATGAGCTCAAGACAGAAAGATAGAAAACAAATTTGTAATTTCTATTATCATATTTTTTTCTTTAAAAATATAATTAAAGTTAATTTAGTAAAGTCAGACTTGAAGTGTAAAAATTTAATATTACACTTAAAAATTACATTTATATGGTGTTACAATTATTGTAATAAAAATATACATCATTTTTTCAAATTTTCCACTATGACCTTTGTTGGTGGGACAGTGGTAGAAATGTTTTCAGATATTTAACATTCCAATCAATAAGCCCTGGCTGACAAAAACTGATAAATAGCAACTTCTAAGATGCAGAGTCAACCCATTAATAAAAATTAATTGGCCTGACCTGTGGTGGCGCAGTGGATAAAGCGTCGACCTGGAAATGCTGAGGTCACTGGTTGGAAACCTTGGGCTTGCCTGGTCAAGGCACATATGGGAGTTGATGCTTCCAGCTCCTCCCCCCTTCTCTCTCTCTGTCACTCCTCTCTCTCTCTCTCTTTCTCTCTCTCTCTCTCTCCCTCTCCTCTCTAAAATGAATAAATAAATAAATAATTAAAAAATTAATAGTGCTATAATAGTTTAGTCATTTTTCTGATTATCTTACATATTTTTATTCACCAAGTTCCTTGGCAACCCCTGTCCTTTTCTGAGACAATAAAAAATAAACATTTTTTTAGTACCTACCACCTAATATAATCAAATATTTTGTTAGGTTCTATGAACATAACATTTTTCCCCTTAAGACAGTCATTTTTGAGGAGAAGAATACAAAAATTATTATGTAATGCATAAATATGAACAAAGTGCAAAGAGCACCAATAATGTATAATTTTAAAATATTTAAAACCATTACTGTTATTCAGATACAGAATGATCATGTTAAAGCAGGTATAAAAGAGAATTTGAGTAGCAGGTAGATGTAGAGTGAGGTGTTGATGCAGATAGATATGCAGAGACATTTAAGAATGTTGAAATGACTGCTTACGTAGGCAAAACTGGGAAAATATAATCTTTGAATATATTTTTTATTACACAGATATCAATTGTATTTCTACTAGAAAAATTTATTTACATTTCATTAGAGAAGAATAATTTGTGTTACTATCAGCTTTCTATTAACCAAGTTATAAAATAGCCTAGTGATTCCATAAGCCCAGACAACCAAGGAAAGCAAGCTCTTAAGAGGACATTAAAATCTGATTTATTAAAAGCCTCCAGAAATAGGAAACATCTACTACATCTTCAAATACTGAGAGATTATGACCTTTCTCAATTACAGGCACATTTGTAGTAGGCAGTTAGACATGAGCAAAGCCAAGAAGGTGGGTCAGGTATAAAAGGTGCTTAACAAAAAAAAAAAAAAAAAAAAAAAAAAAAAAAAAAAGGGAGCCTAACAACAGACATTTGTAAGGTGGGACCTCAATCCCAGGGTGACCTTTCCTCTCCTTGTATATCACTAGTCATGTGGTTAAGACCCCCTGACCTCTCATATTGCTGGCCATGCAGTTGGGACTCTTCCTTGACCTTTCCTCCACCAGCATGTTGCTAGTTGTGTGATAGACCCCTTAGAGGAAGAGCAGGGGTAAGAGAATAGCCTCATAAGACTCCCATACAAGCCCGTGCATGACCATTTCCTTACGTTTTAAGCCCTTGGAACAGTGGTTCTCAAACTTTTTGAAGTCAGGGCACATTTGAAATCCTACAAATTATTGTAGCTGCACTATATACAAATTTCTAAGAAATATGTTATAATAATTAAATCAAATATTAAAGAAAAAATGGAAAGTCCAAGAGTGCTTTTATAGTAAACAAAATAAATACAACAAAATTATATTTATTCTGACATTAAAAAACACTTTTATGTTACATTTTTTGAGTTATGCTTTTTAGAATTTGTAGGAAAGGGGGTTAAAAAATTAAAAAAACAACAAAAAAGTTATGTTATATATATATATATATATAGAGAGAGAGAGAGAGAGACATACATTCTTAGTAAGATTTAGTAAATTCGGCAGGTTCCAGCCCGAATGTGTTATGTTTTTTCATTCTTGTGTTTATGAGAAACATTAGCCTGATGTGTCCTAGTGATTTCTTCAATGTTTGGGCATATATTTGAAAGGCAAACTTTCATTTCCTCATCAATACATTGAAGAATTCCTCCCTTTTTACTCTTAATTGTGTTGAGGGTAGAAAATCCTAATTCACATACATAGAATGTTGAAAATTGTAGTAAAATGGTCAAAGCTTTTTTAGATATTGCCACATATTCTTCTTTTAAAGAAATCCAAAAGACTTCAAGAGACAATTCCTTATGTTTAGTCATCAATCCACGATCAGTGGATATAGCTGCCAGTTCTTCTTCTGTTAATGTTAAACCAAAATCACTTGAAGCTTCCATGAATGGGTTTCTAATCCAATCGTATCGTTCAGTGTTAAATGATGGAAAATGCTATAAATTAAATTCTGCCTGTCAGCCTTCAAGTCCTATTTTATTTACACTTAACTTTTGCTCACTTCCAGAATCAGATTCTTCAATATCATGCTTCTTTTTGAGAAATCTATCCATTTTATTTGGGTGTATTTATCTAAAAATAATATAATGATGTGTTAATAATAAATATAATAATGATGTGTTAACAAAAAGAGCACTATTTCCTAATAAATGGTATAATAGAGTAACTATATTTATTTTTACATCCGGGCACATGCCGCAAACCAGCACAGCTAGTAATTCCAGGTCCTGAGTGGGAATGGTGTGGAATTAAGAAAATACACGGGGCCCTGGCCGGTTGGCTCAGTGGTAGAGCATCGCCCTGGCGTGCAGAAGTCCTGGGTTCGATTCCTGGCCAGGGCACATAGGAGAAGCGCCCATCTGCTTCTCCACCCCTCCCCCTCTCCTTCCTCTCTGTCTCTCTCTTCCCCTCCCGCAGCCGAGGCTCTGTTGGAGCAAAGATGGCCCAGGCGCTGGGGATGGCTCCTTGGCCTATGCCCCAGGCGCTAGAGTGGCTCTGGTCATGACAGAGTGGCGCCCCGGAGGGGCAGAGCATCGCCCCCTGGTGGGCATGCCGGGTGGATCCCGGTGGGGTGCATGTGGGAGTCTGTCTGACTGTCTCTCCCCGTTTCCAGCTTCAGAGAAATACAAAAAAAAAAAAAAAAAAAAGAAAATACACAGAATAAGGGTCGAGAGAGCCCTGTACTTGCTGCTGACAAGAACAAAGCACACCCAAAAACTACATCTTGCTTTTTTTATAGGGCAAAGTGGGCCATTAGCAAATCAATGAGCTCTTTGATCATATTTCCACAGCAACCCAAGAATCTTACCGTGTGCAGAAAACCCCCACCATACATATCATCTTAACTTTACACCAAACAAAGCATAGAAGAAACTTGCCTCCAGTCTTTCCAGGGAACATGGGGAGTAGTGTAAACAATCCAGCACCTCAGTTTAACAGCCTTTTGCAACCTAATTAAGCAAATGAGGTGGGGGGTTGGGCAGACTGTCAGCTTATAGCCAATTCCCCACACCTCAGTCCCCCCAAAATCTAAACTCCAAAAACCCTGTTGGTGTTTTGGTTCCCAAGAGTCACATATTTCTCTGGAATACCATAGGGCACACCTGGAATTTTCTGAGGCACACCAGTGTGCCCTGGCACACACTTTGAGAACCACTGCCTTAGGACAATGAGGTTCTAACCCACATTAAATAATTTTAGGAACAAATTCTTGGGTCCTTTGACCATAGAGACAGAGTTTTGGTCAAACTAGAAATAATATCTAGGCCTCTGTTGTGTTTCAGCTCCAGGCCCAGAAAAGCAGCAAGGCCAGGCAGGGCAATGCCATAGCTGACATCAGAACCAGCTGTGATAACTAATGATCCCACTACCTTAAGGCTGACTAATCAACAGAGACCACAACCCTGAAAAGTCACACCTGGATGAATATTCTATTGAGACCCTCCCCTGGGACTTCCCCTAAAATCCCTGCCCTTAAAAGCTTTTAAGACAGAGACTCAGCAGAGGACCCTCTCCTTCAGAGTGATAGCTCTGCTTTCCTTCTTCTAAGATCCCAGAGTCCTTCTTTTGCCTTTGTAACTTGTTTCCTGAGTCCTTGTAGCCCAGCTGGCTTATGTCTTTCTACGTCTGTGATTTCTTTTTCTTTTTTTTAATATTTTTTTAAATTTTTATTTATTTATTCATTTTAGAGAAGAGAGAGAGAGAAAAGGGGGGAAGAGCAGGAAGCATCAACTCCCATATGTGCCTTAACCAGGCAAGCCTAGGATTTCGAACCAGTGACCTCAGCGTTTCAGGTCGATGCTTGATCCACTGCACCACCAAAGGTCAGGCGGGTACGTCTGTGAATTTCTAAATAAACTTTCTCTTATAATTTGAGTTCTTGGCTCTGAATTCTTCTCTTAGCCAACTCAAGAACTGAGGTTGCTGAACTGAGATCCAATCTCCAGTAACATTCTGGTGCCATTTCACTGCTAACACACTGACACAGAGAAAGCATAGAGCTTTTTTTACAACTTCAGACAAAGGTCAAAAGTAAACACAGGCACACAAATATTCAGACTTACTGATTCAGATTTTAAAGAGTTTTTTTATTATCAGTTGACAAAAAATTCTTAATTGATTTGAGCACACAAAAAGAAAAAAAAAAGACTTATACATCAGATTCCCTGCCATCTCATTCATCAGAGAATAAATTTCCATCATCTGTCTGGCAGAGATTATCAAAAAGACACACCATAAAAATTACTTTCTAATCATTGTGTCACCAATGTATAATAAATTATCATACTGTATGAACCACACACATGCACTCACAAACCTACACACACAATTAGCTAAGAGGGAAAATAGTGAAACAGAGTCAACAATAATTAAATTTCATTGCCCATGGGATTTACTCTGGGATCCAAGAAAATACATACCTGGTACTAAATAATGCACACTTCTCCAACAACCTTACTCTTTCAGGTGAACCCATTGTGTATGTCTGTGTGCCCTTGAAAACTATTCAAATATATATATATATTAAAATGTAAATTCATGACTTTTATCAAGATATAAAATGTTTTATTTGGCTTATTTATTAATGAGATACCCAGTAAGAATCCAAATTACTTATTTATATATATGCATATATATGTATATTACATATTTATAATATATGTTTTATATTAAACAATACATATAATCAACAGTTAAAAATATATGATATATATAATATCAACAATGTTGAAATAACTTCCTTAATAAGTACAAAAATGGTTTAATACCCTGAAAACAATGAAATATAATATTTAAAATAATCTTTTCTTCTAGGCAGAAATAAATTTTATCTCTACTAAAAACAGTTTATTTCTATTTTTTTTAGACAATAAGCATCAGCATTACTATAAGCTTCCTACAATGTACAATACAGTGTTGTAAAATAAGTTAGTCAAAGACACTCAAAGTTGTCATATAATGAGATATCTCCAAAGGGTCAGCTAGAAAATTTCAGTGGTCTATTGAAAGGCACTCAGCCTGACCAGATGATAGTGCAGTGCATAAGGTGTTGACCTAGGATGCTGAGGACCCAGGTACCAAACTCAAGGTCACCAGCTTGAGCGTGAGCTCATCTGGCTTGAGTGTAAGCTCATCAGCTTGAGCATGGGGTTGTGGGCTTGAGCATGGGATCATAGACACGACTTCATGGTCACTAGCTTGAGCCCAAAAGATCATTGGCTTGAACAAGGGGTCACTGACTCAGCTGAAACCCCCTGGTGAAGCAATCAATGAACAACTAAAGTGCCACATGTATGTGAAGCAATCAATGAACAACTAAAGTGCCACTATGAGTTGATGCTTCTTATCTCTCTTCCTTCCTATCTGTCTGTCCCTAGCTGTCCTCTCTCAATCTCTTTCTGTCTGTCTGTCTCTCTCTAAAAAAAATAGTAATAATAAAATAAAATAAAACAAATAAAAAGAAAGTCAACTCAGAAAATCTTTTGTTGACCATTTTTAAAGTGTTTCACAGCTTTTCTTAACAGAGCCCAAAAGAAGAGGCAAAATACAGACGCAGAAAAACTAGGTAACAAAGACAGTGATGGAATACAATAAAACATTAAGAAGGAAAAGATGGCAGAAAGGCAGAGCTGAATAAGACATAGTGTCACAAAAATGTACAAGGTATTCAAGGTATATTGAAAGTTCAGTGAAATTGGAGTGTGATGTTTCAGTCAAGGAAAATAATACTGGAGAGGTAGAGGTGCATTGACATATTTTGAAACAACATTGGTACCACTGTTCTAAAGTAGCAAATAATATTATAATTGTTGGGGTTTTTCCCCCTCAAAGGTGCCTGTACAGTGGAGTTAAGATGTATTGGAATCAAGAGTATGTTATATATGGGTGAAAAAAATAGTGAAGTTCTGAAATGAGGCAGTGTTGGTATGGATGCAGAAGAAAAGTCAACATGAGAGTAATTTCAAAAATAGGATTTGAGAATCTTTAGAATGAAGGGAGTAAGTCATTTTTGCCCTTGGTGAGTTGTCTGTTGTGCCCAAATGAGATTATTTTTTATCTAGGATTATTGTGTTAGCTCATAACAAAAATACAGGTAGGTTTGATTGCATGTGTCAAAACTCGGTATCAATATAAGCACCTGTAACTTGTGTCTGATTTAAATGCATATATGATAAATGGTCATTAGATTATTTCCAAAGTGGCTTAATTATTGCCCAGGGTTTATACACAATGATCATATTCACAAAGCAAAATTTTTCTAAAACTCAGAATATATTTATCCAATCTAAATTTTAGCAGTATCACACTACAAATTAATAAATTCCAAAATTGAATCAATGCATTTTTATTTCATAATAAAAAATTCAAATATGGCTATTTTTCATAAATAGATACCAAAAGTATGAATTCAGTACCATTGTTTTCTTTTTATTTTTTATTCTATCTTCTTTATTTTAGAGATTTGGGCCCTTTCTTTTCCTTATAGAAACTTGGGATGGATATTAGACACTGCACAATTTATGATGGTTACTTTTATAATAATAACTTGATAGTGGAATGCACTCCATCTATTTTTTTAATTTGCTATAAGTATTTAAGCTTATATATCAATCTTTAAAAAAATAATAGGCAACTCTCACAAATAGTGTGCTTTTTTTTCAGCAGGTGGAGAATTGTGTTCTGACACATATGACACTTTTCCACCTCCCTTAGAATATTTTTAACTGAGAATTCATGGGGGAGATTGCAGTAATAAAAACCACAACCAAGGAATAAATTTATTATAGTAGATTTTTTATTATCAAGATATTAAGTCAGGAGAAATGGTTTACGATATTGCTGATTCTTAAAATATAAACAGCTTTCCACTCCCTGATTTTAGCAGTCTGATAAAAAAAAACAAAAACATGAGCATACTGAAAATCTGTCAACAATGAAATCTCAGAAAAAGAACTCAAAAAAGTAATCCATTATACAGTAGCAACAAAAGTAATAAAATACCTAGGAATAAACATAACAAAGACTATAAAGGACCTATATACTGAAAACTATAAAGCATTATTAAAGGAAATTGAAAAAGACTCAATGAAATGGAAATAATTCCTTGTTTGTGCATAGGAAGAATAAATATAGTTAAAATGGCCATATTACCCAAACCAATATACGAATTTAATGCAATTCCCATCAAAATTCCAATGTCATTTTTAAAAGAAATGGAACAAAAAATCTTCAAGTTTATATGGAACCATAAAAAAACCTCAAAAAACCAAAGTAATATTAAGGGGAAAAAAATGAAGCTGAAGGAATTACAATACCTGACTTCAAAATATACTACAGAGCCATGATCATCAAAACAGCATGGTACTTGTAGAAAAATAGACACACAGACCAATGGTACATAATAGAGAGTCCAGAAATAAAACCACATATATATGGTCAAATCATCTTTGATAAAGGAGCCAAAAACACACAATGGAGACAAGTAAGCCTCTTCAATAAATGGTGCTGGGAAAATTGGAAAGCCACATGCAAAAGACCAAAACTTGACTACAGTTTATCTTCTTGAACAAATATTAATTCAAAATGGATCAAAGAACTAAATATAAGATCTGAAACAATAAATAATATAGAAGAAAACATAGGTACTAAACTCATGGACCTTGGCCTTAGCGACAAATTTATGAATTTGACTCCAAAAGTAAGGGAAGTAAAGGAAAAGATAAATGAATGGGACTACATTAGACTAAGAAGCTTCTGCACAGCAAAAGAAACTGTCAACAAAACAAATAGGCAATCAACTAAATGGGAGATGACATTTTCAAACAATAGCTCAGATAGGGGACTAATGTTCAAAATATATAAAGAACTCACAAAACTCAGCAACAAACAAACAATCCAATAAAAAAAATGGGAAAAGGACATGAACAGACACTTCTCCCAAGAAGAAGTACAAATGGCCAACAGATATATGAAAAAAATGCTCATCATCACTAGCTATTTGAGAAGTGCAAACTAAAACTACAATGAGATACCACTTCACACCTGTTAGATTAGCTGTTATCATCAAGACAGATAATAATAAGTGTTGGAGAGGCTGTGGAGAAAAAGGAATCCTCGTTCACTGCTGGTGGGAATGTGAAAGTCTGGTGATTCCTCAAAAAATTAAGAATAGAACTACCATATGACCCAACAATCCCTCTACTTGAAAACCACAAAACTTGAAAACATGGGCACATAAAGACATGCAGCCCCAAGTTCATTGCAGCATTGCAGCATTGTTCACAGTGACCAAGACATGAAAAGAGCCAAAATGCCCTTCAATAGAGGATTGGGTAAAGATGTGGTTCATATATACTATGGAATACTATTCAGCCATAAGAAATGATGACATAATATAATTTATGACAACATGGATGGACCTTGATAACATTATACTGAGTGACATAACTAAATCAGAAAAAGCTAAGAACTGTATGATTCCATGCATAGGTGGGACACAAAATTGAAAATCATGGACATAGATAGGGGTGCAGTGGTTACCAGAGGAAAGGAAAGGGTGGAGAGGGAGGGGGGTGGTGGAAGGGGAGGTCCTTAAAGAGAAACAAAATATAGAGTGACAGAATATCATATGACTTTGGGTGATGGGTATACAACATAATTGACTGTTCAAATGATGTGGAGATGTTTTCTCTAAATCTATGTATTCTGGTTGACCAATATCACCGTGTTAAATTTAATTGTCTAAATAAAAAAAAAATGAAGTTTTAGCCTGACCAGGTGGTGACGCAGTGGATAGAGCATCGGACTGGGATGCGGAAGGACCCACGTTTGAGACCTCGAGGTCGCCAGCTTAAGCACGGGCTCATCTGGTTTGAGCAAAAGCTCACTGCTTGGACCCAAGGTCGCTGGCTCGAGCAAGGAGTTACTCAGTCTGCTGAAGGCCCATGGTCAAGGCACATATGAGAAAGCAATCAATGAACAACTAAAGGTGTTGCAATGAAAAACTGATAATTGATGCTTCTCATCTCTCTCCGTTCCTGTCTGTCTGTTCCTATCTATCCCTCTCTTTGACTCTCTCTCTGTCCCTGTAACAAAACAAAACAAAACAAAAAAAATGAACTTTTATTTTGGCTATTGCTAGAGATAACTGTTAATTAGTTTTCTCAGTTTTAATAGAATCACTGATTTTACATTAGAAAAGAAAATTTATAGAATTATTTAATTAGTAATTTAGATCAGGGAGGGCAAATACATAGCATGAATGCTACCACTCACCTAGCCTTTTCTCATGACAGATATTACTAATCCAGCAATTCACCTTTCTTTTCTCTAAGGCCGGACATGACTTTATAGTTGTTCTCAAATCACTTGGAAAATAGCCCTAATTTAATGGTTTAGCAAGCACCAAATAGTTTAAATTTGAACATTTTATTTCAAAAACTATGAATTGTTATTATAATATAGTTTGCTATTTCATTGATGTTGCTACTCCACTGGGAAAAAATAAACAGTAACCAAAATAGCTATTATAAGAAATAAAAAAGTCCTGGTCAGTTGGTTCAGTGGTAGAGGGTCAGCCCGGCTTGTAGATGTCCCAGGTTCAATTCCCCATCAGGGCACACCTGAGAAGTGATCATCTGTTTCTTACCCCTCCCCCATTCCCTTCTCTCTCTCTCTCTCTCTCTGTCTCTCTCTCTGTCTCTCTCTTTTCCTATTCCACAGCCATGGCTCTGTTGGAGCAATTTGGCGCAAGGTGCTGAGGTCGGCTCCAAGGCCTTGTTCAGCTACTAAAAATAGTTTCATTGACAAGAAACAGAGCAACAGCCCCAAATAGTCAGAACATAACCAGGTGGGGGTTTGCCGGGTGGATCCTGGTTGGGGCACATGCAGGAGTCTGTCTCTCTGCTTCCTTGCTTCTCATTTAAGAAAAACAAAAGAAATAAAAATTATGTAGATATTATAACAACAATTCAATTATATGTGTTCCTTGCTATTGAGTAATTTCTTCTCCAAATATTTTAATGGAATTTAATAGATTGATACATTTGTATATTTATAGTTTTGTGTGTGTGTGTAGTTATTTCAAAATTCAGAATCCTTTGGCCTATAGGGTATATTTTGCCATGAACAAATATACTTTTGTAAGAATAAGAAATCAAAACACATTTATTTGTATTAGTTATTAATTTTCATGAACATAGAAATTTAGCACAGCAGAATTCAACCTTTCGGATCCTTACATTTCTGCAATGTTTCTAAATATGAAATTATTTAAAATAGTATAAAAGTGAAATAGACAAAAGACAAACGGTTTCTTAGAGCCAAGATGCCATTCTTGACATTGAAAATATGAAGTGTTCTTGTAACATGGTGTAGTTGTAAAAGCAATTTCAATTTGATTTATATTTACTTAATAGGGTTTTTATTTTGGTGAAAGACTATATACAATGGCAGGAAAATTCGAGTTACTCAATAAATGTGTAAATCCTCATACTTAGGGCAATGCTAGTCTTGAAACTGGTCTTTTGAAAGGAATGAACTATTGATTAGTTTACCTAGCAAAAGGATAAAAATGTCCTGATTGATTTCAATGTCTTTGTGTTTGCCTGATGTTAATGGCAGAGTAGGGATGGAGGTTTAAGTTGGTTCATCTCCTTTTCTATGAAATGCACTGGAAATCATGTGGATGTGTGCATATCCTTACCATTTACCAAGAAGCTTATCTGATTTCTTGAAAATGAATTCTAATAGCCCAATTAATTTACTTGCAAAATTGAGGCTCCTGACCCACTACATTCTTCTGAAAAACTAAGATATGTTTTCTTGTTCTAATTTAAATTTAAATTTCATTTTTTGAAAGGTTATGATCACATCACTGTTTCTAAATCAGAATTAATATAGTACTTTAAAGTAGGAAAGTCATGATTTTAGATTCTTTTGTAAGGTAATAGTCAAAAGATATATGTTAATTCTGCTATTTGTGGCCAGTTAAAACACTAAACTTCATTATGGAGAAATAACATTTTTTTAAAACATACTGAAAATATTCAATAGGTTCAAAATTACCTTAATTTTGGTAGGATTTGGGGGTATGTGAAGCAGATGGTGTGCATAAAGGAAGCCAAGCTAAACCTATTAAACTGATCATTTTATGTATTCTCAGATGTATTAGTTTCTCAAATCCTTATTAAGTATCAGTTATAGGTAAGACCTTTTACTAGAACTGGAATAATCAAATTTAACAAACATAACCAAAGTCACCTTTGTAAGTGTATCCAGAACCCTGCTTTGATAGTTTTTAGGAAAATTATATGAAGCCAATTGTTAATCCTTAAGACATAAATCATAATGTGGTCCATATTTACATTAAAATATATTTTCTGAATTAATTGGACTGAAGTGGTATTCCTTAAAAAATAACAGTAAAACTTAGATTTTGAAGTTTATCTGAGATTGAAAATATTAAAGGTATGGGCTCTACACTTGTTTGTTATTCTTGGGGCCTTCTACTCTACTAACTCTTACTTCTTGATCTAATTATTATTTTTAACCTTTAAAGTATGAAGGATCTCAACTTAATAGGGCACTACACTGGATGCTCTCGCATGATGGCAGAAACACAGTCCTTGTTTACACAATTCCATAACATGTATCCAGCACAGTGTGTGATGTACATGCACATACATATATTTGTGTGTGTGTATATATATACTGTATATATAAATATGTATGTATAAAAATAATACATATAAACATATATATTATATTCAATAAATTTTTATGTAAATGAAAATATTCTATTTTGAGAAATCAAAGTAATAAAACAAATTGTGCAGTTGATGACCTAAGTTGAAGAAAACATTCCCAGTACCTGAGGCAAATGTACAAATGGGAAGCCATAGACATTATTGCCTAAAAACTTGAACAGAGCCCCTCCCTTCTTCACTTTTCTATACTGTAGAATGTCTGGGCTTTGATGTGCCTTTTTCAAAACTTTCTAAGTCTCTTTCCTGGGTTGATGAGGTCTAGGCTATCTCTCTGATGCTCCAAGTTTAAATGTAAACACTGACCTTGTTTCTTCTATTTGATGTGCTCTCCAAACTCATAGATGCCCTACCTTGCCTGTTCATTATGTACATATGTATGTACACACACACACACACACACACACACACACAAACACAATCAGAGGGATAGTTGACAAAATGCTTCAAATTGCTTAAGTATTTGCACTTGTAGAATCCCTCTGGTGGCCTGACTGGATTGACTATGGTTTATTGGAAAGTTGCTTCCTTTTGTCCCCTCTGGAAGCAGTAAGAGCTCTTTCTGCTACATCTTTGGAATATTCAAGAAAACACAAAATTTAAATTTGTGATATCTTCCAATTTTAAGTGATAGAGTCATTTCTAATTAAAGGACAACATGTGTGTGCCAAATTATTCTCCAGGACTGCCATTTCATATTTTAGAACCTCAAATACTAGAAGCATTTAAGTCCCTCATATCCTCTTCAGACAGTATAATATTGTTATTTATAATAAGAAATACATATTTGGTCTTCATCCAGGTTCTGGTACCTAGCTCCTAAAGTACTTGGAACTTCCTAGGTGATAAGAGCAACAAAGGTATCTCTTGTTGTGCTAATGAGGTGACTCTGGACCCCACCGAAAGATGGGTGCTGGTTGCAAGGAGACTGATTCTAAACCTTTCCTTTGGACTCCCCAGACCTCCAGGGAGGAGCAAGGGCTGGATATTAAGTTCTATTACTAATGGCCAAAAATTTAACCAAGCATGCATATGTAAGGAAGCCTTCTTAAGACCCCAAAAGTTAGGGATTCAGAGAGTTTCTGGGTTAGTAAACACATGGATATTGGGGAGAGTGGTATATTTGGACAAATTATGGAAGTTCTATGCCCTTTCCCTCTACCTTACCCTATGCATCTCCTCATCTGGTTATTGATTCATATCCTTTAATATCTTTTGAAAAAAAATTGGTAATCAAGTGAGCAAACAGGTTTTGTGAGTATTATGAACTGTTCTAGCAAGGAGAGGGTCAAGGGGACATCCAATCTGTAGCCAGTTGGTCAAAATCACAGGTAGCAACTTGTGTTTGAGATGGGTATTTGAAGGGAATGGGGGGTAGCAGTCTTGGGGGACTTAGCTGTTAACCTGTGAGATCTGACACTATCTTCCAGTAGATTTCATTGGAATTGAGATGAATGGTAAACCTTCTAGCTGGTGTCAGAGCATTTCTTGGTGTGTGGGAAAAGAATCCCTCCCCCTCACCACTACCAGCCCCTAACCCAGTTGGAATTGGATGATTTCTCTGTGTGGGGTGGGGATTCCCTCAATACTTTCTTAGGGTTCTGGAGCTCTTATTTTCCCAGAAGCTGGAGGTGGGGATGGAAAGAAAGTTACCTTTAGTGAATGAATCAGAATGCTTTATATTCCTTGAGTGATTAGAGTAACTATTGCACATGTCTCCCTAGAGCAGAAAAATATAAATAAACAAAAAAGTTTACTCTCGCCTGACATGTGGTGGCACAGTGGATAAAGCTGAGGTAGCCGGTTCGAAACCCTGGGCTTGCCTGGTCAAGGCACATTTGGGAGTTGATGCTTCCTGCTCCTCCCCCCTTCTCTCTGTCTCTCTCTCTCTCTCCTCTCTCTCTCTCTCTCCTTTCTAAAATGAATAAATAAAATGAAAATAAAATTAAAAGAAAAAGTTTACTCTCTTGTAGGAAAATACGCCATATATTTTTCCTACCTAGCTCTACTTAACTTACCAGAGTAGCTTGAGGTTCCGGGTCTAGTAGGGTATGCTTGACTTAAAACATTTATAGGGAAACACTTTTAAAGTTGTTTAAAATTTTATAAATATAAGCTATCATTTTCTTCAAAACTTTTGTCCACATTACTTTGTGACATAATGTAGAACAATTTAAAAATGTAAGAAACTAACTACAGTTTTATCACTTGATATGTTTTATTGTCTTGACAACTCCCACCTACTTGGTATACAGTAGCCCTCCTTTATCAGTGGGGCATATGTTCCAAGCTCCCCGGGTGGATGCCTAAAACTTCAGATAATACTGACCCTTACATACTTTGCCTTTTCTTATACATACATGCATATCTTTTCACTTAAAATAAGCACTTTATGGGGTCTGCCTAGCATGTGGATGTCCCAGGTTCAATTCCTGGTTAGGGTAACCATCTGCTTCTCCATCAATCCCCCTCTCTCTTTCGCTCTCTTCCTCTACCTCAACCATGGCTGGACTGGTTTGAGCACACTGACCCTGGGCACTAAGGATGGCTCTGTGGGCCTCCACTTTAGGTGTTAAAAATAGCTTGATTGTGAGCATAGCCCCAGATGGGTAGAGCATTAGCCCCAGATGGGGATTACCAGATGAATCCTGGTCAGGGCACATGCAGGAGTCTGTCTCTCCCCCCTCCTCTCACTTGGAGAAGAAAAAAGAAGAAAGTAAATTTGAATAGTAAAGGTAAAGGAGAAAAAAGTAGACCAAAATTTTGTATAAATAATATTTTTCTAATGGAAATAAAATAGACATGCAGATTTTAAAAAGGAAGAAACACTCTATGGCTTCTCTTTGACATAACCAAAAAGCTAATGTCACCAACCTTTTACTTTGGAGACATTATTCAGCAAAACAAGGTGAACACAGCACTGCATGTTATAAAGCAACAATCCATTTGACAACAGAGACAGTTACTAAGTGACTTAGCCACAGCCTAGTCAACATGGTCCCCTGGACAAAAGGATGATTATGATCCGGGGCACTATTCAGAACAGCAGGTGATTTAAAACTTATGAATTATTTCTGAAATTTTCCATTTAATATTTTTGGACAATGGTTGATGGTGGAAGCCAAACCATGGATAAAGAGGGACTACTGTATGTTGTCAGTTGAGATAACAAAGAAGTTAGCTCCCCCTTTTTTTTCTTATAATTTCTAAGAAGATTCTTAAACTTAATGCAGAGACAGCAGTGTTGACTGGCCCAACATTTGATTTATTATAAGAGTTAAAAGTATTCTAAAAGAAGAAGGAGTGCTTTTGAGTTCCAAGAAGTCTAAATTCCAAAGGAAGCAAGCTCTGTTGTTTAGACCATAAGCAATAAATTAGAAAAAAACATAAAATACATGAATTGAAGTTTCCCTGTGTCCTTTTTGTGTGCTGAAAGTGGGCTAGGATTAAGATCTCCAGGGCATGATGGTGTGCATTGTGGCTCACATATCTGGAGACACTGTAGTCTGTATTCTCTCAAACATTCCTTGTACTATAATGGAACGGGAGTGATAAGACCCATACAGAAAGGATGTGGGGCTGGAATGAGAAAACTACAGATAGATGCATGAGGACACCCCACCTTCCTTATGCAATCAACAAAGAGATAAGTGAAGAGAAAGAAAGCTACCATTACTGGTAGTTCACACACTCTGGTGAATGTGCAGGATTCTAGATGAGAAGAAAAATTACACAGCCTAAGATGGACCATGCACTCAAGATCTGGAAAGAGATCTATTTATATCTCAGAGACCAACAACTAAGTGAAGTATTTTCACCAATGTCTAACTGTCTCACCATCTCCACGTGCATAAAAGTGAGCTCTCCCTTAGGAAAGGAGATATGTCTGTGAAAATTCTTATGCAGCTAAATTTACCTTGAATTGGCAAGCTTACGTTTTCTGCTGGTGAGTAGAAGAGAGACTTAAAATAGAAATTCAGTTCTATCATAGGAAAATAGAGGGAGCTCTATTTCTAACACCTGAGTTTGTGGTCTGTGAAATTCATAACCATTAGACAAATACAAAATTTTCCATTTGAGTGGCTACCAATAGCAATGAGCAATAACTTTGCATGATGGTTAACTAATCCTTCAAGTCAACTTGAACAGGAACATGCTTTCCAAAACCTGCAATGCCCCCTCTCCCAAGTTTTTTAAGTCTTTGGAAATCTCCTTGCCAAAGTCCAAAGACTTCTTATGATGAATATTTCAATTCAGTGCTGTGATGCCCCATATGTCTGTTGAATGGTAAAATATGTGTGATTCATTCAACTCTCATTCATTATGAAAATAGACTACCAAATTATATTCTTTGTAAGTGAAATCATTATGGAAGTAATTTACAAAATACATTAAGCCCTTTCACGAAGGCTTCTAAAGAAGAAGCCAAAGAGGTTTAAAACATTGCAAGTTTTTAAAATTGCAAATGTCATTATCATTTGAAAATCTTAGATCTTACTTTTCATTATTTTGTAAAATATCTCTCTCACAAATATTTAAATTGTGTTATGCTTTGCACAGTACAGACTACTTTTTTATGTGTGCCCAAGAGAATCATGTTTCAACCATGTTTTCATGAAGTTTAAGATAAAGATGAAATTCTAGTTTTTTAAGTGCTGTGTTCAAATGTTCTTTTCTTTTTCTTTCAAATTTATGAGCCAGCTTTGTCCCAAAGAGACTGTAACATAATTCTTCATCTCTTCAATTTTTATACTGAATCATCATTTTAAATTTGTAAAAGCAACATGTAAGCCAGACAGCATGCTACAAGTTTAAAATAAAGTTTTTTTACTCTCTATGGGGTTTTAAAATCAGTTATCTACTTCAATTAAGGTAGAAGTCAGAGCAGATGTAATGCCCTTCTATGCTAGGCACATTCACAATACTGTTCATTACCATCAACGTGCTGGTACATGTTTGTTTCCCAGGAAAATAGAGCCCTATTCATTATTCATAGAGGTCCTCCGGTACAGTAAAGACATTCATTCTTTAATGGCTCTATGACTTGGGTGTTGTGAAGCCAGAAGATGTTATTTTTGGAAGATAGTTTACCAATTAAAAGCAAACAGCACCGGATTGCTTAGTAATGTTCTCAACATTGATTGGCTATGATTGCAAATGAACATCAGGAGAAAACTGAAGGTGCATTGCTGACTGCTTCTCTGCTTACTTTAGACACCTCCCTGGAAACAGATCGTTAGTAGATGGAACTTCCAACTTCTAAGCTTAGACTTTTTCTTCTCCAAGAAACTTAAAAAATGCACTAGGTTTACTCTATCACAAACATGTAATTGTTTCCCCTGAAATGTAATAAAAGGTGCAAAGTTAATATAGAAGGAAGTGTAGAAATCATTGCTTGGAATTGAATTCAGGCTATGAAGACAAATAAGACTTTATTATTCAAGGAAAAAGTAATGTTTTATGTGAAATTAAAGATGTTCTACTTTGTGTGTGTGTGTGTGTCAGATAAAGAAAGGAGGATATTGGCCAAAAATAGTTTATTTAAATTTAGTGAAATTAAGTTTGTTTAGGTATTGACTTACCAATAAATTATATAGATCAAGATTTGTGCTAGTTTCTTAACCATAGATTTAAAAATTATGACTACTTTGTATTTGTTATGCATATTGTAAACTTAATGATTTACTATGCTTTTCCTTAGCATTTACTTATCGTTTAAAAATGTGACAGAATTGGGTGTAGTGTAGACAGAGATTGGTTAAGAAATTTTCTCCATGCTAGACATGAGACTACATTTGTGAACACTCTAAGGAATCTAAACTAAAAAACACTTATGCATAAAACTCTTAATTGAAATGTTAGCACTGACAAAAAATTTGTAACAGGATTTGTCTGGCCACGTCGAGAAATTGTTCTGACTTAGTAGGGAACACATGTTATTACTAATTTCTTGTACTTATTGATTCAAAGTAATGACAAAGTTGAGGAAACAAATTTTCTTTGTACTTCTGACGTCCAAGTATATTCATTCCAACCATGAAATTGAATATTAGAATTTGAAAAGTTATCTGAATAAGAATTATCATTGAAAACATTATCCTTGTAACTTGCATACGAGATGATATTCACCATAAACCAATCAGTTATGTATTTTTAGAAATCATCTTGTCTTTCAAATGGAATTACTAAATGACATCAACATAATCTTTGTCAAAAGATCAAGTAAAGCATCAACCTGGAAATCCTGAGGTCGCCGGTTCAAAACCCTGGGCTTGCCTGGTCAAGGCACATATGGGAGTTGATGTTTCCGGCTCCTCCCCCCTTCTCTCTCTCTGTCTCTCTCTCCTCTCTGTCTCTCTCTCTCTCCTCTCTAAAAATGAATTAAAAAAATCAAGTAAAATTTATCGAAAGTTGTTGATACGTTACTAGATTGATACTATTTAACTGGTTCCATTAGGATTTTGAATTCTATTTTGTACAACCTGGCTGTTTTCTCCTTTGCTCTTTCTTACAACTAATAGTCTTTGTATATTTCTAGCTGGGATGCGAATGCCTGTATTCACTGTATAGAGAAAAGCTAGCTGGCCTTCTTGGCCTCAAAAACATTGTCTCTAATTCCGTTTATCAGCTTTCAATAGAAAAAATAATATTGCTTTAAGGTATAATAGCAACAAAGAAGTCTTACTGACTTGTACGGGTCAGTGGATGAAGCAGAATCAATTCAAAATTTTCACTTTTTTTTCCTTGCTACTATCTATGCTAATTTACAATACCATTGAATGAATTTAATTATTACATTTTGAAGTTTTTAGAAAACTCCCCAAATTAAAGGCTTAAAATATGTTGATAATTAAATTTTAGAATATTCAAATTTACTTCCATTAATAAAAGTAATTTCATGTCAAAGTTTGATCTAGCAAGCTGGAATTATTGTGATGTCTTTTAAATTTTCTTAAAATTTAAAAAAAATTTAAGAATCAGGTTTCTTCTGATTCTAATCATTCAAACAATGTTTGCAATTTATCTAAGTAAGCTTTTGTTTGTTTCAGCCTCTTCTTAGGAAGCAATATTAGGTTTAAAGAAAAAGCTTAATCAAATTGTTTTACTGTTCCTTCAGAGAAGCGTCCTTCTAAGTTGAAGTTAAGAGAGCAAAACTTGTATGTAGTAAAATTGTTAACAATAATATTTTCTGGGTTTGCTACCAGTTTTATTTTCAAAAAAACTAAGTCTATTGTATTGTTTATTTAATATTGAAATAAGTAATAATAGTCTATTAATTCAGGGCTTATAACATTAGAGAAATCATTTTAATGAAGTGAGTTAAGGAATTTACTGATGAAAGTTAGCAACGTATGAAGAGCTACTTCCCTGCCAAATGGGCCTGTTGTCATCCGCTTGCCTCAAGGAATGTCATTGTTTATGGTCCAGATGATCTAAAAACATTCATTTTTCACAAAAGCAAAAGGACTAAAGTAATGACTGCCAACATGTATGGTTCCAATAAACTAGGTATTTAAAATGACTGCTTAGCTACAGAATCATCTCTCATAACATTATTATCTGTATTTATAAGACAAGGTTTGCCCTGACCAGGCCGTGGTGCAGTGGATAAAGCGTTGGACTGGGATGCAGAGGACCCAGGTTTGAAACCCCGAGGTCACCAGTTTGAGTGCAAGCTCATCTGGTTTGAGCAAAGCTCACCAGCTTGAGCCCAAGGTCGCTGGCTTGAGCAAGGGGCTCAGTTTGCTGTAGCCCCTGGTCAAGGCACGTATGAGAAAGCAACCAATGTACAACAAAGAATTGATGTTTCTCATCTCTTTCCTTTCCTATCTGTCCCTCTCTGTTACAAATAAATAAATAAATAAATACAAGATTAAATGATTTTTTTTTTTTAATTTTTTTTTTTTGTATTTTTCTGAAGCTGGAAACGGGGGGAGACAGACAGACTCCCGCATGTGCCCGACCGGGATCCACCCGGCACGCCCACCAGGGGCGACCGCTCTGCCCACCAGGGGGCGATGCTCTGCCCCTCCGGGGCGTCGCTCTGCGGCGACCAGAGCCACTCTAGCGCCTGGGGCAGAGGCCAAGGAGCCATCCCCAGCGCCCAGGCCATCTTTGCTCCAATGGAGCCTTGGCTGCGGGAGGGGAAGAGAGAGACAAAGAGGAAGGAGTAGGGGGGGTGGAGAAGCAAATGGGCGCTTCTCCTGTGTGCCCTGGCCGGGAATCGAACCCGGGTCCCCCACACGCCAGGCCGACGCTCTACCGCTGAGCCAACCGGCCAGGGCCAAATGATCTTTTATGAACTACAAAAACTGCATTTATTAATCTTCAATAGGATTTTCATTTGTGGCACTCTTTTCTAGTTAAATATCTAATTCAGAAACACTTTAAAAATGTGAGTTTTAAATGACACTGATGAAGGCAACTATTAATATCGTGAGGTATAAAGTCAAAACAAAAATCTCTTCCTTATGTATAATAAGCTTTTCAAGTGATAATATAAAATAATGCTTGCCTGACCAGGCAGTGGCGCAGTGCATAGAGCATTGGTTTGGGATGCAGAGGATCCAGGTTTGAAACCCCAAGGTCACTGGCTTGAGTGTCGGCTCATCCAGCTTGAGTGGAGGCTCACCAGCTTGAGTAAGATGTCCCTGGCTTGAGTTTGGGATCATAGACATGACCCCATGGTCACTGGCTTGAGCCCAAAGGTCGCTGGCTTGAACCCAAGGTCTCTGGTTTGAACAAGGGGTCATTCATTCTGCTGTAGCTTCCGGGTCAAGGCACATATGAGAAAGCAATCACTGAACAACTAAGGAGCTGCAACGAATTAATGCTTCTCATCTCTCTTCCTTCCTGTCTGTCTGTCCCTATCTGTCTCTCTCTCTGACTCACTATGTCATTGTCAAAAAAATAAATAAATAAAATAATAAAGCTTAGCCCATAGTATTCCATGTGCTAAAATTTTTCCAAAACAAATTTGAAACACCAATTTTGAAAGTATCTAAATATTTTTTTACTTGATATTGCAATGTTCTGAGTAACTTAAGATATATTTTTAGGCATGAAAATCAGAATCAATAGAGATGAGATTTCTGGCTTATTAATAAATATAAAAAATTAAAATAGTATTTTAAATCATTGTTAAATACCATATTATTTATACTTTCTTGAGGATTGTTAGTAATAGTTCAAGTAAATATAGTGTTTAATAATATATGAAATACTTTTACTGTCAAAGTTTCCAGTATATATGAAAACTAAATATAATTAAATAATTGTAATTCTTTTCATTCTCTTGGCTAAGCCTAGACATACGTATTAGGCAAAATTCTGATTAAGCCAATCACATGATTCCCCCAGCTTCACAGTCTTAAAAGACTATAAGACAAGACAAGAATATGTTCCTTGATGTTTGGCTTTCCCCAAGAGATCACAAGTAATTCAGCTGGTTCTCAGTTGCCCTAAAGATAAAATTTTAATTGGTTCATATCACTACTAGGTATACTTTTAGGACCCAAAGTATGTTAAATGGGCTATTGGGATTTGGTTGGCTATAAACCTTGATAAGAAAAATAGAACATTATTTTCACCATTTCTGGCCATTATTCACTTAAGTTTACCTTTTCTTTCTCTGTAACTAAGCAACCTTCCCATTATCCAGGCACCTGGCAGAGCTACTGTTGTTAAATTTTTGACAGCTTTTTCATTACAGGTCTTGTTTTTCAAGAGGCAGGTTAACTAAGCGATTTTGATTTGTGCCAAGCTGAGATGTGGAATAGGCACTTGAAGTCCATTCTCTTGTTTTCATGAGATTTCATTTGAACCTATTTGTCCTTCTTGATCTAAACACAAAAAAGAAAAAAAAAACCTCTAAAATTCATCCAGTTTTTCATTTATAACTTGGTATAACTGAGCAAAAGAATAATAAATTCTGTAGTTTTATCCTTTTTTAAAAAAATTAAATTTTAAAAAAATGAAAAACAAAAAATTTATACCAATTTGTTATTTATTGAGAAAAGTAAACCACTTATTTGTTTTACATATATGAGAAAATGGTAAGGCCTCCTTATAAAACATGACACATTGTTAACATTTGCATGTTAGAAGTGTGGCACACTCATTTTAAAACAAAGTTTCTCATTATAAAAAAGAACTCACATTTTCTGTAGAAATGTAGATAAAAAAGAGAAATATTTAAAATCAACCTATCTTTTAAAATAATATTGAATTTCAATCTCTTTCTATGTCTAGTTTCTCATTCTTCCCTGAAATTTTAGTAGCTTTTGGAAAATGTTCCTTGAAGACCACCTCTCTCTTTCCACACTGTAATCTCTCTTTCTTTTTTTTTTTTAAAGATTTTATTTATTCATTATAGAGAGGGGAGAGAGAGAGAGAAAGAGAGAGAGAGAAGGGTGGAGGAGAAGAAAGCATCAACTCCCATATGTGCCTTGACCAGGCAAGCCCAGGGTTTTTGAACCAGCAACCTCAGCATTTCTAGGTTGAAGCTTTATCCACTGCGCCACCACAGGTCAAGCCCACACTGTAATCTCTTATACCTGATGTTTCTATACCCTTTCTTTTCTTTTTTTAAATCTTTTTTTTAACATTTTTTTCTTTTTTTCTTTTTATTTATTCACTTTAGAGAGGAGAGAGAGAGAGAGAGAGAGAAAGAGAGTAGGGGGGAGGAGCAGGAAGCATCAACTCCCATATGTGCCTTGACCAGATAAGTGCAGGGTTTTGAACCAGCGACCTCGACCTCAGCATTCCAGGTCTACGCTTTATCCACTGTGCCACCACAGGTCAGGTTTCCATACCCTTTCCATCCTCTGCATATATAATTCCATGTGGTCTGGCAACCACCTCATTACTTTACTAAAATTTATCTCTTTAGATTTCTAGTAAGCCCCTTTTATCATCATGCAAATAACATTTTCTCCATCTTTGTAGACTTTGATGTCCATTGGGATTTGTTTTGTGTTAGAAAATCTTCTTCTAACTTGGATTCTATGTTTTTGCTCTCTTTTTATATTTATAATGAACCCTGTCTTTTGCCTCATTTTCACTTTCACTTGTCTTTTTTGGTTTGCTTTTTACATTTTTATTGCTTTCATTGGTAAACAACGAAATAACCAACTGACATTGGCATAAATTACAAGGATTGTATATGGATTATTTAACAAGAAGTTCAGAGATTGGTGGTCCCTGGTCTGGTCTGGCGACTCAAATAGGAAATAAAGAATCTATGCTCTTATATTACATCTTTATGTTTTGTTATTCTGTTAGGAATTTCTTGTCTGCTAGTCACAGGATGACCAAATAGCTATAAGAAGGCATCAGGCTGAGGCCCAAATCCTTTCTGCTCTTCAAATTGTCTCCTTTAATAAGGAAAAATATATTTCTCAGAAACCTTCTTTTTACCTCCTGTCTTTATTAGAAAAGAGTTTTATGTCCACCCCTACACTATTTGAAGGAAAAAGAAAAGGGACTGCCATGACTTGGCTAGACCAATTGTAGTTGACTGCCTGGTGTTGGCACAATGCTCCCCAAACACGATCAGTCTTCAAGTAGCAAGAAAGAAGAGCTGATAGCCATGGAGTAGGCAACTGACTGGAACAGCTCTGCTTCTCTATCCACTAAGGCTGCTCCTTAAGATTCAGTCTTTTTCTCACTATGATTCAGTCTCTGAGGTTCCATTCATCTTATGCCTAGAAGAGGTTGTGATAAACAGCTGGAATGTGCAAGTTCTCTATAAACAAGGGTCTCTATTGTCCTAGTAAATATACCATATTGTTCCAATGAGACTTACAATTTTAAAATAACTTTTAAAATAGTTTGCGATGTATGCAAGTATGTATATTGATCCAAAGACCAAAGCATGCTAATTCTTTCTGCAAAATGTCTTCACCTTCTTTCCATTCACTATCCTCCTATTCTGGCCTCAATCACTTGAAACCTTTACCATTGTGACAGAGTTCTCTGTGTTTTCCTGTTTACCTCTCTTTTGCTTCTGTTTGCTTGTCTCCTCTGGTTTGATATTTTTCCATGCTCTAACTTTTATCCTATTACATACAATATAAACATTACCCCTGAGGTTCACATCCTTTAATAACCTTTCTTTCTGTCTAAATCAAATACCAAGATCTCTTTAATATGAGCTCTCCTCTTCTATGAACTTCCATGACATTCAATGCTCATTCTAATGCCTCATTTAGGCTCTGCAGCTGCCCTTAGCTGGAATGTGTCAATGTGTCTTTACGTCTCTTCAAACATGCTACATTACCCAACTAGTGGAATAAAATGAGGTTGAGATCACCAGTAAAAAGATTTACTTAAAGTTCACAATCCTACCCTAACTTGTTTCCCACTCCTGATGGGATTTAACTAATTCATTTATGTTATATAAACATAACACTGCCACAAACACTAAGATCAATTTATAAGTGTAGGAACTATGTGCGAACTATGTGCAATAACCTAGTGCTGTATATTTGCCCTGAATGCTCATTAAATAGTTAATGATTGATCAGTTTTTAAATAATTTAAACCATATACACTATCTCTTTACCTCATTTTTCTCTATGTCAAATGTGCTTTTTGTTGCATTATCTACTACGTACTTCTATGGTCAGGATAAATTATGAGTCCCAGTGTGAAAGGATAGGATGTTATGTTTGTATTTACCCCCTTACTCTGGGTTACTGATCACCTGACTATGACAGAAACTGAAGTTTGATGGAGATCATGTCAAATACCATGGACATAATGAGTTGGCTGTAGAAATTTTTAGTCCTACCAATTCTACTGTTTGTCCGTAAAGACAATAGAGTGTATTTTGTTTGTTTGTTTGCTTTTTGTTTTTGTTTTTTACAGAGACAGAGAGTCAGAGAGAGGGATAGACAGGGACAGACAGACAGGAACGAAGAGATAAGAAGCATCAATCATTAGTTTTTCATTGCACACTGAGACACCTTAGTTGTTCATTGATTGCTTTCCCATATGTGCCTTGACCATGGGCCTTCAGCAGATCGAGTGACTCCTTGCTCGAGCCAGTGACCCTGGGTCCAAGCTGGTGAGCTTTTGCTCAAACCAGATGAGCCCACGCTCAAGCTGGTGACCTCGGGGTCTCGAACCTAGGCCCTCGGCATCCCAGTTCGATGCTCTATCCACTGCACCACCACCTGGTCAGGCAGTAGAGTGTATTTTGTTATCTTGATTTCAGACTTCGAGGAAAATAAGTTCAGAAACTTAAGGTCTGCCAGTTAGTAAAATTATAATAAAGATAGAAGTTCTGCTAAAATTTTAAGAGAAAAAAATATGTAATGTGACTGTTGTTTTCTGAAAGACATGTTATGGATTTGTGAAGAAGAAAAAGTCCCTCTGTAAATAAGACAGCAACCTTTTTAAAGAATTTCTAAAACTTAATTGAGGTTGGAACTTAAACTTGAGAGGTTTTTTTGGTGGATAAAGAGAGGAGGAATTTATTAAAGAGAGGAATGTTTTATGATGATGATGTAGATAATTATCACTATGACGGTGGAAAAAAATGACTTAAATTTCATTAGTCATTCTTGTCATCAACAGACATCATCAGAAAAACATCTTCATGTGTCACTTTATACTACAGATAAGCTCCATAGAACTGGACATTACCCAATAGTCATTTCTGAGTAGCATGCTGGTCAAACATACATATGGTCATGCTAGTGAATAACCATTATTTTTTCTTCTTTTCTCTAAGATGTAACTACCTTAGTAGTTGCAGGAACTTTGGGTTTTTAACATAGACTTCTGCATAGCAGAGTTCAGTGTCATTAACATAAGAAAGTCCATGGAAATTAGCCAACCCAGAGTTTTCACTTTTATCCCATTGCACAGAACTTGAGTGGAAGACAGGAAGAAGTGAAATGATTTTCCACTTGAGAATTCTGTTAACCTTGAAGAAAATGTTAAGTCTAGTAGGTGAGATCATTTGGGGAGAGAGAAGGGAGATACTATTTTTTTTTTGAGATACTACTCGTTTCCCAATATCTTCCTTCATGTACCCCATAGAGCTCCATACTCTCTCATTCTCCTATTGCTTCTGTGTTCTGATTTGTATTCTTAGCCTTCCAGTTCCTCCACACTCTGGAAATCAAGACAATCTTTTATGGAATATTTTAAATTAAAATGGGGAAAATTTTTGAATCCAGAAACAAAAATTTAAAAACTGCTGGTTTCTAACGTGTGCACAAACTGTCTTTAGAAAATAAAAAGAAACAAAGACAAACAGAAATTAGACAATTAAATGGAGTGGTGATTGTGCTCTGCTGTTGAGGGGTTCTCCTAAGTGTTTATTTCTAAGCTGGCTTTGTTTCACTAGGTCATGAAGTATTGAGAGCAACAATTAAAAAGAAAAAGAAATTGCATTGTCCTTTATGTCCACAAAAATACAGTTTAATAATATGTGATTTAATTGACTTATAATACTGTGTTTCTAAACTGATTACTTATGTCATTAAGGTAGTATTTTGGATCAGTACGAAGGATGTGATGGGAATGAGAAAACCGGAACGTTTCCCCCTCTTTTTTTTTTCCTTCTGCCAAGTAGAAATAGATCCAGTCCGGGTTTTCCCTTAGACTCTGCCCCTGAATTTCGGGCTGTGCACAGAGTAGCACGTTTCTCTCTTTCCCCTCCTTTCTCCTTCCCTTTTGCCTCCAGGATTTCTCTCTTCATATTTCAGGAGGGCTCTCACAGGCTTCTTCAGCCTGTGTGAAGCTGAGGCTTCCTTTGGAACTCGCATATCCTCAACACATACCGCCACGCAGACACATCCCCAAGCACCTCGCGCTCGCACCGACACACGCGCGCGCACACACTCGCGCTCGCCTGTCCACCTCCCACCCGGGAGAGCCGGCGCGCGTTCCCACCTTCGCTGCACACTTCAGCGAGCCGAGCTCGCTGCGCTCTAGGATTCTGCGGCTCGGAACTCGGATCGCAGCTCTGAACCCTCATCGTGTTTTCTGAAACAGTTCCTTCTCTCTCTGGTTTTTATTGCACCGTTTTCGATCTGGGGGTAGAGGATCAAGGCGGCTGCTTTCCCAGCCAGCCCCGGTTGGCTTGCCATCCTCCATCTGGCTTATAAAAGTTTGCGAGCGCAGTCCAGAGGGCTGCGCTGCTCGTCCCCTCGGCTGGCGGAAGGGGGTGACGCTGGGCAGCGGCGAGGAGCGCGCCGCTGGCTCTGGCGGGCTTTCGGCTTGAGGGGCAAGGTGAAGAGCGCACGGACCGTGGGGTTCACCGAGCTGGATTTGCATGTTTGCACCATGCCTTCTTTGATCGGGGCTGTGATTCTTCCCCTCTCCGGGCTGCTGCTGTCCCTCCCGGCCGGGGCGGATGTGAAGGCTCGGAGCTGCGGCGAGGTCCGCCAGGCGTACGGTGCCAAGGGATTCAGCCTGGCGGACATACCCTACCAGGAGATCGCAGGTAAGCACGGGTGCACGGCCCCGGCAGGCGGCAGCTCTCCACGGCCACACAGCCCGGGCCGCCCGGTGCCTTCCTCCTTCCCCCTGTTGCTGAGTTGTTGGTGCTCACTTTCTGTCAGGGCTCTCCCGGCGCCGCGCCACCGCTCCGGGCGGCGGATGCTCCCTCGACTGCTCCCGCGGGGGAAGGTGTGCGTCTCCTCTGCCTCATTGTGTGCACACGCGGGAGCGCCTGCTTCTCTCCCTCCCTCCACTCTCGCGCCCTTGCGCCCCCTTGCTTGTTGGCTCCCGCCGGGCGGGCCGGGGAAGCCGGGACACTCGGGGGTGGTAGCGGCGCCAAAGCAGATCGCGGAGCGGAGCGTCCACCCCGCGCCTTTCGCTGGGGCAAACTTGGAGAAACTGCGGCCGCAGTTTGCCCAGCGCCACAGTCTGAGTGGCGCCTTCTCCACTCCCGCCCTCGCACCGGCGGGGGCGGTGGAGAGACGCCGAGAGCTCCCCTAGTCCCTCGCTCCACTCTTTCTGCACTTCGGGCAGGCAGAGTGCGGGGTGCTCGGGCTGGGTGAGGGCCAGGCTGGGGGACCCCCACCGAGGGACTCGGCCTCCTCACTTCCGCAGTTCCGGGCTGGTTTGGGAGTTCTCCGACTGCCTGTTTCCTATTTGGGGCGTTCTTTCCCGAGAAGGTTTCTCAGCGATTCCCCGGCTGCTGTTGGTCACTTGAGGTTGCGGGGGCGGGGGGAGGACACCCCAGCCTCCCGGCGCGGCGCTGGGTCCTGAGCGCGGCCTCGTACGCGGGCTCTAGGAAACTGAGCCAACTTAAGCGGGTTGCTCAGTAGTGGATTCATCTCAGGGTCCGCGGACCCAGTGTCGCCTGCGTGTGCGGCCACTAACATTACTTCACCGAGAACTCGAGAGTCCTCACCCGCTTTCTCGGTGCCGGTGTGTAGGTAGCGCTTGGTTTTCAACAACTTGCGCAGCAGCCTGAGTGCGTGTTTTCCGGCTCTTACCTCCAACCGAATCCCATCTTCTTTGGGGCTCTGTGAATGAAACGTGTCGGGGAGAGCTAATCCTGTGGCTGCGAGAGAAATGAACTGAGAGAAGCAGAGAGAGGCCGGGAGATGCTGCGACGGCGCGGGCTGCTCAAACTGGCAGCTGAGGTCCTCAAGTGACCGCAGCTGCTCGAGTCAAAACGCTGAGTCTCCATCAGCCTTTCTGCGTTTTGCCAAAAAACTGGTTGATGGATGAAAAGCATTTGCAAATATCTTAAAACATAACAGTTTCTATATACAGTAGAGTGGAATTACTATTTTATTATGATCTACAAACTCTACCAGTGAGGGTTTTTTACTTATACTGAAACAATACATTTCCGTGAATTTAGGCATTACAAAAATAGCCCCTACATCACGCCAACAGTATTTCAGAGAACCCTTTCAAATTCTGAGCCAAACACAGCCAGCCTTTGGTAAGTCGGAGGCAGAAACCGTAGTGAATTATAAGACTACCTTTCCACCCCTGTCACTTCTTCTTTTTTCCCCAGAACTCCTTAATTTGTTAATCAATGAATAGAGACCGGCTACCCCTCCAGCTCCTTAAGTTTCTCAACTCCTTTCCCTTTTGTCTACTGTAATTTCATTCTTTTTAATTGCTAAGGATCAGTGTTGCTTACCCCCCTTCCCAAATCTCAGGGAATTCAACTTTTAAAAGGTTTGTGGTATGGATAACTTCTTTTAGGAACTTTTTCTCCTCTAATGTGGGCTTTTTCAAACTGTGTCTTTTAAACACAGATATTTCCCTAACATGATTTCAGATAAGGTATCTCAAAGAAGAAAACCCTTAAGTATTTTTAAATTGCTTCAGTATTCTTCAGTGGATAATGGGACTTTCTGGAGACTACCGTTCATGCTTAACATGATACGAATCTCCTTACTATCAAGGTGAAGGTTTTCAGTGTAAATGATTGAAGTAGTCATCATTTACTTTCCTGAACACATTTACAGAGGTTCAAACAAACCCTTGAGTAGATTTTTAACTACAGTCCCCCCTTCTTTTTTCTTCCACCCCTTGACAAGCACAGTGCTTGCTAATGGCTATGAATTTCTAAAATGTGTGCACTTTTGTTATTCATTTTTTTAGGACTAAGAGTGCTGTTGACTTGAAATTATAAAGGTACAGGTCACTGTAGGGTCAGAGGCACATCTGGTAGGAAAATAAATGAATTGTAAGATGATTGTATATTAAGGATATACTTTTTTCCCCCCAAATAAACTTTACTCAGTGCCAGGTATTACTGTTGAACTGATCAGTTAGGAAGTATGTTCCTTTATTAAATGAACCCACTCTTCCTCTCCTCCCTAGTTACTGATACAATTTACATTTAATCATCTAGTATATTGTGGTTATCCTTTCTCTGAAGCGCTTTTCATTCCCTGCCTTGTTTGGACTTTGAATGGTTTGCTTGAGAAATGGCATATGCCATTTATCTGCCAGAGAAAATGAGTTTAAAGGAATTGCTGTTCAGAATTTAGATTCATGAGATCTGTTTCTAATTGAAAGCTATTTGCAGGTAGCTTGCCTGGTAACATAACTGAAAAGTAATAAGAACATTATTTTTCATCACAACATTATTAAAGTTTTACTCAGAACTCTGGATTGTGAAATAGTGTTGTTCTTTTTTATTCTAGGAAAAGAGGGGAGTTCTTGAATCTCAACAGACAGGGACTGGGATGGGTAATACATAAAGTTACACTCTCAGAGAGTGCTTGGGAAGGAGGAGGCTGTCAAGGGGCCGTTAGTATTATTAATCTTCACTCAGCCTTGATTTTAAAGCATCCCAGGCAGATCAGATAGACTCTCTGTCCTTGTTTGAAAGACCTCCAAAGGGGCAACTCTCTCAGCAACCTATTCTAATACTTAGTAATTCTTGTGGTATCAAAATGTTTCCAGATATCTAGCCAAAAGCCTTTAAGGTGTGCTTGCTTATTTTTTCTTGTTCTGTCTTCTGAGAAGATACTGAGCAGGGGATCATCAAGTTCTTTGTGGGAACTATTATTCTGAGCAAAGGTCAGTGTGAAACATCTCAGTCTTTTTTTGAGCGTCAATAATATCATCTCATTTTCCAACCTGATGTATCCTGATGGCTCTGAACTTCTAAAGGAGCTCCACAGCTGAAAAGAGCGTTCACTTAAAAGTCAGGGCAATTCAGAAAATGCTGTTTGAGGCTTACTGTGCTGTTATTTTATGCTTTGAGCCTTCTTGGAGTCATTTGCTCTCATACTTTGTAGCTGGCTAATGGTGACTTATTGGTCTATATGCTCACTTTTTTTCCATTAATTATCAAATGTTACTTTATTTTACAGTCTCTTATTTAGAAATTACTATGTACCCAGCACCTATTTGAAACATTACCTACTTTTAAAACATTAAACATTGTCTTATTGACTCCTTATAATAACTTGGTAGACACTAACATCATCTCCATTTTATAGGGGAAAAGATTGAGCAAGAGACAGACTTAAATAATTAATTTACCCAAGGACGACTCCATGAGAAAATGAGGAGGCTCGAATTCTAACTCAGGCACTTGAGTCCAAAGACTCAATTAACCATGGCCACTGTCATTCTGTATTTGTTGAATGAATGCATTGCAAAATCACTTTTTTCTTTATCTAATACTGTATGTAGTTTATATTAGCAATCACCATATATATATATTTCCTCACAGTTTTTGCTGAATGTTTTCTTTTACTTGCAAAATCTACAATTTTCAAAATCACTTTGACTTGGATTTTGTTCAAGAATTGACCACACTGCCACCACTAAGTTGCCTGCTTATTTATGCATTTTCCCTGTCTTGTCAGTTGTATAGATGTGGTTATATAAAAGGTGGGAACAAAAGAACTTGTGTTGGTTGTTTTTAATATCCTGGGCCTACTGAAATACTGGGTTAGTCCAACAAAGTTTACTGTAGAAAGCTCTCATGTGGGTAGAGGGAGAAGGATAGTCTCTTTCCACAGATTAGGGGAAAATCTATGTAACTAACTCTGTTCTCGGTATTCACTTTGTCCCTTTTTCTGTCTTGGTTATTTTGAGAGTTGGACTACAGCTGGATATTAAGGAAGTATTAAATAGAAACAGACTCATAGATACAGAGAATAGACTGATGGTTGCCAGAGGGGAGGGGGTTGGGGGCTGAGTGAAAAGGCGAAGGGATTGAGAAGGACACATTGATAGTTAGAAAGTAGTCATGGGGATGTACAGTACAGCATAGAGAATATAGTCAACAATATTGCAATAAGTACGTATAGTGCCAAGTGGATACTGGAAATATCAGGGGGAAAACTTTGTAAAGTGTTTGCTTATCTAACCACTATACTGTACACTTAAAAGCTAAAACAATGAAATATTGAATGTAAACTGATTGAAAACATTTTTTAATTAGAAAATATAGTATTAAACTTTTTCTCATCTCTTTGATAGCAATATATCTCAAAAATCTAAAAGTCTATCTCAAAGTCTAAAGTAAAAAAAATACAGACTATTCTCTTATCCTCTGCTGATATACTAGAAATGTTTTTCGTCTTTTTTTAGGGTTGCAAGTTTGAGAATATGTAATGCTTCATTGTACCAGGCCTTTGTGCAATAGTCTTTCCTTCTTTTGGTGGGCTTTCCAGGGAAGTGGTCCTCTCTCCCTTTGCTTCCCCAGCAAACCATCTTACTTAATGTGTTTAGCATTAACACAAATCTTTTTTTCAGTTTGCATGCAGATATTACCTTAACGGAACGGAAAACCAGTGTTTGGGAACCCTTTTACAGACATGTTAAATATCTTAGTTGGGGATAAATTATTTAATTTCCATTTATCTGCCTGACTTTTGACTGCTTTGCCCTCTGTTGGCATATATCTTCAAAGTCATTTCACAGAACTGTGAGGTATAATGGGTCAGATGAACATCAGATTTATTTGTTTTTTTATGATTTGACAAGTCACTAGATTTCTAAAAGTACCAGATTAAATTCAGGTATCAAAACAATATAAAATCTAGGCTTTTAGGAGTGCCACTTGTTAAATTCTTTATTTGGGAGTTAATTTTAGAATGATTCTTGCAAACAGGGTTATCTTAAGCAAGTTAATTAGAGGATAATATGTCATCATTGAGAATAAGAGTTCATTCTAGTTGATTGATATACTTTTTTACGTAAAACTAACATCTTTAAAGCCTGTGCATAAAAATATAGGTCTCTATCAAAAGTGATTTAAAATATACAGCATTATGTTATTAAAAATATTATAGTATAAACATTGCATCATAATTTACGTAAAAGCATGCATGACCAGTGTTCTTTTATAATTATGGGTGAGATTCCTGAACACTTAAAAAATTTAAAATGATTAAGTCCTTTTAGACCAGAGTGACCTATCCTTCTGTCACTAGATTTGTATAGAAATATAAGTTTAGGTTACAAATTGTAGTAAAGGAATTGATAAAGTAATTTTAATAGCTTAATCTTATATTCAAGCTCACCAATGTAACATTATAAGGCTTTTTTTCTCCTTAATTCTCATTTTTCCAAAGACTTCTTTCAAGGCCAATACGGTGGCATACAGTAGTCTTGCCAGTATAAACAGAATATTTAATATTCATTTACACTTGGTGCTTATACTCTTTACAGACCAAGTTTTTCTCTGTTAAATTCTTTAGCTGGCACATAATTCAACTTTAAATAATGTCATAGATTTCTTCAGGATTATTCATTTTTCAGTGATTTACAATGATACTATTTGAAAGTGTAATTGACTCCCTAGTATGGCATATTTATACATAAGGGGTTTCATAGTGGTAAGTCTTAGGTAAAAGTTAAAAAAATTCTAATAAACTTGAATGGGAATATTTAAGAATTTTTAATAAACTTGGATGAAAAATACGTTAAAACGAATGCACCAGTTGGTAACCAAGAAAAATTAAAATTTGATTCCATATTTACATATTTGGATGCTAAACTAATGTTTTTACACATCTAGTTGTTTTGAACACAGGCCCAATAAGCATATTTTAATCATTTAGAGCCTTCCTATTTTTTTGTACCCCACAGAACTGCACCCAACATCTGCTAGCCATTTGTAAGACAAACCTGGGGCCTGTAACAGACTCCAAGCTACTGCTACCCTCCACATCCTGAGGCTGAGCAACAGGGCCTAGATACATAATCACCCTCTTCCTCTAATCTGGGAGTTCCCTTAACCTCTTCCCTTAACAGAAGTAGTGGCCCCTCTGTTATCTCTGGAAGGGTTAATGCTGTGAGGGACATCCTTTCATATGCCATGTGTCAAAGTTACACCCAAATAAAGCTCTTTAGGTCACACTGTCACCTTCTGGTCCTGTCCTTTCCTTGATCAGCCCTGAAATCCCTAGAACTCACTACGATGACTTTGGCCTTTGGTTTAGAGCAGTAAGAAGCCAGTAAGGAAGTGTGCTAGTCAGGATTGGACACAGTTTTGAAGTGTTACTTTGGTTGCTCTGTAGAGAATGGATCAGAGGAGAATGAAAGCAATATTCATTGGGAAATTGAGATTTTTCCCAATGAGGGAAAGGAGAGATTTTTAGCTTTGAACCAGAGTGGTGACTGTGGAAGTGAAATAAAGTAGAAATATGTAGGAGGTAAAATTGATACCATTAAAAGACTATTAGTCAAAAGTTATTTATTGAGCACCTACAATGTCATTGACAATGAATAGAAACTGTTGTGTGTGTATGTGAAAGAGAGAGAGATTGAGAGAGAGAAGTATCCCAGAAACATTCATTGAGTTTATGAGGCCATATAAATGCTCTGACATAGTGTATGTGTGCTTTTTAGTGGAGATGGTACTTAACATCATAAAAGAGGTAGAGGACTTAAGAAGACCAGTGTGGCTGACAAAAAGGGATTTCCCATATAAAGTGGGGTGAATTGTTAACGTTCAGAAAGTGTAGAATTATCAAAATGTGTGTAAATCAGCTATGCCCATTTTGAAACTTAAGTCACAGTTCTTTATCCTGTGGCAGTGTAGAAAACAATCTTAAAATTTTCACCAAGATGAAGAATTAATTAAATTGTCACTCTACTCCTCAAGATTTAAACAATGCTGTGTCCATGGCTTAAGAGCCAAATATCATTACTGATTCTAATGATAAGAATCACAGAATGAAGTGGATTCTATGACCTTGCTGAAAGAAGAGGCCATATTTAATTGGGACTCTATTATCATGGTGCTCCAGAGAAACAGAACCAATAGGATATATTTATATTTCTGCATCTGTCTCAAGATTACATATATGTATGACAGATTACATATATATATGACAGATTACTCAATAATAAATAAATTTTATATATATATATATATATTTGAGGAGATGTATTATAGGAATTTGTTCTTGTATGTATGGAGGCCGAACTGTCCCATGATCTGCTGTCTGCAAGCTGGAGACTCAGGAAAGTGGTGGCATAATTCAGTCCTACAATGCCAAAGGCCTGAGAAAAGGGTGGGGGACAGGCACTGGTTTAAGTCTTAGAGTCTAAGGCCTGAGAACCAGGATTTCTGATGTCCTAAGTGGAAAATGGACATTCTGGCTGAGGAAGAGAGAAAGGGAATTTTCCTTCTTCTCCATTTTTGTTCTGTTTGAGCCCCCAGGGGATTAAATAATGCCTACCAATAATGACCACTACTTATACTGAGTCAAATGCTAATCTCTTCCAGAAATAATGTTTTGCCAACTATCTAGCTAGCATCCCTTTGGCCAATCAAATTGACATATAAAATTAACCATGACAGAAATCTTAAGTATGGGTAACATTTATTTGGCAAAGGGGCATCAAGGAAGAACGCCTTCATGGTGGGTTACATGCGTGAGTGAAATAGTGCATGTGGGAGACAGCACAGTACAGAAAGGAGTCCCTCATAACTTGAGACACATGATATTGAACAGATAGAGTGCGGTTGGATTTTTGATGTGCTTTCAAAATCCTAGATTTTATCCAGCAGGAAGTAGGTCATCATCCTAGGTTCTTGGCAGTGAAGTGATATGTGAAAGTTTTGATTTTGATTGGTCAAGCACTTCAGTCAGGATGAAAAAGAAGGCAGATCATTAAAGGCCCAGGGAGAGAGAAGAAGGAAGCCAGGGGGCTGTTTCAGATACTAAAGCATGTGATGCTGAGGGTCCTCACCAAAGATGACAGGAGAGAGGAAGGGGTGAGTGGATTCTTCAAAGAAGGAAGAGGCAAAGTTAAAAAGAAAAAAAAACACTTTAAATATTTACTCTGCTACTTGGAAGTTGCAATTAAAGAGCTTAACGAGACAAGATATTAAAACCCTTGCCTGAATTAACTGGTGTCACTTAAGATAGTTTTGTCTGCAGGTTTCAGAAAATCCTGAATCAACTGGCTTACACATTCAGGGAAACCCATTGTTTTATATTAGAAGTCCCAACACAGAGCAGTTCTAGGATTGAGAGAGTGGGAAGGTTACAGTATCATCAGGGTCCCCATTTCTCTCCATCTTTCAGCCTTGAGACCCGCATTCTACCAGGTCAGTTGTACTATGGAAACTAGATGACTAGATGGCTGCTGGAGTATAAAGAGGCAAAGCCTCATTATAATGGCCCGAGGCACAAAAGGAGATGCTTTTTCCTCACGTGTATGTCTTCAGTGGTGAGGCAGACTACCCTCAGAAGTGCACCAGAAGATTTAGTCACTTTTCTCATTCCAGAGTTGCTTCTGTTTCCTGTGCCTGGAAGAAAAAGAAAGGGACTCTGGCCATTGACCTGGACCAATCATAGTTACATCCTCACACAAGGGCTAGTGTCCATCTTCCTCAAGTGTGTGGCCACTGAAATGCCTGGTTAGTTTTCATAATCTTAGAAGAATCCAAAGAATGGAGGATTGATGAAACAATTGAGAGAGAATGCTCACACTGTCTGAATTAAGTAGGTATTTGGCATTCTAGCTTTAGTCTAGTGTTTCTGAACTCTGGCCAGTGTTGAACTTATAAATGTTTAACAATTGGCTCTCAGAGAGGCAAGGTATAAGGAGACCTGATTTATAGCCTTTGCCAATTTCTATGGTATAAATTTTCCCATTGTGATTGATTTTAAGCTAGTAACTGTTTAATAACCAGCTCACAAAATACCTGAAAATTTGACAGTTGGTTTTTTCACGTTGGAAAGAGCCATGGCTATACTGGAATCATGTGAGAGGTTAAAATACAAGTGCTTATACTTGGGCTCCATCTTCAGATATTCTGATTTAGTTGGTCTGGTCTCCTTTCTTCCCTCTTCCTCCCTCTCTCTCTCCCTCTCCCAATATGTATATATTTATACACGTATCTATTCCCCCCACCTCAAGTAATTATGATGTGTATACAGGAAAGAGAAACAGTGATCTAGAACGAAGCTTCATAGACATTAACATGCATCAGAATTACCATATTTCCCCATGTATACGTGTGTAAGACACTCCCATGTATAAGATGCACCTTAATTTTGGGGCCCAAAATTTGAAAAAAAAAAGTATTACATGAAGTTATTGAACGCAAGTTTTATTCATCATAAAATTCATACAACTCTTCATCACTGTCAAAACCCCCATCCATTAGCTTATCCTCATCTGTGTCTGATGATGAATCATTGTCTTCATATATTGCCTCATCCTCAGTTCCATGTATGGCATTTGAAATGCCACACTTCTTCATTCAATGACTTGACAACAACCTCAATCTTGATATTATCCCAAAATCTTTTCACCCAGGTACAAACTTCTCCTATAGTTGGTTTCTTCACTCTTCCTGCTGGTATCAAATTGTCCCCAGAAGACTTCATCCATTGGTTTCCATTCGTCTCTCATGGCAGTTTTGAAGGGTTTGTTAATGCTGACATCAAGTCATTGGGGCTGGGATGTCAAGCTTTCAGGTATGATGGCAAGTTTTGTGTTTTGTTCTGCAGCAATCATCTTTGTGTTTTTTGTTATGTGTGCCCTGAACTGATCAAGCACCAATAGGGTAGGTTTGCATAAGAGCCCACTTGATCTCTTTCTCCAAACTTTCTCAAATGAGATCTTTATCCCATCCTAATCCATCCAACCCTTGTCATGAACGTGGACAGTCAGTCCTAGAGGATTTTCTTCTTTTGGCATTGTTCTGTGTTTGAACATGAGCATAAGAGGCAGCTTGGTTTCATTGGCACAACAAGCTAGAACAACTATATAATGACTCTTCATGTCCACTTGTCTTGACAGTCACAGTTTTCACTCCTTTCTTATCAACAGTTCTATTACTTGGGACATCAGATTGAAGGGGAACTTTGTCCATATTTGTAATCTGTCTCAACTCAAACTGATGTGTCTTCCGACACTGAATGACAAAATGACCTTCAGCTTCATAGCTTTCAGGCATCTTTTGGGCAAGTCTGGTGCGTGTACACATGCTTAGTCCATTCTGTCTCATGAACTTGAAGCACCAGTTGTGTCCTCCTTTGAAACCAGTAACTTCTTTTTCATCAGCAGTTCTTCTTGCCTCATGCTGAACCATCTTTGTGGACACAGGAATTCCAATTACCCTTGCTTTTCAACCCATATCTTACATCCCTCTCTAAACTAGACCATTTTGCTGACTTGCCTCTCATGGCCTTCTTTTCCCATGGTGTTTTCAGTATGGTTTCTTTTTCTAGTAGCCTGTCTCAGATTGATTTCTCAGTTGGAGAAGGACCAAACTTAAGTTCAGCAACACAATTTCCATTCACTTTTGCAAACTGGATCACTTTTAGCTTGAATTCACACTGTACGAAAATCTTTTCTGAGCCATTTCTGGGCAGAACGTGGCAAAATGTAACCTACTGTAATATACCAGTAACAAGTGGGAAACAATGGGCGCAAAGACAACAAGCGTGAAAAAGCGAGAAATGCGAGTAAAAAAATCTACAACCTCTGTGTAAGATGGATCCAGTTTTTAGATCCTAGATTTTTCGGGGGAGGGGGAGGTGCGTCTTATACATGAGGAAAATGTGGTACTGGAAGTCTTGTTAAACACAAATGCCTGAGCCCCACTCCCAAAGTTTCTGATTCAGTAGTTCTGAAGTAGGGCCTATAATTAATTTACATTCTGGCAAGTTCCTTAGATGACACTGATGCTTTTTGTCAGGCACCGTGCTTTGAGTCTCTGGGGCCACACTCTGGGCACATTCAATGTAGTTTTAAACACAGGTTTTTCTCAGGTAGGCAGTCACCTTGATTTTGGGTTAATCTCCACCCAGAAATTGTTGTTACTCCATACTGTACCCCGATCTCCTCAGCCTTTTTTTCAGGTGTTTACATTGGCCACTAGAGGGACTGAGAGAAAGACTGATTGGATTGATTCCATCCATTACTACCTAAGTTTGGAACAAAAAGGATCTATGCCAGCTGCCAAGGGAGTAGGAGAGAACCTCAACATTGTTCTAAAGGGAACTGGAAAGCTTTTAAGTTTCTTTCACTGTAAGATCCCTATTATTCTTTGCTAATCTGGCAGGCTTTCTATGGGTACAGATGATTTATTATTGTTATTATTATTTGTCCTTTTAGAAGTTTTTTGGCCAAGAGTAATCCATCCCTCACATCTCTTTGATGAGCTGTTTTTCCTGCACTAGCTTCCCAAGTGCAGATATAGCCATTTCTCCCATGATTTCTAGACTTTTCAGAGACTACATTTAGAGATGGTCACTCTTAATTTTATTCACAGCGAAAGAGGTAGCATAATATATTCCGGTCATGCACAATTGTGATCTGTAGGCTTTATTTACTAGTCTGTTTGCAGTACGTTGAGTTCTGGAATTCTTTAGAAATTGGTGCCCTGTTTTTGTACCCCCAGGACAGTTGAGATAAGCAGGGGCCAGTGCTCCTCAGGTAAATTTCAGAGATCTAGAGATATATCCTCTTCAAGGTGCTATGAAGTAGAAGCAACTATTTTCTTTGCAAAGAAAATGTTTTGAAATCTTCCAAAAAAAATGACTAATTTTTAATAATATTTTCTCAATGGATCACAATAAGTCATTCATTAGTAATTGTGAAATGAACTTGAAAAAAACCACCATGTTTTTAGATATTACAGATATGTTTAAATGGTAGGCCTTAACTTTTTCCTGAAAAAGTAAAAAAAAAAAAAATTGTCCTTTAGCTCTATTGTTTTTCCTATTTCATTCCAAATCCCAACAATTGGGAGCTTTTAAAACCTAAAAAAAAAAAAAAAAAAAAGGTTAAATTTTTTTTTTTTTTTTCATTTTTCTGAAGCTGGAAACAGGGAGAGACAGTCAGACAGACTCCCGCATGCGCCCGACTGGGATCCACCCGGCACGCCCACCAGGGGCGATGCTCTGCCCACCAGGGGGCGATGCTCTGCCCATCCTGGGCATCGCCATGTTGCGACCAGAGCCACTCTAGCGCCTGGGGCAGAGGCCACAGAGCCATCCCCAGCGCCCGGGCCATCTTTGCTCCAATGGAGCCTTGGCTGCGGGAGGGGAAGAGAGAAACAGAGGAAAGTGCGGCGGAGGGGTGGAGAAGCAAATGGGCGCTTCTCCTGTGTGCCCTGGCCGGGAATCGAACCCGGGTTCTCCGCACGCTAGGCCGACGCTCTACCGCTGAGCCAACCGGCCAGGGCAAAAAAAGGTTAAATTTAAAATGACTGATTTCTTTCTTTTTATTTTTTTAACAGCAAAAGGTTTAACAAAATGTTTTTAAAAAGTTTAAATGATCTTTGACATAATGAGAGTTCTGGTTTGAAAATAAGAATTTGTAATTCTAAAGTAATAATGATTTGAAAATGAGGGATTCCTGACCACTCCTACTTGATCTGTTACAGCTTCTCTTCCAGCTGTGTCTTTGCATTGTACTGAGGAAACATAGTTTACTGTTACTTTTACATTATCAAGTGCTAATGTGTGAAAGGTTTTTATTGTGCTTTTACTACTCATTTGATTAAGTAGTATCTTATTCAATATTATTTAACAGACTAGGGGTAGTCAGACACCAGGAGGTCAAGTACTATGTTAAAAGCTTAGGCCAATCTTTTTATATGACTGCAATAAAGAATGTATTCATTTTACTTGTATTACCACATGGCTCTCATAAAAGGTCAGTTGCAAATGGCAAATCTTATGTCATCAACATCAAAATTATTATATGTAATTGCTTTTCAATTACCACCTTCCTCTCTTTTTAAAAAAAGTAACTGGGATATTATTTAAAATCAGAAATCTTCATGATGTGATTTTTACAATAGACATATGAAATTATATATACACAATTTTTCTATTTTACTCAAGGAAATACATATTTATAGAGTGAGCCACTTAAATTCCAGCCAGAACATTAGGTACTTATGTTAGTTTTTCATTAAAAAAATTTTGAAATTATATTTTTTTCATTTAGTAGTTATCCTAAAGATGTTACATATAGATATTTACCGGGGGATGAGAAGTAGTTGCTTCAGTCTAGCTGTTCATTTGTCGCTTGTTATATGTGCCTTGATGGCCAAGCCCAGAGTTTCAGACCAGCGACATTAGGGTTCCAGGTTGGCACTCCATTCATCGTGCCACACCACACGCCAGGCTCATTTTGTAGTTATCTTAATTTAACAAATTAACTTTGAATCAATTTTTAAGCCTACATTATTGATTGAAAGATAAATAATTTAATATTGTAAGAACTTACATGCATAAATGTAAGGCAATTGCTATGATTTAAGAGTGGCAATTTATTCTTCTCCAGAACATGCTTAGTAAATTATACAAAGGTTTTCAGTTTAACAAAGGGTTTACTATATGCAGAAATATAGGTTATAATAATCTTAATCCTGTGTTGTAACCAAGGTTGCATTTTATAACCGGAAAAACAATTTCCTATAACTGAAAAAATCTAGAACACATTTTCAAATGGATTTTAACCTTTGTAACCATTAGTTTATACAGTACAACTCTTGACAAAAACCATAGTTACTCCTCTGAAGTATTTATTTTCAAAAGTATGACCTTGTATTTGAAAAAAGTTTAAAAATGCTCTATGTTTTGAAAGTCTTTGAAACAGTATTATTTTAAAGAAAGGGAGCCTTTCTCACAATTACTATAATCAAGAAACATAGAAAGATGGACTACAAATGAGCAAGAGCCGACTTTCCCAGTTCAACATTTTCTAAAGCTACTTTCATCCAGGGTGACAATTCTGATGTTAACCTGATTAAGCATTAGGGAGAACCAGTGTCCCAAGAGAGAAGCCTGAAGGTTCCTGGAAGTCCCAAGTCTGCTCATTCCCTCCCAGGCACTGCCGGCAGCTGCTGTGTGGGGCTTCTGGAAGGTGCCACGGATGCCCAGGAGGAGTCTCTGCTGGGTAGCGCCAGCCTGTAGGTATACCACCTTAAGCCACATTTCAGCCTGGTTACTGTGGAATTGATTTTCACGGCTCATGACAGAAGCTGTTTTCAGCCCTTGAAAAGGAAGTGGCTGGGGCTGATACTCCTAACACAAACAGCAAATTGCTCCACGGCTTTCATAGCATTCGAAGTCTGTTACCTTAAGGTTCTAATGGCCTTTTAACAGTGTTTCCAGCTGAGCAGCAGATGTAAAGGATACCGAACATTGAAAGCACTGTTCTTTTTTCCCCTCCCTGAAAGAATCATCTTTTTTTTTTTTTTTAAACAGACATTGTACTAACACCATATGCTAGGACCTATTCAGTGGCAGGTTAGATTTGAAAAACCAAACCAAATCTTGGATAAATGTAAAGTACTTTCAGTGCCATAAATTTACCACTTTACTGGGCTGTGTCCCATATTACAGCCCATCAGGGACTGAGATTATGTCACCATTAGTAGCGCCCGCATTTAGTAATATTTCATCAGGGAGGAAAATATTTAATGGAACCCCATGAAGCCTTTAAACCACCTTCTACTTTAAGTGAATTCATTTTAATCTTAAAAAATCGCAGCACATTTCTGACAGCACTACTTTCAATTTGTAGAATTATATCCAGTCTATACTCTTGGTTTCCTTTTCTGATGTTCTGATAGTTTTGACCTTCTGTTCGTTAGGGTGTGAAATGTTTTCCAAATAGGCAGCTAGCTATCTCATCCAGCACGTGAATGTAAAGGCCTTTAAAGTAAAATTTGGCCTGTTGAGGAAGGTTGCTATTTCAGCCTTCTGGACTTTCTGAGGAAAAGTTAGATATAACCAGAGAATACTGGTCAAATTGGATGTTTTTTAAAAAATTAGAGAAACAGTATGTCTTTTGATTTCTACAGAAATTGCCACTTCGATGTGAAAACAAATGCAGTTTTCTGTCCCTTGTCTTACTGTTTTCTTCTTCCTCTCTGAACATAACCTATCTGGTTTTGGGTAACAAGAAAAGACGAATAGTGTGATCAAGTTTAAATTCAGTGATCAGTTGAGCTCTTCTAGGTAATGGTGAAAAGTGGGATATTTCTTTGGTGTAGTGGTTAAGCAGAGACTTGCTTTAACTCTTGGCTCTACTGCTTGGCCTTATTTTTGCACTTCTCTTTGCCTCAAAGTTTTTTTGTTTGCTCTGTTTTATTTTTTTAATTGGCAAACAAGGATAAGAATAGTCTTTACCTGTCATCACTGTGCTTATGTTAAATGAATTAACATTAGCAAAGCTCTTAGAATAGTTTCTGAAATATAATAAAGGCTATATATATGTTTGTCAAATAATAAATAACAGATACCAAATCCATCTCCTGGTGGGGGTGGGGATTGACATGGGTGTATCCCAGGAAAGGGAAGAGTGCGTTTCCGTGGGCTTCTCCCATCTCTAGGGCTTTGCTGGCCCACCTGGCCGATGGCGGGGTTTGGTGTACTTCATGAACTGATCATGTGCAAATTGGAAAGAACCTGGTCGACCTTTTTCCTGGAGTATTCACTCTCACGTTGGCCTTTCGGACCCTGGAGACCTTCTGAATCCCTGGCTTGTCCTTTGCCTGCCCTCTACCCCACCTGTAAGCTTGATTAGGTGTGAAGTGGGACCATGGCAAGCTGCTTTCTGATGCTCCTGGAGCCAGACCTGTGTCCCTCAGGTGTGAGTGTAGCCTTCCTTTTGAGCACTCCCTAAATTTACTCTAAGGTCTTCGCCAGGTAGCCCACCAGGGCATGTCTTCACAGATTCCTAAACAGAATCTAGGCTAGAAATCCCTCTTCTCTTTGGCTTTTCTGTATTGATGTAAAGCTCAGAGAGGGGAAACTGGGAAACTCGGGGACTATGACCTTCCTTTCACCTCCCTTCTTCCCACAGATCCCTGGGGCACGGATGGGTTTGCTACCTTTTCTCTTCCTGGCTGGACCTCAAGCCCTTTAACTAGGACTGGAGACTTTTGTATTTTTAAAAGGTCAGGTCACACCTGACACCATGCCCTTGGAGGTAGAAGCCTGTAAGAAAATAATGAATTAAGGGGCAAACAAAATTGAATCAGTTAAGTGTTTGTAAAATATTATCCTTATTACATATTAATTTTTTTATTTTTATGGGAATCATTGGGCTTCTTGGCAGATGGCATTATATAGAAGCAAAAGAACATAATTCCTTGTTTTGTGCTTACTAATTACTTATTTTCAAGTTTTCTTACCTATATTAAGGGGCAATAACATAGCCTGGCTGATGATTTTTTTTTTTTGAGAATTACATGGTGTAGTGCATGTGAACAGCCTGACAGAGAGAAGTCTCCAGTATATGTTATTTCTTTTTTTCCCCCCGATTCCCTACTGACACACGTATCACAATGAGAAATCTTCCTTTTTCTTATTCAGAAGAGGAGAGAAATTTAGTAGGCTGTAATCTCCACTCTAAGATTTAGTCATTTTTAATTTCCTTTTATGATAAGCTTCTAAGAAAGAAGCTTTAATAGAACATTAAAAGGTGATCTTGAGATGCTGTTAAATGTCAAATAGCAAATCTTTAAAAAAAACATTTACTGTCTCTTCTTTTTGGTCTTCCTGGGAAGGGCTCTGAAGCTTCTCTTTCATGCCTCTGTCACAGGTTTGATTCTGTTGTACATACTTGTGAGCAGGATATGCCTGAGAAAGTGCTTTGATTATTTTAATTTGTATAAACCAGAGCTTCTCAAACTTGACTGTGCCTCAGAATCACCGAGAAGACTTGTTCCGATCTGGGAGGTTTTGATTAAGTAGCTCTGAGATGGGGCCAGTGCCCAGGGGACGCTGATTGATGCTGATAGTTCCTGGACCACACTTTGAGAACCACTGCTTCAGGTTTGAGCCTTAGAAGCTACCAATGGCTTGAAAAGAAATTTCAACCTTGGTTTGACATTCAAGGGCTCAAACTATTTTCCTAACTTATTTTCAAGTTCCTTCTAGAATTTCTGTCTGATAAAGCCTTTTTCACTAAACTTTTCTGTGTCCCATTTCATTTGCTAATGCTCATGACAATGCTTGCTCCCCACTTTTCCACATCAGGTAAAATCCAGTTTAGTTCAAATGTCTTTCATGAGTTTGTCTTAGGCTGTGTAGTCCGTTTTCTCCTTCTTCCCCAAGATTTGGCTATTCATTTGGTAATTGGTAAGATTATGCCTCCTCATGACTCTCACTTACACTGTCTTGACTCACTTCAAATGAGTTTCCTAATTTTTGTTTTCTAAATTTGCCTCTGTGTTAGCTGAGAGCACTTTAATCGGTATTTTACTCTTCAGAGCACAATTCTTGCCCATAGTAGTGACTTAATAAATAATTGACTACTACTTGATTGGGAATATAATGAGACATAAAATTTTTTTTGGGGGGGGGGTTAGGCATTTCAGATCAAAAGTAAGTGGTGTACTATAAGGATACTGTTATTATATTTTCTTTGAAAGATTGCAGCTGATAAGTTTTATTAGTTTAAGCCAGTGGAAATCAATTTGTGAAAGTACAGACCACCAAAGTTTATTGTGTGGAACATACATTTTGTTGCCTTCATTTTACTTTAAAGCATAATGTTTCTCCCAGTGAAATACCTACTATATATAATGGTATGTCTATCAAAATGTTTTTTCAAAATGTGGCATATTTAAGCTATCACTGACAGCAATTTTGAAATACCCGAAACCTTTAGAGAAGTTCAGTGTAAAGAGTACTTTAAATTGCCGTGACATTTCCTTTGAGATACACTGATAGTGAACAAAGTTAGTTTACAAAGTTAGGCCTCAGGATAAAGCAATCAAATTGTACCACCTTTGGAATGATCTCTTTATGACAGAGGCTTTGAATAATAAATTGTGCCACTGGAATGTTTATAGGAACCATGTGTAATTTTGTGAATTCCATTTGAAGCTGATGTTTACCTTGGTTCTTTTAAATGACATCAGCTCAGGTCAGTAAAATTTATATTTAATTACTTGGTTAAAGAATAGCGCCCTCAGTTCCCCTGGCCTGGAGGTACACACAGAGTAGTGAAGACAGACAGATAGGTGATTAATTTGAATAGGATATGAGGGGCAGAGTGATAACAGCACTGGGAGCCTAGGAAAGCAGGTAGAGGTTGGAGGGCAGGTGAAGATAACCCATTGGAGGGGGAGGGGAAGAAGTGAGGACTGAATCAGGGATGAGGAGGTACCCTTTATCTTCACTAGAATTTTGTTTCATATATACATACATATGAAACATTTATATAAATATATATAATATATATATAAATATATATAAAACAATAGAATTTCTTTCATATACCGTATTTTTCGCTCCAAAAGACGCACCTGACCATAAGACACACCTAGGGTTTTAAGAAGGAAAATAAGAAAAAAAAATATTCTGAACCAAATGGTGTGTTAAAATATTTAATAAAATACCATATTTTTCACTTCACAAGTTGCATGGGCATTTCCCCCTCCACTTTTTGGGGGAAAAGTGCATCTTATGAAGCGAAAAATATGGTAAATAGATGAACCTTAATTTTATAGTAAATAGGGAAGGCTAGATTCTTCTGTTAAATAGATCATGTCCTATGAACTCCCTAAAAAGTGGGCCACTGTGGTTTTGAAAGTTGCATCATTTGATCTTTGTTCAAGCAAACAGAACATGCAGATGTCCTTAGGGAATTGTATTTAACCCTAAACTATTTTTAATTCCCATATTTTAATAAAATTTCTGGTGAAATATTAGGAATATAACCACATTTTTCACATGACCGTTTCTACTGAAAGATGTCATTTTAAATGGCAGTAATTCTGCCAGTTCATATACAAACATTACTTTAAGGACATTGTATATATTGTGCTGTGTATTTAAAAAATTCATACACCTCATAGCTACCCTGTTAAAGTGGGTATGATGTGTGAAAATAGACGTAAATATTTTGACTAAGATGGCACTAACGGTGTGGCATATTTTTTTTGCCATCCGTGGTTAAAAAGAACAATTTGTGCCGTGAATGCCTTTTACTAACTTTCTTACAGAGATGGTGCAATAACTGGTTCCAGATGGAGAAAAGGTGAAACCAAGTTAGCTTTTTTGTGCCCTCCGTCATCTGTCTTGGTTTATATTTTAGTTAGTTTCTCTGTTTTCTATCACATTTGAAACTGTTGTGCTGTTGCACAGTTTGCATATGAAGATGTTTTAAGGAAGTTTGAAATTATTAAAATATAAAGGATGCCCAGATGACACTAAGCAGAAAAATTCCTTCTTTAAATAAAAACCTCCATTTTCATTTGTAAAGCAAAATGTTCTCTCTTAGAGGTAGCAGCTGCAAAAAAAAAAAAAAAAAAAAAAAGTAGGAAGGCAAGACACACTAATCTAAGTTGTAAAATATGTTTTGGTAGCTCAACAGAGATTTAGCTGTTTCTGAGGAAAAAAAAAATCAAAATCTAGTTTTAGAATGAAGGTATTTAAAAGCATGGCACAAGAGAGCCTTCTTTGCGGAGCTGGTGAGCAGCCAGGACCTGGCGTCCTCGCTGCTCTGCCTGGCCAGCTCTTTGCTTGTGGCGGCAGAGTTTCCCTGTAGCACCAGAGTCAAATGTGTTAGCAAACACCTGTCTCTTCAGAGTGCCGTCCTTGGTGAGATAAGAGGATTCCAAAAATAGTTTTAATACAAAAGCAAAGTTTGGTTTACCTTAAAGTTGATATGTACAAGTTAATATTTCTAAAAACATGGCTGTTTGTTTTTCTCCCCACATGGAGTTGAAGCTCTGAACTTGTGTATTTCTTTAGGTGTTATACATAATTGATTCTTAGGATATACTGTGTTTTTCCTAACAGAATAATCATAGCCTGGAAGGTGCTGTTTTCTAAATCGTATGCCTGATCTCTGACTGAAAGACTTAATAATACTCCATCAGAAACATTGAAAAGGAAATCGCAGGACCTGTTTCTCAGACAGTGGCCCAATTTCCTAACCTGGACAATGTAAACCTGATACACAGGATATATTTTTTGAAGTTGAGGACCATGGTGTGGATGTGAGTTTGGGTGTGTGTGAACTCTTACTCAAGTACTTGCTAAACTACTTGTTTCAGCCATGATAGACATACTAATTTACTTTTCTAATCACTAAAGGAAATGCCTCTGTTTTATTTTGAAAAATGGGACAGATACTCATGATCCTGTGATTTTAAGGTACTTTCCTATGAATGAGCAATTTGAAATCAAATTGTTTTTTAAAAAGGAGTGCATTCAGAAGGAATACTTATTTATCTCTCTTCTTGCAATGTTTTATTTAAATATGTTGGAGCAGTAATCATTTTCTAACTTATAGTACAAATATAAAATATAAATAGCTGATATTTTTGATTAGTCTCTCATTAATCTATCAGCTCTTAGAAGGCAGGGCCTTGTCTGATTTATCCTTGCATCACCCTTAAACCCTGGCACAGATAAAGCATTCAATACACATATACTGAATGCACCAGATGATGACAACGGCCTGGGCTTTCATTCGATTCCTAGAAAACAACCTCTGTGTAGATACTGACCAACTCATGAAAGGCATTCTATATACTATTAGATATATGCTAACTTCCAATCATTGTATTTTCACTCTCTTTTCTACAGATTTATATTGAACACAAGGGAGGTCAGAGTTTACACTCGAGGCTGCCTCTGAGTTTATACTCTAGGAAGACACATGGTAGAAGATGCCATCCAAATTATTTTCTACTGAGAATAATGTCGAAATATTTCCCTACCATATATATTAGTAATCTAGAGAGTAAAATTTATATTTAGAGCTGTCTCAGGTGAACATCATAAATTATCTTATTCACCATAATTTCTAGGGAGAGAGAGAGAGACCATTCTTGCATTGACCTATATCTTTGGTTCTGAAAAACAAACAAACCCACAATATTATAGAACCATAGCTTTTATAGTAAGTGGAATAGTCTTAATCCTCTGTTATTTTAGAAAGGATAGAGTACAGTTTTTTCTTTTGCTATAACAGATGTATCAGGTGTTTTCCTTTCTATGTACCTGAAGGTTGCTTTTTACTGAAATGAAACGAAATCAAGATAAACCATGGAAATTGTAGTGGGATTGTTAAAAACGGGCTTCATGAAACATCACCGAGTATATATTATATAATAACATGTAACTTTGATTGATCTTTATGTCCCACATACTATTTTAACTTCTTTGGTTGTAGGATCTCCTGCAATCATGACATCATCTTTTCATCATGGATATTATCATTCATATTTTACAGACGGTGAAACTTGAGAGAGGGTGTGCAGTTAACTTGTCCAAGAACTAGGTGGGTAAGCAGACGAGCCAGGCAGATTCCACAGCCTATGAACTTTAACAACTACTTGTGAGAAACATTATTCTTTAGAGATAAATTTCGAAGACTGATACTGGCATCTGCTTTGGCTTGTTGAGTTCAGCTTTCTTTAGTGTGCTTTTCCCCATAGTATTGGTTGGAAATGGTTCTGTTTAGATGCAGATTAAATATTGCTTTTTAAAACATTGTAAAGTATAAGAAGAGTCCAGTATAGAAGTGCCACTTCTAGATAAATAAATTTTGTAAATTCTTTGCAAAAATAAAAAGAGAACATCCCTGTTCCTAGGGAAACTGAGTGTAACCTGCCACTCCATAATTCTCTGAGAACGTGGCTGCTGTTTGAAGATGTAAACTCTGCCAGGGCTCGGTTTATACGATTTCATTTGTTTCACGTGTGCTTTTTCCAGGGTTTGAGAAACAGGTAAGCTTCTTAACTGGCGGATTTAACCGACAACTGTTCACTTCTGAGGTGTCAACATGGGGTTCGGTAAAAAATGTTGGGGCTAGGCTAGTACTGAAAGGAAAAAAGAAGATTGATAAAGATGAAGTAACTGATATTTCTGGCAGAATTCACTTGTAGTCTCTCGCTCCTCACTCTCTCTTCATACTTATGCACACACGTGTCCACACCATACGTGTAATTATTATATTGTATATTTTTTAATGTGAAGGTAATAAGAATTGTGGGGTTGGATATATACATTCTATCAGACTGTAACGTGCTGTGTGTTATAGTATGTTATAACTCCTTGCTATTTTTCCTTGAGTTCTAGAGCTCTCCTCAAGCCAAAAATAACCTTTACTTTTCTGAGGCCCAGACAATAGAGGGTTGTAGTGACAGTGACTTTGGGGACACTGGTTTCAAACATTACCTCAGCGGAGGAAAGGAGGAAGAGTTCTAGAAGAAAAAAATATGAGTAGGAAAGAGTAAAAAAGAAGTGGATAAAGATATAGATGCTTTCATGGTGGGCTATCTTTAAATCTTCTTGTGAAAAAATGTTACAAGGGCCCCAAATCCTTTAAAACTTAAACAGTTAACATATCATGACAGATCTGTCCAGATGTTTTCAATTTTTAAGATTTATTTATGCATTGGTGCTATGAAAATATTAAAATGATACAGAAAGATCGGTACTTTTCAGAAGCAGCCATTCTTACAGGTAGTTATGATCCTTCCATTGGTGTTTTATGAATACACAGACATTTATAAATAGTATTATGTATACTCAAATGGTAACGTACTATATATATTTTCATGTAGATATTTTTTCCACTTAACAGCTTATATTGAAACTTGTTTCATTTTAGTGCATTTCACTTGTTTCATTTCATTTCAGGACTTGCCTCCTTTTTACTCCCCTCCAAAGGTTGCATTTTATTCCATGGTATGAATTTATCAGACTTTATTTATTGAATGGTCTATTTGCCAGCTCTCTAGGTTGTCTGCTTTTGGTATACAGACTATCTACTGTTGTGAATTTTCTTACATGCACATCTATTTGGACAAGTAGGACTTTATCTTTAAAAGAAATTTCTGGAAGTAGAAATCTTGGGGAAAGTGTCATAACCAGTGAACATTTTGACCGGCCCTGCCACATTTCTCTCTGTTGATTGTGCCAGTTTACTCTCGATGCAGCAAGCAGCATACCAGAGCACTCGGTCGCCAGGTTGCCCAGCCCCAGAAGGTGCCATTCACTTGTGGATGAAGGTGTGTTTTGTCTGCAGGTATTCCTTGCTCTGCTTGATGCTATTCAACTTTAGATGGAGTGTATGGGTAGATGGAGTATTTGAAAATCCCTTCTGGCAACTTTTTTAAATTTAGGATTAGACACCATTGTAGAAGGAAGTTGTGTAAATAACAATATACCTATTAAACATGTAGGGTTAATGGTACACTGAAATGCTGTATTTATGTATTTATGTATTTGGAATAAAATACTATATGTGAATCTCCATCCAAGTGAGCCCACTGTTCATTTACCAACACACATTCATATAAGAATTTCATGAAGGATGATAACAGAGCATGAAATTTCTTAGAGGTCTGCTTTCTGAGTTTTTAAATCTGGCCTGCTTCATTTTAGACACCAGACATATGGCCATAGCTAATTATAAGCTTAAAGTGGATGCATTTCAAAACCGTTTCTGTTACTTTATAAGGGACCTCAGAAGCAATGGTAATAAGATATGTGATTAGAAAGATGGGAGATGTATGTAAAGTGAAATTCTGATCTTTAGAAAGAGCTGCCATAAACTTTGAAAAAATTGATTTGTAAGAAATATATTTACATTCTTTTTTGTAGGTGTAATATTGCATTTAGCAGCATACAGGGTGGGACAAAAGTAGGTTTACAGTTGTTCATATGGAAAACAATACAATAATAAATAATAGAAGAATAAACTCTGTGCTCGTGCACGCACAGCTGTAAACCTACACTGTGTTGTGTATATGTATGTATATATTCTGTTTCAAATGTAAACACAGTGGTGTGCTGGAACCGGGTCATCCTGTACCATAGGAGCCAGTTGTTAAATTTTCAGGCATTTTGTAAGGAGATTGACCTCACATTACTAGCTCGAAGTCAGTTATGGTGGAAGTATTTTCCCACAAAAATTGGCAAACACTGAAAATTAGGGCATTTCCTATAAAGTTGGTTGTTAAACACTTACCTGTTCACCACTGTTCACGTGTATGTATAATCAATCCTCCGTCTAAAAATGAGGAAACTCTCACCTCAGAACTATTAAAAAGCCATTTCTGTGCAGAGTCTGATTTTCAATAAGCAGGAAAAGGTAGAAATTAGTCCTGTTGTGCTTTTCTCATCAAAACCTTAGTAATGCTTCATAGATTAATTTCACCTTTTTAAAGTCCAAATAACATACCTATGAACCATTATGGTTTCCTTTTACTATGTATATAATTTCTTGGTTGATTTTGAATATTTTTATACCAAAAGAATATTTTGCAAATAGTACATTAAAGACATCCTAACAGCATGATTTACCAAGAAGTGCTGTGGTTGCTCAACCCTAACACTCAAAAGGGTAACCTAGTATTTGATCACAGAAATCAGAAAAACTGGCAAATGTGCTGATATGGATTTAAAGAAATATACAGTTAAAAGGATGGTGAGAATTCCTATGATGCAATACCCTCATTTATAAGAAGAAATAGGAATTAATGCTATCTACAGTGTGTCCATAAAGTCATGGTGCACTTTTGACCGGTCACAGGAAAGCAACAAAAGACAATAAAAATGTGAATTCTGCACCAAATAAAAGGAAAACCCTCCCAGTTTCTGTAGGATGATGTGGCAGCATGTGCACATGTGCACATGATGACGTAACACCGTGTATACAGCGGAGCAGCCCACGGCCATGCCATTCGAGATGTGGACGGTACAGAGGAAAGTTCAGTGTGTTCTGTGGCTCGCTAAATTCGAATCTGTGACCAAAGTGCAACATGAATATTGGTGTATTTATAATGAAGCACCACCACATAGGAATAACATTACTCGATGGGATAAGCAGTTGAAGGAAACTGGCAGTTTGGTGCAGAAATCCCATTCTGGTAGGCCATCAGTCAGTGACGAGTCTGTAGATGCTATATGGTACAGCTACCTAAGGAGCCCTAAAACATCTGTGTGTAGCCCACATCGAACTGCACTGAATAGTTATGAAACTGGGAGAGTTTTCCTTTTATTTGATGCAGATTTCACATTTCTATCGTCTTTTGTTGCTTTCCTGTGACTGGTCAAAAGTGCACCACGACTTTACGGACACACTGTATATATCAGGAGTCATATGAGATAGTATTTGAATTTTTCTGTTCCAGCATAGCTTGGGTTTTAAGTGCTTTATATATGAATATAGAAACTGAGGACTTTAGGGCATAACATACGAAGAGGTGCATTGTTAATTTTCCCACTCTATATTAAAAGATGGAAGAATGACTATTATTCAGTCAAATATATGTAATGTTAATAATGATCAGAATTTAAGGAGATTAAATAGCAGAGTTAGGGCTGTACTGGCAAATATCATTTATAAAAGGCAGAAATATTGTAATAGACAGTTGCATATAGCCTTTTGGCATTTGCCATTCTATAAGTAGTAAAATATGATTTATTTTATACTCTGGTATGAATTATTCAAAAAACACAAAGAAATGTTGACTTAGAAATCGTGCATAAAAATGAACTGAGGCCTTGGCCAGTTGGCTCAGTGGGAGAGCATTGGCCCAACACTTGGATGTCCTAGGTTTGATTCTCAGTCAGGGCACACAGGAGAAGTGCCCATCTGCTTCTCCATGCCTCCTCCATTTTGCTTCTCTCTCTCTCTCTCTCTCTCTCTCTCTCTTCTCCTCCCCTCCTGCAGCCATGGGTTGATTGGAGCCCGTTGGTCCTGGGGGCTGAGGATGGCTCCATGGCTTCCCCTTCAGGTGCTAAGAAGAGCTTGGTTGCTGAACAAGGCAGCAATGCTCCAGATAGGCAGAGCATTACCCCTTACTGGGGTTTTGGGGTGGATCCTGGTCAGAGCATGTGGCAGTCTGTCTCTGCCTCTCTTCCCCTCACTGAATAAAAAAAATAAAATGGCCTGACCAGGCGGTGGTGCAGTGGTTAGAGCATTGGACTGGGATGCCGAGGACCCAGGTTTGAGACCCCTAGGTCATCAGCTTGAGCACGGGCTCATCTGATTTGAGCAAAAGCTCACCAGCTTGGAACCAAGGTCGCTGGCTCAAAGGCCCGTGGTCAGGGCACATATGAGAAAGCAATCAATGAACAAAGGTGTTGCAACGTGCAATAAAATCTAATGATTGATGCTTCTCATCTCTCTATTCCTGTTTGTCTGGCCCTGTCTATCCCTCTCTCTTACTCTCTCTCCATCACTGTAAAAAATAAAAAAGAAAGAACAGAAAGACTCATGTTTTCTGGATGTGAAAAAGATTATAAACAGACTATGATGCCTATATGAATTACTGATCTATAACGAAAATGACTTGTGTGGGAAAACAGCTGTGTAAGGCTTGTTTGCAGGTTTATAGGCTGCAAGCCCTTCGTGCAATTAGTGCAGGAGCACCTGACAGCACTATTGTAAGGATATAAGTGCTTCTCCTCAGAGGCAATGAGATCGGATTGATACCGGCCACTGAGAGGTGTGGTTGGTTCCCTGATCCCTTGCCTTCCACTGCGAAAAGCAGGTTTTCCTTTCCCTGTGTATTTTTTCTTTTCTTTCTTCTTTTGGCTTGCCTGTCTCTGTGTGCCTCCAATAACGAGGAATGGCCCACCACCCTCTGGCTCCACAGTTCCTTTACTGTCTGCACGAATTCAGTGCGAATCTGCATGGCCACGGCCACACTCCTTACAACTTGTAAAACCCAAATTAAACGAGAGTAATGATAGTTTACTAATTAATAATGAAGGCGACCTATGCTCATTTAATAGCAATATTGCAGTAAGTATTAAAAATGTGGTAGTTTTCATGTTAGGTATTTGGGAATGTGAACAAAACATTTTTTCAAATTGGCTAGAAACTGTTTTGTTTCAGTTTTAAGAGTGGAAATTTTTAGGAATGTGATCTTCTTCTAAATGGAGATTTAAGATTGGACTAATGTGGATTCCTCCAAGAATCACTCATTTAGTTTTCAGCAGAGTTATTTTACTATAGACTTCAATTCTTTTTTCTTTTTTTTGACAAAGACAGAGAGAGAGTCAGAGAGAGAGATAGATAGGAACAGATAGACAGAAACGGAGAGAGATGAGAAGCATCAGTCATCAGTTTTTCAAATCTTAGTTGTTCATTGATTGCTTTCTCATATGTCCTTGACCGCAGGCCTTCAGCAGACCGAGTAACCCCTTGCTTGAGCCAGCGATCTTGGGTCCAAACTGGCGAGTCTTTGCTCAAACCAGATGAGCCCACGCTCAACCTGGTGACCTCGGGATCTTGAACCTGGGTCCTCCGCATCACAGTCCGACGCTCTATCCACTGCGCCACCGCCTGGTCAGGCTAGACTTCAATTCTTCATAAAATAATTCATGCCAGTTTTCTTCTATTATTTTATTCTGATGACCCTCTTTATATATTTGAAGATTCATATGACAGTATAGCTATTCTTTTGTTTTTTCAGGCTAAAACCTCAAATCCTTAGACCCTTGCCTTTGATATTTGATTTCTAAATGATTTAATTGTAAAGAACTACATGAATGTGAAATATTATTTTGACTACTATAAATTTTTTCAATGACTGTTTTCCAGATTTTAGGACCAAAACATTCTGTACATTTTTTGGGGATTTGGAAAAAAGCCACATACCATTAAAACATTACCCTCCTCTTTTCTTTTCAAAGACAGATACGACCTGGCCAAATCAACAAACATCAGCTTGTAGGGACAGGGCTTTCACATAAAATGAAAAAGAAACAGGAATAAATGCACTTAGATTAGTAGACAGGTAGCTCTTGGGAACAATGTGTTGTTCTGGCTCTCTGTAGAAAAACACGTTAAGCATGTTTTCTTTTGTACTTGTTGATAAGATTAACTGAAATATTGTTTTACTTTATTCACTCATTCTTTGTAACCTTAGTAACTGCCCCTTAATTTAGATTGCATCCATTTTGACCTAAAAATAAATGATCTATATTTGCATAGTATTTCAGGGTTCATTTTTTGCATTTTATGTACCGTAAAAGGTGCTTTAAAGTGGGTCATGTGCATCCCTATAGGGAAAAAGCATCAAGAGAGGATTATTTGAATAATGCATTTCTGTATTGTTGAACATATTCTGAAAATCCCTTGGAAAGTTGTTTTGTAATTCATAGAAGGTAGAGCCTCTAATGCCATTTACATGACTTGTTCTGCCCATACAGGTGCAGTTTGATATATATCAAAAACTGCCCAGTTCATGTGGGCAATCGGCAAATAGAAGTATGAAGACCAATCTTGGATAATCTTCATTTAGAATATTGAAATTTGAATATTCGGGTCCTTAGTCAATGAGGAAACTATAATATGTATCAGACAATACTTTGAGTGCCTGGCTATAGCAATGAACAGGCAAAAAGGGCTTTTTCCTACCCAGGGAGATGTGGTGGGAATGAGGTGGATGGATACAGCACATCTGGCTACATAAAGACCAGTTCCAAGTGAGAGCAGTGGAGCAGCCCTCTCAGCATTTTGGTTATCTTTGTGTCTGTGCCATTTGCTTCAGCCAAAGCAGTCTTTTCTGGAAGCACAGCACATGAAGTTATTTGGCAGGACTGGCTAATTGAAGCCAGAAAAGTCTTTTCAAAGTGCTATTTCTGTGGTTCGAGCATTGCAGTGTCCTTCCCTGCTTTTAGAAAGAAGATATAATTTCTTAACATGGATTGTAATACCCTCATTGTGTAGTAATGCCCACTTCCAGCACATTGGCTGGACGCTTAACACGGATAGTAACACCATCATTGTGGAGCAATTTCCATGCCCAGCACACTGACCAGGAGTCAGGTTCCCTCCAGGACCCACCTGCTCTCATCTCTGCATGTCCCCCTTAACAAATGACCTCTGGTGCATCCTTTTTTTTTTTTTTTTTTAAAGAGAATGGGCTTTATTTTTATTTTTTATTTATTTATTTTTTTTGTATTTTTTTTCTGAAGCTGGAAACGGGGAGAGACGGTCAAACAGACTCCCACATGCGCCCAACCGGAATCCACCCGGCACGCCCACCAGGGGCGATGCTCTGCCCACCAGGGGGCGATGCTCTGCCCCTCTGGGGCGTCGCTCCCCTGCAACCAGAGCCACTCTAGCGCCTCGGGCAGAGGCCAAGGAGCCATCCCCAGCGCCTGGGCCATCCCTGCTCCAATGGAGCCTTGGCTGCGGGAGGGGAAGAGAGAGACAGAGAGGAAGGAGGGGGGGGTGGAGAAGCAAATGGGCGCTTCTCCTATGTGCCCTGGCTGGGAATCGAACCCGGGTCCCCCGCACGCCAGGCCGACGTTCCACCGCTGAGCCAACCGGCCAGGGCCATGGTGCATCCTTTATGTGTCCGCTCAAGCTTCATGTCCTCAGGAAACCTGCCTTGAATGACCTGTTTGCCTGACTCAGAGTCTCTTTTCTTCCCCCTTATGATGTCTTTTTGGGGAGCACTTATAACTGTTGTTATAATCTAACTTAGTTGAAACAAATAAGATGGTTATTAAATCTGTAAAACTTACAGAAAAAGTTCATTTTTTATTGTTGAAAGAGACAAGTAGTGGGCTATGGATAGAGTTGGAATTATATATTTTACCCTAGAGAGAAGCTTCTTTTTGTTAGCAGTATTATTTTCGGTGTACTTGATGAGTAATTGGAGGCATGGCACAAATTAGGAAATAATCTAATACAGTATTGACTTAACCAGGGTTATATCAGTGAAAAGACAATAATATTAAATTTTGATTTATTAAGACAGACATATAAAGCCTATAATTTTAGAAATGAGCATCCACATGACATTTATATTTCATTCTATCAGTTGAAAATTTGAGTGTTGATTTCTACTTTTGTATTTATCAATATAATGAATATTGATTGCCATAAAAATGCCCCATTGACATTTTACAGTCCTAGAGTACCTTCTAAATAAAGAAGTAAATTAAGCCTTGTGTAATTTTATTGTCATGTTTTACTCATTGTAATTCTCCTTCCCTTCGTCCCTTCTGTTTCTTTCTTCTTTTCTTTTTTCCCTTTAAATAAGTAATTTGTGAACATGCCCACTGTATAAAAGTGTATGGTGTGTATATTCTGACACTAGAGGGAAGAGTGTGTTACAGGTCCCCACAGCCACCTATGATCTCATGCCACTTCTGCTCAGTTAATGTTTTCACCAGGACTTTTTCTGAGGGGTCACACATGCGAACACACACACACACACACACACACACACACACGTTATATGTATATCCTTATAGAGATGTAGATCACATTGTAAAGCAATGTGTTGTTTTTTTACTCTACTTAAGAATAAAAATCATTTTATTTCATATAGCTGGAATATTTTTACCTCCTCTTTTCTGTAAGTTGCTTTTCAAATACAAAATATATACTTTCAAGTTCTACTTAAACTTCTCCCTGAGGCCTCTCCAGATTCTCTTTATCTCGGACCCTTTTATGCCTTTCCTAGCTCCTTATATTTTTACATTGGTCATTTTTTAAAATTTATTTTTGTGTGTATTTTTTTACAAAAGGGTGGAAAATATCAGTGGATGCTCCTTTCAGTGTCTTTTATATTTTGGGGGACTTTAGAGAGTCAACACTAACACTCCTTTTCCTTTGCTTCCATAATTTGGAATCAAATGAGAAACAGTGTAGAGAAGACAGATAAATGGAGATTAAAGTAACAAATGGAGATTAAAGTTGATTTGTAGATCTGCGATTTAGATTTTAATTTGAAAGGGCTTGCTGACAATTCCCAGCAGAATTTAATAGACTTGCACCTGTAATTAATGGCACATCTGGACAACTAGAAACATCTGCCTTTTTCCTTTTGGGTGAAAAGCAAACAAAACAAATTCATTCAAGAAGAAAGGGGAGAATTTATTTTGCAAGCTTGATTCCTTCTCCATTATCCACTTGTTCTGAGAGTACTTCCTCTATCCCTAGGTCATCAGGGGACAAGGGAGGCCCAGACTGTTATTTGAACAGACATGTCTCCACAGAAAACTTTCGTGCTAAGGGAAAAAAGTTGTACTCAACTGTAGACCTTGAATCTCTACATTATCTTCTGATCCACTCAATTGTTAACTCAATTAAGTTACTTAAAAGTGATTCAGTTATCAAATCTGTTTGTTTCTCTGTCCCACTTGCCATCTCCTAGGACAAAGGATTGTCTGGAAAACACCAAATAATAACCTTCTCTTTCTAAAGCAGCTAGAGCTTAAGGTAAAAGTATCAGAAATCTTTACATAAAATTTACAATCGAGGTATTTGATAAAATGGAAGCATTTGATAAAATGGAAGCTTGATGTGCATCAACTATGGCTTTGGAGTGTATAAAACTTTTTTTTTTTAAAGTCATTTGAAAGACACTAAGACTCAATAGACATAGATTCCAAATTCATTTTCTCTCCTAACTCCACCAATGGTCCTTGTCATGCCAAAAAGTTGCTATCTTTGGTAATTGTTATTTTTAGCTTTCCATAGGCCGTATATATATTTTAAGAGTAGAACTTTATGTTCAGGATATAGTGTGTCTGTTGGAGATGGGTATTTTAAAAAAATACTCAAAGGTAGATCTAATATGTTCAACAAAGTATGTGTGTTTGTGTGTGGGGGGGGGGGCTCAGCCAGAAGTGAAGTGGAAAGTTTCTCTAGTATTTGATTGTCATCGTGCTGCAACCAGAAATCCACACGTGGAAATGGCATTCAGGAATACAGTCCCATATGAAGTTGTACTGTCTTTGCATCATAAATACTAATCATTGATCCCTGTGAAAGCTCATGTAGCATGCAGCTTCTCCTCTGAAGGGAGGCTCTGTAAATCTCTGACATTTTAATATTGACAGCAATGCCATAAAGTATTGGGAAATGGTTTTCATTTTCTTCCCGATCACTTAATTCTGCCACACATATTGTCACTAAATGAATATCATCTTCTTGTCTGTCAGATTCACTAAGTTGATGAGTAAGTTTTTGTGACAATGCCTACTGTTAGAGCTGCCCACAAGATGCACTTCCAGCTTTCCACATTGAGCATGGTCAGAAAAGGATTTTATGGAGTTCATGATCAAGGGGACCTCAGCCATCAGATTTGGTGTCAATTACATCACAATGTGTCAAGCTGGTAGCTTCATTGTTGGGCAAACAAGGGTGTTAGTTAGGCTTGCCCACCTGTACTTTATCTGTTTGGTGTCTGAGCACTGGGCAGCACCACATGTGTATAGTCTATGCAAGGCTGCAGTGCTTGCCCTCAGTGCGGCAGACTGTAGATTGTGGATAGCCTGACTCTATTGGGAGGGACCATTGTTTCTTATTATTTGCCAGAGAAGGGGTCCTTCTCCTGAGCTGTTTGCTGGTCAACCCTGAGAGAGGGAAGTGGCCTTCCCTGCTTGCTTGCGCATCAGCCTTTGTGACTTTAATAAATGGAATGACTCACCATCCTCCAGCTCCACAGCTCCTTTACCATCTGCCTGAATCCAATGTGAACCTGCATGGCCATGGCCACTGGCCTTATTACCTGTGGGCCTCAGAACCACAGTGTGACAAGTGGTGGCATCATCACCACCCAGAATGGAGATGGAGCCGTTCTTAGGGGAGGTCACTGCAAGCTCTCTTTGTTAAACATATAGAAGGCCCTGGAGTCCCACTTGTTGTGCAGACTGACCTCTGAGAAGTCTGGCTCTTTCTTCCAGAAGTGGGTGGGCTTCAACCAGGTCACTGGCAGACTGGTGCTTGAGGCCGCTTGACCAGCAGCCACAGCACATGGGCAGTGGCCACCACAGTCACAGTGTATGTAAACTCTTACACAGATCTGAAAATGAAACCAGACTGCAATAGACCAACATAAGTCAGCAGTATAACCATGGTTAGAATTTTTAAGGAGGATCAAATGAGTGATTTAAATGTTAACTGTAGCCTGACCTGTGGTGGTGCAGTGGATAGAGTGTCGAACTGTAATGCTGAGGTCCTGGGTTTGAAACCCTGGGCTTTCCTGCTCAAGGCACATATGGGAGTAGATGCTTCCTGCTCCTCCCCCTTCTCTCTCTCTTTCTCTCTTTTCTCTCTAAAATGAATAAATAAATAAATAAAAATTAAAATGTTAACTTTAGTCATTTTTTTCTTGAGCAACTCTTAAGTCTTATTATTAGATATAAAAGTTAATTTTGCATAAATTTATCATGTCCTTTGGAAAGAAATATGAATGAAATATCCATCGTTTTTTAAGTATCCCAAGTGATAGTTTATTGTTAAAGGGGAACCAGTAATACTGGCAGGCAAAAAACTAATTTTCCTTAACAGACTATTAAAATGTAGTAACAGTGCTTCTCAGATTAAAGAACTTGGACTTGTCACTACCAGGGAAGACCAATAATAGACTCTTTTAGTTACTTGCACTAAACATAAGTAATAAACAGTAAGACATTCCTTCTTAAGTTTTATAAGTTTTGAAATAGAGTTTATTTTGTGCCTATGGGATCATAGTGATTTATTGAATATCAAGATAGAATTAATTTTTAAAATTTATTTTACTGATATTAAAGAAACAGACAATAAACTCACCTCTTCAGATGGTAATGAAGCAAATTGGGTAACGTAAACCAGGCCACTTTTGAGCATCTTAGTTTCATATTTGGAAACATGACTAATTGATATGATGCAATAGTTATAGTTAAGCTATAATTTTAAAAACTTATCTTTGAGAACATATGAATTGTCTTTAAATGATACATTCATCAAATGAATAAAATGAATTAAAACTAGGTGGGGGTTTAAGCATGATATATGAATTTAATTACCTTTGAAATTGCTTTTTAAAAATTCCAACAGTCACTTTATTTGAGAAATAGTTTATAGAACAATGAATGTGAATGATTTTGAGCAGTGAATTTTCTGAGGTAATTGAAGAATGAGGTGCTTCATTGTGTGTATGCGTGTGTGTGTATGTGTATATGTATGTTAGAAAATGTTTGAACGATGCAGTTATAATGGCATCATAGTGTTTATAAGTTTTTCAAAACACAGGTTGTTGAAATATAACAATCCAGGTTATGAAGATTCTTAAATACTTCATGTAAGTTATCATAGTGGAGTTCCAGCAATTTACTCTGCTCTTATTTGGATATTATGTAAATGATTCAGTAAATGGGGTTATAAATATTCATCTATTTTATCACTGGCAACAGCTGAGAATTCCTGAAGAGACAGTGGACTGCAGAATCCAGATCTTCGATGCTTTTACATACATATAGACTTACCCAATTTTGTTTGCATGTTAGATATCAGCAGTTTAGGAACATTTGTGTTAACCAGCTACAGAAACAGAATTATATTTCTTTGTTTCAGAATTTGGAAAAGCTGTTACCTGATTATGCAGAAAAAGGCAGGTAGTAGGCTTGACTCCCATTAAAACTTCGGGCAAAGGAAGGCTAGGCAGTGCTTAAGGAACTGGCAAAGTGCTTTACTTCTCAACAAAGCTATGTTCTGAAATACAGCTTGTAAAGCCAAATGTGAATGGACTGTACCTTAGACAGAAAAATGGTCTACTTATGGCTAGGAAAAAATGATTTGTTCTCTCTAAAATTCAGTCCAAATTATTTTTACAAAAATATAGTCTGAATCATATCTAGGTAAACAGAATTGAACTTTAAGAGTGATATTAAAAAAAAGTTGTATATATAATTCATTTGTAATATTTCATATCTAACAACAGACTCATAGACTCCCTTGCTGCCAAGCTGATAGGATTCTTTTGCTTAAGAGTTCAAAAAGTATTTTACATGTCAAGATTTTACAATTTGCCTCAAAATTTTTTATGTACTTTGTACTTTGGATTTCTGTTCATAATATTCCCCTTAAGATCAAGAGATTGATTTCCTCCTTTTTTCAAGCTCAATAAGGAAAGTTGTCCTCACACAATTTCTGTTTAGAAATTTAAAACTTTGAAGTAGTTATAAAAATTATCCACCTAGGCCTTCATTCATTCATTTAACCATCCACTAAACATGAACTATGTCATGTTTCTAAGGTATTCATTATAGTGAACATAAACAGATGCCACATAAACAGATGAGGTAAATTAATTATGGAAGTGACATAAAAACATGACTTTGTGCCATATAGGGATTGCATTCTAAAATAGTTACAGTATGAATACATTCATCTATTTATTCAGCTATGTACATTGAATGCTTACTGTATACCAGGCGTTTTGCAAAGAGCCTGAAATAAAATATTATAAGCAAGTCCCCAGAAGAAAACTATTTTTACGTGAAAACTTTTACAAATAGAACTTGACCTCAGATATATTTCATCTTAAGTTTATTGGGAACTTTTTTGTTTACAAATGGGCTGTGGCTTTATACTACTATATAAAGTAAACTTTTAATGTATAAAATGTCTCTTTAATAAACACAAAAGAATATATTCATTGTTTTTGAAATTTACTGAATAAATGTTAATGGAAATGAATATGCATAAAGCAACTAATTATAATTTTGATACAACAATTTTCTGTGTTTTCAGAGTATTTTAACATACTTATGTTATATCACAAAGTAGAGTCTTATCTCAGACTGTATAATGAGTAAGGGGAAAATATTGTGTAAGGAATTAGAAAGGATTTGGGTTTAGACACTGGGGAAATTTATCACAAGTTCACATATTCAAATGTTGATCCTCTGTTCAAGCCTTGTGAATTGAAGCACTTAATTGGGCAAAATGCTGAGGAATATTACAAGTCCTGCTTCAAAACTGAAGGCCTCTGCTGATTATAGGCTAACCTGTCTGCCAACTCTGACATGTTGCAAACAGCTGCAGTAAACGTTGAAACTCTTTTCATCTCATTGCGGGAAAGACTGTTTTAAGGTTCTTAATGATTATTTTTCTAAAAATGGTTCATTTAAGACCTTAATTGGGTACATGAAATGTTTCTTTTGTCATTGATCGTAGTACGTGCACGTTTGTACAAAAGGATCCTTTTGTTTTTCACATTACACAATTTTATGAGGCATAGAAATAAGAAGAGCTTCATTCATTAGAACACTATGTTTGACTAGACAGCAGAGGAGACATCAGCAGACCTCAAACATGATATAAGTGGAGGCACAGGATTCAATTAGTGTATTATGTTAGTTTGCGAGTGCTGCCATAATAAAACCACTGACTGGGTGGAATAAGCTACAGAAGAATATTTTCTAACAGATCTGTAGGCTCGACCACCGAGAGCAAGGTGTGGGATGGTTTGTTTGTTTCTAAGGCCTCTCTCCTTAACTTGAAGAGGTATTGTTTTTCTGTGCATGTATCCCTGGTATCTTTGTGTATCCAAATGTCCTCTTATAAGGACATCATTTATATTAGATTAGGTTCCACCCTATTGACCTCATTTTAATTAATCACTGCTTTAAAGATCTTCAAACATAGTCACATTTTAGGGTTGGGGAGTTAACATGTAAGGTTTTTGAGGGGTGGAGTGGGGTAGGGTATACAATTCAGCCTGCAACAGCTGGGAAAAATTTTAAGTATTTTAGTTTATTTGTGATGGCCAAGGTGGAAACCTTTACCTTTAGTCAAGCAAGAGCTAAGGATGGGCCCGGAACCCCAGCAGAGGAAAGACGAGAACGGAAGTCCTCAAGGTTCTCCCTGGCCCTAGACTGAACTCTGTGCTTAAGCCTTCTCATTTTGGGTTGTGAAGAAGTCAGATAAACTAACACCAGCAAGGGTTCTTTCTACCTTTGATATAAGAGACCTTTTTACCTTAAAATTAGTCAGGAACATACAACTTAAAAAATCCCTGAAACTTTGGGTTTTTTACCAGCAATTTTATTGATCTTTACAACACTTTGAGACTTTGAACTCAGAAAGGAATTGTGTGTATATGCATGTGCACATATTGGGGGATGATTTTTTTAGGGGAGAGTGTCATAGGATGAGAATCTTCTAGAAGTGCATTCTGGCCACAGAAGTATGTAGGTGTTAAAAAACTCTTCTGAAGAGGAGCCTGTATAGGGTGAGGATGAGCAGTCATGGAGCTCAAGGCTGGATAGTGTCTATGGAGCCACAGTGAGATGGCTTGCAACTGGCCCTTTATACCTTTCTTTGTGAGTACCTGGGGCCAGAGGCATGGTGAAGTCCTCACTCTCTGGGCAAGGAGTCTACCTTAATTAATAGCCCACTCTCCACTTGGGAACTTTCTGGGCAAATTGTTCTTATTTTTTTCTAGCTTACCACTTTTTTTTCCTCTTAATTTTTTAGTTGGCTTGCAAGGTATAATTTATATTGCATGTTCCTTATATTCTGACTCATACAAATAACATCTTTCATTTCAATATTTTTAAAGGCAGTAAAGATTTTAATCAGTGATTCCAAAATACTCACATACCAGAAGTGGTGTCGTATAATGGCTCCATGATCGGACAGAAGAGAACCCGAGGGATGGAGATTTTTCCTCAAAAATCTCTCCCCATGACATCTATAACCCTATACCAACCCCTAATGACATGATTGTTTTGTTACCTAGTAAAATTATAACACCTTTAAAAGGTTTCCTCATAATTTTATAGTGAGTGAAGGAATTCAACAATAAACTAGTTCAGTGAAAATAAAGCCTGATTTTTAGTGCTGGTTTTGCAAGTAATAGCCTGGTGACCGTTACCAAGTCCCTTCATCTCCTCCATGTCAGCATCTTATCTATAAAATGATGATGATGGCCTGACCTGTGGTGGTACAGTGAATAAAGCATTGACATGGAATACTGAGGTCACTGGTTTGAAACCCAGGACTTGCCTGGTCAAGGCACATACGGGAGTTGATGCTTCCTGCTCCTCCCTCTTCTCTCTCTCTCTCTTTCTCTCCCCTCTCTCTAAAAATGAGTAAATAACATATAAAAAATAAAATGGTAAAGATAATGTCTGTTAACCTACTAATTAAAATTGTAAGGATAAAGTGAAATACTGCCAAGGAAAGTGCTTTATAAACTTTCATGCACTATACAAATAGAAATGACAAATGCCTGTAGAGAAATGTGAGATTATATTGGAGACATTAAAAGCTTATAATAAATGCTTTTGCTTCTCAAAGATCTAGTCTATTCAGACTAAACTAAGATATATTTATTATTATAATCCAATTTCTCAAATCCCAATCTGAACTTGATCATGAAATGTTCAGAAATTCCTAAAATCTAGAAAAATGAGTTTTAGCTATACTGTGAAAGCATATATTGACAAAAATTATAGTTTTTTTTAACATTCAATTTTTTAATATTCTTTAACCTTGTTTCCCCAGTGATTGGCAAACTTGGTGCCTAGAACTCAATAGAAGTTTATGGAATAAATTTAGACCAGAGACTGCTTTTTCTATTCATAGTAAGGTGTAAAGGCAGTATCTGCGGCCACCATTACAGTCACCTGGACAATGTAGGTTCACATTTAATTTGGACAGACGGTAAAGAAACTGCGGAGCAAAAAACTGTTGGGTCTATTTTCCTTTATTCTATACTTGCATTCAGCAATTAAGTAAAAACACACAGCGGGAAACACTTCCCTTTCCATTAAGGGCTCCCAAAGCCACTGACTCATCTGAGTTTTTCTAGAATCAAAGGTTCCCACCTCTTTGCCTCCATTTTGGCTGCCTCCTCTCCTCCACATTTCCTCTCTCCCCTGGAACAACGTGATCTCTCCAAAATGGCCTCCTAGCTCCTTCTTTTAAAACATTTTGGAGTGAAAGCCCTCTCCCAACACACATTAGCATAACCAGCCCCTTCCCAAGCAAGAAGGCAATCAGCTGTGTACATGGGCAGCGGCCATCTTTAACAGAGTGAGCAAAATATATCTTATCTGCCCGACTTAAGGGTTTAAAAGTTTGCTTTTTAAACAAAATTAGAGTTTAACCCCTCAATGCTGAACTCTTCACTATTCAATCACATTCCTTTATTTTGAAAATAATTTTATAATATGTCCTAATGAATTAAATATCTTTTCCTTCAATACTATTATTCTTGGGTAGACTATATTGATACTGTAATAATGTTTCCAACTTTTGGAAGTGTTGGAATGGCTCAATTTTGCCATAGGAGCTAAGGAGAGACATTTTTATAATTTTTAAAAATTTTTAAATTGTGGTTACAATCTGTGCTGTGCAGGAGATGTGGTACAGAATTGCAATTATTCACGGGTGGATTTTAGGGGAAAATTTATTATGATTAATAACAATAAAAAAACAAGGCAAAATCAAAAGGGGTTTGAACTTATGTAACCTAAAATAGACTAAAAAAGCATCAATGCTTTGATAATCTACACAACATCACCAGACACATATTAGCCCAGTACTACAGCAATAGCTAATGAAAGCAATGAACTAAGAAAAAGAGAATTATGAGGATGTACAAGTCTCATCAAACCATGGAGACACACTTCAGCAGACCAGGAAGCTTCAGCATGGGATCCAAAGTTGGCCACCCACTGAGTTCTCTAGAGCTTCAGGGGTGGTCTGGGACCCTACCTATTTTTATGTGAAAATTTTGGCTGGAGGCTATTACATGAGGGCCCTTTGTGCATAACCTCTAGGAACAAAGAAAGGAACCACATTCTGAAATAATTAACTAGGCCTGCAGTCAAGTGATAAGGACATCCTCCCTGGCTTCAGGAGAAACTGCAGCAGGAGTCTCATCCCACCCTGAGTAAATGACTCAGGCTTGCTTGTAAACATTTTTTTGTGACCCTGTTGTTCATGTTCAATTGAGTTCAAATTCATATATTTCTTAACACTGTTTCTGCACATAATCACATAACATTGAACTTACTATCTTACAGGTTTTTAAGTGAACAGTTCAGTTGTTATGTATACTCACATTGTTGTACAACTGACCCCCAGAATTTATCTTGCAAAACTCAAATTCTATGGCCATTAAAAATGAGTTTCCCCTCTGTTGGGAAAACAGCTGTGTTAGGCTTGCTCAGTGGTTTACTGACTGCAAGCACTTTGCTTGATTAGTGCTAGAGCAAGTGGCAGTGCCACGTGTGTGTGGTCTATATAAGGCTATGTGTGCTTGCCCTCAGAATCGCCTGCCCACCACTCTGAGGGTCGTTTTCTGTTCATTTGAGAAGCGGTTTTCCCTGCAGGTTTGCTCATCTGCTGTTGCAAGAATCTATTAATCGGGAATGGCCCAACACTTTCTGGCTTCGCAGTTTCTCTACTACCTGCCTGAATCCAATGTGGACCAGCCTGGCCTCGGCTACTGGCATTACACCCTCCTTTCTGTATTTTATTTTTACAAATTTTACTGCTTTAGATAATTTATAGACAAATATTTTTGAAATATATTTTGAAATATATATATATGTATGTTACTTTTTACTTCTGCTTTTATTTATGTCTGTCAAAGTCATCACATAGGAAATCTGAATCCTGTAATAATAAGTGATGGTTTCATTCTCATTCAGATACAGAACAACCAGATACTTATTTTCTTCATAATATATAGGGAGTTTGCCTTGCTAAGAGTAAAGAGTTAAATAAGGAGTACACATATAAAAACATTGTATGTAATTTATAAAGCAGTATGCACTTTTCTAAGTCAAAATAGATTTATATAAGAAGAGTATGCTATATCTTTAAAAACTGCCTGTTGGGAAAACAGCTGTGTTGTACTTTGCCTGATTAATACATGAGCACTAATATGTGTGTATAGTATATATAAAGCCATAAGCGCTTGCCCTCAGGGAGGATTCGGATTGCGATTGCTTTCCCACCACTGTGAGGGGCCATTTTGCTGTTTGTTTGACTGAGAGGCAGTTTCCCCAGCTTGTGTGCTTGTCCGCCATTGTGAAACAGAACGACTCAGCCCTTTCCGGCTGGGCAGTTTCTCTATGGTCTGCCCAATCCAGTGTGGACCTGCCTGGCCTTGGCTACCTGCATTATATCTGGCATAGTGGGCAGGATTCGGAGCAGACTGGTATGGAGCCACTGACACCCTTGAGGGGGGGAATGGAGCAGTGGCTGTTCCTGGTGACTCTCCTGGTGGGGACTGTGGGCTGGTGTGCTTTACAATCCTTCAAGAAGAAACCAAGAGCTCTGTGTGAGAAGCTGAGAGAGGTTGAAAGGTCCAGGATGAGCTGCCAATGACAGTGTGACCTGGAGTGAGTACAGGAGAAGGAGGCTGACTGGGTCTGAGAGTTGCAGTGTGAGCAGCACAGTGCCTGGAATAGGACAGGTCTCTGGATTGAGAGTTACGGGTTCACGAGTTGCAGTTTGCTCTGTAAGTGGAACTTTGGCAGCAATGGTTATTGGAGAAATAACTGTGGGTTCAGAAGCTCGAGAGTTAGTTTCAGGCCGAGAACTGGCAGCCACAGGAGCCAAAGCAGAAGATGAAGTTGCATTCCTGCTGGTGGAGTGGCTCTGGGTCAGCGGGAGCAGGTGTTTCCAACTTTTCTGAGGGGCAAGCTCAGGCTGCAATTGCCATCCACAGACTCAGAGCCTGGCCAGTGGTCATGAAGAAAGTAAAGATCCAGCAGCCAACAGTCCCTCACGCGTAGCCACAGGCTACTGCCCAGGTAGTAGAGCACTCTGTGGTCTGGCGCTACACCCAGGCAGAGCTGGTGGAGTTGGGGGTCAAATTCAGGCAGAAACCCACTGAACCTCTGGCAGCCTGCTTGGTGCGACTGCAGGACCCAAGGTGGATGGCATCATGCTCTCTGGAACAGAGATGGACCCTAAGGCTGTGATGGCAGCTGCCCGTGCTGCCCCCCTGACTAACAAGAGAAACTGTCCTGTGAAAGTGACCGAATACAGATGTGAGTAGATTTTATTCTCTCAATTGGCCGGGGCAGATTGAGAGAAATTAGATGACAATCCTAATAAAGTCCTGTTGAAACATTGAGTCAGAACAGAGGTTCCAGCCGCTGAAAAAGCTGGGGAAGCAGGTGGCTCCAGCATCTGCCAGGAAAAGGGCTGGCGTTCAGGCTACAGCATCCTCAGGACCCATTGTCCCAGTTTGTATAGGGAAAAGGGCGAGGGACCCATCCAACAGGGATGGATGGGGGGCAGAGACCCCATGTGAAACTGGCAGTCCACTGGTTTCCTTCTAATATGCAGCAGGTGTTGGATTAGAAGATAACAGGGGCTTTTTTTTTTTTTTTTTAACAGCAATAGCAGCTAAGAGAACTGTCAAGGTGGCACAGGCCTTGAATGTGTTTGTGAGCTTGTTGAGGGGTTTGGATGGGGCTTGTGGCAGCCGACAGCATACTGTGGAAAGGTGCTGAGGTCCGTTAATAAAGCGCTGTTTGGCTAGTTGCCTGTAATAGACCTTTACCTTGGTGATTTGCACAGACGGCTGGGCTATCGTGGACTGACTCTTGGACTGCGACCAGAGTGGGGCAGCAGTTCCCTTGATGGATGAGCTCGTCACTCGTGGACAGTACTATGAGAGACCCTGATGGAGTGGGGCCTGCAGACCCTGTGGAGGACCTCTGGCACTGGTTCTCATCCAGCTGCAGAGGCGCACCAAGGACAATTTATGGTTTCCATGGACATAGCCCTGGACTCTACAGGCCCTCCTACATACCAGTTAGAGGTGGGCCTCCAGTGAGGAGCCATTTTGCTGTTTGTTTGACTGAAAGGTGGTTTTCCCTGCCTGTGTGCTTGTCCACCTTGTGAGACTTTATTAAACGGAATGGCCCAACCCTTTCCGGCTCTGTAGTTTTTCTATGGTCTGCCCGAATCCAATGTGAACCTGCCTGGCTTTGGCCACTGGCATTACAAATGCTCTGTGCACTGGACCACCTCCTGGTCAGGCTTCCCATAGTTTTATAATCCAGGGCCAAATAATGTAACTGGCCAACAAGGCTCTGAGAATTTCTGCAAAGATGCAAAGTAAAGTGAAGAATGTTGAGATGCCTCACATTGGACATTGTTTATCTCCCTCTACTTCTCTCTCTCTCTCTTTTTATTTTATTTTTTTACATCACATGTAGATATATTGCTTTTGAATATGATGTACCTGTCTGTGTTAATGGTAGACAGAAAGTAAATATATACGTAAGTATGTTGTTTTCATATTGCAATGAATGGTTAACACGGTCTAGCACTCAGCCACTACCAAAAGCCAGTTGGGTCCAATAAGGGAATGAACAGTGTGGGGCAGCTGTGTTAGGCTTGCTCACGGGTTTACCAGCTGCAAGCACTTTGCTTGATTACTGCATGAGCACGTGGCAGAGGCACGTGTGCGTAGCCTATATAAGGCTATGGGTGCTTCCCCTGGGCAGTGATTCTCCCAGATCGCTCTCCCGCCACCACGAGGTGTGGTTTTCCTTGCTCCCTTGCCCTTCCTGCGAATAGCAGATTTTCCTTTGTTTATTAGCTCTTTCCCTTTTGTTATTTGCTTGCCTGTCTTTGTGAGGCTCCAAATACCGGTATGACCCAACACTTTCTGGCTCCGCAGTTTCTCTGTCTGTCCGAATCCAATGTGAACTTGCCTGGCCTCGACCACCGGCATTACAGCCAGCAAAGGTTGTTTTACATGTGTGTCTGGCAAAGTCTCTAAGGCGGATGTTATTATTTTTCTTTCACAATGTAAAGCAATCCAGAAAGGCTATATAAAACAAAAATGAAAAGAATATTGTATTGTGTTTACTCTGTATTTATTGCTTGACACCAATGATATTAGGATATGCCTGAACTTCAAGAAAAAAAAAAAGAATTGCAAAGTGCTTGTCAGAAGTTCTTACTATTAGGAATTGTTCATGTTCATGTGTTCAAAACAATATTAACTGTGAGTCTAATTTTTTCTTTTCTGGTGGGTGTTTTATTGTTAAAGCCATTTTAAGTCCTTGGTACAACCTTCATGCATGAACACTGAAGTGTGAGATGATGGTAGAAATAATGTTTGGAAAATAGGTACCTGTCAAACCATAGATCATGCTTTCAACAATGAACTAAAAGCTTATTTCCAGTATAAGTTTCAAATCTATAAATGAAGCAGCTTAATTGTTCAGAAGAAATGATAAGAAATCTGGTAACTTGAGATGACTAATGTGATTTTCTGAGTGGTTAGGTCAGGAAATTTACTCACTCTGCTACTTTGCTCTTACAAAGTTACCTGTGTTCAGTCCTTCACTCAGAGAATATTTCTTATTTGCTCTTGTATCCTCCCGAACACAAAATGGGGAGGGATCAGATGTCACTTCTCTGAGGCCCTGTATGCTGTTTCTCAGTCACCACTGCTCAAGGATGCTCCTGTTGGCTGGGCCAAATGTTGACTCTTTTGTGTAATAGTTACTCCAAGAACCTGTGCTAGGTCAGGGTTGTAGGAATGCTTCCCTTGTAAAAAACAGAACTGTGTATCAGTGGCCTTTGTCATGGTCTTATTGTGTCCCTTGTGCTTGGCATGACGACTGTTCTCTTTCTCTCAGGTTTAAACTTAAGGTGCAGGCAATCCAATGATTTTCATCGAGCGTAACTGATTCTTCATTAAGCATTAGCTTAGTACATATCTGCAAATGAGCTCTTTTGTCCATCACAGAACTAGTTTTGAATTTCCTGTGTGAGCTTCTTCACTTTGCTGGAAGAGGTAACCACAGTGTGGCTTTAAAGAGTCTATGGTTTCTCTTGGATTGACACTAGAATGAAAAGGTAGAAAGGTTAGGTATATAGGTCCAATAGAGCCTTTTCTTTTTCTTCTTTAATATGTGTACTGATATAGTCACCCTGAGTGAAATGGAATTAATAATAAGTGATAATATTTACTAGAAAGTTGTTTTTTTGAATTGAGCATTTACTAGTACCTTTTTATAGCCTCTGAAAGTAAAAGATATGTTATTTAATGGGATCAATATATAATGAAATGAAGGAATATTTTTGCATTGTTTTTATAGGATGGTCAGAATTTTGGATTTTCTTTGAGGAAGAGAGTAAATGCCTACTTGGAATAGGGCCATCTTTTCCCCTTGAGTTGAAGAGACAAACCCATAAACTTTTTGTGAAAATGTTCCTCAGTTCAGGGTAAAAGCAGGGGACTCTTTCAAAATATTTTGGAGAAATATTTCCAAGAAAGCGCACTCATCTTTTACTCCCAGATTCTGCTCTTCCCCTGAAAAATCCCAGAATCTCTGGAGAGCTGGTATGTGCTGGATGAAGAGTGCCTATGGTGGTTATGATTTCCTCCATCCTTTTGCTGTGGACCTCACCGGTGCGTTATAGTGAAAAGTTTCCTGTCAATTTTCTCTTGAGACTGTCTCCTTAAATATAAGGAGAACAGACCAACCAAGGAGATTGTTTTTTTTTGCTAAACAGAAGGAATATTTTTATTTCAAAGTTATAACATTGTTTAGAAAGTCAAATATTTTACTTAGAAAATAATTATCTGCCACCATCTTCATTTCTTCTTTCACAGAGATAATCAGATTAAACTCTTTTACTTGGTTCTTTTGGTAATTAATCCATGAATTTTAGACATTTGAATTTACAACTCACTATGATATAAACAGAATTTATCACCATATATTTTTCCAAACTTATTTGTCTCTAATTAGTCCCAGTCTAGGAATGATCTTTTTTGTGTGTCTGCATATGACAGAAAAAAGCTAAAACATAGAGGAAGGTGAGATATTGGGGTTGAAAGAAACAAAATGTTGGGAAAGATGACATTGTTGACTTCAGTTTTCTCAAGAAAATAAGGGTGAGGTTAATCTCAGATTGAGCTACTATCAAATGCTATCAGTAATTCATGATGGAGTTAACAGATAAGTGTAAACATTGCTGCAGACCAATGGAAGATGACCAACAGGATTTGTTTTTATAAATAACCTACATACCTTGTTTTAAAATCGTGGAGATGTGTCTCAGAATAGAGTCTTGGCAGTGAGATTACTGGGTCAAAGGTGTAATGCATACAGAGACAGGAATTGATAATGGTAAGTGGAATGTTAACTTTTATTATTTACAAAGAACCAAAGAAAACAGTAACACCTGGAAGGGAGAGGTAGACACTTTAGTAAATGTGCGACTACATGTATGGTTTTTGTTCAACTGCATGTGATAACGGAATAGAGATCAATAGAGTGGAAAATTTCAAATTGCAGATAGTGCAAAACTTTAGAAACATTTAACTTGATATTTTATATATGTCTTAATATATGTGGACAACTATGGATGCTGTTATTACATTTATTCACTTTCTGAAACTTCTTTTCCTTTGATTAATATTTAATTGATATCCTTAATTCCCATAAACTAATTGGAAGAAGTACATAGCTCAGCAGTTAGGTTGCAGAAAGCCCACCCGCAATTTCAGATTTCTTACAGAAGACTCACAAAGTAGATGATCTAAGAGGTGGATGATCAAGAACTGACCATTGTACATTAATGCTCATATTCTCTGAGGACAGTTTTTTTGCATTGGACGTTATTAGTTCACGAGCTTTGTTTGTACGTTTCTAATAATGAAGTTTATGTTCTTGAGGCAGGAAAATTGAAACGTACAGTGTTTTTTTTTCAGCAAGTAAGCCTGATTTTATGTTTAAAAGGGTGTACTTTTACAGCAGAAGAAAATAGCAGGGCCATTGATTTGGCATCCCAGAAGTAAGTCCCTCGGGGCACAGCTGCAATGCAGTTAGCAATAATTTTAATTGGACACCCAAACTAAGCCAACTTCAAATCATGTGTATATCTTACAAATAAGGTTTAATATGTCCTTTAAGTCCTTTTAGAGGCTTATGAAGATTTATACCAGTAGTTAGCTGTTTTGCCTGAGCTACAGAGAATATTTAATAGTTTTTATTAGGATTAATGAGTAGAAATGTTTCAACAAATGAAATTCTTTAGTACATACATTGTAGTCACTTGACATTGTTTTTCATTCTCTTTATTCACTTGTGGTAATGTCAGTAATAGGAGACACTTTTTGATAGGTGCTCTTGTATTTCATGTATTTGTCAGATTGCCAGAAAACTGTTATATAATGCATTTTTGTAATTAAGACTTTTCTAAAGTCAAATTTGTCCAAGAACCACATAGTAAATACATAAGTCTCATAACTATTTTAACATATAATATTATAATGACACTCCATTTAGTGAACAAATAGTGAGTGTCTACTACATGCCAAGTACCTGAGATACAATGTTGAGCAAAACAGAGTCTAAGGGAGCTTATGTTTTAGAGAAAAAAAAATTCAATTAATATTTATGTAGAAATTGCAATAATGCTGCCCCAGAGAAGTAAGGGTAGTGCAGTATCTTTATCAGGAGTATTATCTGGTCTGGGAAGTGTGGCAAGGCTCTCTTGGGAAGTAATGTCTGGGCTGAGCTGAAAGTTCAGGTAGGAGTTCAATCAGAAAGAATGGAGGAGGAGACATTCTGGTCTGAAGAAATAGCCAGTGTGGAGGTTCTGAGGCAGGAGGGGTCAAAGCTTCTTAAGGAAATGTATAGGAGACACAGGGATTGTACCACTGAGAGATTTAAGGAGAGATTTAAGGCCAGTGAGTTCAGGTGAACTATTTATTCCTGGTCTAATACATGCTTATTGTAAAGAATTTTGAAAGTATTGCAGTATACAGAAAGGAATATCAAAGTTACTGATAATCCTATGTCTTCTTCATTTTAATACTTTGGTTTTTATAAAATTAAAATTTTATTTGTTAATTATACTTCAATAAAGCTGGAAAAATACTTACAGATTTGAAAAATGCCAACTTTTCCTTTAAATTATTTATAGATAAAAATTAATCTGTAAACATGTATTCTTTTCTTGGAGTGGGTAAAGGAGTTGCACTCCTTACTACCACACTAATATTTGGGATAGGAATAATTTCATAAGCTATGACATGTTTTGCCATACTGTACTATCAGTTTGGCAATTAGACTATAACTCATGGTTCTGTTTATGTCTTTAACACTTTATTTTATCATTTTGTATAATTTTTTTTTCCCCATCTGAAATCAAGCAATTATTTTCTTTGGGATGTGTGTGTATGTATGTAGGCATTTGGTGGAAGGGAGAGGAAAAAGAAAAATAACAATAAGGATCTCTCTTAAAACCCTGATTAAAAAGTTAACCAAGTTCAGAATGCATCTTTCTAGGTCATGTCAAAAAGTGTGAAAATTACAGAAACAAAATTACTGCTTTTGAGGACATTTTGAAAAATTGTTAAAAGTATAGCTTATTTAGCCATTGTCGATATACTACATAAATACATGCTTCATGAGAAATAGAAATCACTTTACTTAGTTACATGCAGCTGTAAACAATTTACTGTGAGACCACACCCCTACTGGAGTGGGTAGGTGCCAAGCAGGGCAGTGGGAAGGCAAATGCAGCAGGCTTCAGATTTCCAGGTTTCTGGGTGGGAGCCCTGGGAAGGGTGAGGTCAAAGCACACGTGGTCCCCAGGAGCCTCAGAGCAGGGCCCCTACAGGACCAGGTGACTTAGGAAGGCTCCCTGATAGGGTTTCAGATCCCTCTTCCCTCCTCCTCTGGCCCCTAAACTCTAGGAGGGTACCCATCGAGAATAAGGGCTCCTTGCAGTGGCCCAGCGCTAGCCCCCCCCCCCCCCCCCCCCCCCCCCGCGAAGGCCTGCCCAGCCCAGTCCAGTTTCTTGCTCCGCTGTCAGCCTGCAGGTTAGGTCTGGCTCTCACGGAACAGATGAGATAGCCCAATTGCTTAGAGTCCAGCTCTAAGTTTGGGCAGCTCGGGACTCCTTCCTGGAGCATGTGTGCCACCCCGCCCCGCCCCGCCCCTGTGGCTGTCTGACTGGAATGTGCCAGTGAGCTGGGTAGGGAGGGGGCTGTGCTCTGGCCAGTTCTGTCCCTCCTCAGCTACACAGCTGCCTTCGGGTCCTCCCATCTCAGATTGCAGTGTTTGGGTTCTCCTCAAACACTCCTCCCTCCCTCCCTCCCTCCCTCCCTTTTTTCCTGATGCTCAGCTCAGTGATATCGCATAAAAGAACCTAGTGAGAAATTGAATTATAACTTAGTAGTAATAACTGGATAATAAAAAGTCACCAATGAGAATGTAAAATAACTCCATAAAACTACTTGTAACAAAAGTGAGCCAGTGGTATAGAAGGCAGAGGCCTTTGCCTTCCAGGGTAGAGAAGGTTAGTCCAGGGCTGAGGTTCAACCTCCCAGAAGAGCTCCCTTGCCTGGTGTCCGTCCTTGCCCAGGAGACTGGCCAGCAGCTCTTCCAGCTCGTTTCTTACTCTTAAACATGCCAGGGTATAAGGAAAGGCCTTGTGAGTTATCTGTGACTGAACACGCCTTCTTTTCATCTTAAATGGCATATCATCACTTCTACATATTCGAAAGATATGAGGAAGGAGATGTGGAATTGAGTAATTATTTGGAATGTCGCACATATTGCATTTATAAAACACATCAAACTAGTTTTGAAATGTAATCAAGTCTGCAACACATTTTGCTAATGATATTTCCTGTAAATTTTAGCCATATGTAGTAGAAAACAAATTATATCCATATGTTTGATCATTTGCACAGTTCATTAAAGGATGTCTTTAAAGAACTACTTAATAATGCTTTAACAGTTTCTTCTTACTTAAAAATATCCATTTTTAAGAAAATCATGTTTTTGATTTTTCTTAAAATTTGAATTTTGTTCAAATACTCAGGAAAAAATTCTTCGGTGATAGCAAATGAATATCAGGATGATTAGCTCTTAAGAGATCTTTTTATTTTATTTTATTTTATTATATTGTCATTAAGCTTCATAAATTTAGATTTTAAGTGAAATTTACAAAAATGTATCTTTTAATAAAAGGCATCTGTAAATTACCTAGGCTAGGCTGTTTGATTTCAAAGGCTTTCATACTCCAAAACTTTAAAACTACAAAGTACTACTTCAAAAATTGAAATAATCACAAAAGATAATTAGCAGAAACATATCCAAAATAAGACATTCACAACCATTTGGGCTTCATCATACCAAAGAGATGTTGAGCAGGAAAAACACTTTAGAAATCTGTGTGCTCTGTCTTAATTTCAAGTGTGGATATTTTTTAAACCTAAAGTCATGTCTTCAAATAAACTATTAGCAGTGTTTTGTATTGACTGTAATTTAATTCATCTGTCCAGAAGAGTAGTGAATAATGAATTACACTAATTGATCCAGATAAAAGAGATTTAATTAACTTCAACATTTCTACTACATCTTTACAATCTTTCTCATTTTGTTACTCAGAGGTTCTCATCTAGAGATTCGTGAAGATGATGAAAGAACATTTTAATAACATAGATTTAATTAAAAGCATTTGAAATATTTAGTATGTGGATGACATGAAATGTTTCTGATTTTCTTAAAAAGGTGCTTTGTAAAATTTTAAAAAGCCAGCCAGTATTAACATTACACTATTGCATTTCCCTTAAGAATAGTCTTCTATAAAAACATCTTGGTATCACACAGTTATTTTATATGTGATAAAGATGTTTTGTTAAATTTTTTTTTTAAATGGGTTATTTTTATTTATTTTTATTTATTCATTTTTTTTAGAGAGGAGAGGGAGAGACGGACAGAAAGAGAGAGACAGAGAGAGAGACAGAGAGAGAGAAGGGGGGAGGAGCTGGAAGCATCAACTCCCATATGTGCCTTGACCAGGCAAGCCCAGGGTTTTGAACCAGCGACCTCAGCATTTCCAGGTCGACGCTTTATCCACTGTGCCACCACAGGTCAGGCCAAGATGTTTTGTTAAATTTTATTCAGTATGTACGTATATGAAAAATCGACAATATATGTATAACCAATGTGTCATCGCCAATTTTTAATAGGGCATTTTTCAGGCATGGAAGCTCAGCACTGAATACACAGTTGACTAAGGCAATTAATGGTACTTTACATATTCAAAATATCCGCAAAGTGGTTAAACCACCTGATGAGAAAATGTAAATCTTTTTGTGTGTGTGTGTATTTTTCAGAAATGAGAAGCGGCAGGGTGGCAGACAGACAGACTCCCACATGTGCCCGACTGGCATCCACCGGGCTTGCCCACCAGGGGGTGATGCTCGGCTCATCTGGGGTGTTGCTCCACTGCAACTGGAGCCATTCCAGTGCCTGAGGCAGAGGCCATGGAGCCATCCTCAGCACCTGGTACAACTTGGCTCCCATGGAGCCTTGGCTGCGGGAGGGTAAAAAAAGAGATAGAAAGAAAGGAGAAGGGAAAGGGTGGAGAAGCATATGGGCACTTCTCCTGTGTGCCCTGGCTGGGAATCAAACCTGGGACTTCCACACTCTGGGCTGATGCTCTACCGCTGAGCCAATTGGCCAGGGCAGCTAACGTAAATCTTTATATAGCATTGTATAGGACAGTCTATAACTTCAGGACAGTTACATCAGCATCAGAAAAGTTATGTTACGAACCCTGAAGTGTGAATTTAAACATGGCCTTTTGAGTATTTGGAATTCCTCATTTTGATCCGTAATAGAAAAGAAAAAAAGAGATCAGGGTCAAAAGTGAAAATCTCCGTAAAGAGTGGTATTATTATATCGACTTTGATAACTAAATTTTATTATTACTGTGTTGAAATCCTAGCATAAGTAATACCAATATCATTGTTAATGCTCACAGCACAGCATCTTTAATACAGAACAGCAGAAGACAAGGGGAGAAACTGTAGCCTGAGCATCAGAATGCTGAATTCCTAGTCTGTCCCAAGTCACTTATCTTAGCTTCAGTATTCTCTCATCTGTAAAATGCAGATAGTAATACCTGCCCTGAAACTCAAAGACTCTTTTACAATATGATTATATATTGAAAGATGATATGAAAACAATAAAAATGATGTCATTAAATTGACTTTTTAATCTACTAAAAGACAAAGAGTGAAATAAATATATTTAAAAATACTATTAGAAAAGATAATGACTGCTTTTTTAGAAATAAAAATGCTGTGCTGAGAAACATATAGTACATATATATTTATATAGCCCAAATTACTAACATAACTATACTTTTATCTATATGTCCACTTACAAAGTTATATATATATATATGTGTGTGTGTGTGTGTGTGTGTGTGTGTATGGAAAAATATACTATGTTGATAAAATTTGTATGCAGAATTCAACTTTTCTATGTAATTGACCAAATTGTACGAATAGAGTCCAGGCAGATTTTCTTTGGTGATTTTGAGCCATTTCAAATTGATGTAAATTCCAATTTCTAGAAAAGTATTTGTTTATGTGGACAGCTTTTATTACTTCTCATATCAAAAGGTGAGCAGTACAGTCTGAAAATAATTATTGAAGCTTCTTTTACATTTTCTTAATCCATTGTTTTTGTTGGTCATGATATCTCCTGGACAAAATAGCTCCTTTTTTGGAAATTACCTTTTTGTGACACATGGACTCACAAAATAAAAGACATTTTCTGTTAGCAGTATTATTACCTGAACATGTATTTAGCAGAAAACTGAATATAGTAGAATTTCTTTAATCAGTACATGGGACTACTCAGTTTTGTTTCATCATGTTTGGTCTGGGCTCTAAATGAAGCAGAAAGTTAATGTAACGAGACTCTTGGTAATAATGCAGAACCATTTGCTGACTTGATAAGATCCAGGTGCAAATGTGTCAAAGTCATCTAAATGTTCACCACAAAAGGAGTGTTTCTATGTGATTTAATTTAAACTATGATAATGAAAAATGCAAGTGATAGCTGTTGGGTTGAAATAAAATAAAAATAGCACAAATGAACAAGGGAACAGGGATATGATAATGTACATTGGCAACATATATTAAGAACTATTTTCACAGTAATAACATGTAATATGCAACCATTAACTGGTACATTCCTATTTTTCTTTTTAATGATGGTAGGGAGGAAATGGAGACAATATAACTAGTACATTGGTTTATTTTATAGTAATCAAACAATTTCATTGAAGTGTCAGTGATACCATCTCTGTGATTACTCAGAAAATTGTATAAAAATAATGATCTTTGATGTGTCTGATTTCCAAAACAACATAGGTTTGTGGAACGCCTTCCCTTTCTCATCACTGGAATTATCATCACCCAGTCTGACTAAATGCATTTCATGCCAAACTTCTTTTCATAGACATAGTACCCACTGCTGTAAAAATTAGGGTAATGTTAGTGATTCACTTTTTCCAACCTTTGACAGAAATAAAACTTCTGGGAACCACACTGATCTCATAAATTTATCCTCATACAGGATATGGTCTTAGATTTATAACTTAGCTATGAGGAATCAGCTTACTCAGGTAAATAAAATGTTCTTTAGGAAAATATGTGAAAGCTTGCATAAAAAATGTACTCTTTATTTTAAAAACTGTACTCAGTTTTATGATTAGGGACTGGTCAATGTCACATCACTGTGATTTTTAAATTCATTGCATAGTTTTGTAACTAGAATACTAATTGTGGCTGACCACTTGGGTAAAGAATCAAAGCATTATCTTTTGAGAAGATTAATTAGGAATCACTATTTAAAATTGGACACAGGATGGCTTGATAGGAATACTGACATGGTATTGCACTGATGTACGTTGAAGCCAGTGAGGCTGAGATTCAAACCAAGGGATTATGAACTCTTAGAGTCAATAGTATGGAAATGCCTGTCCCATCTGTTTCTTTATTGCCAGACCTCTGCTTTGGGAATCTGACCTGTAAGGTTGTTATTTTTGACTTAGTGCTGGCAGCCTGAGCCAAGTGACATGCAATCAACAGTTCTCAAAGAGTGTAATTGTCCCATCATTTCAACTGTATTTTCTATATTTAACTCTAATCTGATACGGTGCTGTTTTGTGGACTTTTCAATGTAGTACCATGTATACTGTTACTCAGTGGATTTCTAAACTAAATGTATTAATCTGTAACAGGGGTTTCACAATTTTCTGTCTACCTTTCAACATTTTGCTATATATTTCTGACTATTGGAACCTTAGAACAATTTCTTTATTTTTAAGTGCCTATTTTTCTTCAACCAGTAAGTAGTCTTTATCATTAAGCAACAGCAAATTATACTACCTAGTACCTGAACATTTTAATCCCATTTGCTTTTTATCAGGTCTATCCACCTGCCATTTCATCTTTGACTATTAGTCCCTGAAGCAATAAATATTAAGAATGAATTAATTTTCCATAATTTCCTAGTCAAGTGAGCATGAGTATGAACAAACACTCCAATCCGAGCTGGCAAGGAATAGCAGCAGTAGAATGTGCAGTGCTATGTCCTATCCAGAGAGGTTTCATCTTGAGAAAGACTTTGTTTATTGTAGTTTGTCTCCTGTTCAACATTTGTTAGTTCCAAATATATAGGTATCAGAATCAAAAGACAATTGCAAAAATTTCAACACAGTATAAAAACATGTAAGATAAATATATTGCAAATATTGAATACTGCAGTATACTATGGATAGTAGTAGTTCAATTTAGGTTTAGTGATCATTTAATGATTGACAATGTTTAGTGATGATTGATGAATTCAATAATTTTGTCATTTATAAGTTATTCTGTAGCAAATTTGCCAATAACTAACTAGCATCTTTATAGTATAAATATTATAGAGTTTGTTTGTTTTGTGGGGAGGATGAAAACTGAAATGTCCCATGCCCTTAAAATGCAGAAAATAACAATATGTCCTCAATTGGATGTATAACTTCTATCTCATGTGAATACTTCTATTAAGATTTTTGATTTGATGCCCTATTAAAGTGGCAACTCATCTTCTATGACAGTGGTCAGCACACTCATTAGTCAAGAAAGCCAAATATCAACAGTACAACGATGAAATTTCTTTTGAAAGCCAATTTTTTTAAACTTACGCTATATAAATATATATATATATATATTGGAGGATTTTTAGGATTTCTATCTTAAATTCTCTGTCATTTAGCTCCAAGGTTTCCAATATATTAAATTTTTTTCTCCATAGATTTTTTCTCATCTAGCTGTGTTACCTTTCTTTTCTTTTGTATCCATGATATTCGATTTTCTCTTCCTTAATGGCACCTGGGGGTGATTTTGTTGATAGTATTAATGAGATTTAATAAAGAATAAAAAGTAAAAAAAATAAAAAAAATCGAAGAGTTGTTGTTTTTTTAAAAAATTAATAATTAAATAAAGAAAAAATAAAAATTTAAAAAATGAAAATTATTCCCCCCCCTTCTTTTTTCCTCTCCTCTCCTCTCCCCTCTTTCTTGAGAAAGTCTGTGGTGAACTGTGAGTTATATTGTACTAAATAGAACAAACAATGCCTGTAATGGAGGGCCTGAATTGGGGAGAAGTAATAAAGGGGCAAAAAACAAAAAACAAACAAAAAACAAAAAAGGGGGGTATGGACCTACAAAAAGCAAATAAGGAAAAAATTTGGGTCAAGAATAAAATGATTTGCTTTTAGGTGTTGGTTGACTAAGAGTTATGATGAGAGGAATAAGAGGGAAACAGAAAAATGGGGGGACAAATTAAAAAGTTACTATTGTATTTAGTGGAACAAGAACTAGATAAAATGGAGAGCCAGGGATGGGAGCACTGCTAGTGAGTTAAAAAGGTGAAGTAAAAGCCCCCCAAAATGCCACAAACATAAGTTTGAGTCCCAGATAAGATAATTTATTTGTTATTGAGGTTTGAATGAGAGGAGACGTAAAGGAGAAAAGAAGAAACTAATATAGAGGGAGAAAAGAGAGAGGAAAAAAAAAAGAGGGAACCACTAAAAGAAGAAAAAAAAGAGAGAGAGTGAAGGGTTTTGGAGTGCAACCCTCATAGAGAGAAAGGAAGAGGAGAGAAAAGATAATGGGAGATGTAACACTTATGGGTAGTGTAGTTCAAGGAGGGGAGAGAGTAAGACCGGCAGAGAGTTAAACAACCAAACTGGATGAGAAAAAAAAATCAAGAATGAAGATAAGAGAAACAAATGAACAAATATAATAAAATGGGATAGGCTATAATGTCTGCGGATTATTCTTGATTTTGAGAGGTTATCTTCTTGCTTTCTCTTTTCTCTCCCTGTTCCTGGTTGGTGACTCTGTACCCCGGGTTCTGCCCCTTTGGCATGCTCAGGTAGAGGTTTGTAGTTGATAAGTCTCTATGGCAATGTCATGTATTGTGTTTCAGTCTCATTGGCAGTCGAGGCTCATTAGCATTTATAGGCTCTGACAGTGAGAGGGTCCATGTTCCTGAAGCCTCTCTCCTAGTCTTTCCTTCCTCAATTAGTAGCCTGATAATCCAGCTATGGGGTTGCTGCTGCCTCTGCCTGGATAGTAAGAGGCTCAAAGAGCTGGCAACTCCCCACTCTATTCCCACTCAGCACCAGGCTCTGGGTAAGGCTCAGTCAGTCAGAGCTGCTAGCATAATTAGGAGGGGCTTCCGCCCACTCAAGGACCTCTGGCTCTGCCACTTTGTCCAGTAACATGGGCGGGCGCCCACTCCCGGGGTGCTTGGAGGAAACTCTTGCTCACTATCTGCACGTGCAGACCAGGATATCAAGCCGGCCGCCTCACCCTCTGAGTGAAACCCCCACCTGCATGGAAAAGTTCCAGCGTTGGAATTGGCTCTTGCTCCCTCCCGTTGCGTGGCTTTTTCAGGGTGCTGGGGCGGCCTGGAGATTTCACACACAAAGGCCCCTGACTCTGTCTCTCTGTGGGGTAACACTAGCGCCCACTGCTGAGGCACTCAGAGGAATCTCTCACCCACTATTTGCGCGTGCTGATCCGGAGATCGGGGAAAATGGCTGCCCCGCTTGTCTTTCTTTGTCTGGGTTTGGTACGAGTGTTAGATTGTATTGACTGGGTTGCCACAGGCATAGTTTTTCCTTGGCTTGGATCTCTGTGCCACAGCCTGGTTCGGCCGTTTGTGCCGCAGCCTGGATCTATTAACCCCCTTTGCCCGCCTTAGTTTCTATATTCTCAGTTCCCAGTGAAAGCAGCCCTGTGTAGGTTAGTGAGGAAGGCAGAGCATTTCTTACTCCCTATTTCCTTCGGGGTTTGATTATATATTTAGCCAATTTTTCACTCGACCATATCTTCGGTTGTATTGTGAAACATCTGGAGGCTCCAAGGATAGGTTTTTCTGTTTTTGGTTGAAGATCTCGTTGAGTTTTGGGGGAGATTTATCGGTATCACTTCCTACTGTGCCATTATTCTATTTTTTTTAAAATACTTGCAGTGTTCACAGTATTGATATATTTAAAAATAAAAAAAACCACTCAACAATTGTCTCTATCCAATTTTTGAAAAATAACTTCTTATAGTATTTGGAAAAACTTGGGCAGTTCTATTAAATGGAAATCCAGGAAGATAGTAACTCTACAGAAGATTTCTTTACCAGAAATTAATCTGATATTTACCTTCTGAGTAAGAAATATAGTATTTGAAGCATTGCACTATTTATTGCTCAGGCTTCAAGTCAGAATTATGTTGTGTGAGTAGAATTGAAGTTGTTGATGAATATGATTTAAGATCACTTGAGTGACAAACTTTTTTTAGTATTTATTTTTAAAGTAACTAATTACTCCCAGTCTTATTACCTCCCACTCACTTTCACCCACTGTACTTGGTATTTTATATAATAGGGAGCAGTGTTATAGCTTAAGACAGAATGATGTACACTCAGCATCATACTGTTTTTACCCTGGATTTATTTTACTTTTTGCTTGTGTCTCATAATGATTTACATATGTAATTAGTATAGCTAGTTGTGGTAATATACTCATTCGTAAGTTTAAAAAGTGAGGTTCTCAGCTTCATTTCTCCCTGGACATCTGACCTAGCAGCACAGGGGAGAGACAGAAAGTTCAAGAACTTTTTATAGAGCCATGTTTGACCCTTGGCACTTTATTTTTTACTTCAATTGCCACCCTTTAAATAAGTATTTGCTACTTAAAATAACTTCTGCAGAGGGAACTGTCGCCACACTCGGTCTAAACCTGCTGCTCACACCTTATTGGGGAGAAATAAAATTTGAGTATCCAGCAGTGGCTGAGGGATCAAGCTCTGGAGTAGGAGCCACATGCCCCATACTGAGCTCCTGACCAAAGTACCCCTGAAGTAAGGGGTCCCACTAATGTTATATTCACAACTTTAGCTGCCCTAACCCACCAAGCATGCAACCTGTAGAAGGGTTGGTTGGGTGAGGTCAATTTGAGCCCACGCTACAGTCTTACTACAGAAGACACTATGGGAAGACCAGGCAGCTGCAAGCATAGGAAGAGCAGTTGAAAAGTGGGGACAAATCTTATAGAACTTGGGGCTTTTATGGAGCTACTGTCATCTGTAAGCAGGAGTAAGCTGATCCTTTTACAAAGGTTGGCCCCTACCACACTACCAAGGCACAGAAAATGCAGACACAAACAGCAAAAACTGCAGGAGCTGCAGACAGGTAGCTCACAGCAGGTTACAAACAACAACTGATGCCAGCCTGAGAAGAACTAGAGCCAACACTACTGGTAGTAGGTGGCATACAGCAACAACCCTAGACTCAAATACCTACACAAGCAGCACACCCAATGGTGGAGTCTAGCAGACACTAGACACTGTGGAGAACAAATACACCAAACAGGACTGACATAGCACAGTGTGTAGTACACATGACTAAGGTTGACCCTTAGAGCCAACCAGCCAGAAGAGATAACCATACCTATGAAAGGACCAACTGCATCTAATACTCACATAAAACAAGAGGGAAAATAGTATCCTTAAGAAGGATTCCTAGAACAAGAAAAAAAAGTGTCCTGGAGGTCAGTACAACCGAGCCCATATTCTTCATAAAGATATCACAAAATTTCAAAGTCAGACAGCATTACCTAAAACACAGACAAATGGGTAAACAGAGAAAGGCAACCCAAATGAATCAACAAGAGAAATCCCCAGAAAAAGAACTGAATTAGATGGAATTAACCAAATTACCAGATGCAGAGTTTAAAACAATGATTTTTAGGATGCTCAAGGATCTTAGAGCAACAATAGATGGACATAATAAGCATCTAAATAAAGGGATAGCAAGCATCAAAAAGGAGACTGAAATCATAAAAAGGAACCAGTCAGAAATGACTAATACAGTATCAGAAATGAGGACTGCACTAAAAGGAATCAACAGCAGGCTGGATGCAGCAGAGGATCAAATCAGGGATTTAGATGACAAGATAAACGAAAATACAGAAGCAGAGTAGCAAAAAGAAAAAAGGCTAAAAAAACTGAGGAAACTCTAAGAGAGTTATGTGATAACATGAAGAGAAACAACATCTGCATCATAGGGGTTTCTGAAGGAGAGGAGAATGAACAAGGTATAAATAACCTGCATGAAGAAATCATAGCTGAAAACTTCCCCAAATTGATGAAGGAAAAAGTTGCACAAATTCAAGAAACAGAGTCCCATTAAAGAGGAATCCAAGGAGGCCTACACCAAGACACATCATTAATAAAGTGCCTAAGTTAAAAGACAAAGAAATAATTCTAAAAGCTGCAAGAGAAAAGCAGTTAATTACCTATAGAGGAGTTCCATAAGGATGCCATTCGACTTCTCAACAGAAACACATGAGGCCAGAAGGGATTGGCAAAAAATATTCAAAGTGATGCAAAGCAAGGACCTACAACCAAGACTTCTTTATCCAGCAAGGCTACTGTTTAAAATTGAAAGAGAAACAAAAAGCTTCACAGACAAAAAAAGACAAAACTCAAGGAATTCATTACCACTAAACCAGTACTGCAAGAAATGTTAAGGGGCCTCCTGTAAAAAGAGCAAAGGAAAAAAAATAGAAAAAGAAGATTGTAGATTTAAAGAATAAAATGGCAATAAAGAACTATAGATCAATATTAACCTTAAATGTAAATGAATTAAATGTTCCAATCAAAAGACATTGAGTAGCTGTGTAGATAAGAAAACAGAACTTGTACATACGCTGTCTACAAGAGACCTACCTCAGAACAAAAGATACACATAAACTGAAAGTGAAGGGATGGAAAAAAGTATTTCATGCAAATGGAAATGAAAAAAAGCTAGGGTAGCAATACTTATATCTGACAAAATATACTTTAAAACAAAGGCTATAGTAAGGAATAAAGAAGGTTACTACATAATGATAAAGGGAGCAATCCAACAACAGTATATAACCATTATAAATATCTATGCATGTAATATAGGAACACCTAAATATATAAAGCAGATTTTGATGGACATTAAAGGTGAGATCAGTAGCAATACTATAATAGTAGGGGATTTTAATACCCCACTATCATCAGTGGACAGGTCTGCTAGAGAGAAAATTAACAAAGAAACAGCTGCCTTAAATGACACAATAGATCAACTAGATTTAATTGATATCTTCAGAACCTCTCACCTGAATGCAGCAGAATATAGGTTCTTTTCAAGTGCTCATGGGACATTCTCTGGGACAGACCACATGTTGGGACACAAGAATAAGTCTCAACAAATTTAAGAAGATTGAAATCATATCAAACATCTCTGATCACAATAGCATGAAACTAGACATCAACTACAATAGAATAACTAAAAAACATTCAAACACTTGGAGGCCAAATAGCATGTTATTAAATAATAAATAAGTTAACAACAAGATCAAGGAAGAAATAAAAAATTTCCTTGAAACAAATGAAAACATACAACTCAAAAGTTATGGGACACAGCAAAAGCAGTCCTGAGAGGGAAGTTTATAACATTACAGGCATACCTTAAGAAACAAGAAAAAGCTCAAATAAACAACTTAACTCTGCATATAAAAGAACTAGAACAAGCAACAAATAAAGCCCAGAGGAAGTAGAAGGAAGGAAATAATAAAGATCAGATTGGAAACAAATGACAATGTGACTAAAAAAAAAAAATACAAAAGATCAATGAAACCAAGAACTGATTCCTTGAAAAGGTAAACAAAATTGATGAATCTTTAACAAGACTCATCAAGATAAAAGAGGACTCAAATAAATAAAATTAGAAATGAAAATGGATAAGTAACAACTGATACTGCAGAAATACTAAGAATTGTAAGAAAATACTGTCAAGATCTATATGCCAAAAAATTGGACACTCTAGGTGAAATTGATAAATTTCTAGAAACATACAATCTTCTAAGACTCAACCTAGGAGAATCAGAAAACCTAAACAGACTGATTACAACAAATGAGACTTAAACAGTTATCAAAAATATTCCCAGGAAACAAAAGTTCTCAACCAGATGGCTTCACAGGTGAATTTTACCAAATATTCAAAGTAGAACTAACAGCTATCCTCAAACTATTTCTAAAACTCAAGAGGAGGGAAGACTTCCAAGCTCCTTTTATGAGAAAATTATTATCCTCATTACAGAAAAAGAAAAGTATAGACCAATATCCCTGATAAACATAGAATTTTGCTAAAAATTTTATTTTTTTATTTATTTATTCATTTTAGAGGGGAGAAAGATAGAGAGATAGAGAGAAGGGGGGAGGAGCAAGAAGCATCAACTCCCATATGTGCCTTGACCTGGCAAGCCCAAGGTTTTGAACCACCGACCTCAGCATTCCAGGTCGGTGCTTGATCCACTGCGCCACCACAGGTCAGGCCAAAATTTTGCTAAAAATTTTAACAAAATATTAACAAACCAGATGCAGCAATAACATTAAAAATGTCATACATCATGATCAAGTGGGATTTATTCCAGGGAGGCAGGCTGGTACAATATTCACAAATCAGTTAATGTGATTCATCACATAAACAAAAGGAAGGTTAAAAATCACATGATTATGGCCCTGGCCGGTTTGCTCAGTGGTAGAGTGTCAGCCTGGCATGTGGAAGTCCCGAGTTTGATTCCTTGTCAGGGCACACAGAAGAAATGCTCATCTACTTCTTCATCCTTCACCCTCTTCTTCCTCTCTCTCTCGCTTCCCCTCCCATAGCCAAGGCTCCATGGGAGCAAAGTTGTCTCAGGCGCTGAGATTGGCTCCATGGCCTTTGCCTCCAGTCCTAGAATGGTTCTGGCCACAGTGGAGCAAAGCCCCAGATGGGCAGAGCATTGACCCCTGGTGGATATGCCCAGTGAATTCCAGTTGGGTGCATGCAGGAGTCAGTCTGACTGCCTCCCCATTTCTCACTTTGGAAAAATACAAAAAAAAAAAAAAAGAATCACATGATTATATCAATAGATACAGAAAATGCATTTGATAAAATCCATTACTCATTTATGATCAAAACTCTAAAAGTGGGAACACAGCGAACATACCTCAACATCATAAAGGCCATCTATGACCAACAGCCAACACCATATGCAATGGACAAAAATTAAAAGCAATCCCCTTAAGATCAGGAACAAGGAGGCAGGGGTGCCCCCTTTCACCACTCTTATTCAACATGCTTTTGGAAGTCCTAGCCACAGCAATCAGAGAAAAAGAAGAAATAAAAAGCATCCAAATTGTAAAAGAAAAAGTAAAATTATTATTATTTGCTGATGACATGATACTGTACATAGAAAACCCTAAATTCTCAGTCAAAAGACTACTTACCTGATAAATGAATTCAGCAAGATGGCAGGATATAAAATTAATATTGAGAAATCAGTGGCATTTTTATACACCAACAATAAACTGTCTGAAAGAGAAATTAAGGAAACAATCCCCTTCACCATTGCAACCAAAAATATAAAATGTCTAGGAGTAAATTTAGTGAAGGAGGTAAAAGACTTGTACTCAGAAAATAATAAGACATTGATAAAAGAAATCAAGGAAGATACAAGCAAGGGAAGAATATACTGTGTTCATAGATAGGAAGAATAAACATCATTAAAATGTCTATATTACCCAAAGCAATCTATAGATTCAATGTAATTCCTATTGAAATAGCAGTGGCATACTTCAAAGATATAGAACACATATTCCAAAAATTTATATAGAACCAAAAAAGAACACAAATATCCTCAGCAATCTTGACAATGTAGAATAAAGTGGGAGGTATCACACTTCCTGTTATAAAATTATACTACAAAGCCATAGTAATCAAAACAGCTTGGTATTGGCATAAGAACTGGCATACAGAACAGAGAGCCCAGAAATAAACCCACACATTTATGGTCAATTGATATTTGACAAAGGAGGTAAGAGCATGCAGTGGAGTAAAGATAATCTCTAAAAAAATGGTGTTGGGAAAATAGACAGGTATATTCAAAAAATGAAACTAGACCATCAATGTACACCATTCACAAAAATAAACTCATAATAGATAAACGACTTAAATGTTACTATAAACATCTTGGAAGAAAACATAGGGAGTAAACTCTCTGATATCTCTTATAGTAATATTTTTGCCCATTTATATCCACAGGGAAGTGAAATAAGGGACAAAATAAAGAAATGGAACTATATCAAACTAGAAAGTCTTTGCACAGCAAAAGACACTTTGAACAAAATAAAAAGACAACAATGGGAGAACATGTTTGCCAATATATCCAATAAGGAGTTAGGTAGTTCTCCAAAGAGGATGTACAGATGGCCAACAGGCATATGAAAAAATGTTCAATGTCATTAATCATCAGAAAAATACAAATTAAAACCACAGAGGTGAGATAACACCTCACTCCTTTCAGAATGGTGCTCATTAACAAATCAGCACACAATAAGGGCTCATGAGAGTGTGGAGAAAAGGGAACCCTCCTGCACTGATGGTAGGAATGCAGACTTGTACAGCCACTGTGGAAAACAGTATGGGGATCCCTCAAAAAATTAAAAATGGAACTTCCTTTTGACTTAGCTATTCCACTTTTAGGAATATATCCTAAGAACACCAAATCACTGATTCAAAAGAAGATATGCACCTCTATGTTTATTGCAGCATTGTTTACAATAGGCAAGATCTGGAAACAACCCAAGTGTCCACGAGTGGATTAAAAAGCAGTGGTATATATATATACAGTGGAATACTATGCAGCTGTGAAAAAGAAGGAAACCTTACCTTTTTTGATGGCATGGATGGACCTGGAGATTATTATGCTAAGTGAAATAAGCCAGGCAGAGAAAGACAAATGTCATTTGGTCTCACTTTTATGTGGAATCTAATGAACAAAGTGAACTGAGGAATGGAATAGAGGCAGAGGTGTGGTCACAGGGAGCAGAGGGACATCTGTCAGAGGGAAGGGGATGAAGGGATGGGATCAGAGTAAGTGAAGGGATTAGTGAAATTATATATACATAATATGTAGATACAAATAACAGGACAGCAAATCCCAGAGGGAAGGAGGGAGGGAGTTTGGCGGAGGGGGGCAAAAGGTGGATAATGGAGAGCAGGGGGTGGGGTTGAGGAATTTATATTCAGTGGGACACTTGAAACCATGTTAACACAAATATTAATAAAAATGTAAAAAAAGTATTTGCTACTTAGGAAAATATCAAAGATGGAGAATGATGGAATTTTGACTTTTAACAAATTGATAGAAAATAATTTTAACCATAAAGTTCAATCTATAAAACCTGCTGAGTTACAAGCGACTTTTTAAATGTTTGTGGGTAATGTGGAGTAATGAGAGAGATTAATTCAGCCCTCATAATACTTAGTGGAGGAATTAATACAGATAAGTCAGAAAACACAAATATTTGGAAAGAACAGTGATAAAAATAACTCCCACAAATTCTGTATGATTTTGTTGAATGTGTGATCTACTTCATTCCACATGTCATAGTGGTTTACAATTAGGCTTTGGTATCCGTGGTCAATGTTAGAATCTCAGAATAGCCACTCACATCTGCTTGGCTAGATTATTCAGTTAAGATTGCTAAAGCACCTGAAGACCTTAGCACAGAGTGTGGCACTGAATAGACATTCTTTATATTTTTTCTCCTATTAATTTTAGATTGCATATGCATACAGCTATTTTAGGGGTATTATATACCAATGTCACATGTAGAAAATTTATAATACGTTGTTTTATTTCTGGTGTGATTACTTTTTTTTTTAAGGTTATACATTTTGTCTAATTAGGAGTATCAACTAGAAGCTATCAAGTACTGTTCTTAGGGCCTACATTAATCATATGAGTAGTAGTCTTTAAGCAAATATTGTATCCCATATGTCCAATAGCCTCTTACAGTATATAACATTAATAAAACAGTGAAGACATTAATCAAGGATGGTATCTAGCTTATTTGCATAAATTAATTAACATCAACAGCTACACCAAGTTGCAGCACAGCAGCACCTGGGAAAACCATCACTCCCAGTGTAGTAAGATAGTGAGCCTGCAGAGTGGAGAGGGTTTCTATCTCCAAATACACACCAAGGTCATCATTTACATAACACTAGTGACAACGTGGAGCCACATCACTGTGATATCTAGGAAAACGTTGTCCATGCAGTCATTTAGCGAGAGCATTAATGGATTTTCAGGCATTGATATTTCAGCAATGCTTGGAGATGTTGTTTCAGAACTGTATTACTGATGTTAAGTATTGATATTTATTTAGTCTTGTTTTATTATTTGTCAACTTAGCCAGTTCTTTTTGTGAATTGAGGTACAAGAATGGGATGTGAGTAATAAGGGAGAGAAGATACCCATATGTATGTACAAATTTATGTATAATTAAGTAAAACCTTTACTTGCTTAAACCCTTAACCCATGCAAGGACCAGCCCTGTTTAACTGACAGAGAGTACGTTCATCTCAGCTTTACTCATTCATTCATTCATTCATTCATTCACTCATGCATTCATCTATTAATTTACTCACCCAATAAATGTTAGCCTACTACCCAACCGTTACTGTCTTGGGTAGTGGGAATGCAAAGCTGAATATCCCTTATGCCCAGAGTCTGAAATTTGATACTTTGTGCAAACAAATAATTACAGGCTGAAAATTTAACATCTTAAAATTATGATGCTTGGAAGTCTGCTTTGGGTCTTTCTTGAAGGGAACTTGAGATTTTTCAGAGAAAAGCAAAATTGAGAATAACTGAAATATGTGCTTGACTAGCAGAAGTGAGAAGAAATAATATTCTAGAGCGTGGGAACACCATGATAATTACTTTTCATAGTTGCTAGTATTACTTTCTTTATGCGTTTGCTAGGTCGAGCTTCGTGCCATTATTGACTTTAGTTAATTTACACAGCTGTATTGGGTGGGGTGAGGAAGGGCAAGCGGAAATATCGAGGGGAGTGTGTTGCCTCTTCTATGCCTTGAATAAATTGTGCCCTCTTCATCCTGGCAGATGTTTGGACATTGACTCATTTAACTTGTTTTTTTATCAGCCTCAGGAGATATGTGCTTCTTTATACTTGTGTATAACTAGAAGCCTAAGGGAGAAAAAGCTTATGAGACATACCTTGGCTAATGGATATCTTTCATTGGCTAGTTGGCCTGATTCCTTTAGCCAGATCCAAAACTGATGAGGGCTTCCCTGATGTCTACAAATGGCAGATTTTTTTTGAAAAATTGTTAATATTAGACCTAGTAGATTGTTTATTTGGCAAAATGACCAAAACTTTGTTGTGGAAGGAACAAGATTATAGTAACAATTTTAACAACCCTGAAAAGCTTTCTCTTCTGAAGATGATTTAGTCATACAAAAATAAAATATTATTTATTCAAATTTCTAAAAAAGAGGTCAAAATTGGGTCACTATATATTTTCTCTGTATGTGAATACATAAAGTATTAAGTAATATGTTATGAAGTCTGTTTATAAATGGGGAGGGGATGTGGGAATGCTGTGGGAACACTTTTTTACTGGCTAATAGGATGTTACTATTTTAAGTATTAAATTTTAAAATGTGTGGTATATGGTATTTTCCTGCCTGAGATAATGTGTATTACTCAACTTTAGTCATTTTGATTATAAAAATCTTTAATTTACATTGATAACTGATGAAAGGGATTATGGGCCATCTATTTCTATGATATCATTTAAATGGTCTGGCTACACTTTGGCACTATTTTCTTTCTCCAATGGACTTCCATGTGGATCAGAAGACATTGCTCAATCTCTGGCTTGTTCTTTAAGAATAACAGTTTGTATTCAATGAGGTAAATACAGCAAAGTAATTCAGATAGTGAAAGGTTGATATTATTCATGTGTAGTATAAGTTAAAAAAGAACTTGATTGCTACGGGGCTGAATATCAGGGAAGAGTCATTATATCCCACACAGGATCAGAGAAATCTTTAGCATACTATGAAACATACATAATTGGATATAATTTCTGCAGTTTAACTTGTCTGCCATTAGATTCACTTCCCAGTGTGGGTTGAGCACTTGTAGCAGAAGTTAAATGTAGGAATTAATTTGTGTAAACCCCAATCCCATTCCTTCCTGTGGACTCAGGGCATGGAATTTAGTGGAAAAAAAAGCAGAATGCAGAAGTGGGAAAACCTAGGCTTTGACATCACATAGATATTTTTTCCTTTTCTTTTTTATTTTTTTGTGTGTGTGTGAGAGAGAGAGAGGAACAGACAGATAGATAGGAAGGGAGGAAGATGAGAAGCATCAACTTGTAATCACAACACTTCAGTTGGTCATTAATTGCTTTCTCATATGTGCCTTGACTGGAGGGCTCCAGCTAAGCCAGTGACCTTAGGCTCAAGAGAGTGAGCTTGGGGTTCAAGCCAGTGACATTTGGGCTCAAGCCAGCATCCATGGAGTCATGTCTATAACCCCATGCTCAAGCCAGCAAGGCTGCTCTCAAGCTGGCAACCTCATGGTTTAGAACCTGGGTCCTCAGCATCCCAACATTCTATCCATTACACCACTGCCTGGTCAGGCAGCATCACATAGATTTTGATTTAGCTTCTGATTATAGCATTTACTAGCTTGTGAAATTGGACACTGTTCAGCCTATTTGAAACTTGGTCTCTTATGATTGTTCAAAAAATTAAATAAGTTAATAAACAATGTATTTAAGACACTAACTGACATAGTAAATATATATTATATACTATGATTATTATTATTATTAGCTGTCATATCTATAAACATATTCTTGTGAGCTTTTGAGCATATCAAACAAATACCTAACTCATGCCAGTAGCTTTCAGCATAAAACTCAGTTTATGTCAGGACTTTGGGTTGATAAAAGGTATGGGCCAAGTTTTCAATGAATCAGAGTTATTAATAATTGAGACAACAGGGAAAAAGAAAGAATAAATGAAGTGGGGAACTTTCATACTATTTGTAAAATACTCAAGTAATATAATACTAATGGAATTATTGATGTAATGTTAGGATGATGTCAACTTTTTGTGTGTGTGTGTGTGACAGACAGACAGAGAGAAACAGAAAGAGGGACAGATAGGGACAAACAGGATGAGAAAGATAAGAAGCATCAATTTTTCATTGTGGCTTCTTATTTGTTCATTGATTGCTTCTCATATGTGCCTTGACTAGGGGCTTCAGCAGAGCAAGTGATGCTTTATTCAAGCCAGTGACCTTGGGCTCAAGCCAGCAACTTTGGGCTTCAAGCCAGCGACCTTGGGCTTCAAGCCAGCAATCTGTGGGTTCAAGCACAACCATGAGGTCATGTCTATGATCCCACACTCAAGCCAGCGACCTCGTGCTCAAGTTGGTGAGCCTGTGCTCAAGCTAGATGAGACCGCGCTCAAGCCAGTGACCTCGGGGTTTTGAACCTGAGTTCTCTGCAACCTAGTCTGACACTCTATCTACTACATCACCACCTGGTCAGGCTCAACTCATTTTCTGATCTTAGGATCCAACTGAGATAAAAAAAAAAAAAGTATATTTGAGCAGGCATTAGATGTAGTATCTACAGACTTTTCAATTAAGGTAAAAGATGAATTTTATATACAAAAAAAGTTTTTGACAATGTAAGGGAGGCTATTTAATCCCGTTGAAAGTGATTCTAAAATGCACAATGCAAAGGGAGATGTTTACTGGGACATGGTCAGAGAAAAGAAAACTGCCATCAAAAAACACTATCCTAGGGCTTACATATTGACTATAACCAGTGGTGGGAGACAAATAATTTAACGACCAGTTCTCTGCCCTAATGACTGTTTTAAATATATATATAAAAAACAATATACCATAAGGTAGTTTATTATTGCATGCATTTAATACTTAAATAAAAACAATAAAGAGGTACACAAAACTACATAAGTTTTAATCTATTAATGAAAAAATATTAAATAATACCTGCCAAAAAGCATTAAAACTATTATTTAAGATATTTCCATATCCTGTGTGTGTGTGTGTGTGTGTGTGTGTGTCTGTGTGACAGAGACAGACACAGAGAGACAGATAGGGACAGACTGACCAGAAGGGAGAGAGATGAGAGAAGCATCAATTCTTCATTGCTGCTCCTTAGTCTCTTTAGTTGTTCTTTGATTACTTTTATATATGTGTCTTGATGAGGGGAGAGGGTGTGTTGTGGGATACAGCAGAGTGAGTGACCCCTTGCTCAAGCCAGCAACCTTTGGGCTCAAGCCAGCGACCATGGAGTCATGTCTATGACCCTCTGCTCAAGCTGGTAATCCCACACTCAAGTCGAATGAGCCTGTGCTCAAGCCGGTGTGACCTTGGGGTTTTGAACCTGTGTCCTCCATGTCCCAGTCCTATGCTCTATCTACTCTGCCACCACCTGGTCACGCTATTTCCATATCTTTGATTGGCATTCTCATTTGCAATTTTCTTCATTTTTATCTGAGCATCATTGACTGTGTGATTTATCCTTAACCATCTTTTTACTGTAGGAGTAGGATCCCATTTCTTTACCTATGGACAGAATGAGCATTACTATGGGCACTTAGAATATGCTGTTGCGCTGATGAATGTTAAAAAAGAGTAAGGAATGTAGATTTGTGATTTTCACATTAGGCGGCTGCCCAGGCGTCCACCTTAGAGAGAATCCTGATTAAGAGTGCCATTTTAACAACCAGTTCACCGAACTCAACAAAACATTAGGTATAAGTTCTGCTGAACCAGTGAGAACTGGCTGAATCTCACCACTAGATATGACCAAGGATAACAAACCACGAGGCATACTCATTGTCACCAGTGCAAAGTTTACAAAGAGTTCTTGCTGGCTTGTCTGATAGTAGATGGTACTTCCTGGCTTTTACAGGACCCTACTTATATCTCTTCTAGAAAATCTCTCTAGAACCTTTCTCATTTGTCTAGTCATGCCTCCTTTTGCTTTCTTCTGATTCCAGGAATCTCTGACTCTATACTTAAACTTCTACATGGGTTTGAGTTCCCCATAGTTTTGGCTGTGTTTTGTAGAATATAAGAACTGTTAAAGAAAAATTATTCTGACACTTTTGAAAACAGTAAGACAGATTTTATTAGAGCTAGTGCAGGAAGGGAGAGAGATCTAAACATAGAACTGAATTCAACTCCAAATATAGCAAAGACAGATCGGGATTTATGGCCAAAGGGCAGAGAGAGGGGAACAGTAGATGGATACTTATCAAGAGGAACTTGATTCGTTATCAAGGATGATTAAAGGATTCTTGCTAAACTGGGCTCAGCAGGAAAAGGACAAGACCTAGTTTAAAGGAGGGCTCAGAAGAAACTGACTAAAATTTGATCAGTGAAGCTGTTCTTGTCACTTCAGGAAGGTGCTCTCTCTCTGAGCATCTTTATGCTTGCTGGGAACTTCTCACTCCACCTCTGTGTTCCAACCTCCAGTCTTTATTCCTGAACTTTGGATTCTCAAAACCCACAATAGGATCAGTTTGTATTCTGTACTTATGATCATGGGATTGGGGTAGGTGATGAGGAGCAGGATTCAGATAATTTATAATGCAGCAGTTTGTAAGGTAAAAATACTTGGGACACTATAAAACAATGATCCATGTAACATAAAACAAAATAACTCATCTGGCCTCACCCAGGCCAATTAAATATGAATCTTTGGGGTTGGACCCATGCCTCTATTTTTTGTTAAACTTCTTTAGTGGTGCATCCTAGATTGAGGACCAAAGATACACAAGACTTTCAGGTCAACATTTGATTGGGATCTCAGTTTTCTGTCATTCTGGGACCATGGCTGGTGGTTATTTTTAGGAGAATCATGAACAAGAGACTGGCATTCTCTGCAATTAACTGGGATGTCCTTTGAGTCACGTATATTTTCTGGGCTTGAGGTGCCTGATATGCTAAGTGAGTTTAGTTTGCAAACATGTTGACTGTAGCAGCATTAAAGTCTCTAAACTTTTAGAAGAGGGAACAGAAAATAAAATTCTCATTAAATATATATTGTAGGCCAGAGGAGCTCATCAATGGTATATCATTTAACAACATCTTCTCAACAATCTTGTGAGATAGGAATTATTATTCAGTAATTACTGGAAAAGATAATTGATCTATTTAAAGTGACAGAGTTAGTGAGGGAGCCTGAACACTCTTCATTCTGCTATCTCAGACCATGCCACCTCTGTTCTTTAAAGAGCCACAGAGGCACTCTGAAGGCAGAGAGCATTAAACCTCCTCTTATTTCTTGAGTATTATTTTTATTCCTTCTTACACATTTCTTTTCTCTTTTTCTAGTCATGTTGTCTTACTTTAGAGCTCACAGATGTGTTATAGATGTTATAGATGACTTAACAACTTCATTGTTCTAAAATTTCAGATTGCATTTCATATCAAAAAGCGTTCCACATTCAATATTAGTTTTTTTCATATTTCCTAAATGACTTTATCAAGCAATCTACTTTCCAGATTTGTTTTTATTTTCTCATGTTTTTCTAAATGTGCTTATCAAGCAATCAACTTTCTGCATCCCATATGCACTGAACTATATTAGAAAATAAAATATTGAAACCAAAGACAGAAAGTACAGATTAGCAAAAGAGTAAGATAGTCATAAATGTGCTGATTTTCTGTGTAAATGAATAGAAGGTTAGTATATTCAGTTCAAACTATGATAACATTATTAACAAATAGGTTTTATAACATGCAGTGCTTAGTAAGTACATCACTTGAAGTAGTCATGCAATTGAGTATTGAATAGCCACATTCCAATATATAGTTATTGAATGTCTTTTGTTAAAGAATGCAAAGTAAAAACAGACTATCAATCAAAATAGTTACTACTTTATAGTAAAAAGTTGAAATGTGAACCCAGCATGTGGTGAAAGGTAGTGATGAAAGAAAATGCTGTATTTCAAAGATTTTGCTATTTAGGTGACCTAGGTATTGTCTTAATGATTTCTGACAGTTTTGAGTGGGAAAATTCTAATTATCAGCCAACATAGAATTAAAATAGGAACAACTTTTTTATTTATTGTTTAATCGGATTTTGAATATATTTAGAAAAATATTTTTAACAGCTTGATGGATCTAATGACCTGTTTCCTTGGAAAAAAATGTCAGAGGAGAAAATAACTCAATTTTAAAGAAAAAAGTAAACAAATTTAATACCTTACCGTAGGAAATACAGTTGTTAAATATATGTCACATAACTGATTGAGCTATGATTTCACTTCAAATAAGTTCTATCTTTTAAAGTCATATGAAACTGTCTAATATTATAAAACAACTGAATTTACTTGATTCAAAGGAAGCTAAATTTATTGAATAACACGATTAAAAGGAATCTTGTCATGTCATTTCTTTTCCTTTTTTTTTGAAATTGCACATCAAAAACATACCATATCTTTGAGAAGCTAATCTTTGTGTTCCTTAGTATATTTTATAAAGTGAATATATATTTTTTAACTAACTGAGAGCAGGAGAGGCAGAGAGACAGACTATCACATGTGCCCCAACCGGGATCCACCCAGCAAGACCCTTTTATGGCAATGTTCTGCCCATCTGGAGCGTTGCTCCATTGTTCAGCAAGCTATTTTTAGTGCCTGAGGTGAAGCCACAAAGCCATCCTCTGACTTGCTTGAATCAATTGATCCATGGCTGTGGGAAAGGGAGGGAGAGAAAGAGGGAAAGAGAGAGAGAGAAGGGCAAAGGATGAAGGGGGAGGGGTGGAGAAGCAGATGGCCAGGGCGGAATATTTGTTTTTCTTTGGAAACTAAGTTCCAATAGGGACGTTATGTCCTCTCTTCATATACCTAGTGCTTATAATGGTGCTTAGAAGAGCAACAAATGAAGCTTAGAAAATAAGTGGTGCTAAGCTCAATAAATGATTTTGAATTTTTAGTTGTTATTTCTGTTCTGTTTTAAAATATTACTATTGAAAGAGGTATTGTAACTTCCCTTGGTAACCACTTGTAGAATTTTGCTTATACTTACTCTACTTCTCCTAAATTAGAGAAATAAAAATATTTGATGGATACTTATTTTTAACAAGATATTATGTACATGGCAATAGTAGAAATGTACATCATGGTATGGATGGAATTATAGCCATGTGTTTGCCTAATCAATTTAAATCGTGATCATGTACTCATTGTTATGATTCAGATTTTATGATGAATCAAATGGGAAGTGGTGGGATGAAATTTATCCTTGCCTAGTATCTTAACCACATAGGAACTTCAATCAATGGTTATTTAGACTGCAAGGGGAAAAGTTAAAAACATTCAGAGTAATTTAAAAAAATAATCATTATAATAAATATGCTAATTATAAATCATTCATAACTATTCATGAAAAGAGACACAGTTGAAGTGTGAAGGGCTCTTTCTCTTAGCTCCATCATATTAATCCAGCATAAATATATGTATAATATGATTGAGAATGGATTTAGAAAACACTATATAAATGTTGTAAACCAAATTTACCTCCTGATTAATTATTAAGACTCATGAGGCTTGAGTTTGATAACCTTTTATAATAATGCTCATTTAATTGAGAAATGTTATTGTTAGACAAAAAGTTGCTGGAGGGCATAAATTATGCTTTTGTATCCACGGTGACTGAGAGTAATTAGTTCAAAGTAAATCCCCTGATGTTGGTAGAAACTGTTGAACCAAATTTAAATAAATAAATCTGTATATGATTTAATTATTGAAATTTTGGTACAGATAAATAAGACAATAGCAGTTATAATCTTAATTTATAATCTTAATTTTTTATTGCATTTGACTTAAATTATAAGGAGGACAAATTGCAGTACTATGTTTTCAATGTAATACTTTGGTTTAGATGCATTTACTTTATTTACACTGGGAATAATGATGATCATTGACTGGTTATCTTCTAAAAATATCCTGTGAGAGATTTCTGGTTCATTCATTCACTCATCCATCCATTCATCTCACCATTCATTCATTCATTCATTCATTCAGTCATCCGATGTTTAACTTAATAAGCATTTATTGAATAGATACTGTTGTGAACAAAGTACTGAACTGGAACAATGGATGAAGTTAAGTATTTTTCTCTATTCAAAAAGGCCTTTAATTTCTTTTCAGAAGATTATATAACATATAAGCAGATTATGCACAAATAATTCTTATTTACAATATAAGCAAAGTACTTTTGGAAAAAAATTACATCTGAATGTTATAAATTTTGAATGTTATAAAATGTTAAAAATTATAGAACAAAACATTTTAATATAAATATCTGTTTTCATAAAGAATGACTTTAAAATAGCAAATTCATTGTTAAACTTGAAATATAAACTTAAAGATAATTCATAACATTGTTAATTGTTGATTAATATGAATATATCCCTTCATGCTTGTTTTCACTTAAGATGACTGATTCTAATAGGATTATATATATCAAATGACTTTGAAACTACTCTGATAATATAATATAGTATGTAATATGATATATTTATATATGTGCTTACCTAAATTAATGAAGCCTTTAAGTTAATATGATGTATATTTACACTATAATTGGTATAGGCAATCTAAAGTGTGTATATATATGTATATATACATACATACATATATGCTTTAGTATGTTATTTGAGAAAAAATACAGGATTATAGTAAGCTATAACTATTTTTTTGATGCCATAATTGGAGTATTTACATTTTTACAAATAAATAGAGGAGAAATAAAAAGCCCTGAATGATTAGGCAGTCATGTGGGGCTATTTTCTATTTAGTAATATTACTAAATCAATACTGTTTCTTGGTGGTTCTTCCTTACTTACACATATATTCCAAAGTAGATATGATAAAACACAGGTCCAGCTTTGCCTGGGGCAGTCCTGGTTTATACATATTGTGTCATGTAATTTTTTTAAGCTCATCAACCTACACTGTCAAAAGTGACCTGGTTAAGATGATAAACATATGGTCACCCCAATAATACAGCACATTGTGAGAGGGTTGTTTGCCTGTGACCTAGCTGAGAAAGTTGACAGCTCTAACCTAGATCCCTAGGAAGTCTAATATGACCAGTTACCATAGTGAATAAACAATTTACACAGTCTCATAGATGTCCAAATCCCCACTCCCACCTATTTTGTGGTCATCTGGCTTCTGCTTGGATACCACCTGTGATAAACTTGAAATTATAACTTCCCTCTACTTCTGCACCCTTAAATTCACAAGAGAAAGATGAAGCTGCAAAAATCATATGAAAAACTATGTAACTAATTGTTCTTCCAATTAAGGAACTCCTTCAGACTTCATCTCCCTTCTCCCCACTTCCTTCTACATTAGCTCACCTCAACTTTCAGTTTTGACTTCCTTTGCTTTTTGAAGAATCTGATGATGAAGGTCCATATTCACGGGGTGGATGTGTTAGTCAGGGTTCTCCATAGAAACAGAAAATATGTATCCGAAGAGAGGATTTATTGCGGGAATTGTCTCATTTGGTTTTGGGGACCATGAAGTCCCACAGTCTGCCACCTGCAAGCTGGAGACTCAAGAAACTGTTTTAAGTTAGTCCAAATCTGAAGGCATGTGAACTGGGGCTCACTGGTTTTGAGTCCCAGAGTCTGAAAGCCCGAGCACCAGGAGCTCTATTGTTTGAGGACAAAGAAAGGTAGATGTTCTAGCTCAGGAAGGGAGAGACGGACTTTTCCCCTCCTCTGCCTTCTTGTTTGGTTTGGACCCTCAACGTACTGGATGAAACCTGCCAACATTAGTGAGGGCGAGTCTCTTTATACAGTCTACTGAAACAAATGCTATTCTCTTCCAGAAACCCCCTCACAGATATGTAGCCCAGTCAATTAACACATAAAGTTAACAGTGAGCAAAAACAGGATCCCACAGGGGCACTGTGGAAACACGATCATGTCATATCTGTGTCGCTGTAGTTGAGTTGGTGCCACTGGCTGGTCATGATTGGGGACTAGAGCTGTTTGGCTTCCTGTAATGCACAATTGTCTCTCATCCTGCAAGCCTGTTGAATTTTCTTGAAGATATTTCTGTAAATGAAAAACCTGTATAATTTTCTGAGTTTGGAAACTAACTCTGTTGTACATTAAAATGTTTTTTCCCCCATGTATAAGAGGCAATCCCTTTATAACCAAGCGGGAGGAGAGGTTGAAGAATGTGCTTGGGAATTTTTTAGAAATGCACCTACTATGCAAATTGAGAAGACACTTGATTGTGTTCTATATTTTATTGAGCAATATTCACTATTGTAACAAATCATAATGCTTATGGCTAAGCTGCTTTTGGTTCTTGAATAACTGATAGGACACATTGTGTCCATTGGCAGTTGTAGCTGTCCTCTCATTATTTTCATGGCCTTCTTGTGAAGTCTGGCTTAAGCATTTATTCATGCACTGTTCTATTATTATTTTAGTACAAACAAATTTTAGACTGTAACATCATTTTATATTACAGTTAGTACATTTTACTGATTGAAACAATATATGTGAGTAGTTAGATTATATTGTTTATGAATTTCATTTCTAATGTAAAAAAGGAGTTGTTGAGAGAATTAGCACTATTGTATCATTATTACCTTAGGAATCCAGATGTTGCCTTGACCATGGTCCTGAAACCTAGACCTTCAGGATCAAACAGGATAAGGCAGTGCCAGCTAGCCTTCATATGTCTATCGAGGAAATTTGAACCCCTTTCACTGTCTGGACAGCTTTGTCTTTCAGATAACTCTTTTGCAGGAAATGAAATGCAGCTTCATCTTCTGCCCATTCATTTTTCTTGTGGAGACTGCAGAGGAAACCAGCATTTCCTTTCCTGTGATGTTTCATGTTTCTGGTATTTGAATACAGCATCCAGTTTCTTCTCACAATCCTCCTATGAACATTTTCAAGACCCTGACTCATTTTTGTCATGGAGAAAGACTAGTCCTTCAGACACAAGACATTATACTCCTATTATTGCAAGCAAAGACAACACCACTTATGTATTTGCTTTGGTAGTACCATAATGGTGTCAACATGCATTGCTTTTGCAATCAGCCAAACCCTACAAAGTCTAACTATGGTTAAGCCTTATTTCCTTTAAATGTTTTATTGTTAATTTTGTGATGCTTGGAAATTTATAAAAACTGGCATAAATGATTCCTTGTAAACAAATATCTACATAATAGAAAAAGATGTATCCCTTGGCCCGTCGGCAGTTCCAGTTGTCTGGCTCAGGGTCCAGCCTGAATTGCTAAGTTAGTGGTATTGCAAATTGTGACAGAATCCAAACTGGATGCCAGCTTATGGCTTAGGAACAAAGAATCCACCTCTCCAGAGTTCTCACTTGGGTGTCAGTTAATTATTTCAGGTTCAGGGGAGGAAGTTCTTTGTAGTAGTCAGGTAGGAGCATGATATTTAGCTCCTGATCTGGCATAAAAAAACAAAGCTAAGGAGAATATAGATCCCCAACTAGAATATTCAATGAAGGTTATGTGGAGTACTTAATAGTGTGAGTAATAAACATTCAGAAACTTACTTTGGTTTAGAAAATACCTGAGCATTCTAATTATATTGTCATTTCACATCAATCATATATGAAATTGACAACACTTCAGAAAACATAAAACCTTAAAGCTTCTCTATCTTTTTATTTATTTTTTATACAGAGTGTCTTGAAAAAGTCATTTTTCTCTCAGGTAGATTTCAATTTTCACCTTTTGTTGAAAATCTTTTTTTGTTTGTTTGTTTGTTTGTTGTTACTGCTTTTCATTTTTCAGCATATTTCCTAATTATTTGTTTTTATCAAGTGTCTGTAGATCTTGAGAATAGGTAAACTCACACCCTGTTTTATGGTACATGGCAAAAGGGCCTTATCCCCAATCAGTATCATTTTGCATTGAGTTGCAGATGTATACCAATTGTTTCTTATTTTGATTTTTAATTATTTAAGCAAGAAAGACTGAAACTGATTAAATACCATTGGCTTGTTTATATAATTATTATTTTAAAATCCTATGCCTTAATCAGACTTGACATAATTCCATATAGCTTCATGAGTTCTCTAAGCCCTCAGTGTTCTTCCATTATTCGAGAACAATTTCCTTCCCTAATTTGATAACTTGCTTCAAGAGATGTTCATTGTGAATAGCACAGTCAATTGAAAGAATAATTTATTTAGTTGAGCACCTTGAAATCCTTAGGTAGTTTGAAATGCTGTAGGAACTCAACAGTTGTTCCACATGTTGGTTGGTGATTATGCCTTCTCTAAAACCTATGTCCAAGTAGATTTACCCTGCCTGTGAACGGTGTAATTTTATTTTAATGGCATACTATTTGGCTTATAAACCATACTGAAGCCATTTTTGCCATGCCGTTAATCATATAATTTAGTTTATGATGGTATTAGGTGATGATGAGAGAAGATATTAGAGGCATAAGTATTTTTATATTTAATACAAAAGCAATGTGATAAAAAAAAGCAATGTCTCTAAGTAATGAAGGTAGAAATCTAACATGCTACTGTCCACACATGTTAACTCTATTTTAGGGATTCTTTTTTAGATCTAAGTAAATATCATATATAATTCTTAATGTTTATGTACCCATCTATCTGTGAGATGCCTTTCCTGTTGGTGTTTTTCCGAAGTGAGAAGTGGGGAGAGGGGGGAAGCAGACAAACAGACTTCCGCATACTCCTGACCAGAATCCATCTGGCATGCCCACCAGGGGGGATGCTCAGCCTGAGGGGGAGGCCATGGAGCCCTCCTCAGTGCCCAGGCCAACTATGCTCCAAAATGGAGCCTTGGCTGTGGGAGGAAGAGAGAGATAGAGAGAAAGGAAAGGGGGAAAGGTGAAGAAGTGGATGGGCTCTTCTCCTGTGTGCCCTGGCTGGGAATCAAACCCAGGACTTACACATGCTGGGCCAGTGCTCTACTGCTGAGCCAACTGGCCAGGGCCGCTGTTTGTATTTTTGATCCATTAACTTCAGGATCATTTATTTGGCACAGCCCAAAAATAAAAACAACCAAAGCCAATCATACAAACAAAAACTATGCACCAATAAAATCTGAGGCTTGAAACTCTAGAAATGAAGTAGTGTCTTCTCCTTGGATGAGTAAAACCCATCCATTATTTGAATGTTAAACACCTAGCATTCTTTTTACCTTTTCTTTTGAAGTAAGGTAGGAATATTTTCTGTCAATTTCTTAACCTGTGGTTGGAATATTAGAGATCATTTTAAAGTGTGACCATAACATAAAGCACTTAAGACAACCAGCAGCATGTCTTTCAGCACTTTTGTGCTCTTTAAAAAAAAGATTATTTTTTTATTGAATTTATTGAGGTGACATTGGTTAATAAAATTATATAGGTTTCAGGTGTACAGTTCTATGATACATCATCTGTATATTGCATTGTGTATTCACCATGCCGACTTTTGTGCTTTTTTAAAAAAAACATGCTTTTACTGAATATAATTCATATCAAGGCACGTTAGTGTGGAAATAAGAGTTTGTCATTTACTCCAGCGTAAAAGTTTCTTGTGTATATTCTGTCTATATTTTCTATTTCTATATAATCATCATATAATAAAAATGTATACTTTAACAATTAGATAAGTGAGGGGATTCTGCTGCATACACTGTTCTCCAACTTGCTTTCTCAGAAATAATACTCAGGAGGAACTTTTCTGCACTGACACATACTTAGTTCCTTCTAATCGGTGCCTGGCATTTATTGTTGGTATGAACTCCATCCTTGTCTTTCTATTGTTCTTGATCATTTTCCAGTTGTAAAATTGATTAATTAGATGAAGCAAAACCATTTCCTGAGGTTGAGTTGTCAAGATAACTGTCTTCTGGTTTCCCTTTCTCTAAAATGTCTTTTTGTTGTTGGTTCTGATGTCATCAGAGATGAAAAAAGAAAACTTGTAGGCAAGCTAAATTGCATAGAAGAGTGATTTTTTTTTCTCTTGACTTTTTCTTTTAACCAATGCTTTTTTTTTGCCCTTTAAAATAACACAATGCAATGAGTCAAGTAATCAGGTGACGCATGCTTTAGAATCAACCAAGCCATTATAGGTTTCAAAAACAAATCCAGAATCAAAGTGACCATATCAATTATGTACATTAACCTACCCTCTTATAGTGAACATAGTTTTTAGTATGTTTAACAGTGTTAAAACATTGTTGGGTTAAAGATAGGAAGAGATGACTAGGCTAAGGGTATAAGCTAGGTCCCCTTATAGCATTCTTGTGTTTATCTTGCCCAGGATTTAATCTAGGCTATCAGATTTATCTTTGGTATGAGAGTTGGCCTATGAGTCAGGAGATCTTGTTTTTTGCTTTTTTTTTTTTTGAACCTTTAGTGATTGATAAAGGCATGTAAAGCCAAATGGGATTGATTGCATCAGCAGGGGGGTAGAGTTCAAGGAGGAAATTGGGCCTGATTAGATAGGAAACAAGGACGGTTGTGTGTATTTAGAATGGGGAGGTTGTTTATGATGCTATATAGTAAGTCATGTCATGTAAGACAGTTAACCTAGAAGTAGATTTAAAGCCATACAGTTACATAGCTAAATTGTTCTTTGGATATTCACTTCTGAAGTTGATTAGAACCTAGACTAATGTGGTAACAGTAGAAAGAGAGGAAATGTATGATAATTTTAGAATTAGAAGTTGAAAACCAGTATACTGTCAATTTGTAGATGTATTATATGCTTTCATATCTTGATTATTTAGAAGGGGTAGTGAGAAGAAGGGACTTTTTATCAAATATTTATGCTCTTTAAAAAAAAACCCAGCCTTGGTTGGTAGTCTGAGTGGTGGAGCATTGGCCCAGCATGTGGCTTTAACAATTAGATAAATAAAACATCAAATAACTAATAACTTATTGTGTTTTTTTTGTTTGTTTGTTTTCTCTCTCTCCCCTCTTCTCACTTAAAAAAATTCAAAGAACTAATAAGCTTTTTTCCCTTCTTTTCTAAGTGAGAGGAGGGGACATAGAGAGATAGACTCCCACATGTGCCCCAACTGGATCCACCCAGCAAGACCTCTTTGTAACAATGCTCTGCCTATCTGGGGCCATGCTCACAACTGAGCATTTTTAGCACCTGAGGCTGAGGCTCAACTGGAGCCATCCTCAGGGCAAATGCACTCAAACCAATTGAACCATGGCTGCAGGAGGAGAAGACAGAGACAGAGAAAGGAGAGGGAGAAGTGTCAGGGAGAAGGGTGGAGAAGCAGATGGTCACTTTCGTTGTGTGCCTTGACTCGGAATTGAACCCAGGACATCCACATGCCAGGCTGATGCTCTATCACTCAGTCAACCAGCCAAGGCTGTTATTTGATATTTTGATATCCAAATTTTAAAGCATTATGTACATTTAAAAAAACACTTTTGGTTTTAGTTTGTTTAGAACTATGTTATTTGTTATCACCTATTTCTAGTTTGAAATTTTTTTCTTGCCATCAAAAATGAGTATGGTCATATTGTAGAGATTTGTCTTAACATAGTTCTGTTTTCTAAGAAAATGATAAAATGTATTTTTGGAAGAGAATAAGTATATAAAATAACTGTAATTGTTTCAGTGCAATTATACTCATTATTTATTTTACTTTAAAAATTACTAAATTATTTGCTACTGAAAATTATAATTATCTTCAATTAATATATAAAGCTCTACATATTTAATTATTTAATAATGATTAACTATATTTAAAAAGCATTTGACAAGTAAATTATTCATTTTTAGAGATTTAATTCAATCATTAAATAATATTTTTATACAATTTTACATTATTTCACTAAGTGTAGATTCATGGTTAAGAAGTTTTAAAAATGCATATTTTTATAGTAATTGTTTTAAATATTTCTTTCAGAAATATTTTTAATTTATTTTTGTGGTTTATATAATTAATCACTAGTAATTGATGTTTGAAGGATTTGAGAGTCTTTCTCTCTTCCCTTCTCTGTGTTTATTAGTTTTATTGCAGACACTTTATTGATGACATATATGAATGAGATATTTGTGCAAAATCATCTTTGCCTGGTATTATAGCAAATGTGTGTACAAATTTAAAAGAAAAAGTTAACATTCATAAGTGTACTATTGCTTATCCTGATCAAAAGAATTTCAATTATGTCATTTCACAAGGGTCTTCTGCTTTACATACTTAAGACCATCAAAAATTTAAACCTAAGTTTAGAATATTGACTATACTTGATTAACCCTCTTTCTGTATCCACAGTATATTGCAAATCATGCTACTATACCCAAAATCATTATGAGAATCCTTTCTTACAAAGTGCTCTAGGCTACAACCTCCACTTGATTAAAATTATTTGAGGGTAAACTATTTTTTATTTATGCCTTAGACCATTACCAAAGGGACTTAAGATAGCCCATTGTTTAAATATAGAAATAAAAGCAACATCACCCTAGATTGCCTATGAGTCTGTGTCATTATTCATTTCTGTTGTAGCTTTTATAGTCTAAATCAGGTGTTTGAGACACCAAGATGCTTAATATTTTCCTGATCTCAAAGATCTCATTAACAGTGTTACAGAAGGATTTATGGACAAATTTTGTACAGTAGAATGAGTATTGTTAGGGATAATGTAAAAACATGCTCTAGATCAGGGGTCCCCAAACTTTTTACACAGGGGGCCAGTTCACTGTCCCTCAGACCATTGGAGGGCCGGACTATAAAAAAAAACTGTGAAAAATCCCTATGCACACTGCACATATCTTATTTTAAAGTAAGAAAACAAAACGGAAGTAGTACTGTACGTGAGCGACGCCGCGCTTCTTGTACTCACTGACCACCAATGAAAGAGGTGCCCCTTCCAGAAGTGCGGCAGGGACAGATAAATGGCCTCAGGGGGCTGCATGCGGCCAGTGGGCTGTAGTTTGGGGACCCCTGCTCTAGATCTTCAAGGAAAAGAACCAGTTAAAGTAGTTGTACATATACTACTGTTTTCACTACGAAACAGCAACTTGTAAGTCAAATTATTTCTTTAGTAAATCATTAAATTTAAAGAACCACCTTCAGCCCCTATTATATTCTAGGCAGCTATAAATATTTAATTGTTGAACATCTCTTTAAGATTGGCATTAGATTAAAATACTATAATCTATTAACCAATATCACCCCAATAAATTTAATAAAAAATACTTTAAATGCCTATAAAGTACAAATAAATTTGTAGTCAGTGAAAAATATATTGTTAAATCATAGTTATAAGCATTTTCTCCAGAATCAGTAAGTAAAAATCTTATAATGTTATTAGGAACTACTGGTTTAAATGTTTGTTTCACAACCAAAAAGCCCGTCAATAGATGACTGGATAAAGAAGATGTGGCACATATACACTATGGAATACTACTCAGCCATAAGAAATGATGACATCGGATCATTTATAGCAAAATGGTGGGAACTTGATAATATTATACGGAGTGAAATAAGTAAATCAGAAAAAAACAGGAACTGCATTATTCTATATGTAGGTGGGACATAAAAGTGAGACTAAGAGACATTGATAAGAGTGTGTTGGTTACGGGGGGGGGGGGAGGGGGGAGAGGGAGAGGGAAAGGGGGAGGGGGAGGGGCACAAAGAAAACTAGATAGAAGGTGACAGAGGACAATCTGTCTTTGGGTGATGGGTATGCAACATAATTGAATGACAAGATAACCTGGATATGTTATCTTTGAATATATGTATCCTGATTTATTGATGTCGCCCCATTAAAAAAATAAAATTATTAAAAATAAATAAATAAATGTTTGATTCATTGTTTAGCATATACTTAATGTTCTTTTTTATTTTTGAGAAGGTGTCATATCTTGTTTCCATTTACAGTGGTACCTTGAGATACAAGTTTAATTCATTCTGTAATTGAGCTCGTAAGTCAGTCAACTCATATATCAAACAAATTTCTCCCATTGAAAATAACTGAAATAGATTTAATTCATTCCAGCCCTGTGAAATATCCCCAAACCATCCTAAATGGTGAAAAAAGACATGTTTTTAAATAAGAAACACACATGTATACTTTACCAATGCATAACAAAATATATGAAATAAAAGAAAAAAGTGTTATTTAGTACTGTAATCTTACCTTGGAGACAGATGAGTGCGGCTAACAGAGGTGAATGGTGGAGGAGGAGGGAGAGAGGAAGGGATGCAGGCACTGTAGACACGTAAACTAAAACTGCACTTTCTTAATACTAAATGTAAATTAAAACTGCATTTTCTTTAAACAAAACTAAAACTGCACTTTCTTTACTTAAAATGAAACCACAAAAACTTAATTGTAAAAAAATATACTTCCTTAACTCTAAACTTAACCTAAGCTTAACATTACATATTTTTCATTGAATCATCACCTGTTTTTGCCTTTTTGGCTGCACTTTTGGCACTTTCACTTGCAGGACTTTTGAAAAAAAAAAATCTATCCAAAGAGGTTTGCTTTGGCCTGCCTTTTAAAATGTTATGAAAATGTGACAAAGAAGTGTCATTAAAAAGTGCTAAAGCAGGACCAGTTGAAGCTTTTTCTGGGTGTTTCTTTTCAATGAAACTTGAAAGCTTCTCCCACATTGCCAGCATGTCTTTAATTTCACTTGTAGAAATCACTTTCTCTGACTCTACCTCCTCCTCACTACTAATCTCTTGCAGAAGATCTGTATATTGCATCAACTGTAGTTCCTTCAACTCCTCAGTTGAGAGTTCCTCCTCATGTTCCTCCACGAGCTTGTTTATGTCACCCTCATCTACCTCCAGACCCATCGACTTTCCGGGGGACACAATCTCTTCCAACGCTTCTACCTCGGTCTTGGTCTCTGTTTCGAATCCTTCAAAGTCCCTGTCTGCAACAACATCAGGCCATAACTTTTTCCATGCCGAAAAACTTCAAGGTTCTTCTTGTAACCTCTTGCCATGCCAAGTCAATAATGCGTAAACATATCACGATGTTGTAGTGATCTTTCCAAAACTCTCGAAAGGTTAGATTTGTATTCTCAGTCATCTCAAAGCAGCGGCAGAATAAATGCTTTGTGTAAAGCTTTTTTTTTCTTTTCTTTTCTTTTTTTTTACAGAGACAGAGAGAGTCAGAGGAGGACTAGATAGGGACAGAAAGACAGGAACGAAGAGAGATGAGAAATATCAATCATCAGTTTTTCGTTGCGAAACCTTAGTTGTTCATTGATTGCTCTCTCATATGTGCCTTGACCACAGGCCTTCAGCAGACCGAGTAACCCCTTGCTCGAGCCAGCAACCATGGGTCCAAGCTGGTGAGTTTGCTCAAACCAGATGAGCTCACACCCAAGCTGGCTACCTCAGGGTCTCGAACCTGGGTCCTCCACATCCCAGTCCAACGCTCTATCCACTGCACCACTGCCTGGTCAGGCTGTGTAAAGCTTTTTAAAGTTGGAAATGACCTGCTGATCCATAGGTTGCAAGACTGAAGTCGTGTTGCGTGGGAGGTAGAGGACTTTCACGAATTTGAACTCATCGAGAATGTCATCTTCAAGACCAGGTGGGTGGGCTGGAGCATATTTAAGGATTAGTAATGCTTTCATCAGGAGTTTATTTTCTTGAAGATATTTCTTCACTGCAGGACCAAAGACGAGATTTACCCATTCAATAGAAACTGCCGTGTAACTCATGACCTAGCATTGGCGTGCCACATAACCTGCAGATTTTTTAAACAATGTTATGTGTCTTAAAGGCTTGAGGATTTTTGGAATGATACACTAGCAGTGGCTTTACTTTACAGTCACCGCTAGCATTTGCACACAATGCAAGGGTCAGACAGTCCTTTATGGGTTTATGGCCTGGCAGCTTCTTCTCCTCTACTGTGATAAAAGTCCTCCGGGGCATTTTTTTCCAAAACAATCCTGTTTCGTCACAGTTGAACACTTGTTGGGGGATGTAGCCTTTCTTTGTGATAAGCTCAGCAAAATGTGTGATGTACTGCTCAGCTGCCTTAACGTCAGCACTCACGGCTTCACCATGCCTCATCACTGAGTGGATGCCAGATCTCTTCTTGAAATTTTCAAACCAGCCATGACTTGCCTTAAACATATCTTCTGCTGCCTCTTTTGAGGTTGATGGTTCTTTCTTCTTCAAGACACCATAAATAATACTTGCCTTTTCGCATATTACAGTCTCCATCAGTGTATCTCCTGCCAGCTCTTTCTCTTTCACCCACACCAGCAGAAGCTTCTCTATTTATTCATGTATATTTGTTCTTAATTGGGACTAATTGTAGTTCCTTTCACTGGATTTGAGCTTTTGATAGCATCCTTTTGTTTAAGGATGGTACAAATTGTAGATGTATTGCACTCGTACAGCCTTGCCAGTTCAATCACTCGTACACCACATGCATGTTTTTCTATTATTTCTTGCTTTACTTCTATTGACATCATTCTCTTCTTCTTCCCACCACTGTCCTTTACACTCACTTTCTTCGGCCCCATGATAGCACACAAAAAACGTTAGTAAAAAATGCAAAAATGATGCAAGAATGATTACAGTGCACGAGATTCGAATTGATTCTACAGGTAACACGTGAGAAAGAATGAGATGCTGGTGTTGTGCTGCTGATACTGGACCCGTGTGCCAACGTGACAACTAGTGGCAGCTTCCTGAATCACAACTTGTATCTTGGAATTTTGCTGGGATCTTAAACAAAAATACAGACAGAGTTGCAGCTCGTACCTTAAAAATTCATATATTGGTCTGCTCATATCTCAAGGTACCACTGTGATTTCTACAACATAAAAACTAAGTGCTTAATTTCTCATTATCTGATCTACATTTGAAGAGCTGCTTTGTTAGTATGTTGAGCCGTTCTCATTAGCAAGTCAATTTTGATAGCATTTTAAAAAATGTAGACCTGTATTATAAATGTTAGGGGAGGTATATAAATGTAATGGGAAAGGTGATTCCTGTTCTTATTCCTTGTGCTTTTAAAAATTGATTTTATATTCATGGGATGGTTTATACCTGGTCCTATATTTAGAAATCAAGTTTAGATTTTACCAATTATTTCTTTAGCTGTTTTTTATTGAAAATTGAAATTTTCACAAATTAAGTCATTTAATGCTGCCTAAGTGTCCATTATAATTAAAAATATTTGTTAAGTTCATTGGGTATCTGGATGATTTTCTGAAAATGTCAGATACCCAAAATGAAAAAAAAATGGCAGCCTTTTTCAGTTGAAAATTTGGAAAGCTATGCTTTGATTAGCTGAAGACCTACCATGCTTCTGTGTATTCTGCTCAAAGCTGCCTCACCTTTTCTGATAGGGAAGCCATATATTGAACTCATAATATGTTTTTGACCAATGTAAACCTCACATGTCTTCTACTGTGGTCAACTCAAACCTTAAGTTTTTATGAGAGACTTGCATATCTGTTTTTCTTTCTTTTCCCTTTATCATTATTTTTGAGTTTGACCTATAAAAGCTTTCAATTTTAAAGAAGGGAAATTTCTGTGGAAACAATATTGACCTTCAATGGTCTTTGCATTTATTTTTTTATTGACTTTAACTGGAAACTAAACAGGATCATGGTGAATTGTCAATTAGTTTTATTACAATTTTTTTGTGGAGAGTGATATGCAAGAAGTAGGTTCAAACCTTGATTGAAATCCAATGTCAAATATTTCTTTGTGTTATAAAGCTAGAGGGTTTTGGCCCTGGCCGGTTGGCTCAGTGGTAGAGCATTGACCTGGTGTATGGGAGTCCCGGGTTCGATTTCTGGCCAGGGCACACAGGAGAAGCGCCTATCTGCTTCTCCACCCCTTCCCCTCTCCTTCCTCTCTGTCTCTCTTTTCCCCTCCCGCAGCCAAGGCTCCATTGGAGCAAAGTTTGCCCAGGCACTGAGGAAGGCTCTGTGGCCTCTACCTCAGGCGCTAGAATGGCTCTGATTGCAGCAGAGCGATGCCCCAAGATGGGCAGAGCATCGCTTCCTGGTGGGCGTGCCCGATGGATCCCAGTCGGGCGCATGCGGGAGTCTGCCTGACTGCCTCCCCGTTTCAAACTTCAGAAGGAAAAAAAACAAAAAAAAAAAAACAAAAAAAAAACTAGAGGGTTTTTTTTAAAACTTTTGTTTGGTTGTTATTGTGCTATAATAAGCCCAGCTGGGTTATTTTGGCACAGTGTATGAGTTTTCTTTAAGGGGATATGGAAGATAGATGCAGGATAAGTGGTAAAGAAAGACACTCTTAATGCTTTATGTCATAGTCATGTCTTCTTGCCCCATCTTAGATGCCCTTTCTTCGATGAGTTCAACAGGTATTATGTGGAATTGTCATTTTACTAGGGAGAACTAGCAGGGAAGTTTCTGATAGATGCCCAGGAGATGGAATAATGCTTTGTATTTTATAGGGGATTAATAAGTTTGGTCTACTGAATTATAGAAAGTAAACACATAGAGGAGAACAGCTCTGTTGTGGTTCCCCTCCTATCCCCATTACTAAATAAATACTAAGAATCATTTGAGATAGTTGAGTTATTTGTAAAAAATGTGCCACTTATTGTTTGTTTGTATTTCTGGCTTAAAGCTTATGGAACCCCACTCTCCTCAAATAATACAAATTCTTATTTTAGACCAGGAAGGTGACTGAATAACATGACTAATATGATTCTTTTCTGTGATGAAATTTGGACAACATATTTAATTAGATGTAGTATCTTTTTAAACATAGAAAAAAAGATCTTGAGATTCTAGTTAAACAGGGCAACTTAAGCAGATGTGCTTGACTCTGCTCTCTACTGAACAAGTCACTGAAACTAAAGGAATAAAAAGGATAGAAACACATAAAGAAAGAGAAGTGGAAAAGAGATAGTGTGTTGGAAATGTATTAAACTTTTGGGTAATACAGTATACATTTAAAGTGTCATAGTAGAAAAACAAACAAACAAACAAACAAACAAAAACCCCAAAACTTTCAAACCTGTAAGATCTTTATGAGTTTATTTGAGCCAAACTGTTGACAATTGCCAGTTAGTCGAGTCTCATCAGATTAACAAAGTGCTCTGGGAAATAGCGGATTCACCACTCATTTTATACATTACAGTCAAAGGGAAAGACGTAAGGGGTTTACATAAAATCGATTGGTGATATATTTGGGATGTGAGAGAAAGCAGAGCTGAGGAGGGATCTCTGGGATTGATAAAAAGTAGAAATGTATATACTGAAACTTTTTTTTTCAAAGGGAGGCATAATATAGGTGTGTTAATTAACATGATAATAAAAATGAAGGGGTTTGTTGGTTCCTGCTCTGGTAGGATCCCTGTCCTAAGGGGGCAGAAAAAAAGATTACTCCTACATTTCAAAGGCATCTTATTAGGTACATTATTGTAGATGCAAAAGGCAACAGACAGGCTTCAAAGCAAGCATTGACCTTAGGTCTGATAGAGAATAACTCCCCAGTGTATGACTACCCACCATAAACCGCCTTTAGTTAAAAAGTTTCAATTTCAGACTATCCTGTGTGGTTGCTTTAGGTCCCTGAGTCTGTAAGGCCACCATGCAGGCTTTGCCTGACCTTGTCAGGTTCAGCATGTGGCCCCTTTTTTGTCCACAGAAGGAAGGATTACTAGAGCAGAAAGAGTTGAATACGTAGTGCATACAGAGGGAGGTTCCAACAAATTTACTGTTTAGAACCCGGAAAAAGATAGGAATTGGTAATATTAGATACTGGAGAGAAACTGGAAATGAAATATAAGACAAAAACAGTAATTTTAAAAAAAGTCTAAATAGAATGTAATATTCAAGCCCCTTCCCCTTTTCTTTAGTCAGAGATGAGATTTAGTCTATGGAGGCATCATACTAGAGTGATTTAGATGTAGGACCACCATCCCCAGCTGAGTATCTCCAATAGCACTGGCAGACAGGCCTATAAGCCCAGCACAGGAAATTAGTGAAAGCCAGTTTTTGGAAGAACTGGTTCTACAGAAAGGACCTATGGATCATTGATATTTGAAGGACCTGCTCCCTGCCTGCTCACCCTGCAGTGAAACCCACTGGCTTTGCCCATAGCATTCCTGCTCAGTATTTTATTTTCTCACTCTTAAATAAATCCAAGGATTACCCAGTATTTGGAGTATAGTTCAATAAGAGAGAAATAGGCCAAATCCAGGAGCATGAAGTAGTAAAAAGGAGCTTGGAGAAATTAAATTGTTAAAGAGCAGAAAAAAAGAAACAAAAAAGAAGAGAAGACAGTGCATCCATGAAAAAGAATGTAGTGCTATTACAGTCAGAATAATTGAAATAAGAGCAATCAAGTGAAAATTTAAAACTATTGAAAGAAATAAAATTAATCAATAAAAGGGTTTGAACATTAAGGGAATATCCTAAAAAATATAACAAGTAAATCACTAAATATCCAACTGATGGTGATTTCATTAAAAGAGCAGAGCAAATTAAAAAAGAATTCTCACCTGACCTGTGATGGTTCAGTGGATAAAGTGTTGACCTGGAATGCTGAGATCTCTGGTTAGAAACCCTGGGTTTCTCCTGTCAAGGCACATATATTAAGCAATTAGGAACTACAACTAGGGCGAGTAGGAAAAAAAAAAAGAAAAAAGGTGGAGCTAGGGAGATGGCTGTTTAAGGAAAATAAATTCCTTTCATATTGAGAATTCTATAATAGATCAGGTGACTACTACGAGTTGATGCTTCCTGTTACTGTCCTCTCCCTTTGTCTCCCTCTCTCTGTCCTCTCCTCTCTCTAAAAAAATCAATAAATAAAACCATTAAAAATTCTCAAAATAATAAAATATTGTCTCAGACCTGAAAAACATGAGGTTCCACATTCTAAGTGAGTACCAAATTAATGGGAAAAAAACCCTAAGATATTATCATGAAATTTTAGAACTCTAGGCATGAATATCAGATCTTAAAGGAATTTAAATGAGAAAAATAAATGCGTTGTATACAAAGAACTAAGAATCCAAGTGACCTAGTATGTGCCTGTAGCAATATGGAAACCAAAAGTAAAGGAAAATCACACAACAGTTGCTATTTTCAGGTCTAGAGAAAAGTCATCCCGAATTGGAGCAGGAAAATTGAGGACTCCAGGACAAAGAATTACTGGCCATCTTTGACCTTAGGAAACCTGTCTCTTAAGTGGTTTTAAATATTGGAGAGTTTAGAAAGAGTCTAGATAAAGGAAATAAAGAAAGACAATGATTAAATCCAGGAAAAATGTAAAATATTACAAAAATAGAAATATGACAGTACACTATTTCTTTCTTTTTTTTTCTTCTTGAGAGGAGGGAAGGCAGACAAAAAGACTCCCATATGCACCCCAACTGGGATCCATCTGGCAAGCCGACTAGGGATAGTGCTCTGCCCATCTGGAGTGTTGCTCTGTTGCTCAACAACTGAGCTGTTCTTAGCACCTGAATCGGAGGCCATGGAGCCATCCTCAGTGCCTGGGGCCAACTTGCTCCAATTGAGCCATAGCTGTAGAAGAGGAAGAGAGAGAGAGAGAGAGAGAGAGAGAGAAGTGAGAGTGGGGTGGAGAAGCAGATAGGCACTTCTCCTGTGTGCCCTGATGGGGAATCAAACCCAGGACATCCACACACTGGGCCAATGCTCTATCCACTGAACCAATCGGCCAGGGCATGACAGTACACTATTTGGTTCGTTAGAAAATATATATTGTTATAATAAAGCAAATAATGTCCAATATCTTAACAAAAAATGGAGTTATACATGCGCTTCAGAAAAATTTACTCTTAGGAGTTGTACATTCCTTTGCTCTAACTGAAGAATAAGTTACCCAACATGGTTTTAACTATGTTTTAGTGATTCCTTTAAAAGCCTTAACATTTTTTTTTCTTTTTGTACAAAGTGTTTACAACTAATTTATTTATAAGAGATCCCAAATGGACACAACCTTACTGTTATTCAAAAGGTGAATGGATAATGAGAAATGTATAGTACATACATACAATGTAATACTACTCAGGAACAAAAGGGTATTAACCTTTTGGAATTTAGTTATCTATTAAAGAAACACTTTTCAAAGGAAAGGGCTTTAATTTATGAGAGAACAACAAATAATAGTAAATTATAGAAATCAGGTTGTTTTGTAAGGATAGAATTATTTTGTACTAGATAGATATTTTAGAATTTTAAATAGTATTAAATATATGGAGTAAGAGTTATTGTTTACATGAGAATGCCATCACTTACACAAATAGTAATAACCATATTGAAAACAATTTCTAGAAGGAACATATATATACCCAAACCTGATGTTATATTTTTGATGACAATAATGGTTTAGGAAACATAAAACTGGATTCATTTTAGGAAACATACCACAATATTATTTATTATAGCTATTTATTGATGAGCAGTTTATTAACTTACAAAACCAAATTCCATAGCTTTCCTCCTTGGCCTTCATCAGCCAATCTTCACGGCAGAAGAAGGAGTGGTTTTTATGACAGGTGAAGCATTGTATTTCTCATTGCTAGTTCAGCTAATTTCTATTTTAACACTAGCAATTTAAAAATTGCTAAGGTTTTACTTCTCTAATCAGCACCATGTTGGTTATAAGCAAAGAGGTTCTTTTACATTTATTTTTTTCTGCAGAATGCTTGATTGTTAAATTTCCAGGTCAGTATTCAATCTATCAGAGTTTCATAAGGTGGTAATTATGCTTATAATGGACAGTGTATTTAAAATTGTGGTGAGGTCACCGTATCTAAAGCAACTGAAGTTCTGAATCTCAGTCTCTCACTTAGAATCATGTCACTTTTGAGTTTGCTAATTTCTCATCTTTGTTCAAATAAAACTTTAATTTTTTATAGCCTAATTTATTACTGTCATTTCACATACTATTAATTGTGTGCTTTATTTCTCCAGGCAAATGGAATTGCTCTCTTCCTTTCCACCCTCCATCATTAACCTCATCCATCCATCCATCCATCCATCCATCCATCCATCCATCCACCCACCTACCCATCCATTTTTACTCTTCCCCAAGGAATGATTTCTCTTTCTGAGATGATACCTTATCTATTATTTCTTACATTTCAGAGTTCCAATCTTATACCATGTGGTGTATAGTACAAACTATAAGTTTTAATGAAAACTCTTTCCTCGATTCCAGTGTCAAATAAACTACTTTTCAAACTGCAGATGAATCCAGTTAGCATTTTGCAGCAATAAGCCAACATTTTGCAGCAATAAGCCAACAATGCAATCAGAGAGAGAATTTCAGGGTTAAAGTGGACACTAGAAAGTATTTACTCTACATTCATCAATTTCAAATAAAAAAGATTGTTTTTCTTAAAATGGGGACATTTTCATTTCTCCTTAAATAACAGTGCCTAATGAACTTATCTAATAAATAAAAGAAGTTGCACCCCTAAAACACTGCTTCTAGTGCTCCATGATCTGAGCAGCTTAAAACAGCCAAATTCAGGTTGTGTCTGATCTTTTACATGGAATTGTCAGACCATGTCAATTTCTAGTGTGTGACCAGGATTAGTCACTAACTGCATGGGCTTCTGGCTGGTTTCTTTGAACAAAATACAACCTCTAATAGTGCAATGCTTCTCAAACTCTCCTTGGTGAAGGACTAGACAATATATCTTCCTCTGTCTCTTCCTTTCAATCCACTGCAGATTGATATTTTCATAAAGTAATAATAAAATTAATTTATACAATTTAATAAAAACAAGAGAAGCCCATTATTATTAGATTTAATAGATATGAAAATATCAACCTGGCACAAAAATTTCTGTTTACTCTTCATACTTATACCTATCTCATTAGGGTTTAGTGAAAAAGCAGTTCAGTTGAATAGTACTGCGGTAGTCTGCTAGACTTGATCTGCAGTGAGCTTTCCATGTTCTTTGTACTGAAATTGTGTAGGTCTTAAACATTGGTCCAGCAATACTAATGATTGATCAATATTTTATATATGATTTTGTATTATTTGACATATTGCTAAAGTTATTTTTATGTCAGATTATGTTAAAATCATTTTGTAATATAAATTTCTTTGTATTCATCATATCCACAGTTGCCTTATTAATATTTTTGTTATGATGACTATTATATACTTAAGAGATCTGTCATAAATTCATTGATGGCATATTATATGTGGACAAATTGATTATGTGATGTGTGTATATGTGAGATTATGTATATATAATATATAGGTATATGATACATAATGCATGTGAGAATTTATATATACATACATATAAAATATATATATGTAATACCAGCTTTCCAGGACTCTCTTATGGAAGAAGTATCATTTGATTGTTCTTGGCAGTCATTTTCTCTTTCTTTCCTTTTCCTTTCTTTGCCGTCTTTCTTCCCACTTCATTGCTGCTTGAGCCTTTTCACTGTGCTGTCATGGGTGTGCTTCAGTTTCTACCTGACCTCCAATTACAAGTCCCATTTTATGTCCTGATCCTGGTTTAGTGGGGTTCATCTCAGGTCCCAGAGAGATTCAGTTCTCAACTTTAAATCAGAATACTTAGTGCTTAGAAAATTTTACCATTTCAACAGGACTGTACATTTGTGGCTCTGAATGCTATTTAATTTTTTTTAAGATGTTTTTTCTTTTTTTATTTTATTTATTCATTTTTAGAGGGGGGAGAGAGAGGGACAGAGAGAGAGAGAGAGAGAGAGAGAGAGAAAGAGAGAAGAGAAGAGAGAGACAGAGAGAGAGAAGGGGGGGAGGAGCTGGAAGCATCAACTCCCAAATGTGCCTTGACCAGGCAAGCCCAGGGTTTCGAACTGGCGACCTCAGCATTTCCAGGTGGACGCTTTATTCACTGCGCCACCACAGGTCAGGCTCTGAATGCTATTTAACCCACATTAGACGCTTGGGTATTCAGTGTGAGATACCATGTCAAATAACTGAGAAAAAGACAAAAAAGATAGAAAAGCATAAACCCAGTACCGAAAGCAGAGCTTAGGGTTTTGATGGAGACAGACATGCAAACAACTTGTTAGCAGAAGCTGTGATAGAAATTTTTATAGGTTAAGATGAGGGCGTGAAAGAGGAGTTAGGTAATTTATTTGGGGAAAAGTTAAGGAAGGTTTTACTGAAGTGCGAAGTTGAGCTAAGATAATATTTTTTGGGTGGAGAGTAGAAGTGCTCTGTGTGGGGGATTGGGTGTGCAGTGTGTTCTAGGTCAGATAAATGTGAAAACAGACTGAGATGTGACAATGAAGAAGACTTGGTTTTGGAGCTACATGTTTAGGGCACCCCCAGTTTATATAGCTTGAGTGTTGGTTCTATGCTCTTTTGAGACCCCTAAAGTAAGAAGTAAGTACGGTACATTCACCTTTAAGATTCAACTGGAGGCCGAATGGAGCCTACGTCTTTGATGTATTTACCTAGAAAAAAAGGATATATGCACACCCAATGGGCAATTAACTTTTTGTATATAGTTGTCTATATTGTGAAAGAGTTAAGTAGATCTTAGGAGAAATGAAATGTCCAAGCTTAGGAACACAGTAGATATTAATAGGTATCTTGAGACATTTATTTGGATTGTATATTTAAGAACTTTTAGCAAGTTGGCCCAAGCAGAAACATATTCCCAATAAAATTGAGATAATTTTTATATTACTTGTTTGATTTTCAAACCTAATTGCTGTTGATAGAAATGTATTCCTGCCCTGACCGATTGACTCAGTCATAGAGCATTGATCTGGCTTGTGGAAGTCCTGGGTTTGACTCCTGATCAGGGCACACAGGAGAAGCAACCATCTGCTTCTCCACCCTCTCCCCCCGCCTCTCTCCCCTCCCCTCCTACAACCGTGGCTCGAATGGTTCCAACACTTTAGTACCTGGCCTGAGGATGGCTCCATGACCTCCCTCAGGCGCTGAGATGGTTCACTTCTGAGCTGAGCAATGGAGCAGTGCCCCAGATGGGCAGAGCATTGCCCCCTAGTGGGTTTGCCGGTGGGTTCTGGTTGAACGCATGTGGGAGTAAATGTATTTCTAATTTTTATAATGAAATTTGATATTTTTAAGTCCTAATATAGATATTCAGAGATAAAAGTTCAATGCATTCCTTTATACCTCTATAGCTGGTATAAGTTGAATCCTTATGGATCCAGCTTGAGCTGAGAGGTTAAGAATCCAGATAAGAATAAGGAGTGGCTAATATGTAAGAAAAGGTGGAACACAGGGGATGTGGCTGGGTGAATGAGGTGGACAGCGAGTGATAATGCATAGGCAGTAGTTGTACTAAGGCAAAGAACTTTATTTCTATAGAAGACCTTAATGAGTTTTAAATGTGATGGAGGATGTGAATGAGAGAGGACCATCTGATTTGTGTTCTAGAAATATGACTCTGATAGCAGTATAGTATGCATTAATTTTACTTGAATGAAACACAATTCATGTTTCATGAAAATAAAACTCCAGTATTGATAGAAGACTAAATCTGAGGCTAAGCAAACTCATTAAGACTCTAGCAGTGGTACCAAGGAAAGCTATAGGGACCTGTCTACATAGTTACTAGTTTTATTCATTCAATAGATGTTCATTAAGTTCCAACTAGTCACTAAGTGCTAGGACATTGTGGACAGTAACACAGATATGCTTCCTGTCCTAATAGCACACACAGAGAAGACCAGGACAGCCTCCATGTCTCTACTTTGATAACTAGATGAAAGCTGATGCTGTCAGCAATATAGGAAACACCAAGGGAGAAAGGCTTGTGTGTGTGTGTGTGTACTTGAGTGGCTTCTCAGCAGTTGGAGATGACATTGTCTTTTGGATAAGTTGAGCTGAAGTACTTTGGAAGTAATTAGGAGTCTTGGATTGAGAGGTGTAGAGCAGTGTTTCTTATACCTTAATGTGTTTTGACACCACCTATTACCTCGTTAAAATGCAAATTTTGATGCAGTAGGTGTTTGGTGGAGCCAGAGATTCTTCAGCTTGTTATAACTAGGAGATGCTGATGCTACTGGCAATGTATCATACTTAGAGCTGTAGAAGAATAGTTGAACATATGGGTTAAAAACAGGATAGGTAACTCCTTGCTTTGGGAGAATGTCCCTGTTATTTCTCTCTGTCTCTAGGACTATCTCTGTCTATGTGGGCATCTACACACACACAGTTAAAGCTTTAGAAGAAACTTATAAACAAATTCTTTGGAGGAGAACCATTTACAGTTTGGGGGAAACATGCCTACATATGTGAATGTATACATTTATTTACAAAGAAATTGCTTTTGCAGAAATTCCATAATCTCCAGGTCAACTGGAAAATATTTCTTTATGTCAAACATGGACAAAACATATTTTGTTGACTTTACTTGTGGTTGTCAAAGGGGAATAATGAACTCATATTTACAGATAACCATTTCCAAACCACACTTTATTTTTAAGTGTTGACTTTTCAGCTCTAATCCATAAAATCTGAGAGGCGATAAAAAAAAAATGTCTGGCTAACATTTTTAAGGAATATGTTTCTATGAGGAGAATACTGTGTAGTGTTTGTTGCCTCAGGGGAAGATGACAGCAAATGTCATTTGTGGAATAAATATATATATAATTGCTTGTCATATTCTGAGCCTACACTAAAAAACAGAAGTTCATATTGGGTTTTTGTTGCCTAACAGCCCAAACTGTTGAGAAGAAATCTTTAGATTTTTATTCTCTGCGTTGTAGATGAGAACAATGATGACAGTACCAAAAAAAAAAAAAAAAAAAAAAAGAGGGTACGGTGGGGGAGTTTTTCTAAAATGCAGGGAATTACAAAAATGTAAAATCTCTTTTAGTAGTCTTTGATGTGTTAAAATCCAGTCATTATTTATGTAGTAACTAGGCATTTGATTTAAATATTTTTTCATAAGCATTAGTTGCTTTTGTAGTGACTTGAATATTTTCTATGCTCTGAGCATTGTTCATATAAATTATTGGGAGAAAGGAAGCAAGTATCACTCTAATGGGACTAATTTCTCTAATTAGGACTTCCTTCTTGACTGTGACTGTGAGGATGATGTGGTCTGTATGACACTGAAGATGTTCTAGGAATAAGACTTCCCTCTTCTTGGTTGTGTTTGTCATTTTATTTCTTTTTTATTTTTAGATTTTACTTATTTTTTAAAGAGAGAGTATAGAGAAAGAGAGAGAGAAGAGGGGGGAGGAGCAGGAAGCATCTACTTCCATATGTGTCTTCACCAGGCAAACCCAGACAGGGGTCCCCAAACTTTTTGCACAGGGGGCCAGTTCACTGTCCCTCAGATCGCTGGAGGGCCACCACATACAGTGCTCCTCTCACTGACCACCAATGAAAGAGGTGCCCCTACCGGAAGTGCGGCGGAGGCCCGGATAAATGGCCTTAGGGGCTGCATGCAGCCCGCAGGCCGTAGTTTGGGGACGCCCAAAACTTTTGAACCAGCGACCTCAGCATTTCAGGTCGACACTTAATCCACTACGCCACCACAGGTCAGGCCTATATATCTTTTTGAAACTTGTTCATTGAATCTAGTCTCATTTAACATGAAAAAATCAACTGCATAGAGGAAGATAACGATGTTTCAGTCTCACTAATAGATCAAAACCTCATTAAGGAGATAATTGTTGAGTAATGAAAGGTGCTTAATGTCAGAAGACCTGGGTTAACATGCTGGCTCAATTTCTTGCTAGTGTAGTAACTGTCTTATAACCTTGGTCCATTTGACATGGAATACTGCACAGATAAAATATATTTATAATATAGTAAGAATATTATGCCATGAGAACATATTTTCATAGGCAGTACACATAATGAAGTGCCTCAGATTATGTCTACGGCCATACCACCCTGAACGCGCCCGATCTCGTATGATCTCAGAAGTGCCTCAGATTGAAAAATACATAAGAAGCCTGACCAGGCAGTGTGCAGTGGATAGAGCATTGGCATGGGACAAGGAGGACCCAGGTTTCAGACCCTGAGATTGCTGGCTTGAGCGTGGGGTCACCGGCTTCAGTGTAAGATCATAGACATGACCCCAAGGTCGCTGGCTTGAGCAAGGGGTCACTGGCTCAGCTGGAGCCCCCTGGTCAAGGCACATATGAGAAAGCAATCAATATACAACTAAAGTTCTTCTACTGTAGGTTGATGCCCCTCATCTCTCTCCCTTCCTGTCAGTCTATCTGTCTGTCTCTCTCTCACTAAAAACAAACAAAAAATAAACAAAAAAAACCCCTCAAAATACATAAGGAATTAGGAACTGAAAGTATTTAAATATCTCAGCTAATGGCATGGCATGTAAATACCTAAAAAATTGTCAAATTGGTATTTTAAAGTTTCTACATTTTCAACCTTGAAATTGGTGCCAACACTAAATGTCAACGTCCTGACAAAAGTTCTGTAAAATTGGATGATTCATAGATTCCAAGGAAATAATGCCACACTATTAGGAAATGTATAAATAAAAAACTTTTGATAAATGACCATTTTGACCACAAAATATCTTTTTTTGTACATACAAATTTACATTCTTTGTTTTTCTTTCTTTTTTTTTTTGTATCTTTCCGAAGCCAGAATCGGGGAGGCAGACAGATAGACAGACTCCCGCATGCGCCCGACCGGGGTCCACCCGGCACACCCACCAGGGGGCGATGCTGATGCCCTGCCCATCTGGGGCATCGCTCTGTTGCCACCAGAGCCACTCTAGCGCCTGAGGCAGAGGCCACAGAGCCATCCTCAGTGCCCGGGCCAACTTTGCTCCAGTGGAGCCTCGGCTGTGAGAGGGGAAGAGAGAGACAGAGAGGAAGGAGAAGGGGAGAGGTGGAGAAGCAGACGAGCGCTTCTCCTGTGTGCCCTGGCGGGGAATCGAACCCGGGACTCCTGCACGCCAGGCCAATGCTCTACCACTGAGCCAACCAGCCAGGGCACAAATTTACATTCTTACCAAACTATTAGATCTTTACTTTCTTTGGCATAATTGTAATATAATTTACTTTTCTATACTTTTTGTCCAGGAGAAATCTTTAGTCTTTGCTTGGGTCCTTATTAAAAGTAATATAAAGACATAAAGCAAATTTACTTACATGCATAAAATTTACAGCCATTCATTTTCTACATTTTTAGGCACTATAAAAGAAAACTCTACCTCGTTCTTCCAATAAGGTTAAAATGTGTGTGCTTGTGTGTGTGTGTGTATGTGTGTGTTGTATTGCATGTATGTAAAACAAACAAAATTATCTATTGTATTCTACAGAGATTGTTTTGTTTCTTTCTGTCCCTTTTCTCCAAAAATGTTGCTGAGACTGAAATGAATATAAAATTTTGAAATTAACTCTATTGTTAAAACAGAGTCTATAAAATATGATGGCAAAGTGAGATATGCTTATTTACCAAGTATTTGTCAAATGCTGAATTAAATATGTTAGAAGACTGTGTAATGCAAAAGAAATTAAGACCCCTCCACCCCCCCACCCACAGTGCACCAGGTATCTTTCTGTGCTTTCTGTTGATAGTGTTGAAAGGCTGGGAAGTAGCCTTTGCATTCAGTTGTAGTCATCAAAACTCAGGGCTGAAGATTCTGAAGCTATATATAGGTGAAAGACCAGGGTAGATTGTTATATGTTTTAAAATGTTAGGAAATTTACAAAAATTATCTTGAGTAATATCACCTATAAAATTCCCTCTCTTGGTGACTTAGGTAAATTTGGGGCCCTGAGACATACTGACTTAAAATAGGTACTAGGTACTGTTGAGTTTGTTTATTGCTCTTAATCCATTGCCCTCCAGGAAACTCAGACTCAGATGCCCTCAGTTTTGTAGTAAATCTAAGTACTCATGGAGAAAGTTCTTTTAACTTCTCTTCTGCATCTGATCCAAACTACAAACAAGATAATTTATGGTGCACAGACAGCAGTTTAATACTAGTCTAATAATAAAGTAAAAGCCAGAGTTACTCATTATATTGGCAGCTATTATTAATAAAAAAGTGAATTGAAATTTTGATTACTCTGTTAAAAAAGGTAAGTTTTTTCTTTACAATCACCGATCATTTTCTCAGTCAGGTACTCCAGCTCTTTTCTATCAACCTTGATCTTGATACCATATTGCCTGCCAATATCTCATTCCAGGACTTGCTTTACTGACTAAATATTCTTTGGCATCTTTTATTTTTATCTTTCTATTGGCTTCTTTTCATTAACATGTAGAAGTAGTCTTGTATATATAATGGTCATGTGTAAATCAAAACAGAGCAATTAACACTCAAACAAAAATTTGCATCCTACCATCATTTCTTATACTGCCTTTTTTTTTTTTTTTTTTTTTTTTTTTTAGGTTGTGGACTTTGGGAATTAGACTGATTGTTATAGCCCTCAAATATAAAGGAGAAATTGATCTATTTGTTTAACAGCCAAATGAATGTAGCATCAATAACTATTTGATATGACTTGGATGCTCATTGTATTTCCAGGAGGTCTTGGGAACCGCTCTTTGGAGATTAGATTATTTGGGTTTGTTTCCATTTTATTTCTTACTTTGTAGGATGTTTTGGCTGTTAATAATAAGTGGTATAAATTGAAGTTTCTTCATTTCTCTTCATGCTTACTCCCTTTTTTCTTTTCTCTTTTTTTCTTTCTTTTTAAAAATACTTAAAATTACATTATTGTCAGGTTCTAAGTAGCCTAAGTTTAATTATATAACTATCAATTCTGTCTTTTTGAAGGAATTTTACTTATTGTTTTTTGTAACTGAAAATTATTTGCTCTCCCTGGCATCTACCAAATTGAAATTTCCTTCTTTCTATGATATATTTTTAAATGTGTATTTTTAAAAAATGATGCCCTTTAGCTCTCTTTCTTAAGAAGCTTGGTAGAGGATAATTCATCATCAAAATGAGAAAGGTTTGCTATGGCTCTAATTTACATGAGTAATACCAGTTGATTTTTATCACCATTTGGAGCAAATGTATTTGCTTTTCTCTCCTAATATGAGCATATAAATATCTAGAGAATATTTATGAATAATGAACGCTTTTTATATGGAGGACTTTTTTTCCCCTAAAAGCATTGTTCTTTGCTCATTTTTCTATTTGTCATTCATTATTTAAATTTCATGAAGGAACAGAGTTATAACTCACATTATTTATCCTTCACTTTATCGTGCTGCTTCAAAATATGCTCATAGTCAGTTAGCTGTTTTAGTTAATTCTTCCATCAGCCAAAACTTTACATACTTTGAGGCCCTGGCCAGTTGGCTCAGTGGTAGAGCGTTGGCCTGGCGTGTAGAAGTCCCAGGTTTGATTCCCGGCCTGGGCACACAGGAGAAGCACCCATTTGCTTCTCCACCCCTCCCCCTCTCCTTTCTCTCTGTCTCTCTCTTCCCCTCCCGCAGCCAAGGCTCCATTGGAGCAGAGATGGCCCGGGCACTGGGGATGGCTCCTTGGCCTCTGCCCCAGGCGCTGGAGTGGCTCTGGTTGCAACAGAGTGACGCCCTGGAGGGGCAGAGCATCGCCCCCTGGTGGGCGTGCCGGGTGGACCCTGGTCGGGCACATGCGGTCGTCTGTCTGACTGTCTCTCCCCGTTTCCAGCTTCAGAAAAATACAAAAAAAACAAACAAAAAACTTTACATACTTTGATAATCATTTCTTCTTTAAAAGGTGTTTATTATAAACTTTATAACATACATAAATTACTTAATTTACATATGTGGTGTACACAGTGATAAAGCAAGCATTGTGCTCACCACCTTCCAGTTAAGAAAAAATCCCCTACAGTTACAACTTATAAGCATTCTGTGCCCCCTCCCTGATCACCTCTCTCTTCACTGCCCCATGAAGATCAGCGCTATACTGAATTTTGTGTAAATCACTGTTGTGCTTTTATTTATAGCTTTAATGCTAGTGTATGAATTAGAAAGCAATATTCTGTAATTTTTGCCTGTTTTGAACTTTTATAGTATAATGATATTTAATGATTTATTTTAAGACTGTTTACTCAATAGTATGTTTGTTAGATTCATCTAGGCTGGTGCCTGTAGTTTATCCATTTTCTCTGCTTTCAAGTTGTTCATTGAATGGTTACACCACCATTTATTTTTTTATTATACTGTTGGTTGGCATTAAAGTTAAAATCCTCATATTCCTGATATTATAAACACTTTTTATGTTCACTCTTGTTCATATCTGCTGGTTAACGCACACAGGATTTATTTTTAGAGTTTATATATGGATTAATATTGCAGGATCATGGGATATGTACCTGTTTAACCTTATTAGAAAATACCAAATTATTTTGAAAGTGGTTACCTATTTTAACACCACATAATGGCAGACACTTTACTTTTAATTTTTTGCTAAATGTTGAGGGTGAAGTGCTTGGGAATTATGTGTATTTGCTCTTCTATGAAATTCTTGTTCCTGAATGTAAACATCTTTCTTTTTGGCTATTACCCTCTTTTTTTTTTTATTCATAGCAGTTTTTATGTATTCCAGAAGTGAATCTTTTTTTGGTGTTTTAGGCAACAAATATCACAAGTTGTGACTTTTTTCTACTCTTTATTTTTTACAAATAGTATATATTCTTACTTGTACTTGTATTCGTAAGACTGTTTATTTTACAAGTTTTGTGTGTTTATTCAGAAATTTTTCCTTATAAGAAGATTATAAAGATACAGTTTTGAATTTTTATGTTCTTTTTGACATTGAGAACCATTTTTATTTATTTCTATAGGTTTAAATGATTTCCATCTCCATTTATTGGTTCATCTATCCTTTACCCATCTGCAATGCATGTTTCATCAAAAGTAAAGTTTTCTTATATGTGCATGTTTATTTCTGGACTTTATTCTGTTCTACTAGTCTGTTTATATGAATGTGTAACAAAAGCACATTATATAATTACTGCAGTTCTTTATAAAAATCTTAGTATTCTATTCACCTGTTCTTCTGGAGTTTCTTAGTTTCATGGCCTATTTCTCTTCCATATTATTATACATTATAGAATCAGCTGATCAAAGCCTAAGTAAGTAAACCCCTGTTGAGATGTGGGTTGGAATTTTATTAAATATATATAGCAATCTGGGGAGAAATGGCATCTTTTTGATGCTAAATCTTGTTATCTAAAAAAATGTGTAACTCATCATTGATTTAGGTTTTTAAAGTTGCTTTCAATAAATTTTTATGAATTTCTTCATAAAAAGAGTTGGACAAAAATTAATCTTAACCCTCAAAGTCTGTTATACTTCTCATATTTTCAAATATTTATCTTAAAAATGTCATATTTTATTTTTAATATTATTTGAACCCCAAAGCAAAGTAAATATAGTGATGAAAAGTAAAGGGACAGTCAGTTTCACAATCTTCTCTTTTCTTTATACTGGGCAGATGTTTCTCCCAAACATAGATTTATCTTGAGAATCACTCATGAAGCCTATTATCATCCCATTCTCTATTTCAATTTCATGGTTAGTTATTTAGTAGGCAGGTGTTGTTGCCTGATCTGTGGTGGTACAGTGGATAAAATGTTGACCTGGGATACTGAAGTTGCTGGTTCGAAACCCTGGGCTTGGCTGGTCAAGGCACATATGAGAGTTGATACTTACTATTCCTCCCCTATTCTCCTCTCTTCTAAAATAAATAAATAAAATATTTAAAAAATTAAAAGCAAAAGAAGGCAGGTGTTTTTCTGGTTAGTATTAATTACTTGTATATGCAATTATCTTTTCTAAAATGTGTGTCAAATGCAATACAAATACCTCATCATACTATACAATATAATAAATAATAAATACAAATTTCATACTTAGATGACATTACCTATGCATAATTCTCAATGTAATTTTCCTCACATTGTTGAAGTCCCTTCAAGTATACCAATTTCTTTTATTTATAGGACTTCTTTTGGGTCTTTCAGTGACATTTTCAAGGCTGAGCGCATGTTATTATCTTTCTTTTGAAGAGAAGAAAAGTGAAACTTTGAAAACTTGAAAAATTTGTACAAGATTATGTAATTAGTCTCTAGTAATGATGAGACTCAAAGTAGGACCACGGCCAAATTAGTCCTCTGACGTTTTTTTTAAGAATTGTTACTCAGTTTATCAAATGTGAAAGCCTTAGCTGAGGTTTGCTGGTTGCAGTCCTTAGGAGGTGTCCTGCTTTGTCTAGTATTACACCCAACCTCATTTGTACCTGCTTGCCATCCCAGCCCTTGTGGGTGTCTGAGGATATGACCTCTACCCTAGATGAGCCTAGCATTCCCTATTATTTTATGCATTTGTTTCTTCCCTGTACTTGTTACTACCTTGTACTTGTTCTGATTGCATATCACCAGAAATATCTTGTAGACTGCTTTGCAATTCTATTATGAAAAGATAAATTATTATTCTCCTAAGAATAGGCTTGGTGCCTTGAATTCAATGTGTGCTTACTAAATATTAATTGGTGATGGAAAAGATTTAAATATTTCTTTAAAAGTTAGTATTTTAAAGTTATCTGTCAGAATCCAATTTTGTTTAAGTTATTTCAGCTCAGTGCAAGAGGAAGTGGCACAGTTTAACAAATAAAATCTCTCAGCTCGTAAAATCAAACTTGCTCTTGTGCTTTGTACTGCATAGAATTTTATCAGGAAAGGATGGGGTATTGTTGTTTTGTAGGATCTGTGCATTGGAAAGATCTTTGGCCTGACCTGTGGTGGCGCAGTGGATAAAGTGTCAACCTGGAAACACTGAGGTTGCCGGTTCGAAACCCTGGGCTAGCCTGGTCAAGGCGCATATGGGAGTTGATGCTTCCTGCTCCTCCCCCCTTCTCTCTCTCTCTCTCTCTCCTCTCTATAATGAATAAATAAAATCTAAAAAAAAAAAAAAAAAAAAAAAGATCTTTGTACAGGATGTGTTTGACATGCCACATTTTTATACTGATGCCACTTTTCCTCCAAGTGTAGCTGATTCTCTGTCCTCTCTTTAATAGGAGGACTCCTCTTCTAGTATTTACCAGAGCCAAGTTTGTTCCCATGGACTTAGATGTTTTCCAGTAGTTTCCAGTTTACTCAGCACCAAAAATTAACCAAGCTGCAATTAAGAGGAGTAATTATTAATGAAAATGATACTCCATTCATTCTAGAAAGGTAGACTGCTTTCATCCATTTTCGCCTTCAAGGTTGGCTTTTGAATTCTAAACAACAAGATTCACTGTAATGTTTTCTCTATTTGTAGAAAGGTCTCTTTTATTTTGAATTTATAAAGGAAGTTCTGTTAGATAAAACTGCTGTACAGGTCCTTTTTCTTTTTTTAAAAAAATCTTAAGTCCATGTATTAATCAAAACAACTGCATGGGTTACTAGGTAGACTGTAACACCAGGTGGCAATAAAATATCTTCCTCACTGCAGTCAGTGTGGACGAGTTGCAGAGTGTCCGGGAAGTGATGGCCTTTCTTGATGGGCATCCTCACTTGGTGGTAGGGAAAATGAGTATGGGCTGTATGAAACTATTTCAGCATTACCTGGAGCTTAATAGTGCTGTCTTTCATTGCCAGTTAACAAGCTGCGCTGGTGCCATGAAGTGTTGTTCAAGCTGACAAATGCTGTCAAAGCGCCTTCAGTGCAAAGATTTTCTGCTGTATTTAACATGTTAACTTTTATTTTAATGATGCCAGAACACATATCAGTTGTTGTTTGTTTTAACACACAGTGTGGTCTCTGAAGCCATTTCGTTAGCCACCAAGTACGATCCACGTCCCGTTACAGTGACCTTCCATGGCATCTTCAATTAAAAATTGCAGTTATGCCGACTCTTAACCATTCATTTCCTCCCGGAAGTAAATAGATATACATAACTGCTTGGAAATCATTGAGTTAGTTCAGTTTGGTTTTCAGTGCATGTTAGATATGAATTTATCACAAAGACTGAGGTATCAGCTAAGAATGATAGCTCTAAGAAGGTTTTCTTATGAGATGCCCATATGTAGTTCAGGGTTCAATTTTATATAGCTACTTAATACTAGTTTCCTAGTACCACTGCTGCGATCACTAATTAGCACATACCAATAGTTTGTTCTCATTCTGTACCAGGTACTGTTCTGAGTGCTTGGCACATATTTATTTATTTAACTTTCACAATATACCGAATTATTAGGTGGCACTTCCCTCATTTTACAGGTGAGAAAAACTAAGGTACAGGAGATTAAGTAGTTTGTTCAATGGAGGTTCCTCAAAAAATAAAAAATGGAACTACCATGTGAACCAGCAACCCTACTTCTGGGTATTTAACTGAAAAAAACAAAAACACTGATTATATACATCCCAATGTTTATTGTAATATTATTTACAATAGCCAAGATATGGAAGCAACCTAGGTATTCATCAGATGAGTGGATAAAGATGTGGTATATATATAAATCCTTCAGCCATGAAAAGAAAGGGATCTTACCATTTACAATAACATGGATGAACCTAGAGGGTATTATGCTAAGTAAAATAAGTCAAACATGGAAAGACAAATACCATATGCTTTCATTTATATGTGGAATCGGGAAAAAAAAGAACATCCAAAACATAAAATGGAAACAGACTCAGATACAGAGAACAAGCTAATGATTGCCACAGGGGTTGGAGGTGTGGGGTATAGGTGATAAAGGTGATAGGTAATAAGAGGTACAAACCTCCAGTTAGGGGAAAAAACTGTTACGGTGATGTAATATGTACAGCATACAGAAAATAGTTGATATTATTGTAATTACTTTTTATAGTAACAAATGATTGGTAGCCTTACTGTGGTGATCACATTGTAAGGAATATAAATGTTGAATCACTGTTGTACACCCACAACTAATATAATATTTATGTCAACTATATGTGAATAAATAATTTGTGTGTGGCCACACAGACAGGATATGGTAGAACCTCTATTGGAACCCAGCTATTCTGGTTTCAAAGTTGTGCACTTAACCAAAATTAATGCATCAAATTGACTGAAATGACACCAAATACACCCTTGGTATTGAAAGGGAGCACACATTCTGAGTGCCTGCCTGTTTGATGATTTTCTTTTTAATAAATGTTATTTAGGATCACAGAGTTTAGATTGCCTTCTGGTCACGTTTTCCATGGCTGAAAATGGAGAGCAGTTGGAGCAGGAAGAGTGGACATTTTCTGGGTTTCATTATCCTTCTCTCAGTCATTATCTCTCACCTCCCAAGATGCTACTATAGTCGGGAACCTCAGATGATGCTGTATTCACAGCAGAATTGAATTCATGTGTTACTCTTAAAAACTGTAAGGCACTTCTTTGGAAAGTGCTCACTAAAGATTCCTGTTGTTTGTTTTTTACTAACTTCAACTTTAATATTTTATAATATGAGGAAGCTACTGATTTTAAGAATTGTGATTTATGTTTTCTTTTCCTTTTATTCTATAAATATAAATCAACAAATAATAAGAGTGATTCCGACTGTGCAGTTACTTTCCCCAGTGAGTTGAATATGGGCATTATAATTTACCAGTTGCTGATGACTGAATGGATATAGAGGAAGAATGAAAAGGTAGATTTTAAAGATAAATATACAAGAGTAATAATTTCTTCAATAAGATATGTATGAAACTGAAATTTATGACAGGACAGCAGATCAGAAAATCGGGAAGTTTGGATTTTCTCTCCATCCTAATCAGTTTCTCTACCTCCTTATCTGATTGATGCACTTACTAAGGCTTCCATGTACCTCTGACACATTTTCAGTAGAACTTCCTAATTACACTTTGGTTTCTAGGCAGTGATTTCTGTCTGAGTTGACTTTTTAGCACAAGAAGGTCATTCATCTATATCCTGGAAGGATGATTCACATATTTGTGTTCTAGAAAGTGGGCTAAGAAGAAAAATTTGCTACACTATTAATTAGAGCCCTTTAACATTTTGTAAGCTTAATCATTAGCTTGTTTGAACTAAAGTCATCTTCCCTAATCATCGTCATTAGTGGCTATCCATGAATGATTATCTCTAAATCTTATAAGCATGTTAGAATTTAATGCATTTTACATCCTCCATTAGAGATTAGATATCATTTGGTATTTTACAACACCAATATTTTTTTAAGGCATGAAGTTAACGAAAGGAATATTCTTTCTCAGTGGTAGGGGGAACCCTGCTCCTCGATGGATTCCAAGTTGGTGTGGAAGTAGTACCAGGTGGGCAAAGAAAGAGCCATCAGATGAGCTAGGATGGTGACCTAGTCTTGGTTCTATTTTATAGTGTACAGCTTCCCAGGAGACTTCAGAGTTTACTTTACCAAAGGTAAGAAATATGCAATAGTCTACACTGGACTTTTCCAGTGATGAACAGTTTATTCACTATCTTTTGGAAATAGCTCATTCCACTGTGGGAATCATTTAAAAATTCTTCTTTATGCCTAGCAGAGTGACTCATCACATTCACTAGATCCTAGTTCTGATCTTGAACACCACACAATGAATCTATTCCTTTTCTTCCAGATGGCCTTTTAAATATCTGGAGTCATCTTAATAATTCTACTGCTTATTCTCATGCACATTGGGTCATGCCACCGTTCCTCATATTCCAAATTTTGTAAATCTCTCATAATCACAATTCTCCTTTGTATCTTTTTTATGTGGAAATATACACCATATTTTAAAAGGAACTCCACTGTTACTCACACTCATTCTGGTTTACCAAATGCTTAATGTATGTTTTTGTGTGTACTTGTGTTATTCTCTGACAGATATAGGCCTTTCACGATGAATTGACTTACTGTCTGTCTTCTGAATAGACCAGAAGCTCTAGGAAGGAAAGAGATGATCTTGTTTCTTTTATTCCAATTCAGTGCACAGTGCCTGGTACACTGTTGTGACTTTATAAATGATTTCTACTTCCCACTGCAGGGTTGGGAACTGACAATTGAATTGGCAGGCAGAGATGGAGTAAGTTTCAGAGCTTGGGGGAGTGGTCAGTTTGCATAATGCTCAGCAAAAAGGCTTTGCAAATTTGTGTTTATTTGTGTTTTTTGTTTCAGTTGATCAGAAGAGTGTCATGCACACTCAAAGAAATATTTTACTTAAATATAAGTTATATTAATAAAACTTTCCATTCTCCCATTTTTAAAATTAGGATTTTAAAAAGAATATTTTTTAAAAAAGCATTAATCCCAAAGAATAAATGAATTAAAATAGCTGTTGGGCTTGACCTGGCTGTGACACAGTGGATAGAGTGTTGGACAGGTCGCGGAGGACCCAGTTTCAAAATCCCAAGGTTGCAGGCTTGAGCGTGGGCTCATCTCGTTTGAGCAAAGTTCACCAGTTTGAGCCCAAGGTCGCTGGCTTGAGCAAGGAGTCACTCAGTCTGCTGTAGCCCCCTGGTCAAGGCACATATGAGCAAGCAATCAATGAACAACTAAGGTGCCGCAACAAAGAATTGATGCTTCTCATCTCTCTCCCTTCCTGTCTCTCTGTCCCTCTCTCTGTTTCTCTCTGTCTCTGTCCAAAATAATAAAAAAAATAAGCAAAAAAATAAAATAACTGTTGAAAATTTGAGTAGGCAATTCAGTGAAAATGTTTACTGGTAAATGTGATATATAGTTTAATTTATATAGTAATTATTATTCATAAACCAATATTTACTTAAATGTCTTATAGGCGTTGAGCATTTTTGAAGGCTTTTGGAAAATAATGAGGATAACATTTCTGCTTTTATGCTTATTATATTCTACTTGAGGAAGACAGAAAACTTATAAAATCAAATTAAAAAATAAGGCCTAAGGTGATTTCTTTATAGTATTGCAATTCCCAAAGCAATGTACTAAAGAACAACAGTGAGGAGGTGCTAAAAGGAGCTGAGAGTGGCCATGGCAAATGCTCCTCCTTTCAGCAGATGGAAGTAATACGAAGGTCCTGAGGTAACAGAGGGCTCACTGCACAAAAGAATGGTGAGCTGTAGCAGAAGAAGGGCAGCTTGGACATTTGGGATGAGGTTGAAGACAAACAGGCCCCATCTTTATGGGTTCTGGTATGGGGTTTGAGAGAATTTTAAGTAGATTCCTCATGCTGGGTAGACAGTGGATTTTAAGGACACAAGGGTAAACTGGGAGAGCCATTGGAGGTGTTGAAAGTAAATTCGGAGAGAATGATGCGACAATGGTCATATAAAGAAGTGAACAGATTTGAGATACATGTTGGAAGTAACATTGACAGGTCTTACTGAAGATTGAATGGAGGATGGTATAGAAAGAAGACTGGAAATGAGGGTGGCATTCACCATATAATGTCAAGGTGTTGAGAAAAAAAATCCTACTAAATTTTGTTTCTGGAGTCATCAGTGTTTTTGTATAAATGAACATTTGGTTCATAAAGAGATGTTCCCACATTGAGGCACAACCATGCAGTTTTGAGATATGTGAGTGTTGGGTAAACAAATGTTTTTCAAGGTTGCTCGCTTGTATTGGTGCTGCGCCATGTGCCTATTGTCTATGGAAGGCCATGGGTGCTTGCCTTCAGGGCCTCAGAGTACAAATTGCGGATTGCCTTCCTGCTTGGGAGGGGCCATTGTTGGCTATTGTTTGCTGGAGAAGATTTATTTTCCTCCATCCTGTTTTGCTTGAGAATCCCCAAAGAAAGAGGCCTAACCTGTGATGGTGCAGTGGATAAAGCATCGACCTGGAACACTGAGGTTGCTGGTTTGAAACCCTGAGCTTGCCTGGTCAAGGCACATATGGGAGTTGATGCTTTCTGCTCCACTTTTCTCTCTTTCTCTCTCTCACTCTTCCACGTGCACCTCTCTAAAATGAATAAATGATGAGAGAGAGAGAGAGAAAGAGAGATAGTGTTGTGGGGCTTGGGAGCCCTGAGATTTTGGCCCAGGCCTGTTTGGCTGGGGAGTGCTGTTTTGCTTGTGGGAGCAGGGGTTACGAGTCCGGGAGAGTCTGGAGCGAGAAAGGGAAGTGGTGTTCCCTGCCTGTTTGCTCATCTGCCTTTATGAGACTTTAATAAATGGAATGACCCACCATTTTCTGTCTCCACAGTTCCTTTACTGTCTGCCCCAATCCAATGAGAACCTGAATGGCCACGGTGGCAGCCACTGTCTTTACAATGGGAAAGTCTTAGAAATGCCTTATCACTTTTCTATCCTAAGTCTTAGTAACCTTGTCTTATATAAGTGCATAGGAATAATAAAAACACCAATCAGTCAATAATACACTGATTTTTTTCTTTCTCAGTTCTCTCTTACCTTTACTTACTCCATTAAAATATACATATATCTGACACCTGTTGTTCCTTAGCTCTGTGAAATAATGACAACTCTTCTCTACTAGTGGCCAGCATTTGACCTGCACATATATAAATTTGCTTAGCTTTCCAAAACAGTGCAAGGTTTTACAAAGATAAGACAGTTCATTTACATAACCTGGAATAATTTGGCTGAGAAACTCAAGAAGATATAGTGTATGGATCAAGTTTAACACATTCATTTAGATTGGCTGACTGCCATGCATTCTCTGTGCTTGCATAGGGTCCCATCTGTTTGGTTCCTGGCCAGAGACCATTGAGCCTGTGAGCCTTGAAATTTCTTGTTGCAGACATTCAGTGCTACATAACTGGTTTAGGGTGCCCCAGATACTCACCGGTATCAATGTTAATTAGTACCAATGTAAGTGGCAATTATTCTATAACTATCATGTCTTCCTCTCACCTTCTTTCTTGCATTTTACTTTTTTTTGTAGCATGTTGATTTTATAACTCAAAGAGGCCATTCTTATGGCCTTTAAATGACTCAGCCCAGCCTGACCAGGTGATGGAGCAGTGGGTAAGAGCATCGGACTGGGATGCGGAGGACCCAGGTTCAAGACCCCGAGGTTGCCAGCTTGAGCGTGGGCTCATCTGGTTTGAGCAAAGCTCATCAGCTTGGACCCAAGGCCACTGGCTTGAGCAAGGGGTTACTCAGTCTGTTGATGGCCCACGGTCAAGGCACATATGAGAAAGCAATCAATGAACAACTAAGGTGTCGCAACAAAAAACTGATGATTGATGCTTCTCATCTCTCTTCGTTCCTGTCTCTCTGTCCCTATCTATCCCTCTCTCTGGCTCTCTCTCTGTCTCTGTAAAAAAACAAACAAAGAAACAAAACCAAAAAACAAAAAAAACCCCGACTCAGCCCAGCATACAAAACCCTCATAATGACTTGCCAGGACTTCCCATAGAATTTTCATCTCTTAATCTCCAAGGTCTCTCCAGGCCTAGCTGAACTAGACTACTGGATATTTTCTCAACAAACCCTTTGTTTCTACACTTTGTACCTTGGGTTCTTTCTGTTTAGAAATATCTTTTTCCTCCTTAATTTCTGCCTGTTGCAAATTATACTCATTTTAAATGCCTGACTAATGCTCCATCCTTTGTTCTTCCAATAATTTGTTCTTCCAAAATCTCCCTTTGATATTTTACCTCTTACCTTTTGTCTTAACTCTGCACATCTTAAGGGTTTTATTGCTTCCTCCCTGTATGCTTTTCCAATTCTTTCTTGTGCCAGCAGTGCCTTACACAGAGGATGTTGCCAGTTAAGATTTGATGACTTTTAACTGAAATTTTAGTGTATAATTATGGTCTAATGATAAGCAACAAAAAGAAAATCACCTCAGGGCGAAGTTTTGAAATAATGAAGCCAGAGGCATGCTTCCCCAGTTCCCACTTTTACTCCTGGAAGGGACTGTGCTGCCATCAAGGCTATTCAGACTTTTAATATTCATTGTTCTTCTGTGGTCAAAGTGGTGCAGCCTCTTTGTTTTCTCAGTGGAAAATGTATGCAGAGGGAAATGCCTCGCAGAGTGGGCTGGACTGGGCAGAGGCTGGGTGTATCTTCAGCAGGGCTACCATTAGAGAGCCCAATGGGCAGGACATGCTTTTTCTTGGATTATATCATTCCCCTTTGAAGTCTCGGAAACCTGCCAGTTTGCTCTCTTATAACCCTTGAAGAAAGCCCGTTAATCTAAGATTAGCCTGGCAGACCCTATTTTCCAGGTCTCTAGTTTCATCAATAAAATAGGTTACATCTTTTTTGGAGCTCCATTATCTCCTCCATACCTTGGTCTCTTGATCCATATTGTGGCTTATTCATTATAGAGTCTACCCCATCCATTTTTGGCTATGCTCCCACTTCCGATTCCCACTCTTGAATGGGACCATTTAATGCAGTAATTGCCGAGACTATAAAAGCTTAGCAATCTCTCAGCTTTTTTGTGTGGTGTTTTCACATCATTGCTCTTCTGGTTGCCAATGCTGACTTTGAACTGAGTGAGCCAAGTAACTGACCGCGTCTGTCAGAATTATTAATAAATTGTCACCTTTACATTCTAAGTGTTAATGATTAACTGATTATTTTATAGTAAGCCTGTTTTCTAGGAATTTGGTAAAAGTTGTAAGACCTTTCCTTGCTTTATACTAGAAGCAGTATCTTTAAAGTGGAATGTACAGTACATACCCCTGTGGAGTGTGCATAGGCAAACCCACTGTATTTATTTTGATATTGTCAGACCAGTCGCCACCACCATGACCATGCCGATTCTCATTGGATTCGGGCAGATGGTAAAGGAACTGTGGAGCCAGAAAATGGTGGGCCATTCCATTTATTAAAATCTCATAACAATAGATGGCAAACAGGCAGGGCTCCCAAGCCCCTCCGCATTCCCAACTTACTCGGACTCACAGGCCCCCACCAGCCTCAGCAGGGCTCAGCCAAACAGGCTCAGCCAAATCTCTGGTCTTCCAAGTCCCTCAGCGCTCTCTCTCTCTCTCTCTCTCTCTCTCTCTCTCTCTTTCTTGCTTCCCCCATTCTACTCCAGCAAACAATAGCAAACAATTGTCCCTTCCAAGCAGGAAGGCAATCTGCTGCCCTGAGGGCAAGCACCCACAGCCTTCCATAGACTAACACACATGGTGCTGCCCCAATACAAGTGAGCAAACATAAAAACTGTTTGTTTACGCAACAAATACTATACCTTTTTATTCCTTTTCTTAAAATACATGAAATATTGCATAATAAGATATGAACAAAGTTTATAAAAATGCATCAATTGATACTACCTGTTTAGGTGATTTCACTGATAGGGATGTATGATCAAAATATTTGGGGACCACTGGCATTCAGACAATTGAGTCTGTAGGGAAACCCGGACTCCCAGCTATTTGCCCTAACCCCCTTACTAGTTGTATGACCTTGGACCAGCTAGTCTCTTTGTGTCTGTAAGGCCTGGGGCCACCGCCATCGTGGCCATGCACATGCAGGTTCCTATTAGATTTGGGCAGACGATAAAGAAACAGTGGAGCCACAAAATGGTGGGCCATTCTTTATTCAAGTCTTGCACTGGCCAGCAGGCAAACACACAGGGAAAAACACTTCCCTTTCACCTCAGCTCCCAAAGCCATTGACACATTCTCCAGTTCCACAACCGGGAGAATCTTCTCTGGTTTCTCCTAGAATCAAAGGCCCACCAGTCTCAGTGGAGCTGCAAAAACCCCTTACCTCTGATTCCCATTTCCTTCTTCTCTCTTCTAACTGCACAAACTCTGCCAACATGGATGGCTTCTTTCCTTTTCTTTTCAATACTTTCTGGTGAGAAAACCTCTCCTCCAGCAAACATTAGCAAAACAATGGCCCTTCCCAAGCAGGAAGGTAATTTGCAATTTCACAGATCACATACCTGGTGCTGCAAGATGCCATTTTTTAACACTAAAAGTGAGCAAACTGAAAAAAATTCAAATTTTACAAACTCATTTGCCCAACAGTGTCTCTGTCCTCACCTGCAATTAAAAACAAAACCCTTTAATAGAACGGTAGAGACGAGGTAGGTGAGGTAATTTGTGTGAACATGGCATATTGTGTGTACTGGTTACTATGGTTATTCATAGTTATTATTGATGTTATTATTGTCAATATTGTTATTTTGTCCTATTGTCTTTAAATTTGACCACTGATTTTTAAAAGTGGAGGAATTGAGCCTACTCTCCATGTCAAATAATAAAAAAGCATCTCATACCATTCAATTAAAAATGTGAACATAGAAAAATTAGGATTTTAAACTATATACACATATCCCCCCGTTAAAATGAAGGATATATTGGTATTATAATATAGCTGAATAAGTTTTACAAGAAAAGGAGCAAAATAATTCACTGGAGCTTTAAAAATTATGAAATCCATAATAGTGCCATTTTGTTAGTAAAATTAGGTTACAAGGAAATTTTTGGTATTTTAGAAATTAAACTCTTTTAATAATGTTTATCATAGCCTACCGTTTTGAATGTTGCCACACCACACATGGTTTTAAAGTGATATTTCGGTACAAGATGTCTTAAAGAATGAAAAGCTTACTATGCATTTATCTGGTATGTTTACTGAGATCTGAGGATGTAAGAGAATTCTTCAGTGAGGTAAAGAAAAGTTCACCATAGTTTGCAAGACTGGTTCATGTGGAATTTATAAGAATGGACTGACCAGCATGCCCTTTTAAAATTCCGTAGTTAATCTCTTTATTGAAAGCTGCTGGGCTAGTTGATTAAGAAAGCCTTATGGGATGACTGCTTTTAGTGTCATACAAATGAAGCTGAGTTGTTGCTAAGTAAATCACTATAGATCAAAGTGCTTTGTGGTCAGAGTACTGCAGTTAATTTTTTTTTTCATTAAGTTTTAAAGAGAAGGTGAAGGGTTGAAGACTGAAACACACCAAATTTGACATCTATGATGTCCATTTACATTCATGTACTTCTTTAAGGATCTAATTGGAGCAATTGGGCAGGTAGTGCAGTAAAGCATAAATGGGTAAATGGAAAGCTAAATCAATTAATAACTGTTTTCTATTTATAATTGCCCAGATCCTTCCTAGCCTCTAAGAAATCAGTAGGCATGTAGAGATGATTTTAACTGTGCCCAGTTAAACTGAAGAAGCTCATCTGCTGGCTTGCCCATGATGTAAAATCCCTACTGTCATAGCCACCTCAGCATTAGGTGGACACAAACCATGAATTTGTGCTAAGGTACCCCGTGGTGTTAGGGCTACTGTGGAATGATGTTTTTACCTTTTGTACCCTCCGTGAAGGGTAAAGCATGGATTTAATGAATACATGGACAAATGTTTTGCTGGATTAGGACATCAGTGAGGAAAGAAATATGAAAAAAAAGACTAAACTAGTGGACTGCAGTAAAATTGAATCTACCATAAGAATTCTACATTTGTTTTTGCCTCATAGTGTGAGCTTAACTTGTGAAAAGTTCAGGCATTGCTCTGTTAAAGTTTGTTATTGTATAGTATACAGCGTTATGTAGGTATATTTAGTGATATAGAAAATGCAGGTTTGGAAAGACTCATGTTTTTCAATGTTCATTTTAGTATTTTCCAGGACACATTTTATGAATAATTTTTATAACACTCATTTGGTATACTAGGAAGTAATGATCTTTATTTCAGATATTAAAACATATATATATTTATATATATATAATATATACTTAATATCTCACTCACAGTCATAATGAAAATCAGTGCTAAACTAAGAAAAAAATTCATAACTCTGGGGCTATTCTAATGCTTTTGCTAGAAATCTGTAGCCTGCTTCATTGAGATAGAATAAGTCCATTATTGATTATTGATTTTTCCATAGCCACTCAACACCATCAATCTATTCCTATAATTTTGCTACATTATTAGTATTGCTAATACCATCAATTTATTCATTTGGTTAGCTAGACATAGATTAAGGATAAAGTTAATTTACTATCCTAATTTTTCCACTGGTCATGCAGTATCTAAAAAGAGACAAAATGACATTGATAGCAAATATTATTCTCTTGGTGATATTCTTTTTGAACATGTACAGGAGAGGATTTATAAAGGCATCAAATGAATAAAAGAAGAGTTCAGATCCAGTTTTTATGAACCTATGTGTGAACAAAGTAAATTCTTTAAAATCTAATTAATTTAGAAAATGGTCTTATATTTTATTATACTAAATAGCTGTCCTATGTTTGGACTTATTTATGCTGACACAGCTGGGTCAAGAAGAAATAATTTTATTATGCTTGACCATCTTCAAGTTCTGTGGTTACATATTTTTTAAGTTTAGTTGTCTTCCTGATATTTCAAGACACTGCAATTGCATTAGCGAATACTTTGTCATGTGAATGCACATTGCCACCATAAAATGTGGTGAGAGAATGGATTTTAGCATTGTCTTCAAGATTTCAGTGACTCAAAAATGTTCTCAGTTGTTTTTGTCATGTGAGGAATGAGGGGGACAATGCTTACTGAATACTGGGGGTAGAGTCTGGCGCTCCCCATATCAATAGCCAACCTAAAAAAGCGTGGCTAGGTACTATAAATTTTCTTTCTTCTTCTACTTCTTTTTCTTTTTTAATGATGCACTTGAATTGTATCCTGCTGCCTGGAACCTTTGATCTTTATTTGTTAGTTTTGTGATCCTAACTCAATCCCCCTGTTGCACTTCAGGCTCACCCACAGAGAGATGATACATGAAAGAGGCGAATGCTCCAAGGGGCTGAGTCTTACCAGAGACTTTGCTGGGAGTACATTAGGGCAGCCTTTTCAGAGCTTTTATGAAACATGAGCCATACAGAGACATATCCTACAAAAGCAAGGTCCCATCAATAAACCAGTGTGGGGAGAGCATTAGCTTCAATTTTGCAGTGACTGAGCCCTTGGTGGAGTAATGTGATGAGATGTGACATTTCGATTGCTCTGTTATATTCCTTGCATCAACATAATTTAAGTCTTTATTAGTTCAAAAGAGAAACAAGTAAAGTCTTAGCAAAAGTGCATTGATAATTGTTATCAATTTAAAAGCTGATTTTAGTTATTTGAATCTTTTGCTAAAATTTAGGGAATGTCTTGATCTTTCCAGACTCCCCAGAACATTTTTTTTATTAAATGAGAGACTGGAGAGGCAGAGATAGACTCCCACATGCACCCCAACTGGGGTCCACCTGGTAAGACTCCCACCAGGCAAGGTTCTGTCTGTCTGGCCGCTGTTCCATGTTAGGCAACAGAGCTATTTTAGTGCCTGAGGTGAGGCCACGGAGCCATCCTCTGTGCCAGGGCCAACTTTGTTCAAACCATCTAACCGTCGAGCCATGGCTGCAGGAGGGAACAACAAGAGAAGGATGAAAGGAGGGGTGGAGAAGCAGGTGGGTGCTTTTCCTATGTGCTCTGACCAGGAATTGAATCTGGTATCCACATGCCGGGCCATAGCTCTACTGCTGATCCAGTCAACCAGGGAAGCTCCCCAGAACATATTAACGTTTTTTCCTCTATAAGTTATTAAATTGTGCCACTGAAAAATATGATATGAAGGAGATTTTTAAGGATCTGCCCTGTTTAAAATACTAATTAGTTTCAGAAAAATTGACTTTGCTTTATGTAAAACTTTAAAGAGCCTTATTCATTAAATAAATCAGTTATTTCTCTGCAGACTACACTAAATGTTGAATATAAAAATGTATAATGCCTTAGAAAACCATTTAAGATGATTATTTTAAAATAAATTCTGTCTATGACTCATTTGCCAAGTAGGCTATTTATATGGATGCATTTGATCTGGAAATATGCCCAAGTTTAAAACTTCCAAGGGAACACGTTTAGAATGTTTCAGTTAAATACTTTTCTATGTACCAATCTTCTAAGAACATTTACATTAGTACTGAAAAATGCTTCTTCACTTTTTACAGAAAAAAAAAATTAAATTGAGCGCTTTTCTCTTTTCTCCTTATCTTAGTATTCATGCCCCTTGAATCAGATAGCCAGTTTTAATTTTTCCTCCTTTATATTAAAATATTGCAACCATTTTTGTGCCAAAAATCAAAAGTGACTTCGGAACTCAAGCTCATACAAAATAAATGTTAGTTAAGGAATAAAATTCGATAGCCATTAGGTAAGTATATAATTTATGTCAATTATTGGGTTAAATGCTAACTGATTGAAAAAGTGCTAACTAGTATTTTATTATAATTTTACATGCTATAGTGGTTTTTCTTTTTCTTTCTCTTAATGTTAACGACAATCTTATGAGAAGGAGTTTATTTTAATGGTCATTTTATAGTTGAAGAAATGAGCTAAATTCAGGGAACTAGAACATAAATGTATAACATAATTGATTCATTTTCTGTTTAATAGAAAATAAGCCCTCAAATGTTTTAATAACTATGGCACAATTAAATGTTTTTGGTTAAAGTTTCTAAGGCACCCTCTTAAATGCTCACAGTGATTTTCTTGGCTACATAATTGCAAAGGACTGATCTACACTATTTTTAATATATCAACATGGTTCTGAACCTTAGGATTTAAATATTTTATGACCTTTGAAATTTTACCAGTTCATTTGTTACTGTAATCTATATTAATCACATCTGCACTTTATAATATTTTCTATTAAATCCCAGAGAACCTCAAGTAGCGTGAAATATATTTACATTGTTTGGGTGTATACCTCATGAGAAAGGCTAAAACATATTAAGAAGATGTAGACCTAGTTTCATAGTCATGCCCATTGTATGGACTTTAAATAAATCCATTAGATCAATGATTTTCAGTCAGTGTGCTACAATAAGTTTTAAAACATGTGAAACCTGACTATTTAGGTAAGGGTACTTACCTCTTTTTCTTTAGATTATCCAATAAAAATATGACAGCCATCTAGTGTGAATGAATCAAAATTATATCTATTTCTTTGTCAGATCAGCAAAAAATATATTTTTTGTTTATGCAGCAGAAATTTTATAAGTAGTTTATGTGTGCCATGAGATAAAAATGTTGAAAATTACTGTATTAGGTGAGAGGAACCCCACTGATTTGTGAGTTGTATTTACTGTATTTTTTATATTGTTTTTCCGATGAAGACCAAAATCACACCCGTAGACTAATAGAGATACATGTTTACAGAGGCTCAGCAGTTAAATGAATTCTGCATTGTAGCTGAGTACTGGAAATTTGGATTGAGAACTTATTTGTGATAAAGTAAAACATATCAGTGATAAACAAACGTCTTAATGGAATATTTGGTAGTGGCGCAATTGCATATACAAAGTAAAAAGACATTTCCTGTAATAAAACAATGTTATTATATCTTTAAAAATTCAACTGCAACTATGTTAAGCTAATCTGAAAAACAACAAGTGTCATTCCCAACAGGCAGAATAGCACTTTTATTGTGTTTATAACTGACTAATATTATCATAGTCTCAATGATTACTATCTCAGGCATTTTGATATAAAATAAAAATATAAGATGAATCATAATGCATTATATAATACAATAGGATAGTGTTTGTAGGACAATATTTTTGAAACATATTTTGCTACCCTGAAAAATAGATTAGTATAAAAAAGTATTATTTAATGTGGCTTTCTTAGACATGTTTTAGTAGTCAAAAATAGTTGTTATCCACATTTCCTTTTTTTCTCAAACAGTATGTGTATATGTTTAGTGATAGTAGGTAATTTTCCACATAATATACAGCCATCTTACTGAAAGAACCTTTATTCTAAAGTAAGGCTGTGGAATTATAAATTCATTGGACTTTTGCAGATAAAGAAACTGACATTCAAAGTGTTGCAAGGATTGTCCATGCTGGTTTGTAGGTTTCCAACCTCTAGAAACACCAGGACACAATATTAACTCTGTTCAACTCAGAACTGTCAAGTGTGCCTCATAGAATTATTATTATGCTCTGTATTTACATTTGCCAAGTTTCTTTTTAAGAATATTAATTGTATAAATACATTTATGTAGAGATTAAGAATAGGTAGACTTATATGCGATTATTTTATTCAGTACTCTGCAATAGTTTATTTACCTTTTTAAAAACAAATATCTCTCTGTCAACTATGATTGATAGTGTTAGATATTTGTACCACAAAAACTTACTTTTAACTGTTTCTCAGAAAGTTAAACATAGTATTACTATGTGACCCAGAAATTTCTCTCTTTGATAGATACCTAAAAGAGTGGCAAACAGGTGCTCAAACATGTAAATGTCATGTGCACACATGTTCATAAAGTACAATTCACAATAGCTAATTGTGGAAACAACCCAAATGTTCATCAGTGGATGTATGGGGTTAACCAATTGTGGTATATCCATTCAATGGAATATTATTTTGCTGTAAGAAGGAATGAAGTACTGAAAAATACTAAAATTTAGATGTACCTTGAAAAGATTGTGCTAAATGAAAAAAGTCAGATGTAAATGTCACGTATTATATGACTGTATTCATATAAATTTTCTAGAATAATTAAATTCATAAGTACAGAAAGCAGAATGGTGGTGGCCAAGGATGAGAGAGAGTGGAAAATGGTAACTCCTTAGTGGGTATGTGATTTCTTTCTGAGATGATGAAAATATTTTGACACTAGATAGAGGTGGTGATTGCATAACATTGTACATGTACTAAATGCTACAGAACTGTTCATTTTAAAATAGTTAATTTGATGTTCTATGAATTTCTCCTCAGATTATTTTAAAAATCAATGAGTGTGGCAATATTCCAACAAAATTCGATTACAAAAATTTTATTTTTAAATTTGAGCACTATGCATTTAAAAATGAATTAATATTAATAGTATACCATTAGGGAATATTTAAGATTATTTAGATTTGGATAATTTATAATTTCTTAAAGTACCTAACATTTCAAACAATTGAAATATTATTTAGCTTAGTGAATTCTGACAAGTTATATTTTGCAAATTTTGTTTATTTTTTAGAGAGGGGAGAGAAAGACAGAGAGAGAGAGATAGAGAGAGAGAGAGAAGGGGGGAGGAGCAGGAAGCATCCACTCCCTTATGTGCCTTGACCAGGCAAGGCTGGTATTTCGAACCAGTGACCTCAGCATTCCAGGTTGATGCTTTAGCCACTGTGCCACCACAGGTCAGGCCTGCAAATATTTTTGATCTGAATAGAATTTGTTGAACTTGAAGCCTCCATGAGAAAGTTTCACAGTTGGCACACGTTATCTACACACATTTGTTTGCTGTTGCATATTTACTCTAGGGTAGTACTGAGCCAAGTTCTTGATGCATTATCTAATTTATTCCTGAAAACAGTGTTAAGAAATAATGCTGTTGTACCTATTTCATAGTTGAGGAAACCAGAGTTTGTATTTGACTGATCTTAGACTGATAGCAAGGCTTGTTCTATAAACTAGCTTTTCTCTGGTCAGATACATACCACAGCAATCAGTTATTCTCAGTGGAGTTCCATTCCCCGACTCCAGCCCAATAGAAGCAAGGTGAAATAAAAATGATTTCTTCAGGAGTAAAAGTGTTTGTTACGGGGTTTGCTAAAAGTGGCAGACTGAAATTCATTCATAGTCATATTTTGGAGTATACTACTTTCTCATTATATAATTAAAGTGTTAAATATACAAGGGAACTTGACAAAAATGATATAGTATAGTATAAAATTAATCAGTTTACATCATATTAAAAATACATTCTTTTACTCAATAAATATTTACAGAGTGCCTAATATACTGAATAACATAAAGTCCCTGCCTTCAGTGGATAGCTCAGATATGAGAATACACAAGATAAGCAAATAAATACTTAAGAGGCTGGCCAGTAGTGATGAGTGTTAGGGAGACTATGATAGCAATATAAGATCTGGACAGCATATGTGCATGTGCGCATATGTGCTTTATGCCCAGCTTTATATAGGATAGTCAGGGTAGTGAGGGATTATTGACCAAAGACATAAAGTAAGTAACTGAATAGTTCATGTGGCTATCTGGGAAAAGAACAGTCCAGGTATAGGAAACATCATATTCAAATGGCCTGAGGTAGGATTGTTCTTGTTAGTTTTGAAAGTCCACAAGGGACCTTCAAAGTCTGTATGGGTTGGAGGAAGAGGGGAAGGAGGTGAATTCATAGAGATAAGTAGCTTCCAGATTTTGCAGAGCCTGAGGGCCTAATTAGACCTTTGCTTTTTATTCTAAGTGATGTAGAAAGACTTCAGAGTTTTGAGTAGGGGACAGTTTTACCAGGCTTACATCGGAAATGTGATAGCTCTTATTGTGTGTGGTGGGTGGACTATGCATGTATGGAGGGCAGAGTGAAATAAAGCAGAGAATTAAAAGTATCTTGCAGTAGTCTCTAGCTCCTTTCTACTTACACTGAGTGTGGCGTCTGTACCAGCTGTGGTGACCTGGGACTGTCATAGAAACTCAGACTCTCAAGCCAGACCCCAGACTTCTTGCCACAGATCTCCCCCGTAATTTAAACTTTCAAGTTTGAGATGAACTGATTTAAGCAAGAAATAAGGGTGGCTTGTGATAGGGTAGTTTAGGCAAAGGTGTTAACTAGTGGTGAGATACTGGATATATATTTTAAATTATCATTTGCTGATGTATATGAGTGTGAGATAAGGGAAGAATGGATCGAGGTGCCTTTTATTGCAGAGAGAAAACTGAGCATAGCAGGGATTTCCTGAAGGTGTTAGAAATTAAGAGTCATGTTTAAGATGCCTTTAGAAATACAAGGAGGGAGTTGGATATACATTATCTGGAGAGCAGAGATTAAGACTAGAATTATAAATTTAGGAGCCATTAGCATAAGATGGTACGTAAAACCATAGGACCAGATGAAATCACTGAAAGAATCAGTAACGAGAGTAAAGCGAGTTCTAAGAACTGAGGTCTGAAATGCTCCCAAACTGGGCCTCAGGAAGAAGAGGAATGTCCAAAAAGGACTACTAACAATGGGGCCCAAGTGAGGCTATAAGATAATCATTAGAAATGTGTGGTACCCTCGTGTTCCCAGCACCAAGTGTAGACACCATCAAAGAACTTGCAGACCTCTCATGAGATAATTGGCTTACTTGTATTTTTCCCCTTTACATTGAGCTCCTCAAACAGTGTCAGAACATGCCTGTCATTCAAGAGGTGTTCACAGATAAGTTTCTGGGTAAATGAAGAACAATGGCTTGCTTTGCTCTAGTATATTATTTGGCATTTTTAGGACTCCTAGATTTATGTGATTCTGCAGTGTGTCAGGCTCTGGGCCTTTTTTTGGCATATGCTTTTACTCACCTAAGTGACCTAAGTGCTATAGGGTTACCTGGGTGGAAATCTTTGCTCTTATGTTTAATGTCCCCTGCCGTTTTTAATCCTTTAGTGTTCCCTCTTGGTTGTTTGGATTTAAATACTCAACAATCCTCTCTTTTCTTGCAATTTCTTCTCATTTGTTTCTAACAATATTCATATACATCTTTAAAAAAAAAAAAGGTGTTTTATCAAATAATATCTTTTGGTCATAAAGGTGTGTTTCTTGGTGGATAATCTGAGGAGAGCCAAATGGAATTCTTGATGTTTTCCAAAGAACTCATTTGGGAAATTAGACTTACTATATTGTTATCCATCTTTCTAAGAATCATACAGAAACTGAAAAGCAAGACTCGTAAGTCAAACCCTAAGCCTTTATTTGAGACATGTTTGCTTTGACGATTGTTTTACATTCTTGAGCTTTATGTTTAAGGTTCCAGTGGTTGTGGAGATTGAGTGGCTTGGAATATAGGATGATGTACCGAAATGTGACTGACTTCTCCAAAGGGAACAGGGACTCTCAGATTTTGTTAACCGCTATAAGGTCAATACAATTTAAAAGGCAGGTCACAATCTGAAGTGTCCCTGTTGGTGGGATTTAAAATAGAAAAAATAAATCTCAACATGTGCTTTATATTAAATATCAAAGGCTGGTTTAGAATAAAGAGTTTAAAGATATTAAATGTTTAAAAGGTCTACACTGGCATTTCTCTGTCCAGCAATGGACCCGAGAGGAGCGCTTTAAGGAGCAGGCGGGAACTTTCTGGAAAGGGAAACACCAGGATCTGCTTACCTTTTCCTGTTTTTATCAGTAAAAAAATTAGTGAAATCAGTTATATTTAATTCAACAAGTTAAAATAAAATTCTTAAGCAGCTCTTTGATGGCAAAGTTGTGGATGCCACAGAAGCTGATAGAGTCATTTATTATAACATTTGTCCTTAGGTTGATTACATGCAATAGAGGCAATTCATTGCCTTCCAAAAATAATCAACCATTATTTGTATCTTGATACATATTAATATTCTTCTTCCCTCCCTTTTTTTTGCCTTCATAGTTTGAGTTGGCATAAGCACTTGTTCTCAAGATAAACATGTTTTCAGAGGATAAAAAGCAGTTTTCAGCAGATGTGTGTGACCTTGTTTAGGAGGGAGTAGTGCGTGTGACCATGCTGAGATAATAGGACCAGCACATACCTGACACAAGGCAAAATAGGATTGTGCCAAAAAACAAAGTATAGCTTCATGGGAATGCAGTTATATTAATTTGGGAAAATTGGGAAAGATGTTTCTTTGAAGTGGCAACCTTTGAATTTGGCCTTAAAGGTATAATAGGTTTTGGAGGTAAAGAAGAGAATAGGGAAGGTTCATATTTTGCTGGTCTGGTCAGATGAGCAAATGAATTGACAGGAAGAGATCACCAATAGAGGTGGTTTGGATGTGGTTAGACAGACAAGTGTGTCTCTGGAAGTCAGTTCAAGGTATATTGTTTCTGAACTCCAGAGGCTGTTTTGAGAGCATTTGAACAGAGAAATGCTATAACTGAAACTATGCTCTAAGAAGATAAATGTGCAAAAATGTAGAGAATGTAGTCTGATGTGAGAGCAGGGAAACAGGGAGATAACTTGTAGCTGGCTGGTCTGGAGGGGCTGAGGTCCTGGGGTAGGTGGTGCTGGAAGTTATCAGTGGGAGGGAAAGAGAAAGAAAATTGGGGCTGGATGTGAGGAATATCGGGGAAGAAAAATGTTGGGATGTGAGAAATAGGACTGGTTGGATTAGGGATCAACTGAAGAAAGAATTCTAGGGTAGTGGCATTGAGTACAGGGGACAAAGAATGGTGTTACTTAAAATAAAGATGCCATGTGCAAGAGTTAGTTTGAAGGGGCTGAGAATGAATTTAACTCTGCACTTGCACCTGAAGCACACACAGGTAAAAATGCCCTATAGCCAGTTGCTATAAGCCTGGGCTTGGCAGAAGTATCAAAGATACAGAAAAAAAAATTGGTCCTTATTTGTTGCAAAATAATAATTTGTTGAAGCTGGATGAAATCACATGACCATCATTTTAGGTGAATTTATACAATTGTTCTTCCAGCTCTTTGAAAGAAAATCTCGGACTTTAAGCAATACACTGAATTGCAACACACTTTTTTATTGTCTCCAGTAGAGCAAGAGATCAAGATAATTTCCTTGAACAAGGTTTGTAGCAAGAACTCCGTTGAAAACATCTTCAGTTTTCGTGCCTACAAGAACATACTCTTCCATGGATGTAAGCCATGATCCAGTGAAGATGGCGTTTTCCTTTCAGGCATGGCATGCATTTTATTTCCAAGGGCAAGGTTTCTAATTTGGTTGTCAACCTCCCTAATTAGGAGACCTTGAAGATCACTGCCTCAAGGTTGTTCAAGCTGAAAAAAGCATTCCCAAGCACAAACAGACCTTATATCCAGGGAAAGTTGCTGTAGTTAACTGAATGAAGTTAGTTATCATCGAGCCTTACCTTTAGCTCCAAGCAAACACTGCAGCAGCATTGGTATTCAAGACAAAAGGCAGCCATCAGTGTAAATTCTTGTCTACTATGCAAGGTGTATCTTTTGATCTTTTCAAAAAGAGCTAGAAAATTGGATGGTATTTTCAGGAGCCTTTCAGCTGAGAAATGTCAATAATGTAATCGTGTTGAGACCAGTACATTGGAATTGACTTGTTGGGAGATGGGTACAGGTGCAAGGATGAAATGTGTATCTGATTATTATATAGAACTGAGTTTGTGCATGGGAGCCAGGGTCACCAGGTTATGGGGAGAAGCAGCATTAGGAGAATTTGATAAATCTTCTGAGCAGATTTCTTGATGGCAGCTTTAAATCTAAGTTTTTAGGAAACAGAAAGAAATAAGAAAGTAAATTTCCTTCTGCTATTTGCATTTGTAGCACATAATCCTGTTTCCTCCATTCGATGGATAATCTGGTAGCTATGAAATCAGGACAGGTCATTCCATTTCCCTCAAATGGAGTGAATCGTCTTCACTGTGTACCGAATTTCTGCAAGCTGAGCGAGTGGGAGTTTCTAGTGGCTCTTGGATGATTTGTATATGCTGCAGGTTGTGTCTGTGTAGCTTTTAAAAAGCTATATCCAAAAGAAACAGGATCAGTAAGTAAAACTGTTCAATTTTCTTTCTTTCTTTCTTTCTTTCTTTCTTTCTTTCTTTCTTTCTTTCTTTCTTTCTTTTCTTTTCTTTTCTTTTCTTTTCTTTTCTTTTCTTTTTTTTTAAGCAAGAGAGACAGGCAGAGAGAGAGAGAGGGACAGATAGGGACAGATAGACAGGAAGGGAGAGAGATGAGAAACAACAATTCTTCGTTGAGGCCCCTTATATTTTCATTGATTGCTTTCTCATATGTGTCTTGACCAGGGGGCAACAGCAGAGCAAGTGACCTTTTGCTCAAGCCAGCAATCTTGAATTTAAGCCAGCAACCTTGGGCTTCAAACCAGTGACTTTGGGCTCAAGCCAGTGACCAAGGATTCATGTCTATAATCCCATTCTCAAGCTAGCAACCTTGGACTCAAGCCAGCAACCTTGAGCTTCAAGCCAGTGATTTTGAGCTCAAGCCAGTGACCATGGGGTCATGTCCATGAGCCCATGTTCAAGCCGGTGACCTCATGGTTTTGAACCTGGGTCCTCTGCATCCCAGTCTGCTACTCTATTCATTGCACCACTGTCTGGTCAGGCAATTATTCAGTGTTTTAATTGCTTCAGTGTGCTTTTTGGTTTTACTATTTTCTTCTATTCAGTTTTTTTTGAAACTACAGTGAAATTAATTTCTCATTACCCACTACTGAATTATCTGTGAATAGAAAGGAGATATAAAAGTTATTCATAGATTCCTAGCAACATCTAATCATTCAATACTTGACTCTATCCTCCAGTGACAGAGAGTGTTTTTGAGACCACAATGCTCTCTGGGAAAAATGTATTTTATCTTAAAAATGTAAGAAATTCTGAGGTCCTGGCTGGTTGGCTCAGTCATAGAGCATTAACCAGGTATGTGGAAGTTCCAGGTTTGATTCTTGGTCTGGGCACATGGAGCAATGGTCCCAGATGGGCAAAGGATCACCCTATCGGGGCCTTGTAAGGTGGATTCCAGTTTGGGTGCATGCAAGAGTCTGTCTCTCTGCCTCCCTGCCTCTCACTTAATAAAAAAAATTGTAAGGAATTCTAAATATATAATTGACTATCACCAGTCTTTATGTCACACTAGATTTTTTTTCTTTTTTCTTTTATTGTACTTAGAGGTGAGGAGGCTAAGAGACAGACTCCTGCATGTGCCCAGCTGGCATCTAGCTGGAAAGTTCTCTATAGGACAATTTAAGGTCACTGCTCCATTACTCAGCAACCGAGTAATGTGCCTAAGGCAGGCCATGGAACCATCCTCAGCCCCAGGGACCAACTACTCAAATAAAACCATGGCTATGGGAGGACGAGAGAAAGAGAAAGAGAAAAGAGAAAAAGAAACGGGGGAGGGATGGAGAAGCAGATGGTCACTTTTCCTGTGTGCCCTGACTGGAAATTGAACCCAGGACTTCTATACACCAGGCTGATGCTCTACCACTGAGCTAACTGGCCAGGGCCCTAAATTTTAAACTTCTACATGTTACTGTTTTCTGACATTTTATGTAATCCCCACTTAAGTATATCTTAGAAGAACTCAGAGGTGACTGGTTGGAAGTGACCTGTGAGTGGCTTGCTTCTGGGATACAGGGTACCAGGAAACATTCTCATTCTTAGAAAGACATCCATGATGGTAGTCCTCCTGATAACAGCACACATTTATTGAATGTTTACAGTCTGGCAGAGGCTATTGTAAATGCTTCCTTGCATTTTCTGCTGTAATCATTCCAGTGCTATGAGGCAGTCAATATTATCATCCCTATTCTATGCCTGAAGAAAGTAAGGCATTGAAAAGTTAAGAGGACTCCACAGGTATTCAGTAGAGCCAGCTTGACTCCAAAGGCTGCATTGAAAAACCCAATTTGAAGCAATTCATAATGATTTGACCACCAATTTTTCATGTAAGAGCATGCAGTCATCATCCAGCACATTTCTTGAGGTCCAAATAGTAAGGAATTGATCCGTTTTATTATTTCTCAAAAGAGAGAACCTTTTGGAAGATGGTTTCTTCTACAGTTGTTTCCATGGTTTTGGGGAAATAAATTCAGCTATTTATTAATTTTATGTCATGTGACTTCAGCAAAGTGTGAAAACTTTATAAGAACATAGGTGTTGCTTTCCTTAGTCATGTCTACCCCGCACCTGTATTCAGTGCATAACTGTGTGAAAGGTGCCTAATCAGTCAAAGTGTTTTACTGTAATTGTGAAAATGCAGTTTGTGAATTTGTGAGATGGCAGAAAATAAAGTTATGAATATATCTATTTGTGTGTGTATGTAGGCATTTTTAATGAATGTATATTTGATATGAAAATTCTTGAGTGTGCAACCTACAAAAGGGTTACGTATTAAAGTGGGATTATAGCCCGAGTTTAAATACCATTAAATACAGTTTGAAGTACTTTTGAAACATGGAAAACGATTCTGAGGCATTGGAGATAAAAATTTAAAAGCTGACTGTAAATGTTAGAAAACATTTCAAGATAGCGTGATAGGTCTGAGGCAGAGGTTATCTGGATGATTGTTTATTTGGAGGAAGGCAGGATAAGCTGAGAGTAGTGATTTTCAACCTTTTTCACCTCATGGTACTAATAAACTAATTACTAAAACTCTGCGGCACACCAAAAAAATGTATTTTTGCCGAGCTGACAAAAAAATATAAGTGTAATTTTAACTCATTCACACTGGATAGTAATTGTTGTATTGATTGTTGTCATTTTTTAATTTGACAATCTAAAGGAAAAGAGGTCAGTGCTCCTGACTAAATAGTCAGGTAGTGCATGTTTTAAAAATTGTTGCATCACTTTGGTTGAAAATCGCTGGTCTAGAGCATAGCAAAAATAGTATAGTATATATGTTATTGTGTCCAATGCAGAGTTGATGCCAAACATTTTGAATATTTGATTTCTTAATCTCTACGCTTTACTATCTTGAATAAATGATAGGTAATAAGGCAAGGAAAACATGTTTAAAACTTTAAACATGTTGTTGGAAAAGAAATAGTCAAAATGCAAGCTGTTCTCCCTCCTCTACTCCTATATTAAACATAGGTTTTTTACAGCTTACCTCACATCACTGGAAGAAGAAGTATATTTTTTAAAGGAGAAATTTAGAAATACCATTATACAGAAAATTTCTTGCTCCTACTAGGAGTCTGAAAAGGAGCATCCTTCCAGAAGCTACTATCTCCAATTTAAAAACATCAGAGCAGGAAAAACAGTGTCTCTTACTGAGCAGAAAGCGGAGACCAGAAGGTGATTGAAACCCCAGAGTGAAAACCACTTAGAGAATCTGAATAGTCAAGCATAAGGTTGTGGTAGGGATTTGCAGCCTGGCCTGGAACATGGAACTGCCAATGCAGGAAATGAAAATGGCTCGCAAAGGAAACTGGAGGCAGGGATGTCAGTGGGGCACTGGTTCTCAAGGAAGGGGTCCAGGGCTTGAAAATGGATTTGTGAGTATTCAACAAAAGTAATAATGATGATAATAATAATAATAATAAACCAGACATGCAGAGCAACATGGAATGAGAGGTCAGTTTACAATAGCCCAAATGTTAGTACAATTCAAGGACATGAGTGCATATACATTAATATAATGGATTTATGAAACATGACACTACTCTTGTGCAGTATATGTATATGAATAAAAACTGAGCACCTTGAAATTAGATATACAGGAAAACAGGATCTCTGTAGACATGGTGGAAGTGTGATGGAACCTGACTTAAGTTGGTGAACTAACTGACATCGTATCATTTTTCTCCAAAGTAGCTTTTGATTTCCAAACACTTTTATATTTTTATTGATTTTTTTTTTTGAGAGAGAGAGAGAGAGAGAGAGAAGGGAGGGAGAAATGGGAAGCATCAATTCATAGTTGCTTCCCGCATGTGCCTTGACCCGGGGCAAGCTCAGGGTTTTGAACCAGTGACCTCAGCGTTCCAGGTCGACACTTTATCCACTGTGCCACCACAGGTCAAACATTTTCTATTGGGTAATTATCTAATAAATTCATAGTTTAACTCCTTATTACAGTTACTCCTCTCCTTCCCTTCCCAAGGTCTGTGTATGCAGGAAGACTTAGGGTTTTCTAGAGAGGATAGTGGAGGTACTTTGATTGTATTTTGCCTATTGTGGGACTGGTGTTATGGTTCTGAGGTGTGGGAGCTGCATCCACTGTGGAATATTTGGTCTGATTGTATTCTCTGAATTCTTGGTTTTATGTTCTTCTGAAAGCTGCAAATTGGGTTTCTTTCCGACTGATCCCTCTGGCTTAGTCCTACAGAATTCATCTGATATTTGGCAATCACTTATATTTGTTCAGCTCAGGTGGTCCATCCCTTATCCCTAGGCTGCAGTGTCTTTGGTTTCCACCGGAATTGAGAACCTTTGAGTACTCCTTCTTGCTCACTTGAAGTTCTGGAGCTTTCCTGCCATGCCTGGCCCATAGCAGCCAGGAGGAGTTTTCCTTCCAGTGTCCCAAACATGGGGAATGCTCAAAAGTACATAGCTTCTGTCTGTTCTACCTCATTCCCAAGATGTTAAGCTCAAGTGAGGAAGATTCTGGCACTGTGATTCTCCTACCTTTGCCTCTAAATCCTCCCCACAAACTCCTGAGACAAAAGAGTTTTCTTTCCTGCTGTGTGGGACTCAGCCTGTGATATAAAAACCTTACATAGGGAAATAAGCATTAAGCCATAGATATTAATGAGATGTTGACCAGACTTAAAAATTGTTATCCTTGGGTCGTGGGAATATTTAACCATTTTTTCTTTTTTCTTCGTATTTTCTAAACCATCCGCAATGAACCATCCGCTACATGTATTCAGAAAACAAAAAATGATATTTAAAAATTCCACAAAATAGCCTGATCAGGCATGGCACAGCGGATAGAGTGTTGAACTGAGATGCAGAGGACATAGCTTCGAGCCTTGAGATCAATGGCCTGAGTGTGGGCTCATCTGGCTTGAGTGGGGGTGCACAAGCTTGAGCACGGGGTCACTGGCTTGAGAGTGGGATCATAGACATGATCCTGTGGTCGTTGGCTTGAGCCTAAAAGGTCACTGGGTTGATCAAGGGGTCACTCACTCTGCTGGAGCCCCTGGGTCAAGGCACATATGAGAAAGCAATCAATGAACAACTAAGGTGCTACAACAAAGAATTGATGCTTTTCATCTCTTTCCTTTTTGTCTGTCTGTCTGTCCCTGTCTATCTTGCTAAAAAAATCCACAATATATCTGAAAAAATTTTTTGATTTTGCTGCTTACAGAAATGACTCATATTATGAGATGTAAGATAGTGCAAATACTAATAGACTGCAATGGATGAAACCTACAGGAACAGCATTAGCAGTCAGACAGAAAAATTTGGGCATTAAAACCCAAGCTTGGTAAGGGCGAAGAAGTTTGCACAGTCACCCAGTCAGCGTTCTTTCAGAGTTGTTACCAGTCAAGGCAGACAGTCACCACTGGTGGAATTCTGGGAGAAGACGGACATTGTTCACTTGTAGAATTGCTGCTGAGTATTTTGTTCATCCTCCAGTTAGCCTTTCTTCTGTGGCTTGATGATCACGTCATGTCTCAAACATCAATAAGTGGTGAATTAGGAGGTTAAAGGGGACGACAGCATTGTTTTTGTTAGAAATACGGTCACTAATAATCTCTGTTGTTGGGATGCAGTAGGGTATGTTTTGGAGTTCATTAGCTCCATAATATATTTTCCAGTTCTGTTCCTCAGGCCACTCTTGATAGGTATTCAAAAGGAAACCCATGTACTTGCTGTATAAGCTCACTGGCTGCCCCAGCTCCTCTACACATCAGATCACCTGTGCTGAGCTTTTTGTAGACAGAAATTCTGGAGCCACCCCTATTTATCTAGCATGTTTTGGTTCTTCTCAACTAACCCCTTTACTCTTAAGTTTCTAATCGGTGGGTCCGTGTAATGCTAGTGGCCAAGGCCAGCAGGTCTACATTGGATTCAGACAGACTATAAAGGAGCTGTGGAACCAGAAAACATTGGGGCCTTACCATTTAATAGATTCTTTCAATGGCGGATGAGCAAACAGGCAGGGGAGAACCTCTTTTCCAGCAAACAAACAGCAAAAATGGCCCCTCACAGTGGCAGGCAGTCAATTCACAATCTATCATCTGCCATCCCTCCTGATCACAAGCATGCATAGTCTTACATAGGTTATGCACACGTGCCTCTGTCACATGCTTATGCACTAATCAAAGTGCTTGCAGCCACTACACCAGCAAGCAAGCCTAACACAGCTGTTTTTCCAACAATCCAATGTACTGTCTACTTACGGTATTGATGCCTAGAAAGACTTTACCTGTGATCGAGTCTCTTTAATCACTAAGGGCTGTAAACCCAATAAAGGGGAGAGCAAGAGGGTAGGAGGAACTATTTCTTGCAATATCAGGACAGAATAACTTCAGGGGAAAGGTGCAAAAGTATAGTAAATATTGTCCAAGTGACTGTAATGCTGGTGTTTCAGGCCAGGGAGGTTCACATTGAAGACGGGCAGACGGTAGATAAACTGAGGAGCTGGAAAGTATCGGCCATATCCATTTATTGGAAAGAAACGAAAATCTGTTTTTTGCAGTGCAGGGCAAGGGATCAGGAATACCGCCCCTCATGGTGGCAGCGGCTGAGGAAATCAGGGAACCTTACCTCGCAGTGGCAGGAGAGCAATCTGAGGGAAAGCGCCCATAGCTTTTCATAGAGACACACACGTGGCTTTCTGGTACATGCTCACACATTAATTGTGCAAAGTGCTTGCAGCCGGTAAACCAGCAAGCAACCTAATACAGCTGTTTTCACCCCAGTGACTTTAATTAAAAATAAAACAAGTGTATGATGTAGTTCAGCCGGAAGTACTGTTAGGCACGTAAGTTCCAAATAAATATGGGTTTAGACTGCACTAAGAGGTAATAGGATTTGGAAGTAACTTTATCAAGTAACTTTGCATTCTTACATAGAAGGGACTTTGTAATATTCTTAGTTACTTTACTAATCTTCAGGAACATTTTGAAGTAAATAAATACTTCTCAAGGAAGTACTCAAGAGGCTATTAACATTTTAAGTGTCTTGCACTAATTTGAAAGAATATATGCATCCCTATGTTTATGTTTATTGCATCACCATTTAAAACAGCCAAAATTTGGAAGCAGCCCAAATGTCCATAAAGTAGATGAGTGGATAAAAAAGCTGTGGTATATTTACACATGGCTGTGAGAAAGAAGGGAATCATATCCTTTCTGACAGCATGGATGGACCTATGCAGTATTGTGCTAAGTGAAATAAGTCAGAGAAAGACATGTACCATATGATTTCACTCATATGTGGAATCTAATGAACAAAATGAGTTAACAAGCAAAATAGAGACAGACGCATAGAGAGCAGAGAGATAGCTATTGTAGGGGGCCTGGGTGAGGGGTGGAAAAATTGAGCAAAAAAATACAAAAATAAACTCAGAAACACAAGCAAGTCATGATTTCCCTGGCAGGGGGAAAAGTGAGGAGGGTAATGAGGGATAAATGTGATGGATGAATACTTGACTTAGGGTGGCGAACACACAATATGGTGTACAGTGATGTGTTGTAAAATTGTGCACCTGAAACCTGTATAATTTTGTTAACCAGTGTCATCCCAATAAATTCAATAAAATGAAAATAAATAAATAAATAAATAAGTTGCATAACAAGTACAAATGCAAGTCTCCAAGCATCATCTCTCACTCCAATGACTTGAGCCTCACAGTGCAAGTATTCATTTTTAGGTAAAAAGAGGTCATCATAGTTAAGAATCAAAGTTATACTGATGAATGGCTATTTCTTAAATGGTTGCAAAATGTATAGAATCTCTACCCAGAGATTTCATAAGTACTAAATGATGTCAGTGGATTTTGTGCCTTAGTAAATATCACCAATAAATTCTCCAAAGAGAACTCTTGTTGAATGTAGAAAAAAATTTCTGTTTTAATCACTATATGCAAGAATTAGAGCTGGAAAGCAAGGTTCATGGAGAATTTTATGTGATATAGTTAGAGTAGCTAGTAAGAAAATCATACTGATGAATGGTAAGTTAATAATTTTTAAAGCACTAAGGCAATTTTAATGTTTTTACTTTTCATGAAGGAAATATCTTAATAAAATTGCTGTTCAGAGTTAATTATTTGTGCTGCACATTGCTCTACTATGACTTTTAGTAGTATTTTTTCCTTTTTCTATTTTATTAGCAAGTGATGGGATAATAAACATCATGAATTAAGTGAATCTTGATCAAAATAAATGAACTAACTGAAATTTAAAACAATGTATAGATAATTGTCCTTGTAGTGAAAAGACACACACACATACACACACACACACACACACACACACACACACACCCAGAGAGGCCAATGATAAGCACCCTAATGTTTAATTCTAGTTCCTGACCTCTCTCTTAAGCCATCGACCATTATGTTGGCTTCCTGTCGCACATCTCCATTAGGAGGACCTCGTATAGTCACCTGAAAGTTGATCCCTTCAGAACGAACTTTTGTTTTTTTCATCAGTGGTTCCTTTGAAGACATCATAAGTCTCAGGTTAAAAATCTTTCCATCATATGCCAGAATGAACTTCTGATTTCTCTTTCATCCTCCCTGACATCCTTTCCTGACACTTATCGTGAAATAATACTTGGGGTTTTCTAATCTCCGTTATTGGAAACAGAATTTTTCTGGACCACTCTTTCCATGTCTGGTCATGCATCAAGTTCTATTGATACGGCTTTGCAGAACCTCTATCTAATCTTCAAACCCTCATTTTCAAGCCTACTTTCTTAATACTTCAACATGTGTAGTCAAATATGTTGCCTTTAAAAATTAACAGCAACAGAAACAACTGCATAAACATAATCACATTTTCTTGTTCACAGAGGGATTTTAATAAACATTATCATTTTTCTACCTGCTTGAAATATGACTGCTTTTAAATTAGTCTGCTAGATTGTTAAGAGGTAAAATCCTTAATTTTCAACAATGAAACCTAGGTCTAGAGTAGCATTGTAGTTGTCAGTGTAAAGACCCATATACATGCATACATCCATTTTATATATGTGTATATGTTGTAATGAAGCACAGATCCTATAGTGTAGGGGAGTTTCTAACTTATTACCTTGAGAGCAATTATTATTCTTCTGAGTTGGCATTTGGATAGTGACCTCTGCTTATGAACAGCTGACTATGTATGGCATTACCTTCCATCTCTTCACCTGTCAGATTCCAATCAAAATTTTTTTCTGGACAAAGATAACACTACTGTATATCTATGTGACAATGTGGAGAACAAATGACTCTTCTGCTGATTCTCCCAGTTCCAGGGAAAAATAGGATTCAATATATAATAAAAACTTACTGTGTTGTGTAAAATATAGGTCGAAAGATATTGTTTATACTTATGCAGTGTCTTTAAGATTTGTTTCTTAGCAGTATTTTCTAAGCTTTTAATAGTGTTCTGTATCAGGGAACAGAGATAAAAGCCATCCATGTTACAAAGGAAGAGATACACTATGTTATCTCTAGTCAAACTAGCAACCTGATTCGTTTGTAGAACATAATCTGTGGTTGAATGAATCCCCTTGTAATAATGCTTCCTTTATATGCCTCAGTTTTTCTTAGATCATGTCTTATTTAGGGATTTGTATTTAAATAATCCTGTAAATTCTACCCTCGGTGGGAAACCCCAACATATTTTAAATAACAAAAAATACTTGAAAGCAAGTAGCCGTGCTGGATAGCATCTTTGGATATGTAGTCTCGTGTTAACAAAACAAAAAATAATCAACTAAACCTGATGGAACAGCATGTTATCAACAATGACATTTCCAAACCTGATTTTACTGATATGGGTTTTATTAGTTAATTAAATGTGTGCAAATTACACGCACTGTTGCAGATAATGTAGGAAAGGACATGCATGCTTCATTGAAGCTCAATTTCCTTTTTAGAAATTATCACTGTACTTAATCACTTAACTTTCTCTAAAATAAGCCACCTGCATTTCTCCAGTCTTTTTATTCTGTATTCCAATCTACTGTTCACTAAGACTAGTTTGTTTACAGTTCATTTTCTGTAAGACTTGTAATATATTTTTGGGAAATATTAGGGGAAAGAGTATTATTCAAATAGACCAAGCAGATAGAGATCCATAATCCATGCAGTTGAATGGTCTGAAATACAGCAGGAACATTGAAAAGTTTGAGCAAGAATTTATGTCATATTTATTCCTAAGCCAAATTTTATTTGCAGCTTTTCTGCCCCTCCCAAAATGATTTAAGTATTTCTTTTTAATGAAATAAAATAAATCAAACATTTATCTAAACTCACAGTCTATTTTTTAATGTGTACTGTCTGTACCCTGTCCAATTTTTAATTCCTTCAATTATTCATTTAACAAATATTGACTGTCTCTAAGATACAGTGGACATTGTTTTTTATGCTTGGGATGTGCTATGATTACAAAGGAAACATCTAAACCCTTGGGGAGCTTATTCATTATTTGTACTTTTCAACCTTAAAATTTCATCATCACCAAAAACTTAGTTGAGGTTGCAGTAGTGGATCTAAGAGAGAACTGCATATTCAGAATCCTTACTCTAGGAACATTTAAAATTACTATCAGAAAGAAGTTCAGCCCTTCTTGAGGAGCTGCATTAATTGTGCAACAGTTAAGGGATTAAATATCACAAAGAGAAGAAAGTGGTACCCCTTGTTTCATTCTTGATATTGGTAATTGTTTCTCCTTTAACACAATTTCTCCTCCCAACAAAATTTTCTTTGCTAATCTTGCTAGAGATTTGTTCATTTTATTTGTCTTTCCAAAGATCCAGCTCTTTCTTTCATTCACCGTTTCTATTGTATTGTTTTCTATTTCATTAATTTCTGCTCTTTATTATTGCCATTCTTCCAACAGCTTTGTGTTTAATTTGCTCTTATTTTTCTAGGTTCTCAAAGTGTGAGATTAGATTATTGATTTGAGGCTTCACTTTTTTTCCAGTGTATATACATTTAATGCTATACATTTTCCGCTCAACAGTACTTTAGCTTTGTGCCACAAATTTTGGTATGTTCTACTTTGATTTTCATTAAGGTTAGCATATTTTTAAAATTTTCCTTAAAACTTCCTCTTTGACCCAATAATCATTAAAAGTGGTTGCTTTAGTCACCAGGCTAATTTTTAGATATTTTTCCAGTTACTGTTTTGATACCGAATTCTAGTCTGATTCCATTGGGATTGGACAATACACCCTGAATATTTTGAATTCTTTTAAATCTGTTGAGGTTTTCTTTTTTTATATTTTGTGGTTCTACAATATGGTCTGTCTTGGTATATGTTATGTAGATACTTCAAACAATTTTTTACTGTGCTTTTGTTAAGTGAAATGTTTCAGTATATGTGCTGCCGAAGCGAGCACAGTGAAATGTTTTATTAAAGTCATTTAGATCCTATTGTTTGTTAGTGTTGTTACTTCTTATGCATCCTTGATGATTTTGTCTAGTTGTTCTACCATTTGTTGAAAGATGGTTATTGAAGTTTCTGACTGCATTAGTCAGTTTATCTATTTTCACTTTCTGTTCTGTTTTTGCCTCACATATTTTGCAATTCTATTGTTTGATGCTTGCACATGTAAGATTGATACATGTTTCTGGTGATCTCTTTATAATTATGTAACGTCTTTCTCTGTCTTTGGTAACTTTCTTTGCTCTAAAGTCTACCTTATCTGATTTTAAAATACCCACTCCTACTTTCTTTTTGATTTGTGTTTGCATGATACATGACGACTGGGAGTTCTGGCTCACTGGTCTCCAGTGGCACCATGTAGGGAGGCATGGCCTTGTTACTGATGGTTGATAGTGAAGTGCTTACCCTTTCCTAGGCCTCCGTTGACAGCACGGCATTCCTTTAGAAGTAGTTCTAGATGTGGAAATTTAATTTACTTCCAAAAGTAGGAATTATATCTAATTTAATAAAACTAATAGTATGATTTGGCAGTTTTTAAGATGTACAAATGCACAGAACCTTTTATGTCTCTATAAGATTTTACTAGAAACATAGCTTGAGAAACCTAATGGCTCATGAATTCGATATTTTCTTTTCTTTAGTACTATTCAATAAATTATGACAACATAATTGCCTGTGACTTTTTCACTGAATCAAAGGCTAGATAATAATACAGACATTAAATTATTCTTTGGTAGTAAAAACATTGATCTAAATATAGAAGACACCTACATTAAACATTATGAAGAATTACATTAAAGAAATAAAGCTAAAGTCAAAATTTAAGTTAAATATTATAAAGGCCTAATTTGAAATAAAAAATTGAAATATTCATATTCTATTTATTTGTTTTCTTTTTTTAAAATTTTATTTAGAAAATTAAATTTAACAGGGTGACATTGATCAATAACAGCACATAGGTCTCCGGTAAACATTTCTATAGTATTTGAACTGTTGAATATGTTGTATTCCTATCACCTAAGGTCAAATAATTTTTTATCACTTATATTTGTTCCTCTTTACACACTTTCCTCAATCTCCTCTTCATCCTGCTCTACTATGTCCTTTTCTGCCTGGTAATCACTACACTTTTATCTATATCCATGAGTCTCAGTTTTATATACCACCTATGTGTGAAGCCATACAGTTCTTAGCTTTTTCTGATTTACTTATTTCACTCAGTATAATGTTCTCAGGGTCCATCCATCTTGTCATAATGGCCCTATGTCATCATTTCTTAGGGCTGAGTAATATTCCATTTTATATATGAACCACATCTTCTTTATCCAATCCTCTATTGAGGGATGCTTTGGTTGTTTCCATGTCTTGGCCACTATGAATAATGCTGTGATGAGTATGGGGGTGCATGTGTCTTTATGTACTAATGTTTTTAAATTTTAAGGGTAGATACCCAGTAGAGGGATTGCTGGGTCATATGGTAATTCTATTCTTAATTTGAGGAACCACTATACTTTCTTCCATAATGGTTTAACTAATTTGCATTACCGCAAGCAGTGTATAGGTTTATTGTTTCTAATAGTTTTTTGGTGGAGTCTTTGGGGTTTTCCATATAAAGGATCATGTCATCTGCAAAAAGTGATATCTTCACTTCTTTCTCAATATGGGTGCCTTTTAGTTCTTTCTCTTGACTGATTGTTCCGGCTAAAACTTCCAGAACTTCTGTATGTTGAATAAGAGTGGAGAGACTGGGCAGCCTTGTCTTGTTACTGATTTTAGAGGAAAAGCCTTCATTTTTTCACCCTTTAGTATATTAGCTGATGGTTTGTCATATATGACCTTTATTTTGTTGAGGTATTTTCCTTCTGTTCTGATTTTATTGAGTGTTTTAAACTTAAGGGGATGTGGTATCTTATCAAATGCCTTTTCTGCATCTTTTGATAAGGTCATATGATTTTTGTTCTTTGTTTTGTTGACATGGTATATTACATTGATCGATTTCTGTATATTGAACCATCCTTGTGCTCCTGGAATGAATCCCATTTGATCATGATGCAATATTTTTTTAATGTGTTGTATTCAATTTGCTTGTGTTCTTTACGATTTTTGCATTTGTATTTATTAGATATATTGGTCACTAGTTTTTTGTGTGTGTTTGTGAGTTGTCCTTACCAGGTTTTGGTATGAGGGTTATGTTCCTATGATAAAATGTGTTGGGGGGGGTATTGCTTCTTCAATTTTTTGAAAGACTGAGAAGGATAGGAACCAGATCTTTTTTTTTTTTTTGTATTTTTCTGAAGCTGGAAAATGGGGAGGCAGTCAGACAGACTCCCGCATGTGCCCTACCGGGATCCACCGGCAGGCCCACCAGGGGGTGATGCTCTGCCCATCTGGGGCATTGCTCTGTTGCGACCAGAGCCAGTCTAGCACCTGAGGCAGAGGCCATGGAGCCATCCCCAGCGCCCGGGCCATCTTTGCTCCAATGGAGCCTTGGCTGCGGGAGGGGAAGAGAGAGACAAAGAGGAAGGAAAGGGGAAGGGGTGGAGAAGCAGATGGGTGCCTCTCCTGTGTGCCCTGGCCGGGAATCGAACCCGAGACTTCAGCACGCCAGGCCGACACTCTACCACTGAGCCGACCGGCCAGGGCCAAACCAGTTCTTTTTTGAATGTTTGGTGGAATTCACCAGTGTAGCCATCTGGTCCTGGACTTTTTGTATTTTGGGAGGTTTTTGATAGTTGTTTCTATTTCTCCCTGCTCATAGGTCTGTTTAGTTTTACACTTCTTCATGGCCCAGTCTAGGAAGATTGTATAGTTTCATAAATTTATCCTTTTCCTCTAGGTTGTCGAATTTGGTCGCATATAATCTATCATAATATTCTCCAATGATCATTTATATATCTATGATGTTTGTGGTAATTTCTCTTTCATTTCAGATTTTGTTTATATGAGTCATTCCTCTTTTTTTCCTTAGTAAGTCTAGCAGTGGTTTGTCTATTTTATTGATTGTTTCAAAGAATTAGCTCTTTGTTTTATTAATTTTTTCTATACATTTATTGTTCTCTGTGTCATTTAGTTCTGCTTTAATTTTGACTATTTCCTTCTTTCTGATGACTCTGGTTGCCTTTGTTCTTATTTTTATAGTTCCTTAAGATGTCATATTAAGTTGCGTACTTTGAATTTCTCTTGTTTCTTGATACAAGCCTATAACTTTCATCTTTTTACTGCTTTCACTGCATCCTAGAAATTTTGATGTTGTGTTGTCATTTTCATTTGTCTGTATATACCTTTATATCTCTGCTTTCATTTTTTCTTTGACCCAGTCAGTTTTTACAAGTATGTTGTTTAATCTTCACATATTTCTTGTTTTTTTTACTTCCTTTTTACAGTTGAATTCTAACTTCAAATCCTTTTGATCAGAAAATATACTTGGTATCATTTCAATATTCCTGAATTTGTTGATGTTAATTTTGTAGCCCAACATATGGTCTATCCTTGAGAATGTTCCACACAAACTGGAGAAGAATGTATAATCTGACGTTTGGTGATGAAATGTCCTATAAATGTCTATTATGTACATTTCGTTAGCAGTATCATGTAAGATTGATATTTCTTTACTGATTTTCTGTTTGGATGATCTATCTAAATCCATTAATGGTGTGTTGAAATCTCCTAGTATGATTGTGTTATTGTCAGCTTCAACTTTTTTTGTGTGTGTGATAGAGACAGAGAGAGATAGATAGAGGCATAGATAGGTACTAACAGACAGGAGGTGAGAGAGATGAGAAACATCAGTTCTTCGTTATGGCATATTAGTTGTACATTGATTGCTTTTTCATATGTGCCTTGACTGAGGGACTACACTACAGCAAAGTGAGTAACCCCTTACTCAAGCCAGTGACCTTTGGCTCAAGCCAACGACCATGGGGTCATGTCTGTGATCCCATGCTCAAGCCAGTGACCCTGTGCTCAAGCTGGTGAGCCTGTGCTCAAACCAGTTGAGCTTGTGCTCAAGCTAGTGACCTCAGGATTTTTAACCTGGGTTCTCTTCAGTTCTCTTCATCTCAGTTTGATACTCTATCCACTGCACCATTGCCTTGTCAGGCCATGTCTGCTTCGAGTTTTAGACCAATTAGTAGATATCTTATATATTTTGCTGTTCTCTGGTTTGGTGTGTATATATTAAGAAGAGTTATGTCTTTTTATTTTTGTGACAGAGACAGAGACAGAGAGAAAGACAGATAGGGACAGACAGACAGGAAGGGAGAGAGATGAGAAGCATCAATTCTTTGTTGCTGCACCTTAGTTATTCATTGATTTCTTTCTCATATGTGCCTTGACCAGGGACTCCAGCAGAGCAAATGACCTCTTGCTCATCCCAATGACCTTGGGCTCAAGCTGGTGAGCCTTGCTTAAACCAGATGAGCCTGCACTCAAGCCGGTGATCTCTGGGTTTCAAACTTGGGTCCTCCACATCCTGGTTCAATGTTCTATCCACTGCGTCACCACCAGGTCAGGCTACATTTTCTTTTTTGTTTTTCTATGAAGTAAGAAGTGGGGAGGCAGAGAGACAGACTCCCGCATGTGCCTGACTGGGATCCACCTGGTAAGTCCACCAGAGGGCAATGTTTTTCCCATCTGGGCTGTTGCTCTGTTGCAACTGTAGCTGTTCTAGCACCTGAGGTTGAGGCCGTGGAGCCATCCTCAGCTCCCAGGTCAACTTTGCTCCAATGGAACCTTGGCTACAGGAGGGGAAGAGAGAGATAGAGAGAAAGAAGAGAGGGAAGAATGGAGAAGCAGATGCACGCTTCTCTTGTGTGCCCTGGCTGGGAATTGAACCCAGGACTTCCACATGCTTGTCTGACGCTCTCCCACTAAGCCAACCAGTCAGGTCCCAGGCTATGTTTCCTTGATACAATGTCCCCTTTATTGTTATGTAATGTCTGTCTTTGTCTCTAGTTACTTTTGTTGTCTTGAAGTCAACAATGTCAGATATGAGTGTAGCTACACCTGCTTTTCTTTGCATATTATTTTCTTGGAGAATCAGTTTCCAACCTTTCCCTTTGAATCTGCTTTTGTCCTTGCAGTTTAAATGTGTCTCTTGAATGCAGCATATGTTTGGGTTTTGATTTTTTGATCCAATCTGCTACTCTGTGGCTCATTATTGGTAAGTTAAGTCCGTTTACATTTAGGGTAATTATTGACACTTGAGGATTTCCTCTCACCATTTTCTGTTTTCCTTTCTGGTAGCTCTATGTCATGTTTGGTTCTTCTCTTTGTGTTTCTGTGAGTTGTTTTTGGTTTTTGGTATTCTGTACTTATTTTCTGTGTTTCTTCTTTTTTTTAAGCTATATGTTTCATTAGCAACTTTTTCATAGGTGGTTACCATTTGGTTATGATGTGAAAAATGTTCATGTGTATAAGAGCCCTTTGTCCTGTGTTTCCTTCTGCACTCCATCCTCCTTTGCTATTGCAAATCTTTAGCCCTTTTCCTTTTATGTTTTGTTTATTTTGAAAGGTTTTTTATTTATTCATTTTAGAATGATTGAGAGGGAAGGGGGAGGAACAGGAAGTATCAACTCCCATATGTGCCTTTATCAGGCAAGTAGGGATTTCAAATTTGTGACCTCAGCATTCCAGGTCGATGCTTTATCCACTGGGCCCCCACAGGTCAGGCTATGTTATTGTTGTCAATTATCATTGCTTTTATTGTCACCTTGTTGGAGCTTTTACTTGTAGTTTTGATTTATTTTGTTCTTTGTGTCTGATCAAATAACCCCCTTGAATACTTTTTGTAGTGGGGGTTTTCTGGTGATAAATTCCCTTAACCTCTGTATGTCTGCAAAAGTTTTTATTTATCCTCCATATTTGAAGGATTACTTTGATGGATGTAGTATTTCAGCCAGTAATTCCTCTCTTTCAGTACTTTCAGTGTTTGGGTCTATTCCCTCTGGCTTGTAGTGTTTCTTCTGAGAAGTCTGATGATAACCTAATGGACTTTCCTTTATATGTTATGTTCTTCCTTTCCCTAGCTACCTTGAGGATTATTTCTTTGTCATTGATTCTTACAGTTTTATTACAATGTGCCTTGGAGTAGATCTGTTTGGGTTGCAGTAACTCAGCATTATGTTTGCTTCTTTGATTAGAGGATCTTTTTTGTTTGTTTGTTTGTTTGTTTTTCTTATGTGTGAACTGGGGAGGCAGAGTGTCAGACTTCTGCATGTGCTCGACGAGGTTCCACCCAGCAAACCCACAATGGGGCATGCTCTGCCCATCTGGGGCTGCTGCTACATTGTAACCAGAGCCATTTTAGTGCCTGAAACAAGGCCATGGTGCTATCCTCAGTCCTCAGGCCAATTTGCTCCAATGGAGCCATGGCTGAAGGAGGAAGGAGAGAGATAGAGAGAAAGTAGAGATGGAATGGAGGAGAAGCAGATGGTCTCTTTTCTTATGTGCCCTGGCCGGAAATTGAACCCAGGACGTGCACACATGGGGCCAATGCTCTACCTCTGAGCCAACCAGCCAGGGTTCAGTTCAAGGCTTTTATTCTTTCCATAAGCTTGGGAAATTCTCATCATTTATTTGTTTGAATAGACACTCCACTCTCTTCTCCCTCTCTTCTTCTTTTGATAAACCCATTTTTCTTATATTGTTCTTTCTAATGCGGTCAGGAAATCATTGTAGTTCTCTTTCAGTTTTTTTTTTTTTTAATTCATGAGTCTCTCTCCTCTTCTTTCTGTAGCATGCTTAGTGTCCTGTCTTCAATATCACTGATTCTTTCCTCTATCTGGCTTGTTCTATTAGCTTAATGTGCTACCTCAGTTTTCAATTTATATATTGAGTTCTTCATCTCTGTTTTTAATGTTTCTATCTCCAAGGTGAGGTGTTCATTTTGTTTTCTGAGCTCATTAAGTTGCTTATTAGTGTCTTCTCAGATCTCACTGAGTATTTTTTAGAACTTCAAATTTGAATTTTTTAGTATTTAATGCCAAGGTTTTCATATGACTCATATTTTTTTCTGGAGATTTTTCATTTTCTTTCTGAACTACGTCTCTGCTCGTGTAGTCATGGTATTTGATTTCTTCTTCCTTGATGGCATTTGAGAGTGGTATTGTTAAGAACCCTAACAAAAAATCTGCTAAAAAAGTGAAAAATTAAAAGTAAACTATACAATAAAAATATAAAACCTTTAAAAATTATGACAAGTAAAAAAGAAAATCACCTAAAAAGAAATCAGAAACAAAAAGAAAATAAAAAAAAACAGAACACCTAGAACAAATAAGAATAAAATATTTCAAAATTAAAGAAAATAGAATTGAAAAACAAAAAAGAAAAATAAAGAAGGGAAAAGGAAAAAAAGAAATAAAAGGAAAATAAACTTCAGTTTTGAGAGGTTATTCCAGCAGATGTAATTGTATAACAAGTTTTAGGTCTGTGAAGTTTCTGGGCTGCTCTTCACTGAGATGTTGGTGTCTCAATGATGTAGGCAGGTCTTCAGTCACATTGGTGGATGGGATGTGTTGTGAAGGCTTTATGTTTTCTTCTTTCCAGCTTTTCAGCTCTAACAATGGTGATTTCATGCCACTGGCACTTCTCCCTGTCTCAACAGATCCGGAGACCAGATGCGGAGCAACTCTGCTTTTTAGGGGGAGAATGGCCCTAGAGAGCTAGCTGTGGGGTTTGCCACTCTTCATACAACTAAGTGAGGGAGGGAGGATCTGGGAGACTGGGGTGCTGCACTTTGGTTGTCCCAGTCTCTACTGAGTGAGGGCTGCAGACAGACCATAAGAACACTGGCTGTGATCATGTGCTCTGGCTGCTTTAATTTTTCTCTCCCTCTACCCCTCTATCTCACCCTTTCTCTCAGGAGAAGGAGACCCCAGTCACTCTGAGGTTTCCTCTCTGTACTCCTCAGAGAAAATCTGGAGAGCTTAGTCCAGCAAAGAAAAAATCCCAGTCACACAAGGTTTATCTTTTCCAAAGAGCTGACTGTGAATGCATTTTACCTTCTGCCCCCATTTTCACTCTGTTCCATGTTTAATCTATTTGGTATGTGGATCTTTCAGGCACACCTGGAAGCCCAGCTGTGTTCCTTCTCTGTGTTATAGTTGTTCAATTTGTTGTAAGTTTAAGGTGTGAAATTAAGAGTATTTCCCATGCTGCCATTACTCTGATGCCATCAGGAAAAACATTCATATTTAATAAATAATTAATCACAACATTCAATGAAGAATGAAAAAAATAATCCATGAAATCATTTCTAGAATTCAAAGTAATTAGAAATTATTATCTCCATTGGAGCAAAGATGGCCCGGGCGCTGAGGATGGCTCTGTGGTCTCTGCCTCAGGCGCTAGAATGTCTCTGGATGCAACAGAGCGATGCCCCAGAGGGGCAGAGCATCGCCCCCTGGTGGGCATGCCGGGTGGATCCCAGTGGGGCACATGCGGGAGTCTGACTGACTGCCTCCCTGTTTCCAGCTTCGGAAAAATGCAAAAAAAAAAATTATTACAGTTAAGTATCTTATTATATTTTATAGAACAGACATACATGCTAATGTTTCATTATGGTGGAGGTCAACATCATCAGTAGTAAGGAATCTGTCAAAATATCAATTGGAAGATTGCCTTATGACCTTGTTGAAATGTTGGAAAGTGAATCTTTACTTCAATGTGACTTTTCAAAATTAGGTTTTAAAATATATTTCATGCATACTTATCAAAAATATATATTTAATTGAAACAAATTAATTTTGGGGAGTATGTCTTTGTTTCCATAAAACTAAAATATTTTAAATATTTTCAGTGAGAAGTTTTAAGAAATTAATACATTTAAGTCAGTGATTTTTCAACTGGTGTGCCAGAAGCATTTTTTTTTTTGTATTTTTCTGAAGCTGGAAACAGGGAGAGACAGTCAGACAGACTCCCGCATGTGCCCGACTGGGATCCACCCAGCACACCCACCAGGGGCAATGCTCTGCCCACCAGGGGGCGATGCTCTGCCCCTCCGGGCGTCGCTCTGCTGCGACCAGAGCCACTCTTGCGCCTGGGGCAGAGGCCAAGGAGTCATCCCCAGCGCCCGGGCCATCTTTGCTCCAATGGAGCCTTGGCTGCGGGAGGGGAAGAGAGAGACAGAGAGGAAGGAGGGGGTGGGGGTGGAGAAGCAAATGGGCGACTCTCCTGTGTGCCCTGGCCGGGAATCGAACCCGGGTCCCCCGCATGCCAGGCCGATGCTCTACCGCTGAGCCAACCGGCCAGGGCCCAGAAGCATTTTTAAAGCATACCATACCTGACTATTTAGTCAGGAGAATGGACCTCTTTTTCCTTAAGTTGTCAAATTTTAAAATGACAACTAACACAACAGTAGCTATCTGGTGTGAATAAATCAAAATTATATCTAATTTTTGTCAGATTGGCAAAAATATATATTTTGGTGTGCCACAGAATTTCAGTGATTAGTTTATGTGTGGCATGATATGAAAAAGGTTGAACATCACTATTCTAAGTGATGGCAGGGGTTAGGATAGCCTTTAGGTAGAACACATGATTTGAACATAGACACTGACCTCAAATAGGTAAGATACAATATGTAAAGAAATATTTGTAGTAACAAGGTAGTGCATTTCAAATGCCCTAAGTCAGAAAAGTAGAGATTCTGCTCCTTTGAAGGAGATGAATTTTATACCATTAGTTTGTTTGCCTTTGCTTTTATACCATCCCTTCTTGGTCTGTAAGGCTCTATTAATGTTTCAGCATTTTCAAAGATTGCAGTGACAATGACAAGAAGTGCATTCAACAGGTTCCCAGCGGAATCTGCTTGCTCATTTATACATAGGTATGAGTATCGGGAGATCGAGATTTTGTCATTCAATCCTTCAATTTTAGGCAAGCCATTTTACCTTGTTTACCTCACTTAATCAACCACAAAATGAGGATATAGACAACTATTTTAGATCCTTTCCAATGCATGCTAGTTACATTCTGTTATTTTAGTAATAGAACAAAACAAGCATGGATAGAGTTTAAATGCAAGCATTTGGTTTTTTATTTTCTCTCTCCCATTCCCCTCCCCCCCTTTATTTAACTTTAATTCAGCCTTTATCCTGCAAACAGTATTCTCTGTATGATTATGGAGTTTATTAGAAGGACTTCACTTGGGTTGAAGTCTAGAAATCAGATGTATTATTGTTTGTAAAGATGGTAGAAATGATTTCTGATAACCTGTATCTTAGAAGTAGCTGATAGAATGCATAAAATGAGAAATTCTGGAAGGACGCACTAAACTGTGGCTTGTACTCATGTAATTTTGTTGTGACTAGACAGATGGGTTTCTATCAACAAAATATCTTTCTATTCCCTCCTGAGACATATGCGGGGTCGTCCTCCCTTTAATACTGCCATGGAGCTGTACGCAATTAGCTACAGAATGTTAGCCACCCTGCTGGATGCAACTCAACATCTCTCTCTGTGGTATACAATAGTACAAAAGTAACATTAAACCTATTAAACAATGGTATTCAGGCAGCATGGTGTCATACAAACCCAGATGTTTGTGCTACTGATTTTGGTTTTCACCAGAGGGGATTTTGGGGGGAATGTAATGAATGGGCAGGCTCATGCTTATTTATAGTGAACCTCAAGTCAATGCTTTTTTTCTTCTGTCCATTTATGCAAAGGAGTACAGTTCACATCATAATGAAATAAAAACAATAATATACAATCTCTTTTCTTCATTTTGAGTCCCTGCTTCCAGAATTAATAGCTTCCTCCTAGGAAATGTTTGACATTGTTGCTAAACTCCAAACAGGGATCTAATTCAGAGGCAAATTTACATCAGTTTAGGTTTGACTTTTAATTCCTCCAGCAACTGAAAAACAAACAAACAAACAAACCAAGAAAGAATAACAAATGACATAATGGAAAAAAAGAACAACAAAACTGAATGACCTCTGTGTTGAGTCCACAAGGTGATCTCTCTTCAGTGCTCTCATTTTACTTAGAAGTGTGTCCTCCTTAGTGATAAACTCTGTAAAGCTAACCATGCAGGTCAAATTAATAAGATAAATGCTAAAACTAATGCCTATGAGAATGAGCTCTTAAAGAAAACAGGGTGAACTGAACGTTTATGTTAATTCCATAGTTAATTCCTGATTTATATCTCTGACTGTTTAGTTAAAGCTAAGGTCAGTTTTGTGTATTTATAATGACATGAAATGAAATAAATATACCGTTTAGCTTTTATTGCTTATCCTCTTTCTCTTTCTGTATAACCCAGTAACATCCTAAAAAATATGCAAGTTATATTTAGCAGATATTTAATCATCAGGCAGCTAAATTGTTGAGCGCCTCTACTATCGCAAGCCCTCTGAGGGCCTCTAAGACCTCTACAGAGATTTAAGGATGCATAGTATATAATTGCTGCCCTCAAGGAGTTCATAATCTAGAGATCTAATGCTATAGCTGATATGATCAGAATCACCTGGTCAATTATCAGGATCACATGGGGATCTTTTGGAATCTCATTCATTGTGGTCATAGTAGGAGGTCCTGATTTAGTGGGTCTAAGTCAGAACTTTTCCAGCTTTTCCCTACTGATTTCAATAAACACTTAGAATTTTTTTTGTAGCTGAAATATGTTTGAGATATATATATATATATATATATATATATATATATATATCACTGTGTAAATATAAGATGTCAACATGGTATTTTGATATATTTATATTTTAATATGATTGCCATTTTAGCAATAATTAGCAGTTTTATCATGTTTCATAATTATCTCTTTGTGTGTGTGTGGTTGGAATGAAGAAATGGGAACTTCTGAAATAAAATTAGTACTTCAGTGCTGGAAAAGGTTTCAGAAAACATCTATGTTAACACCTTTATTGTAGTAGAAAGCCTAGCAATCACAAAGCTGGTGGTAGAAGCGAAACTAGAATTAAGAGTCCTGATTAAGAATGTTCCCTGTGTTCAGACACAATTCCCATCTCTGTGGAAGCTGAGTAGTCATGAGTAGGAAGATTATTCATAGTTGTACTTCAGTAGGTGTCTGTCCAGAGCATTTTCTCCTATAACAGTCTTTCTCTGTGCTGGGGGTAGAAGTGACCCAAGATATCAGTGAATACATACTAATAATATGAAGTCATGGAAAAGATGATAAAAAGAACACAAGGAAGCTTAGATGTGGCTTAGCTTAAATATTACTAATGTGGCCTTTGCTGCCATTTGGAAACTTGGAATTAGTATTACCTTCCCTCAATAATTCTATCTCTTTTAATCTCCTCCTCTTTTGTTTTAGAAGTATGTTGAATAAAAAAGTAAATTTAAAAATAGTGAAATAAAAATATTAAGAAAGTACTGCTGTAGTTTTGCTGTCTTATTCATCATATAAGTGTGGATATGATAATCCCATTTTTTATGTTATCATTGGAATTATAAGCTTAAAATGAAGGTAAGTTTAGTTATAATTTTAAACTTCCCATGAATAGAAATTTTTTTCTTATTCAAAATTAACCTTATATGCTGATATACTATATTACATTATGATACGTTGGGTCTTTGATTTTAGCTCTAATTGCCCTATTTTTGAGAAGTACAGTAGAGTCCAATCAAGTTATGATAGTCATTGATAAGCAATCCTTCCATTAGGCACTTCCTTTAATTGCTAGATGCCTCTTCTCTTTTTGAAATCCATGTTATCCTGGCCTCTGTATATCAAAAACAGCTTATTTTCAATATGATATCAGGCCTACTAAATGATTCATAAATTATTTTCCTGATTATTCTTCTGACTCGGATATAATTGACACTAAAATTTGATGCTATTAGTGAAATGCGTAAGAGCAAACAAAACAATGGCTTTAAGGGAGGTAAACCAGATGCTGTCTTTGGGTGGAGTCATGTAATAATAAAGCAAAGCTAATTATGGGAGAGAGATTATTCCCTTAACCTTGAGAACTGCTTAAACAACTTGTATTTTCCAATATACAGAAGGAGAATTTTTAAAATTTAAATATTATGTGGTGTGAAATGGGTAAGCATTAGGAAGTGGCTGTATGAGCATAGCTGGGTCTTACTCTGCCTGCCCACCACCTCCACCAACATATACAATGGGGAATGTGGGTCGTCATAAATCTTCCAGTGTAACCTTGCCACCTTTTTACAACTGCAGGGAGGAATGGCTTGTTCTCACTCTCCCTTCCCTCATGTCAGTTTCAGAGGACCCTTGGCCCGATGGTTGTCCTGGTTGTACAGCCTGTACAACACAAAAAGGGACCTGAGACCAGGCTGGGGCTCCTGGGAGGTCTTCCTTCCTCCCTTGGCCCCTCTTGCATCAAAGCTTCCCGTGCCAGGCCAATTAATTTTAAAACTTCTCAGCGATTGACAGCTGAAGTCGAATAAAACGGCAAGGAGACAGAGATGTGGGTTTTCCCTGTTTGAAATAGGAAAAATATAAGGGATGAATCCAGGGATCTTTCTTATTCATTCTGAGAGTGGAATTGGAACTTTTAAAAAATAAAAATAACCTCAAAGACTTGTTTGTACATTATGAATATGTAATAGACAGTGGGCTATCTCAGAGCACAGCTCACAGCATCCCTGGTTATTTATAGAATAGATGATGCACTTACATTTTGCAGGGGAGTGTGGGGAGTTGGTGTGGGAAAGAGGATGCAGAGCAATCCTGCAGCACCTTCCTGTGTTTGCTTGCAGATGTTGTCTACACCTGTGGAGAGGTAGCAAAGACAGAGAGCCTTCTCAGGAACATTGGGCCCTGTCTTGGTTGATGTGATCATGAGCTGTATGCGGGAAGGGTCATGGTATCACGATACTGTGGGATTTTTTTATTGGACTCATGGAACCTAACCTCCTTTAATCATCATATCCATAACATATAGCTTGTAATTATAAAACAATCGAGTGAGTAGAGTACTAGATATAAAACATTAGTTTTGGCCCTGCCCGGTTGGCTCAGCTGTAGAGCGTCGGCCTAGCGTGCGGAGGACCGGGGTTCGATTCCCGGCCAGGGCACACAAGATGGCCCGGGCGCTGGGGATGGCTCTGTGGCCTCTGCCTCAGGCGCTAGAGTGGCTCTGGTCGCAACATGGCGACGCCCAGGATGGGCAGAGCATCGCCCCTGGTGGGCGTGCTGGGTGGATCCCGGTCGGGCGCATGCGGGAGTCTGTCTGACTGTCTCTCCCTGTTTCCAGCTTCGGAAAAATGAAAAAAAAACAACAACAAAAAAACAAAAAAAAAACATTAGTTTTTAAAGATGCATTCAGAGTTAGATTTCCTAACTTCATAGTGAAACAAAGACGAGATTCACATAATTAACATCAAACAGGCTAATTCTGCTCAGAAAGATAAATATCACACTGAATTATCACCAAGCCTCTTGTTTCCTTTGTGCCTCCCGTAGCATATAGGTATATGCCGTTAGGGTTCTGTGTCATTAGGGTTATAGCAGCAATATAGACATACCTTGACAAAATGGTGAAATACCTGACAGCTTAATAAGTGTTGGCTAATCTTCAATTGCAGATCTAACTGCTGTACTGTTCTGGTTTGTCTTCTAATGGTCAACCACATTCTATAGGAAAACTTACTTATATATTGTATATTTATATACATGTAATATCTCCCACAAACTGCAGTTCATATACCACCCCAGAAAAAAAGAAAGGAGTATTTCTTAGTAGTTCTGGATCAGTTGTAGAAATGTCAGCTATGAAGTGAATCTCTCATGACTTCCTAAGCTGGAATCTGTGTGAAAGTTCAAAAAGTCAGGAGTAGAAAGTTGTGATGACCTAAATCACAGAGGGTGTCCCAGCCAAGGTAGATGAGAACAGAATGAGGAATTGTTTAGTGTCGGAAAAGAGCAAGACGGTTGGGGGGTCCTGAGTTATCCCTTAGTCTGAACAACTGTTGGAGTTTACAACTTGCTTTTATGAGCCCTCCAGTGATTAGTTTGTGAGATTGTCAGCCTGGTGTAAAGGGTCAGGGGTGGAGAGTTCATTGGTTTGGTTTGAGAAAACAGTGATAAAACAAAGAATATATCACTTTTGAGCCTCCTTTGTTTGCAGCAATGCCCCAGTAGCAGCTCTAACATACAATTCTGTGAAAGAAAGAGGTCCTTTTGTTAATACTGTAATGTAGTTCCCCGCTCGATTTTGTTTGATGCAAGTAAAATGTGACAAGTGTATCTCCTTATGAAGAACCTGATTTGAAATCCTGTGTTGTGTCTTCACCCCACATTCTTATCTAATGTGGAAGAGAACTAAAATACTTTGGCTATCTAAAATAAATGTTTAATAAACAATTTTCTTTGGAAACTTCCAAAATATAGTTTATATTTCAAAAGAAATGCCTTTTGCTACAAAGGATGCAACAAGGTAAAATTGAAAAGTTAAACAAATGTGTATTTAATTCAAGAAAATAAGTTGCATTTTCTTGTGGAATAGCAATTTCAAAGGCATATTTTTAAAATAACATTGTAGATTTAAACTCATTATTCCTTTTCTGATCTCCTTTTTATTTGCATTTAAACTCGTAGTCTTGCTTTGAACATTTAAGATATTTTAAAAGCCTGTAGCAGAATAACTAAGCCTTTGAAGTAATATAGTAAGCAAAATATAAATATCAAGAATCTAATAATTATTTTTCTAAGCAAAGGATTGAACATAATTGTATATTTTTGAAATCAGAAATGACCAGAAAATTCATTATGCGATTTGACGGTTTCCTACTGCCTACTTGATAAGCATGAAACTCCTTAGTATGAAATGCAGGCACTAGCTCCAGCCAAACACATGAACTTCATCCTCTGGCTCCATTGTTTTCTCCTCATGTTTCTCCTCAAACTTGGAGCCTCTGCTGTTTATCCCCAGCCTAGGCTGGCCTTTGTACTCCTGTAGCTGGAAATTTCTACTTACCTTTCAAAGCCCACTTTTTAACTTTAAGTTTTTGTGGTGACATTGGTTAATACAATTATATGGGTTTCAAGTGTACAACTCTATGATGCATAATCTGTATAGTGCATTGAGTGCCCACCACCCAAAGTCAAATCTTCTCTCATCACCATATACTAGACCCCTTCACCCTTCATTACCATCCACTCCCCTTCCCCTCTGGCAACCACCATACTGTTGCCTGTGTCTGTAACTTTTCTTTGTCTTGTTTGTTCATTTGTTGCTTTCAGTTTTATACCCCACATATGAGTAAAGTCATATGGTTCTTGACTTTTTCTGCCTGACTTATTTGTAATCTCAAGATCCATCCATGTTGTCTCAAAGTCCATTTTTAACATCACATCTTCTGTAATGCGACTCTAAATTCTTCAGTTATTCTATATTTTGTGTCCTTTGGCAGTTTTTACATAGTAATGTTTTAGTATTTAGTATGTTTCACACTGTAATTTTATATGTTCACATATCTAGATTTGTCATTCTCATTTGTAGGCCATAAGTTCTCTTTTTATAGGAAATATTTTATAATTCCTTGTTACTATCTAGATATGAAATTCTTAGATATATGACCTACCTATCTATATTATTTTAAACAATTAATATGCCCCCTACTTTAATGTAAGGCAAGATGAAATAAAACTATTTTATAATGTATTTATATAGTAAAATTTTCTATATTAAGTGATCAAGAGTAATTCTACTACAAGGTAGAAATGTTCTCTATGGACTTCCGAAATGTACTCTAGGGTAGTGTTTTTAAACTGCTGATCCAGGGACCGGTCCACCAGGAATTTAGTGCTGGTCTGCCAAAGAGTTATCTACCCTGATGTTGTATGAAGATTATAGACTGAATGATTTTATATGAATTAGCTTATGCTTAGGGTGATTTCTGCATTAGTGGTCCCTGAAACAATTCTCTAATTGTCACCAGTCTCCAAGTGTATAAAGTTTGAAAACCACAACCTAGGGTGCAGTATCTTCTCTACTGAGAAAAATTGAGATAGACTTTTAGCTCCATTATAGTAAAGACTATAACTTTATAATTTAACATTTACCCTACTGCTTATACCGTGAGTAAATAATCATGCCTGTAATACTAGATGAGAGTTACTTTAGTGTCCTTAATGTGTAATACTAACTAGTTTCAGTTCAGTATGTCTTCAAATATTGGATTGATCTATGTAAGGAAACTATTAAAGTTTAAATAACTAGATGGATGAAAATGAGTAACCAATAAGTTTTCTGTTTACATATCAATAGATAAATTTTTATTTCTTATATATGAACCACTAAATTTTTCAAAGGAAACAGTTGTAAATGAAAAATTCAAATATTCAGTTGAATTTAGAGATCCTAAGATCTAGTCTTTTGGAGCCTCTTTTCTTAGTTTCCTAAAATGTAGGATGGCATATCCTTCATGATGGACTTCCACAAAACCATAAAGAATATACAAGTGAACTGTCTTTGTATTTCAGTTGCTCTTTTTTAAAATGTTGTTATTCCTCTAACTTTTTAAGCAGTGAAAAAATAATAATTGCCTATAGCTTTTGTTTATCCCATACATTGATCAGGGACCATGAGAACTTGGTAGACAGCATAATTAATGAAATAAAATTATGCCATAATTCCTAAAAATAATGAGATTAAATAATTAAAGAAGCAGCCAAGAAATTAGCTTTTGGTTATAAAATAGTTTAACAGCTTAAGTGTTTCCTCAAAAACAAACAAACAAACAAAGAAAAACTTACGAGTCTCCCTTTGCCCATGTTCTTGTAGAAGGTAATATTTCATTCTATATTGAAGTGGAAGAACATTAAGCAGTAGTTGTTGTAACATATGTTCTTTATGCTCTTGCTGTTTGGAAGAATCTTTCTTATTGCCTGTGTTTATCAATTTAGGCTTAAAAATTGCTGATAAAAAGGGGATAAAGGTAGTTTTAAATCACAGAAATAATTTTAGCATATTGGACTAGAAGCATCAGACATTGTGGGGAAAATCAAGTGCAGGAGTTATAAAAACTGGTTTCATTAAATACCTAGACATAAACTTTGCAACCAAACCCTGAAATACACTGTAGACCAGGGAATATTAAGAAAATGGATCCAGGATAAATTCTGAATAGACTGATGCATATTTTAAATTTAGAAATGAATATACCAATATAAGAGTAAATAGGGTTGTATAAATGTTCTACCCAGTGTGATTTGTAAAGAGAAGCTTCCTCACTGAATTATTCTTTCTGTTCTCAAAGATCTAGAGAACAGAAAATTAAATTCTTTTTGAGGTTTAGGATAATCTTATTGAAAACTTAAAAAAAGAACATTGTAATTTGGCTCTGATGTAGCAACCGTTAAGGATAGTCAGTAGCCAGATATGTTTTTTTAAAAAAGAAAAAGACTGCGATTTATTCTCTATAGTTACAAGTAGGTAAACTGGAGTATGAGTATCACAAAATGACAGTCAGGGAAATTGTGGCTGATATTAATGCTCTGTACAATATGTCTCTACTTCTTTTTCTACTTTCCATTTTCCCTTTTTTTTTTACTTTTCTCATTTCTTACTTCTTTTGAGGTAATTATCTTATACTGATTCTATCAAAGATATCCTTGCAGTATTGGTTCATGAATGTATTTGTTCAACAGATAATTTGTTTTGTTGCTTATTGCCTCTATGTTGATTTGTCCAAGGTAAAGGATTGCTCTAGATTAACTCTACAAAATCTCTGAAGTCTATTCACACACAATTTGTCATTCTTCCAAGCTTCTGAGATCCATATTTTATCTTGTGTCTCATTGGAAATTCTTAATTTGAGAGTGTATGTTGTAGGCTAGTCTTAACATTTAAATTTATGAGATGTTAATGATAAAGTTAATGAATTTTTAAAAGAAGAAAATAATGAGAAATACAATTTTTATACCAACTTTAAATCATTTTAGGGAAATATATTGCTCTGGCTAGTGGTGCAGTGGATGGAGCATCCTTCTGGACCACTGAGGTTGCAAGTTCAAGTCCAGGTTCACAAGCTTGAACCCAGGGCGCTGGTTATTTCCAGGGGCACCAGCTTCATCTCAAGGGTACTGGTTCAAGCCTTAGTCAGGGCACACATGGGAGGCAATTAATGGCACAACTAAGTGGAACGCAAGTTGATGTTTCTCTCTCTTTCCCTTATATACATGAAGTCACTTTTCATTCCATTCTTCAGTTTTTGTGGTGTCTTATTTTTTTCTACATAGTGGACATTGCAATCTTACTTATTCATAACTGAGCGTATTATTGATCAAGGCACTATCTTTACTAAGAGAATTTAGGGTGGAATTTTCTATGAAGCTATTGACAAACTTGTCATTTCAGACTTTTGAAAAAGGGGAGAATTGTAAAAAGGCATTGTGAAATAACCTAAATTTAATCATGATTATCAAGTCTTCAAAATAATTTCTAAAGGACCAGTATGCCTATTAGCTACTATGTTAATTACTGAAATAAAAATTGAACATTGTTTTCATTGCATTGATTAAGGAAGCTTATGGGTAATATCTTTCACTGGAGCATCTATAACATGGAATTTTCCTTCTGTTTGGTAATATGTCATGAACTCATATTGATAGAAGAGATCTTATATATCACATATATTAGTTTCCTAAGAACTTCATAGGTGAAGAAATGGAAGTATAATGGATTTCACTAACTTGTCCCCTATCATGCCATTGTATTATAGAGTGGGACCAGAATGCAGGCCTTTTAACTTTAAATCCTAGGATTTCCTCACCACATCACCTTGTTTCATTCATTCTTCTAATAATCCACTTAACTTGTCGATGTAAACATCTCAGTGCTTACTATTTGCCAATCACTGTGCCAGGGGCTTAATCATTTAATTAGAATATGTTAATTTCTTAGATCTTCAGTAAAAGTACTTGAAGTACTTTAGTTTTCTGGAGACAAAGGTATACTCTCCAATTTTACTTTGTTTCAATTGAACATATATTTTTTAAAAATACGTGTGGGATATATTTCAAAACATTATTTAGAGAAGTCATATTGAAGAGAAAGATTCACTTTCCAATGTTTAGACAAAATCATAAGGCGATTTTCTGATTTTTATTTTGACTGATTCATTACTGCTAATATTGACCTGCATGGTAAATTAACTAGATATTAGCGTGCATGTCTGTTCTACAAAATGTAGTAGATACTTAATTATAATGCTTTCTAATTATCTTGAATTCTAGAAATAATATAATGGTCCATTCTTTTTTATTCCTCAGAATGTTGATGATTAATTATTAATTAAATATGAATACTTCAAAATTTTTATTTCAAATTAAGACTCTATCACATTTAACTTAAAATTTGACTTTAGCATTTTTCATTGATTAAATGAAATTCTTTATAATCTTTAATGTAAGTGTCTTCTACTTAGATCAATGAATCTACTACCACAAAATAATTTAATGTCTGTATTATTATCTAGCCTTTGATTCTGTGAAAAAGTCACTGGCAATTATGTTGTCATAATTTATTAAATAGTACTAAAGAAAAGAAAATACCCAATTTATTAGCCATTAGGTTTCTTGAGCTATGTTTCTAGTAAAATCTTACAGAGACTTGAAAGGTTCTGTGCATTTGTACATCTTAAAAATTTCCATATCATGCTATTAGTTTTATTAGAGGGAATATACTCTATTTTTAAAGAAGTAAATTAAGTTTCTGTGTCTGGAACTATTTCTAAGAGTGGTAAGTGACACAAAGCTTATCTTCAGGATCATCCCATTTCCTTTTCAACACTTTATACATTGTCTCTACTTCCCTGAACATAACATTTCCTTCATTCTCTTATCTTTTACTCAGTCTCTCTTTGCCTACATAATGCAGTACTCTTTCTAACTCTGGGATTCCTCTGATACTAAAGTTGGTGCCATATTTCCAACAGTTAAGATTAATCTATAATTGCTGTCAGGAGTCTTGTATTGAGAAAGATTTTAAGATTACAGTTTACATCAATGGAAGGTATCATGATCAGATGCCACTTTCTGACATGAGTGTGGGCTTGGGCATGCCAGGCTTTTCTAGCTTGTCCTGAGACCGACCATCAAACCAGTGAATTTAGTGTCTGTTTAAGATCTTGACAACTAACTAACCTGAAGAAGAAGTTTTTATTAATGTACTGAGAGAGATTGGCTTCAGCTTCTTATTCCTCTTCCAGTTACCATCACTTATGTAATGTGAAAGTGACCTGAATTAAAATATTACCTATTTGTTTATTAACTAATTTTGGTTAGGACTGGGAAGTTGAATCTCCCCAATCCTGCTAATTTGAGAAAAATATGATTATTGATATTATCAATTTTACTCTAGGTATTATGTAGACCGAGAATATTATTTTATCAAGGTCACCTGAATGCACTTTAAATTTTCTGATATATTTTCCTTTGGAATTTACTGTTTTCTATGGACATTTGTTTAATATTTTCACTCTTTCTGAGTGCTCCACCATTATATCATTATTTTGGTATGGTTTTTTTTTTTTTTTGTATTTTTACCTACACAATATTTATATTTAATCTCAACTCCTGATGTCAAACAATTGTGTATTTTGGTTTGGTGTTTCTTCTTACTTATGAAAGACTGGAATGATACCACAGAAGTTATCAGTTATTTTATGACACTTCTTATATCCAGACTTAATTAACTGAGAAAAACAAAGTAATGTTGATATTAAAATTAACTTATGTGAATAGTGTTTTGGAACTCCAGAGTACTAAGTGATCTTCACATAACTGTGAGATTTTTGAATAGTCATTCAGTCTTGCTTTAGAGACTAAGAGGAGACAATGGAGAAAAGAGGTAGGTGGCACACATGAAGAGGTAGTGCCTTGTTCCACTTTGTTTTAGTCTGAGATTTGTGGGGATATTTCATATTAGGTATTTTACCATTATTTTTAATATAAAAACCTTTCAAAAATACTTCTTAAAAGCAAAATAAATTCTGGCTGCAAATCAGATCAATGACATGATTTGATGAATGAATGTTTATGTGATGGTAATTATAAAGAAGTCATAAAAGAACCAATAGGTTAAAGTTGAGATTATGAGGGGAAACTCATCAAAATGCTCTCTGCTTTTACAAAGAAGTGTAACTGCAAGGTTAACACAACAGTAGAAAAAAAAGAGTGATTCTTTAACACATTGCACTGGGCTGAGTAATCCTGTCTATTATGTTAGATTCAATATGAAATTTCATACTATTTGTGTATTGAGTTTTTGAAATTTTGAGTGGCAAGAGAAGAAGAACTGTGATGACATATATGCCTACGAGCAACTGAATGAAAGGAGCCGCAAACCATCTGGGAGGGTATTACTGTTGAGTTAGATACCCTTCTGTGATTTAGAAAGACTATCTTTTTTAGCATTTATTTTCCTAAATTTGAATCATTCATTCATTTATTCATAAAATATTTGCTGAGTGAGTGCTGACCTTGGGCCAGGTCTTCTGTTACTTACTCTCTTAGCAGCTTGAGGGAAACAGAAATGGTCATTGCCTCAAGTGATATTATTTTACTAGAAAAACCCAGAAAATAAACAAGTAATCCAAACAGGTATGTAATATATAACAGATAGAGAAAAACATTATTGAATAAACAAAGTGCCATGATAAATAAAAATGTTACTGGTTGATGGGAGTGGACCCAGAAACCATGAAAAGGGAATTTAAAAAATATAGAATCAGCCAAGCAAAAAGCTGGGTAGATAGCTTTGAGGTTGGTGTAGTCCAGAAACTGAGAAAGCTGAACAGTGTGGTTGACGGGTGGGTGTCAAGGTCTGAAATGAAGAGGTTAGTAGAGACCATACATATCACACAGGGTATCATAAGGCTTGGCAAAGACATTGGAGTGTGTACAAAAGTAAGGGAAACCGTTGATAAGTTTTAAGCAGAGAATGATTTGATTCATTTGATCTATGCTTTGAAAAGATCCTTATGAATGCTGTGAAAATGAATAGATTGAAGGGGTATTTAAAGAAGAGGTGAAGAAACTGTCAGACAGTTGCTGATCGACCAAGAGCCTCAAAAGTGGAAGGGGTAGTAAGGATAGAGAAGTGAACATGATCCCAAATTTATTCATTTTTTACTTTATAATATAAAAAAATATATGGAAGGAAAAAGTAGATTTCTAGATGTTTGTATGGAAAACAATACAATAATGAGCGAATAGGATGAAGTCAGAGAAATGGCAATGTGAGAGATACTCCTGATCTCTCCCCTTGAAATTTTAACAAATGGACCAGCTATAACACAGCAAAGGAGCTCCAGCTGGGCTCATAAGTGTGCTTGAATGATACATACACCAAATGAACCAAAGTCCTTTTTATGTTAGGGTACTTAACTATACCATTCTCAAATGCCATTAAGGAAGAAGAAATCAAATACCATGTCAACCCAGGACAGAGAAATAGTTCAAAAAGAAAATGAAAAATCTCCAGAAAAAATATGAATCACATGGAAACCTTGGAATTAAATGATAGAGAATTCAAACTTGAAGTTGTGGAAACAGTGAGGTGCGAGAAGGCACCAATGCGCAACTTAATGAGCTCAAAAACCATAAGAACTACCTAACCAAGGAGATTGAAACTTTAAAAACAGAGATGAAGGACTCAATGCATGAATTGAGGACTGAGGTAGCAAGTTTAGCTAACAGAACAAGTCAGATAGAAGAAAGAATCAGTGATATCAAAGACAGGCAACTAGACATGCTAAAGAGAGAAGAAAGAGGCTCATGAATTTAAAAGAAAAACTGAGAGAGCTCTATAAGATTTACCTGACTCCATCAGAAAGAGCAATAGAAGAACAATGGGTATATCAGAAGAAGAAGAGAGGGAGAAGGAACTGGAGAGCCTATTCAAAATTAATTGATGAGAATTTTCCAAGCTTATTGGAAGAGTTAGAGCCTTGAATTCAAGAAGCACATATAATGCCGAGTTACCACAACCCAAGCAGACCTACTTTAAGGCACATCAAAATAAAATTGTCAAAAATCAATGACAAAGAAAGAATCCTTAAGACAGCTAGGGAAAAGAACATAACATATAAAGGAAAGCCCATTAGGTTAACATCACACTTTTCAGCAGAAACACTACAAGCCAGAAGGGATAGATGCAAATGTTCAAAGTACTGAAAGAGAGAAATTACCAGCCAAGAATACTATATTCATCTCAGTTATCTTTTAAATATGAAGGAGAAATAATACTTTTGGAGACATACAGAAGCTGAGGGAACTTATTACCAGAAAACCACCATTGGAGGAAATACTCAAGCTGGTTTCCCAACAAGATACAAAGATCAAAACAAATCAAAAACTTCGAACATCCTGAGTTATCTAACACTGAGTGGCTCCTGAAGTTCTACTATCTCGTGGACATGACTGAACATCTGAACCAGCTCAATGTGAAAATGCAAGGCATTGGAAATACAGTCTTATCTCTTCAACAAGCAGAGTTTGCATTTGAAAACAAGCTGAAACACTTCATCGCCGACATTGAAATAGGTTGTTTTTGGCCCTGGCCAGTTGGCTCAGTGGTAGAGCATCGGCCTGGCGTACGGGAGTCCCGGGTTCGATTCTCGGCCAAGGCACACAGGAGAAGCGCCCATCTGCTTCTCCACCCCTCCCCCTCTCCTTCCTCTCTGTCTCTCTCTTTCCCTCCCACAGCCAGGACTCCATTGGAGCAAAGTTTGCCCGGGCACTGAGGATGGCTTTGTGGTCTCTGCCTCAGGTGCTAGAATGGCTCTGATTGCAGCAGAGCTACGCCCCAGATGGGCAGAGCATTGTCCCCTGGTGGGCATGCCGGGTGGATCCCGATCAGGTGTATGCGGGAGTCTATCTGACTGCCTCCCCCGTTTCCAACTTCAGGAAAAAAAAAAAAGAAACAGGTCGTTTACTACACTTTGAAAAACTGGGAGAGTTTAAAGATGCATGCACAGCAAGTGACCCTGCTTCAACATCTTGATCTTCAGCAGTCATTCAAAGCACGTTTTGGAGCATTTTGTGAGTGCACTGGTCTTTTTAAGTTCATCACCCATCCACACGAGTGTGCAGTGGTCAGCGCTGACCTGAGTTACATCCCCAGTGTCTCCATCAGAGATTTTGAGCTACAGGCTGCTGACCTGAAGGCCTCAGACATGGAAGTGAATTAGTTCAAGTCACTGAATGAAGATTTGGAAAGACTTGCATGACAGCAAGCAGAGTTGGTGAGCAAACACAAGTGGGGAGAAATGAAAAAACTTCAACCCGTGAACCAGCTGATTGTCAAAACTTGGAACGTGCTTCCCTCACATACCACACACTGCAGCGTGTGAGTATTGCTGTACTGACAATGTTTGGCTCTACGTATGCATGTGAACAGTCTTTCTCACATCTAAAGAATGGTGAGACCAACCTAAGACACATTTAACGGATGAAATTCTCAATGCCTGCATGAAGCTTAACCTCGCCACGTATCAACCAGACTACAAAGCCATCAGCAAATCCATGCAGCACCAGAAGTCACATTAATGGTAAGAAGTACTTTATTCATCATTGGTTAGCAACAGTATAACAACGTTATTAAAAAGAATTCAGAGACTTATTGTACTTTAAAAGTGTTGGTCTTACATAAAATGCACATTTACTTGTATTTAGTATTAAACATACTGTATGGCTCTCACGGAATTACATTTTAAAATATGTGGTGTTCATGGCTCTCTCAGCCAAAAAGTTTCCTGACCACTGATATAGTACGAAAACTTTCCAGGTTTGTATGGAACCATTATAAACCCTGAGCAACCAAAGCAATTCTGAGGAAAAAGAATGTAACTGGAGGTATCGCACTACCTGATTTAAAATTATAGTATGGAGCCACAAAAATCAAAACAGCATGGTATTGGCAGAAAAGCAGACATACAGACCAACGGAAGTGAATTGAGAGCCCTGAAAATAAACCCACATATATATGGACTAATTATTTTCAATAAAGAAACCAAAGACACACAATGGAGAAAAGAAAACTTCTTCAATTAATGGCTGGCAAAATTGGAAAGCCATATGCAAAAGAATGATACTTGACTACAGTTTGTCCCCCTGCACAAAAATTATTTCAAAATGAATCAAAGACCTAAATATAAGATATGTAACAATAAATTACATAATAGAAAACATAGGTACTATGTTCATGGACCTTGGCCATAGAAAATAATTTATGAATGTGAACCTAAAGCAAGGGAAGTTTTAAAGGCAAAAATAAATGAATGGAACTATATCAAACTAAAAAGGTTCTGTACAGCAAAAGAAACTGACAACAAAACAAATAAGCAGCCAACTAAATGGCTGATGGTATTTGCAAACAACAGCTGCATAAGGGGTTAATATGCAAACTATACAAAGCATGCACAAATCTCAGCAATTAACAATCAAACAATCCAATTAAAAAATGGTGAAAGGACCTAAACTGACACTTTTCCTGAGAGGACATACAAATGGCCATTAGATATATGTAAAGATGCTCATCTTCACTAGCTATTAGAGAAATGCAACTCAAAACTACAATGAGAGACCACCTCACACCTGTTAGATTGGCTAGTATCAACAAGGCAGGTAATAACAAGTGTTGAAGAGGCTGTTTAGAAAAAGGAACCCACATTCACTGCTTGTAGAAATGCAAATTAGTGCAGCCATTATGGAGGAAAGTATGGTCATTTGTCCAAAAATTAAGAATAGAATTACCATATGACCCAGCAATCCCTCTACTGGGTATCTACCTACAAAATTTAAAAACCTACTGTTGCCCCCACCCTGTATGGAAAAATGAATGGTTCAGGGCACACTTTTCAGTTTATATTCCCTATTGTGGCTTTCTGCTTCTCAATCATCTAAAACTTGGTTGTATATTTCTCATTAAAGCTCCCCACACCCCTGACTTTGGTTTCAAGGGAAATAACTCTATTAAAATTATAGTTTAAATGATAATACATAAAGGCAATTTTGTATTAGATTGTAATTTGTGTAGTTGCCCTTTTTAGTAGTTAAAATGATTGAATATCATTCTGTTCATATACATAGTTCAACCTTACACTCTGAATTGGACTAGTCTCATCGAAACATTTGGCTACCGTGGATGTGTAGTCTCTAGTAAGAGAAATATTCTCCTTTTCAATGGGTAAATAAATGAAGGGGCCAAATGGCATTGCAGTGATGTAAGATACCTTGGAGCTATTTCTCAATCCTTAGACACATAGAGTACCCTTATTGGACACTTTTGGATATAGGGGAAATGAAATGGCCACTTTATTTTTTAAAAAAAGCACCTTTTCACTGTAGTCAGTCAAATACTATTCTCCTTTTATTACTCTGTAATTTTGAGGGCAAGTTCAGTGAATAACTGTAGAGGCTATTAAGAACTGTCATGGAAAATTTATCTGTCTTTAAATGGAAGGTAGAAACATTACCACAGGAGCAGTACTGCTTTGATATAGATAATTCTCCTCTTTGAGCTTTTTAAAAGGATATTTATTGTTTCCCACGACGTCTCCCCAGACCATTCTAACACTTGCAATCATGATCCTGTCGTTTTCCTCGTAAGGAATAAAATTTATGGGAGAAACATGGCTCATGGGAACCAATCTTGTTTTGTGTTAGTTTAGTGTTAGTGTCTACACTAATAGTACATAACTAGAGCCAACAGTATCTTCCAGAAAACATGGTTAATTCCACCGAGCTCCTTAAAGGAGAAAAGTTCCAGAAAGGGCCCCTGGTCATCCTCTCTTCTTTAGTCTTATTTTGCTTTTGTGAAAGTAACTATGTGGCTGGTGGAGGCCATTGTAACGGATATATAAAGAACTGAATATTTCAGAAAATCACTATATTACTTTCCTATGGCTGCTGCAATAAATTACCATAAACTTGGTGTCTTAAAACAACAGAAATGTATTTTCTCACAGTTCTCGAGTTCAGAAATCCAAACTTAAGGTTCCAGCAGGGGCTATGCTCCCTCCAAAGGCTTTAGCAGAGAATCTTTTCTTGTCTTTTTCAGCTTATAGTGTCTCCAGATGATCCTTGATTTGTGGCTATGTAAATTCACTCTCTGCCTCTCCACATGGCCTTCTTTCCTGAGTCTCTGTGTGTCCTTTGCTCTTCTTATCAGGACATTCTTGTTGAATTTAAGGCCCACCCAAGTCTAGCATGATCTTAATCTCATGCCTAACTCAATTACAATTGCAAAAACCCTGTTTCTAAATAAAGTCACATGAATTGGGGAGAACACTATTCAGACCACTATAGTCACTGACACAGAACACAAAGCAAAGACATGAGTTGGTGGTCTTATTTTACAATCCTGATTTTAATAGCTTTTCAAGAAACAACTTATTCTTGATGCTTTCTTCCTAGAATAAAATAAAGAATTTTAGTTTATAGGATTGTCAAAAGATCAAATTGCTACAAATCTTTATACACATTTGGTAAGGGAATAGAATTCATAAAGGAATGAATTTCATCTAATTGTAAAATGTTATTAAAATTTTGATCAATTGAACTCTTGCAAAGAAAACTTTGAAAGAAATTTATTTTCAAATATGTTTAGATTTATGACTCATTTAACTAGGCTTGGAGTATTGGTTCTGGGACATAGAATTAGGTTCTAGCTTAAGGAATATTTGCCTTTTATGTATTTATATAAAGTTCTAGGCTACAGTTTTCTTTATATTACTGATTATTGTTCAGTCTGAGTTCTGATAATCATGATTCTATATGGTTCTTACTATGGGCCTGGGACTCTGCCAGATTCCCATTCATTATATTACACAGTCCTACAAGCCCCAAATCCCTTTGGGGTAGATATTATAGTTCTTTGTTTTGAAGATAATGGGACTAAAGTTTAAATGACTTGGCTAAGAATTGAAGTCTGTCTGGCTCTAAGGTACCAGCTTTAGACCACTGCTCGATGTTTCTCTTTATGTTCATACTGGGTAGAAGGAGAAGTGGGTACACTTACCTGCTATTAATCCAATGTCACATTTAGCCTCGATTCCTGAACCTGAGTTTTGTACTGAATCTCAGTGTGCCCTGCCAGGCGGTAAGAGTTCTTCAATTCTATCACATGGGGTCACATTGTTTTCTTTTCTCCAGAATCCTGGCTGGCATCTTTGAGCATAAGCAACTGATACTGAGGGAGAGACAGATATTGCCTTTGGTCCACCTTTCCCTTTTCAACTAAGATAGGAAAGCTACATCTGTGTGGATACAGACTGAGGCCCCCAAGCAGCGTGAATCGAAGGCATCTTGCCAAGTGTGTTTACCATGTTGGAATGTGCCTTCACACTCAAATGATGCCCTGTTGGAACTGCCTTCTTGTCCATTGTAAGGAAGACAGACAGCCTCCTCCTGCTCTCTCAATCACTCTGTCTGCTTATTTCACTCCGTTTTTCCCTGTAGCACTCATCACTACTTTCTAGCATTTTATATATTTATTAAGTCCTTTATTTTCTGTCCACCAGTATAAGATAAGTTTCATGAGGGCCAGAACTCTGTCTTTTTCACTTGTTCACTCAGTATATAGGAAAAGGCTTGGCACAAATGTTCAAAGAGTGAGTGAGTGAGTGAGTATGGTTAAACCACTGATTCATACCTACTCATTTCTTTCTTTGCTGATTTTGAGAAAATTACAGTACTTCACTGAGCTTGAAATACTGATTAAATGTTGGTATCAAGATTGGGCAGTAGTATTATTCTCCTGTGGTGTAATGATGTGGGGTGAAGTGTATTAAGATTAGGCAGCAGTATTCTCCTGTGGTGTAATGATGGGGGTGAAGGGTATAATTATGACTGTATGGAATTCAACAAGAGAGCTGAAGTAGTAGGAAAACTGAGTGGGTAAATATGTGGGAAACAACAATCAATGTATGGATATAAATAGAGACTGCTTGTAATAAATATACATATGCCACCATTTATATATATCTGTATATTTATATATGTCTCTCTATATACATATAATATATGGACATTGCCTTTTATATGTATTAGATATGTATATATACTTTAATTATTTTTTATTAAAGGAAGGGCTTTATATTTTCTTATTTATTCATAAATGTTTATATTAGAAAAACCACTAGGGATATATTGTTAAACCTTCTACAATAAGTACAGATTGGGAATATTTATTTTCACTTAACTATTGATTTTCTCAAAATATGAGACTGCGCATGATTTTACTGAGAAAAGGACAAAGAAAGGAGTAGTGATTCTTGCTAGCTTTTACTATTAGTGGATTTTAAGAATTAGGATGTGTAATTCTAATGGGAAGCTTAATATTGTAGGGAATTCAGGCATTTATTTTTTCTGCCAGATGCCTGGACCTCTTAGTAAGGGACATCTTGGGGTGGGGAGTGATGAACAGTGGGGAGAGGTAGGACTTATTTGACTGAGGAGAAGAGAGAGGAGGTGAGAGCTCCTTTCTTCTTCCTTTGACTAGAATGCTTAGCTTTCCAATTTGCTTTACAGGACTGAGTGGAGATTATTGCTAACAGCTCTGGGAGCAGCAGTGGAGAAGGAAGGTCGAAGCACTGGGTGGTCAGTGGGAGAGGAAGGCAGCATTTACTTAGAGCTTTGTGTTTCAGCAGCGGCTGCTGAATTTCTATCCTATTCTGACTTTCTCCTTTTCAGTAAAGGAACTTATAGAGACAATGAAAAAGGTAATAGAGCCATCAATAGAGTATATTCTGGAGACACACCCGAGTTGCTAAAGTGGCTTCTAAGGCTTATAAAGCACAACAAAATGGACTAAGTTCATTGCCTTTCAGTGTGGCCTGAACAGGAGTGGAAAGAGACTGGCGGTGTGTTCAAGAACAGCTCCAAGAGCTTTGTGTATGGCCTTCATTCCTTCACAGGCAATTATATTTTGTTTCTAGGGTGTCTGCTAAACTAACTATTTAATCAATTTTTCAGAATATTAATTTATATAATAATATGTATATGCCCAAAATATGTTCTTCAAAAATAATCTTTCATCAGCTTACATATTTAATGTTATTGCACCTTTCTTTGATTACTGTGACTTTTTTTTAATTCTTGGGGACATTGTCTTAGTTTTCTTTGTTCTCTTATCATGCCTCTTGCATTCTAGATCACTCAGGTCACTGCAATTTTTATTTACTATATTCATATAAACTCTGGAAATTCACTAGACATCACAGTTATTTTGGTTTGCTCAACTAAAACAAACAAAAAAAGCAAAAAACAAAAAACAAAAAAATAACCCACAAAAAACCCACTATCTTATCTTTTAGGGAAGGGATCTACTTTACTAAGGGTTCTGTGCCTGGTAATTGAGGAAAAACTTTCACCAACTTTCATATGTATTGTACGCCTGTGGTTCATTATATACTATAAGCAAATCATGGGTCATTTTTGATTACTGCCAATATACCAGAAATAAATCACAATATCAATATGTAGCAGCATGATTTAGAAACATATAGATTACAGAATGCTATTAAGAAAGAGGCCACCCTCTCCTCTAGCTCGAATAACTTTCTTCTAAGCCATAATTTTAGTAGAAATTTAACTTGTCCTTTTTCAGGGACATAGTGGAACGATTTTAAATGATACAATTACAACCAGTGTTGCGCCACATTACAGGTGTCTACCTGCATTAGATTGATTGTGAGTCTTGATGACAAATGCCATCTACCTTTGGTCACTAAGAGAAACATAATATTTCTCAAGTATGCTCTGGCTTTCAAAAAGAAATAAATCTATTACTAGATTCTCAACTAATGTTTTAAAGATCTTTTAAAAGAGACATCACTTCGTGCAAGGCAGATTTTAATCTTGATCTCAGTTTCAGATACTAATGTAAATACCCATGCATAAGTGTTTGTTCTTGCTAATGAGAAAACATTTATGGATAACTTAATTTGGCTCTCTTTCAGTTACTTTTTCTGAGTATCAACTTTTCTTGTTATTCTGCTACCCCTGAAAGTGGGTTTTTCTTTTTTTTTAATTTTCTCTTAGCTTTTAGTTTTAAAGGCTTATACTAAAAGTCAGTTATCTTTCTGCTGGCTAGCATGTGTTATTGGTACATTCACTCTGGCAGGTGATTTATAGCAGATTCTTTAATATATCTATTTTTCTTTTTTCCTATAGATGGATCTTCATAGTGTTTTGACAGTTAAAAAGATGGGGGGTGTTACTGAACGGCTAGTTTCTCAGCTGCTCAGTTGTATTTTTTGAGCTATATATCAGTAAAATTGCCCAGCTTTCTTACAGAAGGTGTTCTTTTGCCAGATGCTATTCTGCAGGAAGCAACTTCTTAGTTTTCTTGGATCAGGATTTATTAAATAGAATAACACTTAGGTATGGAAGACTTAGGTTTCTCGGGAAATCTAGTAGTATCAAATATCAGTCCTTTCTTTCTGTCTTCATTGCCTCCTATTCAATTAAGCTGATAACAAAATGTCTACATGGCTGTTCAATAACTAAAGGGCACATTCGTAGCAATTTCCATTGTACTGCCTGCTCTGAGACAAGACTGAAAGCTTCAGCTCCAATTGCACCATTAGCCCGGCAACTGCAGCCAATCGTTAGCAATGATTTTTGGTGCCCCTAATTGTGTTTTACTTTATTGAGCTTATTCAGAAATAATGAAATTCCATTCTTCCTTTTCTTAAAAGATATTCGCAGAAAGTGCAGTTGCTGTTTCTTCTATAAACTCATCAGCATTGCCTTAAGGAGTCCCCTTAACTATTGATTTTTTTGAAGTCTAGCTAATAGTTCTCCTTATTTGCAGGAATACTCAATGCAAGACTATAACAATTAGAAAATTATGAAAGAAAGTCCCAACAGACTCTCCTAGCTTCTGCACATACTGATGGCTCAGCGTCAAACTCCCTGTCAGAAAGGGTGGAATTAGATGATCTGTGAGAAAAATCAAACACAAAGTTAAGTTAGTGAGCAGTGTGCTTCCTTATTTTCCAAGTTCTGCAGCTATTTTAAAGGAATGCCTCTGGCTTGGATTGAAGATGGTATTTTTCAACAACCATAATGCAATATTGTTTATATTAAATATTTCAGGACTTTAAAGCCACATTCACAAAACAGGGAAGACTAAGGCTCACTTTTGTCAAATTCTTCTGGGAAGATATGTGTGATGAACTATTCTTCCATGGCTTAAAATCTAAACATGTATATTTTAAGTAGAAGTTAACTGGCTTCCATACTATCTAGTTGCCTTGGCCTGTAGTTCTAATAGAGAAGTTTCTCAGAGAATAGAAAATAGGCTTCTATGCTGCCTTATCAGTGAGCTTTACTGCTAATTAAAACATTGGTATAACTTTGTGATCCACCTGAGAACATTAAAATCACTAGAGTATTAACTATTTTAGTATACAATATGCAGTTTTGACATCATCTAGAATGGCTAGTTTGCTTGTGATTTCTTCCAAAACTTGAAAATATATGTTGAAAATATCAAAGGCCTGATGCACAAATAAGGACTTAGACCTGTCTCTGTCCTAATTTTACTCAACCCTAGGATTTCTCTATTTCCTACCTGTAATTTATCATGTTCTCTCTCTTGAAGACAGATCTTCATTACTCTCCATTGTCCCTAGGGAATGGTTTACAACACCCCCATTATAGAGTCTAGCCTGTAGAAACACTTTCTTTTGATCGGTCTATCTCTCTGCTCTCCCTTCAGTCATCTGTATCCCATTTTCATTTTATTCATCATTGGTTCCCAACCCAAACTTATGCTGTCTCTCATGCCCTGAATGGAAGACATTCCTCCAACTTTCCCAAACAGTGAAATTGCTCCACTAAGAATCCTTGTAAAGGTTACTACCTCTGTGAACTTTTATCTCTATCTATAATTGGACTTCACTAGAAAATATTGATTTCCTTATTTATATACTAACAACAAATAATACTTTTTTTTTATAATAAATTTTTATTAATGGTAATGGGATGACATTAATAATCAGGGTACATATATTCAAAGAAAACATGTCTAGGTTATTTTGTCATCAAATTATGTTGCAAACCCCTCGCCCAAAGTCAGATTATCCTCCATCACCCTCTATCTAGTTCTCTGTGCCCCTCCCCCTCCCCCTAACTCTCTCCCTCCCTCCCTCCCATGTCCTCCCTCCCCCCCACCCTTGGTAACCACCACACTCTTGTCCATGTCTCTTAGTCTCATTTTTATGTTCCACCAATGTATGGAATCATGTAGTTCTTGTTTTTTTCTGATTTACTTATTTCACTCCTTATAATGTTATCAAGATCCCACCATTTTGCTGTAAATGATCTGATGTCATCATTTCTTATGGCTGAGTAGTATTCCATAGTGTATATGTGCCACATCTTCTTTATCCAGTCTTCTATTGAAGGGCTTTTTGGTTGTTTCCATGTCTTGGCCACTGTGAACAGTGCTGCAATGAACATGGGGCTACATGTGTCTTCACGTATCAATGTTTCTGAGGTTTTGGGGTATATACCTAGTAGAGGGATTGCTGGGTCATAAGGTAGTTCTATTTGCAGTTTTTTGAGGAACCACCATACTTTCCTCCATAATGGTTGTACTACTTTACAGTCCCACCAACAGTGAATGAGGGTTCCTTTTTCTCCACAGCCTCTCCAACATTTGCTATTACCCATCTTGTTGATAATAGCTAATCTAACAGGAGTGAGGTGGTATCTCATTGTAGTTTTGATTTGCATTTCTCTAATAACTAATGAAGCTGAGCATCTTTTCATATATCTGTTGGCCATTTGTATCTCTTCCTGTGAGAAGTGTCTGTTCATGTCCTCTTCCCATTTTTTAATTGGATAGTTTGTTTGTTTGTTGTTGAGTTTTATGAGTTCTTTGTAAATTTTGGATATTAGGCCCTTATCTGAGCTGTCATTTGAAAATATCAGTTCCCATATAGTTGGCTGTCTGTTTATTTTGATATCAGTTTCTCTTGCTGAGCAAAAACTTTTAATTCTGATGTAGTCCCATTCATTTATCTTTGCCTTCACTTCTCTTGCCATTGGAGTCAAGTTCATAAAATGTTCTTTAAAACCCAGGTCCATGATTTTAGTACCTATGTCTTCTTCTATGTACTTTATTGTTTCAGGTCTTATATTTAGGTCTTTGATCCATTTTGAATTAATTTTAGTACACGGGGACAGGCTGTAGTCGAGTTTTATTCTTTTGCATGTGGCTTTCCAGTTTTCCCAACACCATTTGTTGAAGAGGCTTTCTTTTCTCCATTGTGTGTTGTTGGCCCCTTTATCAAAGATTATTTGACCATATATATGTGGTTTTATTTCTGGGCTTTTTATTCTGTTCCATTGGTCTGAGTGTCTATTTTTCTGCCAATACCATGCTGTTTTGATTATCGTGGCCCTATAATATAGTTTAAAGTCAGGTATTGTAATGCCCCCAGCTTCATTCTTTTTCCTTAGGATTGTTTTGGCTATTCGGGATTTTTTATAGTTCCATATAAATCTGATGATTTTTTGTTCCATTTCTTTAAAAAATCTCATAGGGATTTTGATGGGAATTGCATTAAATTTGTATATTGCTTTGGGTAATATGGCCATTTTGATTATATTTATTCTTTCTATCCAAGAACAAGGAATATTTTTCCATCTCATTGTATCTTTTTCGATTTCCCTTAACAATGCTTTGTAATTTTCATTATATAGGTCCTTTACATTCTTTGTTATGTTTATTCCTAGGTATTTTATTTTTTTTCTTGCAATCATGAAGGGGATTATTTTTTTGAGTTCATTTTCTAATATTTCATTGTTGGCATATAGAAAGGCTATGGACTTTTGTATGTTAATTTTGTATCCTGCGACCGTACTGTATTGGTTTATTGTTTCTAATAATCTTTTTGTGGAGTCCTTCGGGTTTTCGATGTATAGGATCATATCATCAGCAAAAAGTGATAGCTTTACTTCTTCTTTTCCGATATGGATGCCTTTTATTTCTTTGTCTTGTCTGATTGCTCTGGCCAGAACTCCTAGCACCACGTTACATAAGAGTGGAGAGAGTGGACAACCCTGTCTTGTTCCTGATTTAAGGTAGAAAGTCCTCAGTTTTATGCCGTTTAATAGGATGTTGGCTGATGGTTTATCATATATGGCCTTTATCATGTTGAGATATTTTCCTTCTATACCCATTTTGTTGAGAGTCTTAAACATAAAATTGTGTTGTATTTTATCAAAAGCCTTTTCTGCATCTATTGATAAGATCATGTGGTTTTTGTTCTTTGTTTTGTTGATATGGTGTATTATGTTAACCGTTTTGCGTATGTTGAACCATCCTTGAGATTCTGGGATGAATCCCACTTGATCACGATGTATTATTTTTTTAATATGTTGTTGTATTCGGTTTGCCAGTATTTTGTTTAGTATTTTAGCATCTGTATTCATTAGAGATATTGGTCTGTAGTTTTCTTTCTTTGTGCCATCCTTGCCAGGTTTTGGTATGAGGGTTATGTTGGCCTCATAGAATGTGTTTGGAAGTATTGCTTCTTCTTCAATTTTTTGGAAGACTTTGAGTAGAATAGGAACCAAGTCTTCTTTGAATGTTTGATAGAATTCACTAGTATAACCGTCTGGGCCTGGACTTTTATTTTTGGGGAGGTTTTTAATAGTTTTTTCTATTTCCTCCCTGCTGATTGGTCTGTTTAGGCTTTCTGCTTCTTCATGACTCAGTCTAGGAAGGTTGTATTGTTCTAGGAGTTTATCCATTTCTTCTAGATTGTTGTATTTGGTGGCATATATTTTTTCATAGTATTCTACAATAATTCTTTGTATATCTATGATGTCTGTGGTGATCTCTCCTCTTTCATTTTGGATTTTATTTATTTGAGTCCTGTGCCTTTTTTCCTTGGTGAGTCTTGCCAAGGGTTTGTCAATTTTGTTGATCTTTTCAAAGAACCAGCTCCTTATTTTATTGATTTTTTCTATAGTTTTTCTGTTCTCTATTTCATTTATTTCTGCTCTGATTTTTATTATCTCCTTTCTTCGGCTGGTTTTGGGTTGTTTTGTTCTTCTTTTTCTAGTTCCTTAAGGTGTGAAGTTAAGTGGTTTACTTCGGCTCTCTTTTGTTTGTTCATATAGGCCTGAAGTGATATGAGCTTTCCTCTTATTAATGCTTTTGCTGCATCCCAAAGATTCTGATATGTCGTATTTTCATTTTCATTTGTCTGTATATATCTTTTGATCTCTGCGCTTATTTCTTCTTTGACCCATTCATTTTTTAGAAGTATGTTGTTTAGTTTCCACATTTTTGTGGGTTTTTCCCCCTCTTTTTTGCAGTTGAATTCTAGTTTCAAGGCTTTATGATCAGAAAATATGCTTGGTACAATTTCAATTTTTCTAAATTTGCTGATATTGTCTTTGTGGCCCAACATATGGTCAATTCTTGAGAATGTTCCATGTACACTAGAGAAAAATGTATACTCTGTCGCTTTGGGATGAAGTGTCCTATAGATGTCTATCATATCCAGGTGTTCTAGTATTTTGTTTAAGGCCACTATGTCTTTGTTGATTCTCTGTTTGGATGACCGGTCTAGAGCCGTCAGCGGTGTATTGAGGTCTCCAAGTATGATTGTATTTTTGTTAGTTTTTGTTTTAAGGTCAATAAGTAGCTGTCTTATATATTTTGGTGCTCCTTGGTTTGGTGCATATATATTAAGGATTGTTATGTCTTCTTGATTCAACTTCCCCTTAATCATTATGAAATGACCATTTTTGTCTCTGAGTACTTTTTCTGTCTTGTAGTCAGCATTATTAGATATGAGAATTGCTACACCTGCCTTTTTTTGGGTGTTGTTTGCTTGGAGTATTGTTTTCCAGCCTTTCACTTTGAATTTGTTTTTATCCTTGTTGCTTAGATGTGTTCCTTGTAGGCAGCATATAGTTGGATTTTCTTTTTTAATCCATTCTGCTACTCTGTGTCTTTTTATTGGTAAGTTTAATCCATTTACATTAGTGTAATTATTGACACTTGTGGGTTCCCTACCGCCAGTTTATAAATTGCTTTCTGTTAGTTTTGTATCTAGTTTGATTCTTCTCTTTTGTTTTTCTCTCATTTGTTTTTGTTTGTTTGTGTTCCATACTTCTTTCCTCTGTTGCTACCTTTTTTAAGTCAAGTGTTTTTGTGGTGTTTTTTTCAAGGGCGGTTACCATTAAGTAATGAAAAGGGTACCTACCATATTCATTGTAGTACCCTATCTTATAAGTATTTCTGCACTTCATCGTCCTTTGCTACTGTTAATCTTCATCCTCTCCCCCCTTTTTTTCCTTTGTTGTCACAGTTTAAGTTTGGTTTTATTGTGTTCTTGGTTGAGCTGTTACTTGTGGTGTTGTTTTCTTTTGTTCTTTGAATCTGGTTGGAAAACCCCCTTTAGTATTTCCTGGAGTGGGGGCTTTCTGTTGATAAATTCTCTCATCTTTTCTGTATTTGTGAATGTTTTTATATCTCCTTCATACTTGAAGGATAGCTTTGATGGGTATAGTATTCTTGGCTGAAAGTTCCTCTCTTTCAGGGCTTTAAATATTGGGGTCCACTCTCTTCTAGCTTGTAGAGTTTCTGCTGAGAAATCTGATGATAATCTAATAGGCCTTCCTTTATATGTTGTACTCTTCTTTTCCCTGGCTGCCTTGAGAATTTTTTCTTTGTCATTGGTTTGTGTCATCTTTATTATGATATGCCTTGGAGTGGGTTTGTTGGGGTTAAGAAAACTCGGTGTTCTGTTTGCTTCTTGAATTTGAGGCTTTAGTTCTTTCCACAGGCTTGGGAAGTTCTCGTCTATTATTTGTTTGAGTATATTCTCCATTCCATTTTCTTTCTCTTCTCCCTCTGATATACCTATTATTCTTATGTTATTCTTTCTGATGGAGTCAGACAATTCCTGTAGGGCTTTCTTGTTTTTTATTATTTTTGAGTCTCTTTCTTCTTCTCTCTGTTGTGCCTCAAGTTGTTTGTCTTCTATTTCACTAATCCTATCTTCAATCTGGGCTGTTCTGTTAGCTAAGCTTGTTACCTCGTTTTTCAGCTCGTGAATTGAGTTTTTCATTTCTGTTTGATTTGTTTTTATAGTTTCAATTTCCTTGGTAATATATTCTTTGTGTTCATTGAGTTGTTTTCTGATCTCCCTATATTGCCTTTCTGTGTTTTCTTGTATATCTCTGAGTATTTTTAAGATTTCTATTTTAAATTCTCTGTCATTTAGCTCCAAGGCTTCCAATATGTTAAGTCTTTTCTCCATAGATTTTTCCACATCTATTTGTGTTACCTCTCTTTCTTTTATATCCATAATATTCGATTTCCTCTTTCTTATTGGCATCTGAGGGTGGTCTTGTTGATAGCACTAATTAGAATTAATAAAGAGTAAAAAGTAAAAAAAATAAAAATAAAAAAAAATAAAAAAAAAAGGTAAAACACCCCACAAAAAAAAACAGTAATAATTTATTATTTCCCCCTTTTTTCTCTTTTCTCTTTCCCTCCTCTCTCCTCCTCAGGGAAATATCGTGCCTATAATGGAGGGCCTGATTTGGGGTGAAGAGTTCAAGGGGCAAAAAAAAGGGAGTAGGGACCTACTAAATGCAAAAAAAAAAAAAAAAAAAAAAAGGAAGAAAATCTTAGACAAGCATAAGATAATTTGCTTGTAAGTGATGGTCAACTAAGAGATATAATGAGAGGGATAAGAGGGAACCAGAAAAAAGGACCAAAAAATAAAAATAATAAGTAAAAATCTGTTGTATTAAGTGGAGCGAAGACTAAATACAATGGAGACCTTGGGTTGGGAGGACCCAAAATGCCACAAAAATAAACAAACAAGAGAGAAAAAATAAATAAAAACAAAAGCAAAAATAGAGAAATAAAGCCAAAAAAAAGCCTTGAGTCCCAAATTAACTAATTTGTTCGTGATTGAGGATTATATGGGAGGAAAGTAAAATGAGAAAAGAAAAAAACGAATAGAAAGGAAAAAATAAGAAAAAGAGAAAAACGAAGGAAGAAGTAAAATAGGAAGAGAAAAAAACAAAATAAAGCAAGACAAAAAAAAACAAAAGAGGAGAGAGTGAGAGTTAAGTGTTTTGGAGTATAACCTTAAAGGAGGGTGAGGATGAATAAGAGAAATAAAATGCAACACTCATGGGTAGTGTAGTTCAAGAAAGGGGAAGCATAAGATGGGCAGAGAATAGAAGGACCGAGGTGGAGGAAATAAAGGCAATAAGATAGAAGAAACAAACAACAACAACAAAAAAATTAGTGGATGAAGTTGTAAAGTCTGTGGATTTTTCTTGATTTTGAGAGGTTAACTTCTTCCTTTTTCTTTTCTCTCCCTCTTCCTGGTTTCTGACTCTGTACCCCAGGCTCTGCCCCTGTGTCACACTTAGGTAGGGATTTGCAATTGATGGGATTCTATGGCAATGTCATATAATTGGCTTTAGTCTTGCTGGTAGTCAAGGCTTGTTGGCGTTTGCAGGGTCCAACGATGAGAGAGTTTGCTTTCCTGGATTATCTCTCCTAGTCCCCCCTTTCTGAATTAGCAGCCTGGTGATCCAGCTATAAGGCTGCAACTGCTTCTGCCTGGGGTGTAAGAGGCTCAAAGAGCTGGGAAATCCCCACTCTATCCCCACTCAGTGCAAGGCTTTGGGAAAGGCTCTGGCAGTCAGGGCCTCCAGTGTAATCAGGCGGGGGTGGGAGTCAATTGTTGTCAAGGTGACTGTTCAGCGCCTATCATTTAGTTGGACTTCTCAACCCAGGCTTTCCACACTTTGTAGCCTGTTTTTGCAGGGAAGAAGAGGCACTAGTCTCTGCTTGCGACTAGTGTAGTATAGATCTTATTATCTGCCAAGTCCTTCTTGTTAGCGTTTATCCCTGAATATGGAGGCTCTATCAATCAGAAGTTGCCCCCGCCCCTTTAGTGAGAGGCACTAAAAAATATCACGCCTCTTGTCTTGGATCGCTGAACTGAGAGAGATCTTATCAATTAGAACCGAGGGTGCGCAGATTTCATGGGTTAAGCTAATTTCAGTGATTGGGTCGCAGCTGTGCTTCCGAAGGTATTTTAGGCTGCCTGCGCGCGCCCCTCCCCCAATGCTTGATTGTTAGCTTGAATGGCTGGGTGAGGTGCCCCGCCCACGGAGAGAATCTCCCAAGCCTCTCCCGCTCGCCCCGCCACTGGCGGCTGGACCGCACCAGGCGCAGGATAATGGAGCACCCTGGGTGTGCGGGCCAGCAGGGCGCCCTGGGCGCGTGGAATGCCCAAGGCACGCGCGCGAATGGGGCGCTCCGGGCACTGGTGGCCGGCGACCCCCACTCGCTGTGTGCGGGCCGCTGGGAACGTCAGCGGTGCTCAACCGGACCGGGCGCGCGCGCAGCCGCTCGCGGCGGTGGCTCGCGGCGGCGGCTCGCGGCTCCCAAGTATGGGCTGACTCACCACAGGTGCACTTCCTCGCGGTTTGAAAGAACATCCCTGTGGTAGATTCCTCCACACCCTGGTCTCTCAGATTCAAGTGATAACAGTCCTTTCGCTATCAGTTTGTGTGGAACTCCGGAATGCTCCAAGGATAAATTTTTCTGTTTCTAGTTGATAAATTTGTTGTGATTTAGGGGAGAGCTGTCGGACGCGCTGCTCACGGCGCCATTTCCGTGACGTCACTCCCAAATAATACTTTTTACTTTTACTGTTGTAAAAAGTATAAATGCATTGTCATCAGTATACATTTATAAACTTGGATTATCAGTTCTTATAAACAATGTGTCCGTAAAGTCATGGTGCACTTTTGACCGGTCGCAGGAAAGCAACAAAAGACGATAGAAATGTGAAATCTGCACCAAATAAAAGGAAAACCCTCCCAGTTTCTGTAGGATGATGTGGTAGCATGTGTGCATGTGCAGATGATGACGTAACACAATGTATACAGCGGAGCAGGCCACGGCCATGCCAGTCAAGATGTGGACGGTACAGAGGAAAGTTCAATGTGTTCTGTGGCTTGCTAAATTCGAATTTGTGACCAAAGTGCAACATGAATATCAGCGCGTTCATAACGAAGCACCTCCACATAGGAAAAACATTACTTGGTGGGATAAGCAGTTGAAGAAAACTGGCAGTTTGGTGGAGAAACCCCATTCTGGTAGGCCATCAGTCAGTGACAAGTCTGTAGAGGCTATACGGGATAGCTACCTAAAGAGCCCTAAAAAATCTGTATGTGAGCCCACATTGAACTGCACTGAATAGGTATGAAACTGGGAGAGTTTTCCTTTTATTTGGTGCAGACTTCACATTTCTGTCGTCTTTTGTTGGTTTCCTGTGACCGGTCAAAAGTGCACCATGACTTTATGAACACACTGTATAAGGGCTTTGCCCAGTAGTGGGATTCAAATAATTTAGCAATCAGTTCTCTGCCCTAATGACCATTTTAAGTATAAAAAAAATGATATACCAAAAGGTTGTTCACTGTTTCATGCATTTAATACTTAAATAAGAACAGTAAAAGAGGTACACAAAGTTAAATTATAATAAAGAGTTTTAAAATATTAATGAAAAAATATTAAATACTACCTAACAAAAAACCAATAAAACTGTTATTTAAAAAAACACACACAAAAAAACTGTTATTTAACATATTTTCATATTGCTTCTTGATTGGTGTCCTCACAACTTTATTCACCTATGGACAGAACGAACATTGCTATAGACACTTAGAGTACACTGTTGTGCAGATGAACATTAAAAAAGAGTAAGTATGTAAATTTGTGATTTCCACATTGGGCAGCTGCCCAGATGCCCACCTTAGAGAGAAATTTGATTACAAGTGCCATTTTAACAATTGGTTCACTGAACACAACAAAAAATTGTTTCGGAACCCTCACCGGTTAGCTCAGTGGTAGAGCGTCAGCCCAGCTTGTAGAAGTCCCAGGTTCGATTCCCGGCCAGGGCACACAGGAGAAGTGCCCATTTGCTTCTCCACCATTCCCCCTTTTTTCTCTCTGTCTCTCTCTTCCTCTCCCGCAGCCAAGACTCCACTGGAGCAAAGTTGTACCAGGCACTGAGAATGGCTCCATGGCCTCCACCTCAGGCGCTAGAATGGCTCTGGTTGCAGCAGAGCAACACCCCCAGATCGTTAGAGCATCACTCCTTAGTGGGCATGCTGGGTGATCCCGGTCAGGTACATGTGAGAGTCTGTCTCTCTGCCTCCCCACTTCTCACTTCAGAAAAAAAAAATAAAAAAAATAGGTATTGGTTCTGCCGAACCATTGTGAACAGGCTGAATCCCATTACTGGCTTTGCTTACCCTTTTTTGGATGCCTTATGTCTGCCCTTGTTACTCATACATAGTAAATACTCATTAAATACCTATCGAAGGATCAAGGCTGTGAAATTAACCTTGGAAATTATCTTTTTAATCCATTTATAATTTCTTAAGTAAAAAAAAAAAAACTATAACTGAACAAATTTATTTGGTTATTATTCCAATAGCATCAACAATGCTGAACACTCCCTATCTTGTATATTTGGTTTCCTGCTGTTTGAATATAATTAAAATTATAAAGTTAATGAAAATATACTGTTTGTGTAGTGCTGTCTATTCTCCACATACTCTTCAAATTGGTGAGCATGACAGCGCCAGAATTGTTTTCTCTGTTTTAAAGATAAAAGACACAGGCTTGAAGAAGTCAACCAAGGTAACAGGTGGAAAGGCAAGCACTGGCATTGAGGCCTGTCTCACTAACAATTTTGGAGTCATTCAGTCATCACTGGAAGTCATCACCTGGTCTTATTTCTTTATGTGACATTAGACAATTTCAGATGTCTTTTTGGAAAAGCCTAATTTGTACTTATTTTACGAGTGTCATGAGTTGGACTATCCTTGGAAAAAAATGCCTAAAGGAATTTGTCCTTGATGGCTTAGGGGAGGAAGCTCAACCTTTAGATTGTAGTTTATATCTTGAGAGTAGAAGTTCAGGTGGAAGTGAACTTAACTTTTGCTTATTTCCAGAGCTAAAACCACAATGGTAAAGGTCACCTGAAATGTTTTCTAATTATATATATATATATATATATATATATATACACACACACACACACACACACACACACATATGTATATATGTGTGTGTGTGTGTGTGTGTGTGTGTGTGAGAAAGAGACAGAGAGAGGCTACAGATAGGGACAGACAGACAAGAAGGAAGAGAGATGAGAAGCATCAGTTCTTTATTGTGGCACCTTAGTTGTTCATTGATTGCTTTCTCATATGTGCCTTGATTGGGGGCTATAGCTGAACTAATGACCCCTTGATCAAGCCAACGACCTTGGACTCAAGCCAGTGACTTTAGGCTTCAATCCACCAACTTTTGAGTTTAAGCCAGTGACCATGGATGGGGTCATGACTATGATCCCATGCTCAAGCCAGTGACCCTGCGCTCAAGCTGTTGAGCCCACGCTCAAGCCAAACAAGCCTGTGCTCAAGCTGGCAACCTTGGGGTTTTGAACCTGGGTTCTCTCCATCCCAGGCCAATGTTCTATGCACTGCGCCCCTGCCTGGTCAGGATAATTTTAATTCTTTCTTTAGTTATAAATGTAATATATGTTTTTTGTAGACATTAAAAAACTTAGATAAATATAAAAAAATAAATATAAAAAAACCCTTTAAATATAAGTAAATAAATAAACAAAAAAGGAACACTTGTTACTTTCCTTTTTTTTTTCTTCTGGTCATATAGCTATCTAATATGTGTGAAGTGTTACTTTATTGTAGTTTTTATTTAAATTTTACTAATAATGATGCTGAGCATCTTTTAGAGGGCCTTTTTACCATTTGAATATGTTCTTTAGCGAAATGTCTATTTAAACCATTTTTATCATTTGAATTATTTACTTTTTAAGAAATTATTTTCTAAATGTTTGCTTGTAAAGATTTACCATGGAGGAGATATTTAAGGCTCCTTAGACTTTGTATTTGTGATCTCTTTAGTAGTGGAATTGAAGTTCATTTGTGCCTTTCCTTCAGATAATGAGCACATTTATGTGCCAAACACAATGTTGGGTTGCTGGACACCAACATATATGTCTTCCCTTTATGGTGACCCCAGCCTAGGGTTGTCTGTTTTATTTTCATCATTGCTAGATATCCATGTGACTTCTTTTTTCCAGCTTTAAAGCTTTTTTTTTTTTTTTCCAGAAAAGTCCTCCTTGGCTTGGAAGCATGTTCTTTGCCAAGTATAATTATATAGTATTTTGTGACCCTGTACCGAGTGTGAAATGTATATTCTTAGCACAAACTGACAGCATTCCCTAACACTCTAAGATGCTGCTGAAGTATCGGAAAGGGGTTGTATGAAATCAAAGTGGGTTTTAATAATTTGGATTCAATGTTGATTCTGTCAATAGTAAATTTGTTCTGGATTTCCTTCTGGCTTGCTCTGTTCCAATCTTTATTTTTGCACTTTGAAACTACATTAAGAAAAGAGCTTACAATACTCCTTGGATCAGCCCCAAGACACACCAGAGCATGGAACAGTACTGAACTAATATAAGCAGAGGGAAATATAGCATTATATAAGAACCACCCACAAGAAAGACTGAGTCCACTGAAGCAAAAACATGGATGTTCCTTTTACTTTCACTGATCTATCTCATCTGCAGTTCTTCTCCATTAAGTTTGCTTGCAGGGTTTTCCAACCAGGAATTCAGGTTTGGATCTGGTCTGACTGGATTGCACCCTAGGGAGGTATGTCTGTTCAGAATGAGTAATGGTGATTTAAGAAGCGGTGTACTTCCTTTCCTATTCTGCAGACCTCACTTGGCTTTTCAAAAACAGGACTATCCAACAACCTGTTTTTCTTTACCATTGTCATCTGGCTGTGGCATGGGAGGAGCATGGAGGACAAGAGTCATTTGAATGGAATCTCAAGTATCTAAAGTTAGGTTCAGTCTGGGGGTCTGCATCCTGACCTGAGCTAGAGTAGTACCCAGCCAGGTAAGTGTAGGTTTGTTCTCCAGCAGGGGCTAGAAATACATACAGGTCTGTGGGATGTGTGGCACCATCAGTAATTAATGGCAATTTATATGCACTGAGCTCTAACTAGAGGTTGAACCAGGCACTATACTAAATACATACTTGACATGGATTATCTCATTTAATTATCCCATCAACTTTAAGGAGCAGATAGTCATTAAGTTTATTTTAAAGACAAAGACTATCAGAGAGACTAAACAGTGTTCAAGATCACATGCCCACTAGGTGGTAGGGTTGGGATTCTAAATCAAATATGTCTGAGAGAAGCCTGGGCACTGACTATATATTTAATCATTTCTCTTAAGAGAGAATGCTTTTGTTTATTGCCACATCTGTTCCCACTGGCCACTGAAGGTATTCCATGTTGCTGATCTTTTTTGCCTGTTATTTGCAAATAATCACCTTTGGTGAGAAAGAAAGAGAAGCCTTTTATTATTAGCTGCTTGACCAGTTTTCTCTCTTCATCCCCACCCTGCAACATGCACACATGTGAGGAATTTCCCTGAGGTTTACTGTGGTTTCTTTTGTCTTTTCAGCTCACGTGGGTGATTTTAAATGCCTGGGATCTTTGGGGATGATTGTTTTGATTGGAAAATATACAAACAATAGACACTGAGGATGAGACCCACAAAATGCATGTGCTGCTTTTCTTAATACTATGTTGTGTTTTGTAACCCTATTCTGTGTTTTCTTACATTAATATTGTCTTTCTTTCCTGTACTGTCACCTACAGGAGTGTAGAGGTTTTATCCAATTTGTTTTACACTCCCTACCCATACCTGACACGGTTCCTAGCATATGGCAAGTGCTTAATCCACATCAGGTGAAAGAAATCAATCAATAAATGTGTGAGTTCTTTCTGAGTGGCTGGCACACAGGAATCCATATCCACACAAAAATCATTAATATTTCCTCCATCTACACTAGATGCTAAAGAACAGCCTATTTTAGGTGAAAGGGCTGGAGAGAACGGGTCACCTTTACTCATGGGTCTGCTCCTCTTGCTGTTGAGCCTATTTACACAGGAAGAAAGACTTTCTGTCCTAAGTCCAGAAACTATGCAGCCACACAAACTCGGTTTTCCTTCAGGCGTGCAAGCACTCCTTCAAGGTGGTATTTGATGGGCAGCTCATACCCCGCATCAGGGCTTCCTGGAGGCCTTTATCTCAGGAAGTCTGGACCTCTCCCGGGAGAGGCCTGGGTGTGTATGCGAAAAACTTCTTTTAGTTCACAGGAGATAAATAAATGGCTAGAACTTGGAATTTCAGGTGGATTGGACCCTGACTGAGAGTACAGAAAATACCACCATAATTTTATGCACACAAAACTCAGTAATTTGAAATAATCAAAAGCCAATCCACATGAAAGTATATTCTAATTAAACATTTCAGTACTGGCTAGGGAAAGATTGACCTGTAAGCCTGAATTCAGAGCAGAAGGAGATACAACTAGCTCTTCGGTGGCTTCAGATCCACTGTACTTTTTTAAGCTCACCTCTTCCAACCTGAGCAGTTTCTTCATTTCCCTTTTCTCACCTGGGGATATATGCTGTTTTCCTTGCAGACTTGCCAGGTGTTGCTGACCTTAATTTGACCATCTGATTTTCTATACTTTGCACTTAACTTGTGTGAATCTCTGTGATAACTAACACTGTCCTGGTAAACTGAACCTGAGTTCTGATTTCTTTCTTTGCTTTTTAATTATTTCAAATGCCCTTGGTCTCTTCTTGGATTCTGTCTAGTTTGCTGCAGCTGTTCAGGTGAGAGTCTGAGGCCTTTTACTTTTTAATTTTTTTCTTTTCTTTTCCTTCCTTTCTTCTTTATTTTTTATATTCTTTTCTTTTTATCTTCCTTGTTTTTCCTTCTATCTTTCCTTCTTTCTTTCCTTCCTCCCTTTCTTCCTCCCTTCCTCCCTCCTTCCCTCCCTCTTTTCCTTCCTTCCTTCCTCCCTCCCTTCCTTCCTTCCTTCCTCCCATCCTTCCTCCCTCCCTCCCTCCCTCCCTCTCTTCCTTTCTCCCTTCCTTCCTCTCATCCTTCCTCCATCCCTCCCTCCCTCCCTCCCTCCCTTCTTTCCTTCTTTCCTTCCTTCCTTCTTTCCTTCCTTTTTCTTTCCTCCTTTTCTTCCTTCCTCCCTTCCTCCCTTCCTTCCTCCCTTCCTTTCTTCTAGCATTCAACATGTTTTATTGAGTGTCAACAAAGCTTGGTACTAAGTACTCCTTAAGAAATACAATCTGGGACCCTGCATTTGTAGCACTTACAATCCATTGAGGACACCAAGGATTAAAGAAATAATCATAGATGTGATTGAAAATTGTGATAGTGGCCTTGAGGGCAAAACTAAAGTTTACAGTGAAAGATTCTAACAAAGGCTGATACTGATCTGATCTGGGAAGTTGAGAAATGAAGGCTGGGCCTAAGTTTGACTGGTTGGAATTAGGTAAGAGGGTGAGGGAAGGACAAGCCTGTAAAGGACCATGGGGCAGAGAGACATTGGTTCTTGTAATAATGGAAAGATCACTGTTATACACTGCTTACCTTCTTCTCTCCCTTTATTTCTGATAGTGTTATTCAACATCTAACATAAGATGAACTAAAATGAATTGTTTTCTTTACTGTCTTCTTCTACAGTGTTTTTAAGTATTATGAGGGCAGAACTACTTATCTGGATTATATGTATACATGCCTTGTATTTTTACTGCTGTATCTTCTTGTACTACAATAGAATAGTACCTGAAACAATAGATGCCCAATAATGTTCACAGTTAGTGGGACTGGATCATAGTAACGCAGTGAGCCAGACAGAGCAGGGCAAGGCACATGGTGGCGAGGGGAGAGGATAAAGTCAGGTTACATGTGGTCACTTTAGGTCATGCTCTCAATTTAGGATTTATTCAAAGTGCAGTGGAAAACATCTCATTAAATGTGGAATATGACATGTTACCACCTTTTTCCTCTTTCCCTGCCATAAGGGATCACCACAATTTCTCTTCTTAAGTCAAGTTTTACTAGGTTGTATTAAAAAAAAAGATGATATTGATATAAACAGTAGCATTTATTCTCAAACATAGTATAATAAAACCTCAAGAGAGGAGGGTTAGAAAGGCTTTAACATAAATCTTTACTCATGTGAGTTGTAGAGAAATCCACATTTAAGCGATGGTTTTGCCTCTTGTTTAATGAATAATTTTTTTAAATTAAATTTATTGGGGTGATATCAGTTCACAAAACAATATGGGGTTCAATTGTACAAGTAAAAAAAAAAAAACATCACCTGCACACTGCATCACACACCCATTGCCCAGAACAAAGTCTCTTTCTATTCCCATTTATTCCCCTTTTGACCAGTTCTACTTCCACCTACTTTCACCTCCTTTTCCCTCTGGATATTACTACACCATTGCCTGTGTCTACATATTATATATAACAATCCTCCCCTCTGACAACTGGCAGTCTGTTCCATGTGTTCATGCCTCTGTTTCTATTTTGTTCAACAATTTCATTTGTTCATTAGATTCCACTTATAAGTAAGATCATGGGGTATTTGTCTTTCTCTGACTGTCTTATTTCACTTAGTTAAGATTTTTTTTCTTTATAGCTGAGTAGTATTCCATATTATAAATGTACCACAGCTTTTTTATCCAGTCATCAACTGATGGGCACTTGGGCTATTTCCAGATCTTGGCTATTGTAAATATATTGCAGTGAACTTAAGGGTGCATATATTTTTTCAAATTAGTGTTTTGGGTTTCTTTGGATATATTCCCAGAAGTGGAATTGCTGGGTCAAAAAGCTGTTTTGAGGAACTCGCATGTTATCACAGTGGCTGCACCAGTCTGCATTCCCACCAACAATGTAAGAGGGTTCTGTTTTCTCCACATTCTCGCCAACATTTGTTGTTTGTTGATTTATTACTGATAGCCATTCTGACAGGTGTGAGGTGGTATCTCATTGTAGTTTTTAATTCGCAACTCTCTGAATAATAGTGACAAGCACTTTTTCATATGTCTATTGGCCTTTTTGAAGCAGTGTCTATTCAGATCCTTTCCCTATTTTTTAATTTGTTTGTTTATTTTCTTGGTGTTGAGTTCTGTAAGTTCTTTATATATTTTGCGAATTAACACCTTATCAGATGTGTTATTCGCAAATATGTTCTCACATTCAGTAGTTTCCTTTTCATTTTGTTGATGGTTTCTTTTGCTCTACAAAAGCTTTTTAGTTTGATGTAGTACAAATTATTTTCCTTTGTTTTCCTCATCCAAGGAGATATACCTGCAAAAATATAGCTTCAAGAAATGTTTGAGGTTTACTGCCTATGTTTTCTTCTAGGATTTTTATAATTTTGCACTTATATTTAAGTCATTAATTCATTTTGAGTTTATTCTTGTGTAGGGTGTAAGTTGGTGGTCTAGTTCTTTTATTTTCATATATCTGAATGAAAAAAAATTTAAACAAATATTATTTCATTAAAAGATTTTCAAAAAATTGACTGATTTAAGAGCAACAGTTGATGGACATAATGAACACCAAAATAAAGAGATAACATGTATCAAAAAGGGCATTGAAATAATAAAAAAGAACCAGACAAAAATGATGAACACAATATCAGAAATCAAGACTACACTAGAAAAATTTAAAAGCAGGCTGGATGAAGCAGAGGATTGAATCAGCAACTTAGAGGACAAGATAAGTGAAAGCACAGAAGCAGAACAGCAAAAAGAAAAGAAGATCAAAAAGTCTGAAGAAACTCTAAGAGAGCTTTGGGACAATGTGAAGGGAAACAATATCTGCATAATGGGGGTTCCTGAAGGAGAAGAGAAAGAACAAGAGGTAGAGAACCTGTTCAAAGAAATTATATCTGAAAATTTTCCTAAATTGATACAGGAAAGAGTCACACAGGTTCAAGAAGCAGAGAGAACCCCAATAAGAAGGAACCCAAAGAGACCCACACCAAGACATATCATAATCAAAATACCAAAGCTAAGAGATAAAGAAAGAATACTAAAAGCTGTAAGAAAAAACAGTCTATTACCTACAAAGGAACCCCCATAAGGATGACATCTGACTTCTCAAAAGAAACACTTGAGGCCAGGAGGGAATGGCAAGAAATATTCAAAGTAATGCAGAACAAGAGCCTACAACCAGCAAGGCTATCATTTAAAATTGAAGGAGAAATAAAAAGCTTCTCAGACAAAAAAAAAATAAAAAATAAAAAAAACTCAAGAAATTCATCACAACCAAACCAATGCTGCCAAAAATTTTAAGGGTCCTGCTGTAGGCAGAACAAAGAAGTAAAAGAGGAATGTAGATTTAAAGAGAAAAATGGCAATAAACAACTGCATATTAATAATAACCTTAAATGTAAATGTATTAAATGCTCCAATCAAAAGACATAGGGTAGCAGAATGGATAAGAAAACAGGACCCGGCCCTGGCCAGTTGGCTCTGTGGTAGAGCATTGGCCTGGCGTGCGGAAGTCCCGGGTTTGTCCCGGCCAGGGCACACAGGAGAGGCACCCATCTGCTTCTCCACCCCTCCCCCTTTCCTTCCTCTCTGTCTCTCTCTTCCCCTCCCGCAGTCAAGGCTCCATTGGAGCAAACGATGGCCCGGGCACTGGGGATGGCTCCTTGGCCTCTGTCCCAGGCACTAGAGTGGCTCTGGTCATGACAGAGCGACACCCCAGATGGGCAGAGCATCGCCCCCTGGTGGGCGTGCCGGGTGGATCCCGGTCAGACGCATGTGGGAGTCTGTCTGACTGCTTCCCCATTTCCAGCTTTGGAAAAATACAAAAAAAAAAAAAAAAAAAAGAAAGAAAACAGGACCGATACATATGCTGTCTATTAGAAACTCACCTCAAAACAAAAGATACACATAGACCGAAAATAAAAGGATGGAAAAAATATTTCATGCAAAGGGAATGAAAAAAAATCTGGGGTAGCAATACTTACATCTGACAAAATAAGCTTTAAAACAAAGACTATAGTAAGGGATAAAGAAAATCACTACATAATGATAAAGGGAACAATCCAACATGAAGATATAACCATTATAAATATCTATGCACCTAGTATAGGAGTACCTAAATATATAAAGCAGACTTTGATGGATGTAAAGGGCGAGCGAGATCAACAGCAATATTATAATAGTAGGAGATTTCAGTACCCCACTAACATTACTGGATAGATTGTCTAGAAAGATAATTAACATAGAAAAGCAAAATTAAGGGACACACTATCAACTGGATTTAATAGATATCTTCAGAACCTTCACCCTAAAGCAGCAGAATATACAATCTTTTCAACTACTCATGGTACGTTATCTAGGGTAGACTACATATTAGGGAATAAAATGAGTCTCAACAAATTCAAGAAGATTGAAATCATATCAAGCATATTCTCTGACCACAATGGCATGAAACTAGAAGTCAACTACAATAGAAAAACTGAAAAACACTCAAACACTTGTAAACTAAACAACATGTTATTAAATAATGAATGGGTCAACAATGAGATCAAGGAAGAAATTAATAATTTCCTTGAAAGAAATAAAAGTGGACATACAATAAGTCAAAATTTATGGAACACAGCAAAAGCAGTCCTGAGAGGAAAGTTCATAGCATTACAGGCATACCTTTGAAAGCTAGAAAAAACTCAAATAAACAACTTAACCCTGCAATGAAAAGAACTAGAAGAACAGCAAGTAAAGCCCAGAGGAAGTAGAAGGAAGGAAATAATAAATATCAGAGCAGAAATAAATGACAGAAACTAAAAAAAAACAATACAGAGAATCAATGAAACCAAGAGCTGGTTCTTTGAAAAGGTAAACAAGATTGATGAACCCTTAGCCAGACTCACCAAGAAAAAAAGAGAGGGGATTCAAATAAATAAAATTAGAAACAAAAGTAAAGAAATAACAACTGACACAGTAGAAATACAAAAGATTATAAGAAAATACTATGAAGAACTGTATACCAAAAAATTTGACAGCCTAGTTGAAATGGAAAAATTCCTCAAAATAATATAATGTTTCAAAAACCAATCTGGAAGAATCAGAAAATCTAAACAGATTGATAATAACAAATGAGATCGAAATAGTTATCAGAAAACTCCCAACAAACAAAAGCCCTGGACCAGATTGCTTCACAGGTGAATTCTACCAATCATTCAAAGAAGAACTAACTTCTATCTTTCTCAAGCTATTTCAAAAAATTCAAGAGGAGGAAAGACTTCCAAGTTCCTTTTATGGGGCGTTCATAATTCTGATTCCAAAACCAGGCAAAGACAACAGAAAGAAAAAAAAAAACTGTAAGCCAATATTTCTGATGAATTTAGATGCTAAAATTCTCAATAAAATATTAGCAAATCAGCATTACATGAAAAAAATCATACATCATGATCAAGTGGGATTTATTCTGGGTAGGCACGGCTGGTACAACATTTGCAAATCAATCAGTGTGATTCATCACATAAGAAAAAGGAAGGAGAAAAACTACATGATAATGTCAATAGATGCAGAAAAAGCATTTGATAAAATTCAGCACCTATTTATGATCAAAACTCTCAGCAAAGTGGGAATACAGGGAACATACCTCAACATAATAAAGGCCATTTATGACAGACCCACAGCCAACATCATACTCAATGGGAAAAAATTAATATCTTTTTTTTCTTTTTTTTTTACAGGGACAGAAAGAAAGTCAGAGAGAGGGATAGACAGGGACAGACACAGGAATGGAGATAGATGAGAAGCATCAATCATTATTTTTTCATTGCAAGACCTTAGTTGTTCATTGATTGCTTTCTTATATGTGCCTTGACCACAGGCCTCCAGCAGACTGAGTAACCCTTGCTCAAGCCAGAGACCTTGTGTCTAAGATGGTGATATTTTGCTCAAACCAGATGAGCCTGCGCTCAAGCTGGCAACCTTGGGATCTCGAACCTGGGTCCTCTGCATCCCAGTCCAATGCTCTATCCACTGCACCACCGCCTGGTCAGGCTCAATGGGAAAAAATGAAAAGCAATCCCCTTAAAATCAAGAAAAAGGCAGGGGTGCCCCCTTTTACCACTCTTACTCAACATAGTTCTGGAAGTCTTAGCCACAGCAATCAGAAAAGAAGAAGAAGAAGAAAAAAGGCATCCAAATTAGAAAAGAAAATGTAAAACTCTCATTATTTGCTGATGATATGATACTGTACATAGAAAACCCTAGTTGCAATCAAAAAACTATTGGACCTGATAAGTGAATTCAGCAAGGTGGCAAGATATAAAATTAATACTCAGAAATTAGAGGCATTTTTATACACCAACCATGAAATGTCTGAAAAAGAAATTAAGAAAACAATCCCCTTCTCCATTGCAACAACAACAACATAAAGTACATAGGAGTAAATTTAACCAAGGAGGTTATAGACTTGTACTCAGAAAATTAACGAAGATACAAACAAGTGGAAGCATATACTGTGTTCATGGATAGGAAGAATAAACATCGTTAAAATGTCCATATTACCCAAAGCAATTTATGAATTCCATGCAATTCCTATTAAAATATCAATGACATACTTCAATGATGTAGAACAAATATTCCAAAAAGTCATATGGAACCAAAAAAGAACACAAATAGCCTCAGCAATCTTGAAAAAGAAGAATAAAGTGGATGGTATCACACTTTCTGATATCAAGTTATACTACAAGGCCATTGTACTCAAAAGAGCCTGGTACTGGCATAAGAACAGGCATATAGATCAATGGAACAGAACAGAGAACCCAGAAATAAACCCACACCTTTATGGACAATTGATATTTGACAAAGGTGGTAATAGCATACAATGGAGTAAAGACAGTCTCTTTAACAAATGCTTTTCAGAAAATTGGACAGCTACCTGCAAAAAAATGAAACTAGACCACCAACTTACACTATTCACAAAAATAAACTCAAAATGGATAAAATACTTAAATGTAAGTCGTGAAACCTTAAGCATCCTAGAGGAAAACCTAGGCAATAAGCTCTCCGATATCACTCGCAGCAATATATTTACTGATTTATCTCCATGGGCAAGTGAAATAAAGGACAGGATAAACAAATGGGACTATATCAAACTAAAAAGCTTTTGCACAGCTAAAAACAATAGGAACAAAATAAAAAGGCAAACCATACAACGGGAGAATACATTCGACAATACATCTGATAAGGGGTAAATAACCAAAATTTTAAAGAACTTACTCAACACCAGGAAGATAAGCAATCCAATAAAAAAAATGGGCAATAGAAATGAATAGACACTTCTCCAAAGAGGACATACAGATGGTCAATAGGCAGATGAAAAAATGTTCAACATCACTAGTCATTAGGGAAATGCAAATTAAAACCACAATGAGATATCACTTCACACCAGTCAGAATGGCGCTCATGAACAAAACAACACAGAATAAGTGCTGGTCAGGATGTGGAGAAAAGGGAACCCTCCTGTTTTGCTGGTGGGAATGCAGACTTGTGCAGTCACTGTGGAAAACAGTATGGAGATTCCTCAAAAAATTAAAAATGGAACTGCCTTTTGACTCAGCCATCCCACTTTTAGGAATATATCCCAAGAATACCACATCAATGATTCAAAAGGAGAAATGCACCGCCATGTTTATGGCAGCATTGTTTACAATAGCCAAGATCTGGAAACATCCCAAGTGAGCATCAGTGGACAAGTGGATAAAAAAAGCAGTGTTACATATAAACAATGGAATATTATGGGGCCATGTAAAAGAGGGAAATCTTATTTTTTGCAACAACATGGATGGACCTGGAAACTATTATGTTAAGTGAAATAAGGCAGGCAGAGAAAGAAAAATACCATATGACTTCACTCATTTGAGGAATCCAATGAGCAATATGAACTGAGGAGTGGAGTAGATGGGATCAATGGGTCCAGAGGGAAATTGGAAAGAGGGAAAGGGGAAGATAGGATGGGATGAGAGCAGAAAAACAAAACCGGGGAGGAGGGCATTGTGAGGAGGAAGGCAAGGGGGATGTGGTAGGGAACAAGGGGGGCGGGGGAGGTATGTAGGGGGACACTAGAATCTATGTACAACCAATAAATTAAAATAAAATTTAAGAAATTTGACTGATTTACTATGTGTATATATTATAAATTATTATATAAATCTAGTTTTTTATTTATATACATGACCTTGGATTTATTCCCATTAACAAGAAACACTAGTTAGATAAAGTAGGCTTTGTCTTTGTTTTACAAATGAATAAATGAACAATAAGGTTGTGGGAAGGAAACCACCATCTGAATGTCTATCATGTATCTGACAGTTGACATTTATCTTATTCAATCCTCACAAAACCCTGTGAGAAAGAGAGCATTATTTTCCTTAGTGAGACAAATGTATAAATCCCAAATAAGTGAATGAATTGGTCCAATGTCACAGAACAAGTAAAGGAAAAAGTTTGGATACAAGGCCAGGTATTCCTAAAATCTGTGGTCTTTTCCATTTTATCTTACAACTTCTGGGCAATTTTTAACAGCTTGCTGGAATAACAACAGTACTAATAAGAGATGCAAGTATGCATGAAACTTGGATCTTTTGACCCTTGAGTCATAGAGGTCATGTGTGCTGAAGACTGCAGTCCCAGATGTATAATGACACCTTTAACCTTCTTATTTCTAATGAATTATTTTTTAATCTATAAAAGGTGGGCCCTGGATCAGAGGCTCTCTGGGGTCCTTTTTATCTCCATTATTTAATAAAATATAAAATTAATTTCATTGATGCACAAAATATATAACGTTTGAGAAACTGGAGTGGCCATGTGGTATGAATTTGAGGCTCATGTTCTTAGCACTCCACTCTACTGATTGTGACCATTGTGGCCCTTGACTTCTGGAAAGCTCTACAAACCTAGGGGGTTTTACCCATTTTTATTGAATTTATTGGGGTGACACTGTTTAATAAAAGAATATGTTTCAGGTGCAAAATATTGCATGCTAGTCCATTAACAGTCTTCAAATGTGTATGAAGTGAGCCCTTCCCTGTTTGCTCTTCTCCATCTTTTTCTGGGGTCAGTGCTTCACATAAAATTTACTCAATCAGAAGTAGGTCTAAGCTTACTTACTGGACTCAGTTCCAATATCATAGAAATAAATAGAGAACTTGATCATTTCCTACCTCTGTGGCTTTTGAGAAAGTTTGATTGGGCTTTGGAAAATGTTTACTTATGAATATACATACTTTGAACAAATTTACCTTGAGATAATATTCTTTAGAGGCAGTTGAGCCTTCTTTGTCAGCTTAATTGCTAATTCTTCTTTTTCTCCAAAGTCATTTTATGAGCTACATATTTAGTTAACTCAATATGAGCTTTTTAGGTAACCTGTATTTTTTAGATAACTTCTCTTTTATGAAATATACTTTTGTCTTAATATATCTTTCTTGTTGGTATAGTCTCGATATTATGAAGTTGCTCGATTTGGGGAGGAGGGACATTATTCTGGGAGATAGCTCAGATTTTTCATGGTAACTAAGAGACAAGAGTATTTTCTATTACTTCAAATGACAACTTTGTGATAATAGATCTCGATTTAGGCTTCTCTGCCCCTTTATTACAGTTAAACTTTATTTTAATTTTTGCATATTATTAAACTGAACAGAAATTAAAGAAAAAACTATAATGAAGACTCAAGTTTTGGGATTTGACATATTTTTAGGGAGAGTTAGGAAGTGCAGTGGGTCTGAAAGAAAAAAAAAACAGGGGAAACAAATAAAACTTCAGCCATCAAGAGGAACATATAATTAAGGAAGACTGAGGTCACACAGGAACAGAAAACCTGGAATTAGGCTTCCACCATTTCAGTGGATCAGAATAAGTGTTCATTCTTCATGTTTTCTAATTCCTCACATTGGTGTAAGGCATGTTATTCCAATTAATTTTTTAAAATTAAATTATATTAGAAGAGGCTTATTTAAAATAGAAATAAGCATCTTATTAATTTTTGTGTAGAAAGGCCAATTTTTGGTCAATTGTTTGCTTGTTTAATTGACTTCTTTAGCTATATTGTTTAAATCAACCTGAATTTTGGCTGGATATATTTATGAATACTACATTATGTAATTAATGATTTTCAGGAAATATTTTGAAATTCAATGAACTCATTTGCCAAACTATTTATCAGAGGGTGTTCATAACACTCCTCTTTACTATAAAACTTTTTTTCATATGATTACAGTCCTGGGATTAGAATTTATTATATTAGTGAGGCTCTTTAAATGTGATTATTCATTTATTCACTTTATTAACAACAATAATATTTCTGGCAGTCTTGGTTTCTTAAAAAAGCACTATCACACAGAAGAAATAAATCCAATTCTTGTTAAGCACCTCATTAATCTAATATTTAAAGAGGAGAATAGCAAGACAAGACTAAGTATGGAATTTCTTTAATAAAATATGAAAATTAATGAATACTGAGAACTCTGTTATTCCATTTGAATTTTAGTGTGGATTATTATTGTTATTGTGGTATCTATGGATTTTTTTTTCAGTTAGAACTAATGGAATTTCTAGGACAAGTGATTATGGAGTAAAAAAGCAAATAATGCAAAAAAGAACGTTAGCTACAGATGCTTGCTATTCTTTATTATATCCTGGTACAATCCCTCCCTCTCCTTTGATTTGTTCTCATCTTGGGTTCTGTCTGTTCATGTTTCAAGCCCCCTTTCTTCCTAAACCCAGTGCATGTCTTTATCACTTAGCACATAGTATTTTGGTTGGGGGAGCCTAGTTGTTTCTTGGGAGCTGAGTTATTGAGTGAAAAGTTCATCAGAGAGAACAAGATGTTGGGACGAAAATGGGCCCGATTCAGCTGTATTCTGGCATCTGTTTTGAAGAAAATTGTATGACCAGATTTTGACACTAGCTTCTTGAAGGCATTCGACAAATCGTTTCACAATGGGAACCCTTAGTTCTCTCATTTTCTAAAGTCAGAACATTCTCAATTTCTATTGCAATTCTTTATTTTTTATAATTTTGTCCATGACACTGATGTGAGTTCCCTTGAATGGAACTGGGAGTGTAAGTTTTTTTCTAGCCTTGTCTCTTACTACTGGAAGATTCTTTAAATTCAATAGACTACTTTTGTTTCATCACTGAGTAACTTGATGACTGACAGAGTTAAAGGAGATACTGACCAGGGTCAAAAGAATAGAGGCATATTATGTAACTATACTCACTCTGGTCAGATAACTTGGTTGGTTGGAGTGTCATCCTGGAGCTCCGAAGTTTCTAGTTCAATTCCCTGGTTAAAGCATATTCATGAGCAACTCCATGTTCTTGTGTCTCTCTCTCTCTCTCTCTCTCTCTCTCTCTCTCTCTCTCTCCCTTTAGCACATACATGAGCAACTCCATGTTCCTGTCTCTCTCTCTTTCTCCCTTTAGCACATACATGAGCAACTCCATGTTCCTCTCTCCTTTTGCCTCTCTCAAAAATGAAAGAAAGAAAAGCAAACAAACAAAAAACAACTATCCACAGAGTACTTTTGAAATATCAGAAATTTAATATTTCCCACAATGCAGTTGGACTGATTTCTTTATGTGCAGTGTCAGTCAGCCAAAGGTCCAAGAAGGTGAAGACAGATGTTGCAAGGCTTCTCGAACCCCAGGTTCTGAAATTTGCAAAATGTCACTTCTCGTACATTTTATTGGTCAAAGCAAGGCAAAGGACTGCCTAATTTTAAGGACTGGGGAAATAGAGTCCACCTCTTTATGGGGAGAGTGACAAAGAATTTGTGGCCATGTCTTAGCTACTACACAGGGATTATCATTTCTTCTTCCAAAACCCATGCCTTATGATTAGTTGACACATTTTTGGCCAAGTCATTATGCAGCCTTAAAATTCTTTTTAACACACTGCTCCAGGCAGCTACCACATATCAATCAGAACTGCCACAAGAAATGAAATTTATCTGCTATTTGGACTCTGCAGTGAGTTGTTGATAGAATCTGGATGGAAAACTCAGAATCCTTGGCTTTCAATTTAGGATCTCTTCTTTCTGCATCACTCTCTCTTGATTTCTGGTCATGTTTTTAAAATTTCTCAGGTTATATTAGAAAAGTCACTTATTTTTACTACTAAAGATCCTAAAAATATGATTTTTTTTAGGATCTGAATAATGTCATCATATATTAATGTGTTTTCTTTTCTTTTTTTCATGTGATAGAGACATAGAGAGACAGAGAGAGGGACAGATAGGGACAGACAGATAGGAAGGGAGAGAGAGATGAGAAGCATCAGTTCTTTGTTGCAGCATCTTAGTTGTTCATTGATTGCTTTCTCATATGTGCCTTGACCAGGGGACTTTAGCAGAGTGTGTGACACTTTGCTCAAACCAGCACCTTGGGCTCAAGCTAGCGACCTTGGGCTTCAAGCCAGCGACCTTTTGGCTTGTCAGTGACCATGGGGTCATGTCTATGATCCCATGCTCAAGAGACCCTACGATCAAGTTGGTGAGCTCGCACTCAAGCCAGTTGAACCCACGTTCAAGCCAGTGACCTCAGTGTTTCAAACCTGGGTCCTCTGTGTCCCAGTACAATGCTTTATCCAAAACTGGACCATTGTCTGGTCAGGCAGTGTGTTTTTAAAATCATGACATAAACCACTGGTTTAAATGTTATCAATTCTATTGCTACCTTAACCAGTGTATAACTTTTTTCAGTCAAAGTGATTACATTTGAATCAATAACGTAACCATAAGATATTATATGTCTTGATGTGATACAATGAGAAGGATAGAGCATATCCCATGTATCATTATTGCCAAGTCTAATATTTAAGAAACAATGAGACAAATAAATAACATGAGATATTTCACAATAGAGAAATCTTAAAAAGATATTAACCTCATATATGTGTGTGTGTATGTACACAGTGCATATATATATTCCTAGAAGAAAAAAAATAAATATGGCAAAAAAGTTAATTGACAAATTTAAGTGGTCAATCTCTGCATCTTCATTATAGTTTTAATTTTTTGAAGGTTAGAAAATTTTCAAATTAAAAAGTTGGGAGAAAGTCGCCAACTTGTATTTTGTGTCTGAGACCATGCCTGGCTTTGAGCTATTATGATAAAGTATCTATAGCCAACTATATGATTAAATTCAAAGGAGTTCAATTGCAGCATGGTACGTTTCTAAAAAAGACACATTTTCTTTACTTTACAGACATACATAAGGAGAAAAATCTCGTCTATTTAGTTTTTTTTTAAAATATTGTAATTGATAGAAAATTTGACCAAGTTGAAAACTGTAATATGTCATAATAAAAGATGTTAAGATTTGCCTTGATGTTATGTGGGCATTATGGTTCACAGGATTATTTTTATGGCAGAAGCCCTAGATGACAAGGGTTTCATCTTTTTCTGCTCAACTTCTGCGAACGACTTCAAACAAGTTATTTTAACTTGTGTAGAAATTGCTAATCTGGTTTACATCATATAACTTGTGTAGGGATTAATTACATAACTGCAAAGCTTAGTAAACAGCTTGTCCAATCTAGATTTTCTGTCTTGGAAATTTATAGAGGATCATTGTGCTGAGGAGCTAAAGCTATTGTTTCCTTATTATGCACCTATTTAGAGATTGTGATTCTGTACAAGTTTTTATCATCTATCTGTAAGTTATAATGCTAAGAGAAATCTACCTTTATTTTGACAAATCTGTTTTCCTGAAATACTCTTAATTTCCTTCTCAAGTAAGATTGTTTTGGAGAGGAGATCTAGGTAGAAAAAAATACTGGCTATGTCATCTGTGAAAGGATTGTGCCAACTCTGTGCTCTAGAATTCACTGGTAGTTGAGAGCAGATAAAACAATTAGATAGCTACTCTAAACTGTGTTTAATAACTTATACAAATGCAGCTCTATTTAGAGAAAACTAAATTTTCTGTAGAGTTTGCATAGAAGAGAAGAGACATGATCTTGTGTAAGAGGGTTAGGAAGGCATTGGATAGATGAGGGAGACCAGAGAAGAAGTTGTGTATGCATGTTTATTATGTGCACAGATGTATGCAAGGGAAACTCTCATATACTCACAATAAGGAAATATATATAATTGGAATCCTGTCTATTGGAAGAAACTGAATAATGAATAATGTTATTGGATAGGTGCAGTGCAAGCAGTGTAAAACTCATCTGAGTAAATGTGTGGGAAAGAATAGGAAGAAACCAGTGGTTGCTGAATTGACGATTGACAGTGGCGTGATTAAATTGGAGACTAAAAAATACATGGAAGCACTATGGAGGAAAAAAAAACCCAGCAAATAACTTTCCCTTGGGAATTTTGGATGGAAATGAATGTTCAGCTCTGAAATATAGGCTCCAGCAAAGCACCATTAAGGGAAGCATAGGGGAAGGAGTAAGATTCAATGGAGGTAGGAGGTAATGAGGGCTGTGATTGATTAGCGATGTCTGCCTAGGGCATAGTTTTACACTATAAGCATACATATGTATTTGCCATTTCTGAACTAGAGGGAAGAGGTAAACCAAAAATCCCAACATATGTGATGAAAAAAAAATAACTGAAAAGTGGTGTGGGAGATAGTTGATGACTTAGTTTCAGTTATATTTCAATTTGAGGACAGCACACTATGTACATTTCGGGTAACCATCAGTAGTTCGTGCCATAAGATTTGATGCACTTCCTAGAGAAAGAGGTCATCAGAATAGAGATTTTAGGAGTTCAAAAGAATAAGACATTTGCTTTATTAAGTTGTTTATTTATACATAGATGCATTTTCTCTCAGTGATTGCTCAGTTTCATGCCGCCTAGTTAATTCAGGCAGCATTTTGGTGCCTAGTCCCCATGCAGTACTATCAGCCAGCTGGTAGCTGCACTAACTCACTTATTAGTGATTTAGATGGACAAAGAATGCGTGTTCTTATTTAATCTAAAGTAAGCTTTAGGGAATGATAAGCAATAGTCATTGAAACTTGATAGCTCTACCTAAGAGGAAACAGTACTTACTTTTGATTGGAAGTTGTGCCTGGAATTGAGTTCTGATTCTTTCATTAGTATATAGGCTCTGTATCTTGGAATCACACTTCCTTTCTCTTGGCCTTGCTTTATGTAGCTGAGAAAGGGAAAGTAATGTCTAAACTAAGGGTGGTATGTAAGTGCTGCCTCTCTTCTGTCCTGAATCCATAGCTAACAGGGCCTTCTCCACTGTTGATCTTGGATAAGATTTCACCATCATTTCAGCACTCTGCACTAGTTGGCATGTGACCTAAAACCTTTCATTGTCTAAGAGATAGTCAATCACAGAAGAAAAAAATGAACAAGAACAGCAATGGCCAATATTCATTGAGCTTTTACTATGTGTCAGATCCTGTGTTAAGTCTGGTCTTTACATGTAATATGTTGTTTTACATAGATATAAGTGCTTTCAATTAAAGAGAGACAGTGACAAGCAAGTGCGATTTAAGGCTCAAATTGTGAGATGGAGTATTGAAATTAGTTGGAACAATTTAAGAAAATATCCAGAGTGTAAAGTTAAAAAAACAAAATAAGACTGACTTTTTTATTTCTAAAACCCAACCTGGTAGAACATCACCTATTGCTGTTTGACTAAGAGAATTTATAACTGGGTGAATGAACAAAATTGCCCCCAGGATTTAACATCTTTCTTATTGGATTAGAATCCTCTGACCTATTAATAACCCTAGTCTATAGTTATTTTGTTGATTCTTTCCATTACAAAGTTTTATTTCCTAAAATAAGACTTAATTGATGATTCATAGATTGCAATCTTTCAATACAAAACCATCAACCACAGATTGCACTTCTTTCTTTTTTTACCTGTTTTACAAAAAGATGTTTTGCAAAGCACTTCTATCAGTCCTCATTTATTATTACTAAACACAAAGCCTAAATTCATTATCATTTTTTCTTAGGGTTAAGGCTTTGGGTATGCATCGAGTGAAAGAGCAGATGGTGAAGCTATTAGAAGTTAATGATATGATCACAGCTCTTTCTAGGAATATCATGCCTGCATTAGGACTATGTCTTGCCTTAATATAGGCCAATTATTTAAATAAACTGTACATAGTTCTGACTGTTAATACATTGAAAAGAAAGTCAGGTGAAGACAGTATTTGTGAATTCTGACAGTTGGGATACAAATTTATTTTAAGTCAATTTTTCTTTTAGTTTCTAGGACTACTGTATAATGAATGGATCTATGGAGTATATTAAATTAATGGATTTTATTTCTCACCTGAAATAAGAGAAAAGAAACTTATGAAGTGCTATCCTAGAACTGCAGAACATTCACTGGATTTCTGCTTCATAATACAGCTTCTGGAAAGCTATTATAATTTTTATATTGAACTTTCTCCAATGAGAAATCTCTATGAAGTGACTGTCACTGGATTCTTCCTTTAGAGAACATCTCTTTTCTCAGGGGAAATAATGCTCAACAGCATATAAAATAGTCCTAGGCAAAATTAAGTGATGGGAATTTTATGCAACCCAGATGTGCAATGATTTTATCCATGTATGCCAATGACATACTCTGCCATGGATATGTCTTCCATATCACATAAGCATCTGTCTGCCACACAGATATTTGCCATCTTCTACCCCGTGGACTTTCCTTCTAGATACGGAGCTATTATATTTTAAGTTAAGGTTCTTCCAGGAAGGCTGGCTAAGCCTAAAGCTTGCTACTATTTCTTGATATTTGAGCTATAGCTGAGAGATTAATCCAGCTGCTAGTATGGTTCTATCTTTTCTGGAGTCTTCACCAAAAGATACCAAGCCTGCTGGGGACAAGGAGGTAGGAGCTGGGTATCTGTTAATGACCTGCTTGCCTTCTCATTGTCCACACTGTCAAGCCAATGTCCCATACAGTATGGATGCAAGGATTGCTATGACAGTGTCTGTCCACATCCATTTATTCCCAGCACCCAAAGCAGACTCTTTGGCTGCACTGCATGTCAATTTGATTATCTTGGTGGCTGGAGACTTAGAGCAGAGAGTGAAATTTTTAAAGTGCTAATTGAGAAAGACCCACTTAGTGCAGTCAGACAGAAGTAGGCAGATAAGAAGTTCCCAGATAGTAGAAGCATACATTTCTGATTACTACCATTATTATAAATGTTCTTTCACCAATGCGATTCCCTATGCACATTCTTAGAAGTTTATTTAATAGAGTTCTACAAGAGGAAATAAAAAATGGATAGCTCTGTTTTGCTCCAGTAATGAAGATTTGTTGACAAAGCTTCTACACACCAGTGTAACTGAAAAGTCATTGCATTCTCTTCTCCATTATTCAGACATGATTGACTTATGAAACTGCACCAACCACTCTATTATCTTGATATGCTCCTTATGTGGAGAGTAAAGATATAAATAATAAGTGGATATAACTTTATATTTATAAGGGGAGTGGTTGATTAATATCAACTTCATTGTACATGCCATGCTTGACTCATACCAATCAACTGCATATTCATCACCCAGATGTATAGCCATCATCTTATCAAAACAACCATAATTTTCAGTTTTGTGTAACTATCAAAGGTACCATTTGAGAAATCTTTTATAAAATATGCCAAATAATTAATTGAGTTATTTCTGGCTCATAATGGAGAAAAAATTTACCACAGAAGAAATGTATTTTTCAAAAAGAATAAAGCAAAATCTAGCAAGAAGTGTTGGCTAGTAGTATGACAATGCTAACTAAGTATTTGCTTATTGAGTATGAATCTGAGTGCCACTTTTGACCCTCTTCCATATGCTTACAATGACTAAGAAACATCGGTGATTAGAAAACGAGTGAAAGGTCCTTTTGTAAATTCTATCTGTAAACCTGCCTAGATCTTTTGTATTATAGGCACAAAATTGACTGGTTCTTCATTTCTATCTTGAATCAAGCATGGATTTTACTTCTGTGGGGATTCATGCTAGATGTTATATTGTTTATAAGAGACAAAGAAAATAAAAATATGATTATCAATAATCAAGTAATTTTATGTTCTTTTGGTATGAGTATTTTTACAAAAAAATTATTTACACAAGAAAAATATTAGCTGATGAATTTTTTTTTTGTGTGTGTGTGAGTGCAATGAAGAAAAACGTTTCTCTCTACACTTAAGGTGATCTTAGCGGATGTCAAACCTTGAATGCTTATTTCCATTGTAAAGGAATATTTGATGAGCATTGATTGTCACTGTGCTTAGTAATCAAGCTCTCTCCAACTGAGCCTATTTTGAATGCTTTAGTAAATGACTGTATAGATAACCACCTGAGTGAACGAATTACACCAGCATTTATTGAGTACCAACTGTGTACCAAGCACTAGATATTGCTGAGATTTGAATGAGCACCTAAATCAGGTCAGTGATCTTACTGCACCATTTCATTGCAGGCCCACTGCGTATATAATAGTTATGCCTGTCACTTGGTGTACATTTACTTAACTTCCATCTCCTAGTTTTTTTACAAATTAAAGATTTTTACCCAGAGAGATAAATGTAAAATTAGGAAATCAATGGGTTTATGCTATTATTTAGTAATGCAACCAAATGATGCATGTATTTTGGGGGAATACTATGGTTTTAATAGTATTGATGGATGAATGGAGGATATTCTCACCCATCTGCAAGAATAGAGATTGTAGAAAAATTGATGGGCTAGCTTTTTCTGAATCTCCTCTTCCATTACAATATTTCCACTTCATTTTGCTGCTTGAATCATTTTCCCCAAATAAAATTGGTTTAAAAATAAAAGACGGCTATACTTTGAATAGTTTTATGCTTAAATAAAAGGGAAACAGGCCCTGGCCATTTGGCTCAGTGGTAGAGCGTCGGCCTGGCATGAGGGAATCCTGGGTTTGATTCCTGGCCAGGGCACATAGGAGAAGCGCCCATCTGCTTCTCCACCCCTCCCCCTCTCCTTCCTCTCTGTCTCTCTTACCCTCCCACAGCGAGGCTCCATTGGAGCAGGGTAGGCCCCGGTGCTGAGAATGGCTCCATGGCTTCTGCCTCAGGCGCTAGAATGGCTCTGGTTGCAACAGAGCGATGCCCCAGATGGGCAGAGCATCGCCCCCTGGTGGGCATGCCGGGTGGATCCCAGTCAGGTGCATGTGGGAGTCTGTCTGACTGCCTCCTCCGTTTCCAACTTCAGAAAAATACAAAAAAAAGGGGGGGGGGACAAAATCCCATCATATTCTTTAAACATCTTTCTTTAAAAATGTGTAGTAAAAATTAAATTTGGGTTTTATTTTTTTTTGTATTTCTCTGAAGTGAAACGTGGAAGATGGGGGAGGGGGGTGGAGAGGCAGACAGACAGATTTCCGCATGTGCCCGACCAGGATCCACCCAGCAAGCCCACCAGGGGGCGATGCTATGCCAATCTGGGGGTGTTGCTCAGTTGCAATCGGAGCCATTCTAGCGCCTGAGGCAAAGGCCATGGAGCTATCCTCAGCGCCTGGGACAACTTTTTTCCAATGGAGTTTTGGCTGCGGGAGGGGAAGAGAGAGACAGAGAGAAAGGAGGGGGAATGATGGAGAAGCAAATGTCTGCTTCTCCTGTGTGCCCTGGCTGGGAATTGAACCCTGGACTTCTACAAGTCGGGCCAATACTCTACCGCTGAGCTAACTGGCGAGGGTTCCGAAACATAATTTTTTGTTGAGTTCAGTGAACCAGTTGTTAAAATGGCATTTGTAATCAAGGTTCTCTGTAAGGTGGGAGTCTGGGCAGTTGCCCAATGTGGAAATCACAAATTTACATTCCTTACTCTTTTTTAATGTTCATTTGCACAACAGCATATTCTAAGTGCCTGTAGTAAAGTCCATTCTGTCTATAGGTGAATAAAGTTGCAAGTGAGGACACCAATCAAGAAGCAATATGAAAATATGTTAAATAACAGTTTTATTGTTTTTTGTTAGGTAGTATTTAACATTTCAAGTACCACTGAGACAACCGGCCAGGGTCTTGGGTTTTATTTTTTTTTAATTTATTTCATTTCATTTAACTTTATTGTGACACACAAACAGTTGCTGGAAAAAAAAATTACTGATTTTGTCAATTGCCCATCCAATAGAATAAACCTCACCTTTCCAAAAGCTCCCAAAATTAAAGGATGATCAGGGATCACATTCCTCTGCCAGTGTTAATTATAAACAATTTCTACCTGGAGTGGTGGGAAGAGGGCTTTACTCATCCTTTCAGTGATTACTTATTTCAAGTAACCACCAGTGTCAGCCATGTAGTTCTGCACCTTTGACTTTGTGTTTTTCCTATCTACGTTTTTAACAGTGTTTTCAGTTTTCCAAAGCCTGCTTATCCTTTACTACCAGCTAAGATGCTTCAATCTCTGTGGATTCTACCACATTGTTTCTACTAAGGGAAAATTATTTTGCTCTTTTCTATGCTTTTATAGTGCTTTAAAACTTTTAAAAAATTTATTTAAATTTTTACTTACTGATTTTAGTGAGAGAAGAAGGAAGATAGAAAGACAGAAACATTGATCTTTTCTGGTATATGCCCCAACTAGGCATTGAACTGGCAACCTCTGCTCTTTGAGATGATGCTTTAAGCAACCAAGCTATCTGGCCAGGGTCTCATCGTAGTTTTGTATACTTTCCTGTTGTGATTTTTCACTTTCTATTGCATTTGTGTGTGTGTGTGTGTGTGTGTAACATAGAGGGAGGGAAGATAGTAATAGACAGACAGGAAGGAAGAAAAATGAGAAGCATCAATTATTTGTTGTGACATCTTAGTTGGTCATTGATTACTTTCTCATATATGCCTTGACTGGGGGGGATACCGCAGAGAAAGTGATTCCTTGCCAGCGACCTTGGAATCAAGCCAGAAACCTTGAGCTTCAAGCCAGTGACCTTTGGGTTTAAACCAGTAACCATGGCGTCATGTCTATGATCCTTTTTTCAAGCCAGCAACCTGACACTCAAGCTGGTGAGACCGTGCTGAAGCTGGATGAGCCTGTGCTCAAGCCAGCAACCACGGGGTTTTGAACCTGGGTCTTCTGGGTCCTGGTCCTCTGCTCTATCAACTTCACCACCTCCTGGCCAAGCTCTAGTCCATTCTTTTTCCTCTCTTTCCTTAACACTGCAAAACTGTACAACTTCAGCAGTATAATAGTCTGTTTCTCAGAACATTGATGACTTGGCGATTACTTATGTTTACTTATGTTTATATAAGAACAGTGCTTTGCACAGTATGGGTGTTCAGGAAATGCTTTACAAACATATAAAGAGTGAGTAGTCTGTTTTAGGAAGAGACTTCTGGTGAGAATGTGCAGGATGCAGAGGATGAAACTCCCAACAGGAGAAACAAAAGGTATCTAAATTGGAAAGAAAAAGTAAAATTACCACTCTTTGCAGATGATATAATACTGTATACAGAGAACCCTAAAAATTCCACCAAATGTTGGCCCTAGCTGGTGGCTCAATGGATATAACATCTGTTCAGAATATGGATGTCACGGGTTCAATTCCCAGTCAGGGCACAAAAGAAAAACGACCATCTGCTTCTCTCCCACTCATTCTCTCCCACTCTTTTTTCCCTCTTCCCCTTCCATAGCCAGTGGCTCGACTGGCCCAAGCATTAGCCCTGGGCATTGAGAATAGCTCTGTTGGTCTGAGTTCATTACCTTCAGGCACTAAAAATAATTTAGAGGCCCTGGCCGGTTGGCTCAGCGGTAGAGTGTCAGCCTGGCGTGCGGGGGACCCGGGTTCGATTCCCGGCCAGGGCACATAGGAGAAGCGCCCATTTGCTTCTCCATGCCCCCCCTCCTTCCTCTCTGTCTCTCTCTTCCCCTCCCGCAGCCGAGGCTCCATTGGAGCAAAAGATGGCCCGAGCTCTGGGGATGGCTCCTTGGCCTCTGCCCCAGGCGCTAGAGTGGCTCTGGTCAGGGCCGAGCATGCCCCGGAGGGGCAGAGCATCACCCCTTGGTGGGCAGAGCGTCGCCCCGCCCCTGGTGGGCGTGCCGGGTGGATCCCGCTCGGGCGCATGTGGGAGTCTGTCTGACTGTCTCTCCCCATTTCCAGCTTCAGAAAAATAAAAAAAAAAAAAAAAAAAAAAGATGTAACTACTATGATACCATGAAGGGTTTGCCAAAGTGGTGGTGATAGAATAGATGTGGAAAAACATTCATTTTATAGACCTTTTTATGTGTGTGTGAGACAGGGAGAGAGACAGAAAGAGGGACAAGTAGGGACAGACAGGCAGGAAGGGAGAGAGATGAGAAGCATCAGTTCTTCCTTGCAGCACCTTAGTTGTTCATTGATTGCTTTCTTATATGTGCCTTGCTTGACCAGGGGGCTCCAGCAGAGCAAGTGTCCCCTTGCTCAAGCCAGGGACCTTTGGGCTCAAACCAGCGACCATGGGGGTCATGCCTATGATTCTATGCTCAACCCAGCAACCCTGCACTCAAACTAGTGAGCCCATAGTAAAGTTGGTGAGCCCATACTCAAGCTTGATGCCCATGCTCAAGCAGTGACCTCGTGGTTTTGAACCTCAGTCTTCTGTTTCCCAGGCTGACACTCAATCCACTGTGCCACCACCTGGTCAGGCTTTATAGACTTTTTTTTTTACAGCTCTTCCTTTTTCCTCCTGATGTTATAATTTATTTACATGCATTGAATTAGTCAAAACTTTTGGTCCGTTATAATATACCTATATTGAATAACAAATGGTGACAAATAACAAAGGAATAAGATGTTAAAGTAGAACATTTATATGTTTTACCAATTAAAAAACACTAGTTATTCTCTTTGCAAGACATAATCATGGTCAACATTTGTTCTGTTCTTGAGTCATTTTTGTGTAAGAGCTGGGAGACAGTAAAGTAGAATAATTATCCTCTGTATTCAAATTGCTATCTAAAGCTAGTGTGATTTTGGTAAAAATTTGTCCCACTTACTCATGTGTTTAGTGAGGATCATAATAATTGTACTCATTTCACATAATTGTTCTGAAGATTATTAAAGAACTGAGCCTAATTCTTAGTACAAATGTAAATACTCTTCACACATACACCAAATATACCAACCTAAAAGCATGGTACATATTCTAAATTGCCTTTCTTCTTCATGATATAAATAAGCACCTTCCCATAATTGTCTAATCATTTTAATAATTGCATGGTATTCACTTGTATAACAAACCCTCGTTTATTTTTGCATCATATTTTACTTAAAAAATAAAGGTATAATTATCGTTACATAGTTAAATCTTTGTGTGAATGTAGGATGGCTGCTTTATGATTAATTTTCAGAAGAGGAGTTACTAGGTTAAATTGTATGAATATGTTCAACACTTTTGGTACAAATACCAGTTTGGATTCCAGAATATTATTCTTTCAATACTGAATATGCAAGTTTCTTTATAGTCTTTACTAGCTGAGAAAAAAGATTTTTGTTTAAGTTTAATTTATATGAATACTGAGGTAAAGATGAACATCATTAATATTCTTTCAGTATCCATTCACTCATTCCATCATTTATGTATTCAGTGAGCTACTGATTTGTATACTTTTCTTTTTTGTTTTTGCTTAGTGTATTTATTTATTATTATTATTATTATTATTATTTTTAAATTTCATTTAACTATTTTTTGAATTTATTAGATTGGCATGGGTTAATAAAATTATGTATGTTTCAGGGATACAATTCTATAATACAGGGGTCCCCTAACTAAGGCCCGCGGGCTGCATGCGGCCCCCTGAGGCCATTTATCCGGCCCCCACCGCACTTCCGGAAGGGGCACCTCTTTCATTGGTGGTCAGTGAGAGGAGCATAGTTCCCATTGAAATACTGGTCAGGTTGTTGATTTAAATTTACTTGTTCTTTATTTTAAATATTGTATTTGTTCCCGTTTTGTTTTTTTACTTTAAAATAAGATATGTGCAGTGTGCATAGGGATTTGTTCATAGTTTTTTTTATAGTCCGGCCCTCCAATGGTCTGAGGGACAGTGAACTGGCCCCCTGTGTAAAAAGTTTGGGGACCCCTGCTATAATAGATCATCTGTACATCATATTGTATGTTCACTACGCCAAGTCAAGCCTGCTTCTATCACCATTTATTCCCCATTCATGCTTTTCTGTTTCCCCCCACGTCCCCTCTCCTCTGGTAATCACTGTACTGTTGTTTGTGTCTATGAGGTTTTTTTGTTTTTGTTTTGGTTTTTCCTTAATTCCTTCATCTTTTTAACCCAGCCCTCCCCACGACCTTTTCCTTCTAACAAGTGTCATTGTTGGTGTATAGATAGGCAACTGATGTTGATTTCTGTATATTTTATTTATTTTCTATCTTACTATTTTACTGAATTCATTATCAGTTTTTTTGGTGGAATCTTCTTTTTTTGGTTTTTAAATGAGAGGAGGAGAAATAGCGAGGCAGACTCCCACATGCGCCCTGGCCAGGATCCACCTGGCAACCTCTTCTGAGGCTGATGCTCGAGTACTAAGTTATTTTTAGTGCCTGTAGGTAATGAACTCAGACCAACAGAGATATTCTCAATGCCCAGGGCTAATGCTTGGACCAGTCGAGCCACTGGCTGTGGAAGGGGAAGAGGGAAAAAAGAGTGGGAGAGAATGAGTGGGAGAGAAGCAGATGGTCGTTTTCCTTTGTGTCCTGACTAGGAATTGAACCCGTGACATCCATATTCTGAACAGATGTTATCTCTATTGAGCCACCAGCTAGGGCCAATATTTGGTGGAATTTTTAGGGTTCTCTGTATACAGTATTATATAATCTGCAAAGGGTGATAATTTTACTTTTTCTTTCCAATTTAGATACCTTTTGTTTCTTCTTCTTGTCTGATTGCTATGGCTAAGACTTCGAGTACTGTGTTGAATAAAAGTGATAGAGTGAACATCTCTATCTTGTTCCTGATCTTAAGGGAAACATTTGTAGTTTTTTCCCTTTAAGTATGATGTTGGCTGTGAGTTTGTCATATATGGCCTTTATTACATTTAGGTATTTTCCCTCTATTCTCACTTTGCTGAGAGTTTTTATCATAAATGGGTTCTGGGTTTTATCAAATGCTTTTTCTGCATCTCTTGATATGATCATGTGATTTCTATTCTTCATTTTGTTTATGTGGCGTATCATGTTTATTGATTTGTAGATATTGTACCAACTTTCAATCCCCAGAATAAATCTCACTTGATCATGGTGTATGGTCATTTTAATGTATCGCTGGATCTGGTTTGCTAATATTTTGTTGAAGATTTTAACATTTACATTCATCAGGAATAATGGCCTATGATTTTCTTTCTATGTAGTGTCTTTATCTAGTTTTAGAATTAGGATAATGCTGGCCTTGTAAAATGAGCTTGAGAGTCTTCCCTCCTTTTGGATCTTTTGGGATATTTTGAGAATAGTTACTAGTTCTTCTTAGAATCTTTGGTAAACTTTACCTGGGAAGCCATCTGGTCTAAGACTTTTGTTTGTTGGGAGTTCTTTTGATTACTGATTTAACTTTACTAGTTGTTTTGTGTCTATTCAGATTCTGATTCTTCCTGATTCAGTTTAGAAGATTATATGCTTCTCGGAATTTATCCATTTGATCCTGATCATCAAATTTGTTGGCTTATAGTTGTTTGTAATATTTTCTTACAATCCTTTGTATTCCTTTGATGTCAGTTTTTGCTTCACTTTTATTTCTGATTTTACTTGAGTCCTCAGTATTTTTTTCTTAATGTGTCTAGTTAAATGTTTGTCCATCTGGTTTATCTTTTCAAAAAAACAGCTCTTGGTTTCTTTGATATTTTTAATTATTTTTAGACTCTTTTCTTTATTTCATTTCTTCTGTTCACTTCTGGTTTTGTTTATTCTTCTTTTTCAAATTCCTTTCAGTGAAAAATTAGATTGTTTATCTGAGATTTTTCTTGTTTCTTGAGATAGGTCTGTAATGCTTTGAATTTTCCTCTTTCTTGACTTTTTTTTCTTTCTTGACTTTTAATTGGCATATGCATCTTCTTTTGATAATGTGACAGAAACATAATTATTACTAGAATAGTTTCAGAGGGTGTTGGGAGTTCAAAGAGTCCAAAATGACTATATTAAGTATTTTATATCAGTTTATCAATATAAAATTATTAACAATATTGTATAATTTTTGACTTACGAGAACAGCAGTTTTATATGATTTAACCTAATATTTTAAGTTTCTGGAAATTGTCAAGCAATTGAGTAGATTACTTCAGACTCATACCTCAATTTTGACAATCACTTATACAAATCTTATAATACCACTTTAATAATTTTTTTTTGCTAAATATTTGATATCGTTGATCATCTAATTCTAAATGATTGGGCATTGTCTCTGTTTTGCAGTTACAAAAGATTTTGTATATAATGGCTAAAATATAACATGATTAAGTTTTATTTTCTAACAACCTGTGAATGACATTATTCTACTATAGATGTCTCTCCATTTAAATGGGTTTATATCCAGATAAAGCATTGTAATTTGGAAATGTAGTAAACTGAAAATGCACTTAATACACCTAACCTATCAAACATCACAGTTTAGCCTAATTTAGCTATTCTCAGAATACTTACATTAGCCTGCATTTGTACAGTTTCTTGAGTTTCATCTAAAGAGTAACTGCATTTTTCTTCTCACCCTAAACGGGAGACACAAATGGGTATTTTGCAGACATGATGGAATGGGAAACACAAAACACTATACTGCAAAATACTCTGGCAACACAGTACACTGTAGAGTACTGGTTGTTTACCTTCACAACTGCCTGGCTGACTGGGATCTGCCCTCGCTGCTACTGCTCAGCATCACGAGTTTTGCGCTGCATCTCACTAGCCAAGGAAAATATCAAAATGCTGAATTCTAAGTACAGTTTCTACTGAATGCATAGCACTTTTGCATCAAAAAAAAAAAAAGCTGGAAAATTGTAAGTCAAACCATCATAAATTAGGGACCATCTGGATTGCATTGTGGATTGCAAACATTTCAATCAACAAAGATGAAGGAGCTTCATTTTATAAACACATTGCTTACTGTTTTAGACTTTTCATGGGCTTTGTTGCATTGTCTCATTTGATTCTGATGATAACCTGGTGAGGTACACAGAGCAGCTACTCTGTTATTATAAACGTGAAGACTTGAGGCTCAGAGAGGTTAAGTAATGCCTCGAGGACAAACAGCAAATAAACTGTAGAAAGTGGCCTAGAACCTAGGTCTTCCGACTTTGAATCTAGTGCTTTTTTCCTCTATTCCCTGATATGGAATCACTTGACCTGGAAATATATGTGCTTCACCTTCATCAGAAAGCTTATATCACTGGGATTCTGATCCTGGTGAAGTGCAATGTGAAGCTCCCACGTTCCATTGCTCTGCTTTTGTTGTGTCTCTGTCTTGTTTTAGAAACATTTGTTTCTGAATTTGCTGTGTAAATGCCAGTTTCAATTTTACAATGTAAAATGGAAAACAATGCATGAGAAAATGTTTATTTTATTTAATATGTGTGGTATTCACAAGGGCTTGTTTCAACTGATTTCACACTTGGTTTATTTTGTTTTATATATTTATATATTTTTAGCTACATAGCCTTGGGGTAATGTCAAGTTACTCATAAAGAAGGGATTTTAATGAATATCCTGAAAGGTGCTCTCCTCCTTATTTTTTTCTGGTTCCTTTCTTTCACTAACTAAATTCTATAGCTGGTTTCTGGAGCACAGCGTGATACTGAATCAGTTTCCCATTGCTAGTTTCAATTTTTTCTTGAGCTCTCATACCCAGAAGCCATCATGCAGAGGACCAATGCCCTTGTGGTAGAATATATGTGTTCAGTGAGTTACTGTTCTGGTCTAGGTTTTCCTGTGCTGAATTATTTCCTTCATGAAATAACTTAAATGTGTTTGGAAGGAGGATTGGGGTAGAATCTCGATAGGTTTTGAAAAATTTTGAAGAATAATTGAAAATATAAACAATCAAGGAGAGAAAGTATGGCCAAGCTGTGTGTGTGAGTGGGGGGGGACATTATGAATTTATAAAATTTGTTCATGGGCAATGTTGTTAAATATGTAACCAGTTAAGAACTAATGCTTGCAAGAACAGATTGGGACTGAAAGGGATTAAAGATCTACATATGTACATAAATCCTCTATACCTATATATACTTTTTTTCTGGCCCAAAATTAAAAGAAAAGCCCACAAAAATTTTACTTCTTTCATCTCACAAGGCTCTTAAACAAGGACAATTTCTCTGATGGCATTTGTTTTGTTTTCCACAATTTACTTTTACCTGCTGAATTATAGAATCCTGATTAACTTTCATACACTATTTGAGTAGCCATCTTTTGGGATTTGAATAATTCTTTGTTTTGAAATATTGTCCTGGGCATAGCAGCATCTGTAAGTTCTGCCTACTAGCTGCTGCTGGCAACCTTTCCGTCTTCCCACCCCAACTGTGAAAACAAAAATGTCTGCAAACATTGCCAAACGTCTCTTTGGAAGCAAATTATCCTTGAATGAGAACCACTGACCTACATGATCTCTAATACAAAATAACAGAAGAAAATCTTTGACATCTTAATAAATAAATATTGTGAAACAGAGGGAATATTCTTTAATACCAGTGAAAAGAGTTGAATTAATCAACAAGAGTTGATTTACTGGTATAAGGTATATTTTGCAATGATAACTCTCCAGCTGACTATATTTCATCACCCGTGAGGGTGTGATTTTCAAAGGATCTGTAACCACAAATCAGAATGATAACTGCAACTACAATACATTGCAAAGTAGAACATAGGACATTCTGCACATCATGGGAAGAAAAAAAAAACATTGTAAGCACATAATGCCAAATTTCATTAGGTCATCCAGTCTGATGTTACCGCCATCTTAAGCTATACTAAATGAAAAAGTCATTTCTCTCATTATGAAGAAAGGCCTTATTAAAAATGAAATTATACAGAAAGTTTCCTTTGTTTCAAAATCATATACTTGAGGGCCTCTCCTTAAATAAAGAATCTACCAAAAAATAAATAAAACAAGAATTTCTCAGAGAGTATTAAGAACCTCTTCTCCATCACCTGTTCTCTGACAGCACCCTTGCCTCCCCAACACTTACCCTCTCTCATGTCTGGAAAATTCATTGCCTACTCTCGTTCCAATACTTGCTTTCATGGTCACAATTTCTGCTGCTCTCCCACTCCAGTATTGGGGCTAGATCAGTAAAAGACCTTCAAACTAAAGTGCTATGATCATGAGCCTTTTAACACTGTTTCTGCAGTTACCTGCTTTCCAATTGTAATTTGGAAATATGCCTCCCTCTACTTACATGCATGGATTACCAGTAGAAATGACCAGAAATGGCATTAGTGTTTAGACTGGAGACAACCTATATATGAATGTATGAGATTTATGAAGGTTAAAATCATAGAATAGTCCACATTACAATAATGTTGTTGGTGCTAAGACATAAAATCCTGAATGGCTTTCATCATTTCCTTAAAAGCAAAATTGCAAAAAGTGACATTAGCAACCATTTTAGAAGAATGAAACATGAATTACCTTTACTACTAGTAAAAGTAAATCTGTTGTTTTTCCTTAAAGTAGCATTCAAGTGTGTTATGTTCATTTTTACACTAATGAAAGTACCCTTCTGTCAGTTTTATGTACTTTTCAGAACCTGGCAGGAAATATTACATTTTTTTTTATATGTCATGTACAGAAGTCAAGGCCACCTAAGCCCCTCTGCCCAGAGCCAGGTGCCTGGGGCCAGCAGTGGGAAGCTGGAGGTTGCCCTGGCCTCAGAGAGCTCGAGGCGTTTAATGAGTTCCCAGTGTGGGTGGGTGCTAGCCTGGCATGTGCAGGACCTGGTGCAGAGTGGGTGCCCATATGCCAGTACCCTACATGCTGTCCTTGAGCCAGAATGACAGCCAAACAGCCTATTGCTACCTGCTTCGAATTTCCAACCAGCAGGAACGTCTGGGAACCTATTGTCCCTGGACGACCCCAACCTCGCCACACTGTGAGTATGGCACCTATTTGAGCAGCTACCTACCTCTACAGCTACCCGGGTACTGAAGTACAGCCAGCGCCACACTGTGGCACCCTGCCTGTGCCCACCCTTCGCCAGTGGGGCAAGGAAGAGTGCCAAGCCTCTTATACCCACCCGAACTGATGGGTCCAGACCCAACCCTTGCCCATCATACCGCCCAGCTGGGACTGTGCCAGAGTCTGGAGGGAGATGATGCCCGAGGTTGGAGGCACTCTCCCAACCAGATACCCACTCAGACACCAGGCTGGATTTTTCTGGCAATTGCAAGAGTGTCATGAAGCGGTATCCTTGGAATGCTCACCACTAAGATGTATCCAGTGCCCAGTATCCATCAAAATCACTCCTCCTGAGCTCAGAGAGAGCTTCTACATGTGTCCTCCCATGCAAGATCGCCCTTACCCTGTGCCAAGGAGACTGTGCTGAAGGCTCTCAGTCAATGCAAGAAAGGAAAAAGGAAGTTCGATGGACCTCTCTGGTTTGAGACCCCCGACACCAATGGAAAGAGGCAGAGCCCAGAGCCCAGGGCAGTGGCCTTCAAGTCCATATGGAGAAACGGAGTGAGCTCTACCCTTGTGCCCAGGCCTGGGCCTCTGCTCCTTGTGCAACAGCGTCGAGAGGAAGACCCTGCCGCCACCCTCCCTGAGTCTTTCCTGTCTGCCACCCACCCTCCTGCGAGGACACCAGGAACCCAGTCCACACACACGGTCACAGCCTCAGCCAGAGAACTGGAGCCTGAGTTCACCGTTGTGTCCTGTTAGTGAAGTCCCTGCCACTTCCACCTCCTGAGACAAACCCACAGTTCTTTTACCTGGTGAGCCCAGTTCTTCCCCTGAATGAGTCACGGGCACCATCAGGTCACCTCCTACCAACCCAGTTGACAGGTCTGCCAAGTCCTAGACGCCCTCTCCTTAGCTTACTGCACCCACGTGCAGAATCACTGCTCCATCAAACCTCTGCCTGCTTCCCCACCCACCACTCCGACCTTTTCACAGGAACACAGTATCAGGAAGGTGTCTTTCTCCCATTTGCCTAGTTTGCACACTAAAAGTTTGTTTTGATTTTAAATAGTAATTATAGGCATTCTTATTATTAAAAAAAATTATTTTCAAAACACATTTCTATTATAATTAGAAATAAAACTATTCAAAATATACCTGGTTATACAAAGATGTCCAGTTTCTTTTTTAAATTAACACAGAAGAGCAGAAATATTTAAAAATTAAAAGGTGAAAAACTATACATATTTTAGTAAATCTGATGACAGATTAATCCTAGAATGGTCTGTGAAGAAACATTTGATCCTGGTTTTTACGTGAAGGTCAAAATTGGTAAAAAATAAAATAAAATAAAAATGAGACTATAAGAATAATATGCAGGTATGTTCGTTGTGTTGCCTTTTTGGGAACTAGGTCATCAAATTAAAAAGGATGGATTCAGTTCTAAAGATTATATGCTTTTCAAATTTGCATGGCTCAGTTTCAAATATGCAAGTATTTGAAAAATATTAGCATCTTCATATATCAAGAACATTTATTGCATTTAAGACACTATGCTAATGCCAAATAACATGAAAAGCTTGTATGCATCTGAGCTTTGGCATTTTGACTACTACTTTGAAATCTTTCTCCTTATCCATTTTGCCATTATGGAACTGAGTCCTTGGAATTTTTATCAAAGTGAGAATTCATATAAAAACTAAAGAAATTTAATGAAAACATGAATTTTTACATTTGCCTTTCAACTGATGTTTAGTACGACATCTTCTCTCTAAGGCTTGAATCCAAGCCTTTGATGTAATGAAACTTTACATTAACAACAGTTCTGTGACGTTCCTTTTTGAGGGTGTACCTGCCTCCTGGTGGGGAATCGTTCCTTCATGTCAGCCACTGTGCTTTGATGAGATGTTCCTTTTATTATGTTTGTGTGCCTTACTTGTTAAGAATAATGAGAGCTGTGTTTACAGATGACTCTAAGTTTCATGTTGAACATTTGAAATTATAGCAAGTACAAGTACAAGCAAAACTGCAGCTATGAAGCACCTGTGCATTTCTGCATGCATTATGTGGAGAGAGAAAAAGAAATGTAGAGCAGCTTATAAGAAGGAAAGAATAATTGTTTAATCAAAGGCAAAAAGGAGAATAAAATAAACTCAAACTAATTGAATAATGCCTAATGATACCCCCCACTCACACACACACAATGTAGAATACTACTTTTACTCAACATTACTATTGTAGGGAAAATATTTATAATTATAAAACTGGAAAATGGCATTCTAGAAAAAATAACATGTAAACAACACCAACAGTGTTGTCAAATTTAAGCTAAGTTTAAAGTATTGTAATAAATGAATACAAGATATTCTTACCCATCCTAGTCAAAGTTTCTTTTCCTGGCCTTTTACAAATATGTGTATTTAAATTAAAACTATAGCCCTAGTTGTTTACCTGATCCCAGTTATGTTGGAATGGTCAGGTTAGATTTTTGAGGAGGGGCTATTTGAATTGAGGGACCACCAATGGAAGCAGGCTTTCATGCCAAGACTAGGAGAATAGCATTTGAAGCAGAAAGAATAGCAGCAAATACAAAAGCTCTCAAAGGAACTGAGGTTAATATAGGGATGGGGGAGAGAGAGAACAGATGGGACTGATGTGTGGTTGAAGCAGAAGTCAGGTTTTCTTTGTTTTGTTTTTTTATTTTTATGAAGTTGGAAACAGGGAGGCAGTCAGACAGACTCCCGCATGTGCCCGACCGGGATCCACCCGACATGCCCACCAGGGGGCGATGCTTTGCCCATCTGGGGCACTGCTCTGTTTCAACCAGAGCTACCCTAGCGCCTGAAGCAGAAGCCATAGAACCATTCTCAGTGCCCGGGCCAACTTTGCTCCAATGGAGCCTTGGCTGCGGGAGGGGAAGAGAGAGACAGAGAGGAAGGAGAGAGGGAGGGGTGGAGAAGCAGATGGGCGCTTCTCCAGTGTGCCCTGGCAGGGAATCAAACCTGGGACTCCTGCACACCAGACCAACGCTCTACCGCTTAGCCAACTGGCCAGGGCCAGAAGTCAGGTTTTGTTGGACCTTGAAGACTATGACAAGGAGTTCAGATTCTTAATTGCTAAAGGAAACCATTGGAATATTTGAAACAGAAAAATGACACTTGACTGATGTTCAGTTTAAAGAAATCATCTTTGTTTCTCTGTGGAAAATAGAATATGGGGAGAAAAGAGGGAGAGAGACCTTTATAATCATTTGAACAAAAGATGCTAGTGCAATTGTTTGTTTATTTATCTATTCACCAGAAATCTATTGAACGCCTACTAGATGTTAAGGCACTATAGTAAGGCCGGGAGATGCTAGGGTTAGGAAGAGAGGTAAGGACATTACTCCCACATAGCTTTTCTCCTAGCAAGAGGTTCAGCTGGTGTTATGTCCCATAAAGACAATATAACAAGGTAATAAAGTGGAGGAGGTGTGACTACTTATAAAGGTGTTGTGGCAACAATGAACTACTCAGAGACAAGATGACATGCTTTGATGGGGTGAGGGGAGGCAACAGCCCCATTCAGCAGACTGAAGGACTGAAGCCCCATCCCCAGCCTTACTCAGATATTTATTAGCTAGTATAAATAACCCAAGGAAGCAGACATCAGAAGTTTTCATGAGAGTGAAGTAAAGGATAAGGAACAGGCTGACTTCTAATCTCTGTTCTGAGAGCCTAAACATTTTCTGTTACTGAATCTTATCCTGCTGTTTTGCTGTTTTCAGTACAGGGCAGAGAGGCCTCTGGACTCTCGTCCACTCAGGTCTTCACCCTAGGTCACCTCTCAGTCTCTAATTCTTCACAGCACATTTCTACAAAAAGTGTGCATAGTCATGGTGGAGAGGGAATGACTAGAAGAAGCCAGGCATAAGAGAGTCTTGAGAAAGAACTTCCAAGCAAAGAAAGAGCAAGTGTAAAGGCATGAGAGGGGAACAGGTTTGGCATAAAAAGAACACAATTGCCTGACCAGGCATTGGCACATTGGATAGAGCATCAGACTGGGACATGGAGGACCCAGGATCAAAACCTCAAGGTCACTGTCTTGAGTGTGGGCTCATTTGGCTTGAGCATGGGCTCAGCAGCTTGAGTGCAGGGTCACTGGCTTGAAGCCTGGGGTCACTGTCTTGAGCCCAAGGTCAGTGGCTCGAGCAAGGGGTCACTCACTCTGCTGTAGTGCCCCAGTCAAGGCATATATGAGAAAGCAATCAGTGAACAACTAAGGTGCCACATGAAGAATTGATGCTTCTCATGTCTCTCCATTTCTGTCTGTTTCTATCTGTCTCTCTCTGACTCTTTTTCTGTCTCTGTCCAAAAAAAAAAAAAAAAAAAAAAGAAGACAATTGTTACTGGAGGAACTGATGAGAGGATATCACAACCCGAAGGAGGTCAGTTGGGGCCTCATCACGTAAAATAAGTCATTTCTTATAAGACTGTTGGACAAGTTTTCATGGAGAGAGAAAATGAGGAAAGGACTAAAGAGGAGCTTATGGTGCTATGTCAAATATTTCATGTGTTTGGAACAAGTACAGGATGTATCCAAGTGGATGGGCTCCCTACATCCCTTGTGCAGTCATTTACTGTATAAAGGAATTGATTCATGAACATCATTGTTGTTTCTTTTCAATTAGTTTATTAAAATGAGTATACCAGTTCTTAGTATCATCATCCTTAAATTGTGTTAAGAAACTATTAGTCATGATAATTGTCAGGAATTTGATTTTCTGCTTAGCACTTTACTAAATTCTAAAGTGATTAGTGCTTAGAGGCAAACAGAGACTTTCTTATTCTTAAAGACAAAAAACAAAAATAATGAGCCATACATCTTGAGGATATTTCTTCCACTGTTTAAAGTAGTATTGCTTTAAATAGTGCATAATATAACATAGTACTCTTTGAAAATCCCTAGTGTGCAGATGCATTTGAAAGTACCCCGGTGTCTAGTTTGTTCCAGTTAACATTGTTTTGAATGGGAGCTGGTTGAAAACTTGAAGAAGGATGAGTAAAATGGCTATTATGGTTATTATTTGAACATGTAGTTGTTACAATGAGAAGGTGAAAATTATTAGAAAGGTAAGTTATTTCTCATGAACTTGAAGACCTGGTCCAGAACTCTTATTAAAGTAACGTTAAGTGGAGTATGTGCCATTCGCTTCCTATGCACAGTGAATGACTGATTTCCTTGGCCTAATAGAATATTTTTCTACTGAGCTAGGTGCAATTGTATTATTGTTGGAATTCTCAGCATTACATTTTAATAAACTTTTTGCATCTCTTTTTATTAATGAAGTTAAATAAAATCAGAATTGAAAATCTCTGCTGAAATACCTTATCACTCTTCCAAAAAAAGGAGACTGTGTGCGATTCCCGTTTCCCATAACTGCTCTGCTTAGAGTCAGCAATAAATGCACATTTGCTCAGATTGACGCTTCTTTCCCAGACTCTTTCTGTCTCAAGATCAAGACTATTTTTCTTTAAATTGGAAAAAATTCTAAGTAACACCCTTAAAACATGAAATCATCACAAAATTCATTACTTGAAATGTTTCATTTAGAGAAATGATCATGATGACAAGCTCTGTACACAAGTGAGATTTTTCTGTCTTTAAGCTCTTAATGTATAGTTTGCCTTTAAAATTAAATTGCCTCCTTTTCTAAATCAAACACAGATTAAACAGACACATAATTACTTTCTGGATAGTTTCTTTGCCACTAGAGAGATATAGCATATGTTTAGAATCATGGTTATTATTGTTTAATTTTAAGAGATAAAATAAGAGAATAGTTATTAAGATAAAATATCATCTGTAACCTATTAAGTTAATATATGATATGTTTCCTTTCAGGTTTTTTTTTCTCTCTGTATGTAATACTATTTGAACTTAAATTTAACATAAGTTTTGAAGATGAGTGAATGGATACCAACATTTGCTCTGAGCAAAAGACAGACAAGTTTAGTTGGCAAATTATTCATATTTAAGGCAATAATTAGCTGGTATTTAAAACATGTACTGTAGAAAAATATATCTGCACTGGATTAACTGTACTAAATATAGCTGAATATTTTTAAGAGAGTCCTCAAAGGCATTCTCAGTAAAAAGCTGTCTGTCCTTAACTTGAAGGATCTAGTTAGTAACATGAGAGAGAGAATACGCTTGCACAAATTAATTGAAGGTCTTAAAAAGCAGAGTAGAGATTTAATTAAAGACTGTTTCCTATAAAAATTTTGCGAAAAAGGCAATGTCAGTTGCACAGGATGTGTTTTATCTTACTGTCGGAAGTCAGTGCTGGGCACTGGTTGGAAGCACAGATGTGGTGGTCAGATCCACCCAGCTTCCCATTTATCAGCTGACTGGGATGGGGTAAAATACTTAACCTCATTAAGAGTCTCAGGCTTTTTCATCTTTAAAGCAACCAGTAGTAGTGTCTGGCTCATATGGTTCTGGTGAGGATTCGATGAGATAGTGCATGCCTTGTAGGTTACTAGGATATAGATTAATACTATCAAACAGGACTGAATCATGTGTATCTAACCATGTAATTATGAATAAATCAGAGAATATGTTATCTAAGCAGGACAGAAATTTGGGAAGAGGCTAAAAGCCATCTTAGGATTCCATATTTTAAAAAGAATAACTTTGGGGGGCGAGGAAGGAGAGGGGAAGGGAGGGGCACAAAGAAAACCAGATAGAAGGTGACAGAAGACAATTTGACTTTGGGTGAGGGGTATGCAACATAATCAAATGTCAAAATAATCTGGAGATGTTTTCTTTGAACATATGTACCCTGATTTATCAATGTCACCCCATTAAAATTAATAAAAAAGAATAAGTTAAACATCTCTGAGTGTAGAGTAATAAATTTCTCATTGCTTAAAATTGGAAGACTGACTCAGAAGCACTAAACTTCAGAATAATTTCCCTTCCGTTTTCAACTAGAACTTGCCTAAAGTAAAAAAATAAGTTTTTGTTGTTTCATAAAGGAGAAATTTGAATTTTAAGCAGTTAATGCTTTCAGTTGTTTTTAAATTTATATAAGTTTTTTAATTGTTTATTAAATTACTTTAGTTGCGATTGATTGTGTCTCTGGGAACGGTTTCTTCCTGAGCACTCTTTTCTCTGCCCGGACTTTCTACCACCTCCACCACGTTGCCACCAACAGACTGCTGATATTTTCTTGACCGATGGAGGTGTGGTTATTTTATCTTTTGACCTTATAAAATAATGAGTGCCCTTTTTGTTAAATCAATAGAAAGTGCTTCTGTGTAAATACTTCATTAATATAGATGGTTAATGGCAAACTTGGGACAGTTTATGTAGCTGAGAAGCAAAGCACCTGCCCATATTAAAGAGACATGTGACCCATGACCACAGTGACACTTGAGACAAAGTAGAACTTCCACAACTGGTAAGATATCATGTCTGCCTTGTGTTTCACTCAGAGCTGTGACTCATCTTTTTTTCCCAGCTATGTTTTTAGGGATTTCAGTGTGTTGCATGCTGGGTTTCTGAGACGAATATTTGCTTTCAGGGAGTTTATCCTGAGAGCAACCGCTGTTTGGAGGCACAGGAAGCAGCATTGAGGTAAGGGGAAAAGTTGAACTTCCCCCAGATTGACACAGGGGTATCAGCTGTTTTTACTCTGCATCTGCCTGGAACTAAAATTCCCCTTCATAGCAGTCCCAGATTAAAGCAAGGGGGCCAAAATTTTGTATCCCAGAATGGACCAGATAATTGGATGCAGGCTGCTCCAGAGTGAGGGCAGAATTTTAGGCAAAGCATCTCCCATCAGCTAAGGTCAAGTCCTGGAGAGAGACCTTGCTGTGAGTTGTCAGCCACTAACACTACTGGCAATGGGAGATTAATCCTTCCCTTTCATTCATTCCTCCATCCTGAAGCCGGTTTTGACGGCCAGCTGTCATACCTACTATACAGTTCAGCCTGAGGAATGAGCTCTTAAATTTCCACCTCATTTGTAAATCCTATAAAATCTGCTTCCAATAGTAAAGATGGTAAACTGATATTATTATGATCCAGTTTAAAACTGCAGGTAATACTGAGGTTGCATTTGTTTGTTTGTTTTTTTGTCTACAGGTAAAAGAAAAATGTCTAGGAGAGAGGTTGTTAGTTTTACTAGTCTAACATTTTCATTAAAATATTTTATTCTGATTTAGCTTTGCTGATGGATGCCTTGACTTCTGTGTGACATATTTCAAGGGGAAGGATGTAGAAACAGGACCACATGGGGCAGAACTATGAAGTTACTGGAAATACTAGGCCCTTATCCAGGGAAACACCATTCTTTCTCCATGGCTGTTTGGTCACAGGACAAAGTGCACTCTGAATCTTTTGCACCCACCTCTCCCATGACACAGCCTGCTGGACCCCAGTGTTGTGTGGTTTTGATACATCTGCCACATTTAGGGATGGGTTGAGGGTAGGGCAAGTGAGGCACTAATTTTGGATGCCAGGTTAAGGAGTGATCCAAAGAAATAATATTTTAATGCAATATTTAAAAAATCAAAACTAATGTTTTTTTGTGTGACTGATCTCTCACCAATTCTTCTCTTAATCACTGAATACCTATTTCCATTCCCTAAGGAATAAATTCCAAAATTCTCAATATGCATCCAAAGCCTTTCGCCCAACATGGCTGTTACAAGTCTCATCCTTTCCCTAACCACACCTCTACAAAAAAGTTACCAAATATCACCAATATAAATAGCTTGTCACATCCCACTCTCTGCTCCCAGCCTAAGAAGTTGGTGCCCTGCAGCCAGTGATTGCTTTGATTTTCTTCTCACATTTCTCCTCTTGGAGAGTGAATACTCCTAAGGCAAGATTTAGTGGAAAATCATTTTCTTTTGCACCTCTACCATGTTTGGTTACAGAAACTTCTTCTCCACTTTGAAACCAATGTGTTGACATATGATTATGTGTTTAAATATCTTCTCCCAATAGGCTTTTGTTATTGAGTAATAACATTAGCACTAATGAAATTTATAAGAGAAACTGTTCATTATAGTCCTTCCTACAGCCTAGGAATGTGAAAATGCTTTAAATATGATATTTTATTTGATTTCAGTAGTTTTATACTATCACACTATCATTTCATACTGCAATATTTCACATTATTGATGGTTAATCTATGAATAAATAAAGGTTCAGATAGCCTTCAACTCTGCATGAAGCTATGTTTATCTTTATGCTACCAGCCTGTAGCACAGCAATAGCCATAGTCACACACAATTCTGTGAGTGAAAAATGAATGCTTAGATGGCTGTGATCAGACAGAACTAGTAGAAACACAGATCTTCTGTTACATTAATACAGAAAAAAGAAAATACATGTACAGAGTTATAGTCATTTTATTTTTAATAAAGTTTTATATAAATTGATATTCCTTGGAAGTAAAATTTTAAATAAATATAATGACCTTGCTTTGCAAAATCATCATTCACACCGTGATAATGTTAGCAGTGTTCGAGTGGAATTGAACTGAAATATAGCTATATAAATTAGCAAGGTCTAAATTATCTGCCATCCTAGTTTTGATAAATTCTGATAACATTATTAAACTGAAGCCCCAGTTTGTTTTTAAAGTGTCAAGATTTTATATTCATTATTTTGAGCAGGAGAAAAGAAAGTATTTAGAAATTAAATGGATGTGCAATCTTACTAAGGATTTATGTGTGCTATAATAATATATAATGTAAGGTATTAATCATCCAGTCAGCGAGACTTTTAAAAACTGGTATGGGATAATAGTATGGGAAATATTGGGCCTGCTAATTTCAGAGAAAGTGGGTATTAAAGTGAGGACACGCTGAGGAGAGAGCGCGGCCCGACTAGGAGCATCAAACAAACAGAAATCCGCCTCCTGCCGTTGCAATTTATCCAAAGAGCGGAGCCTCTTTCTGTCTCTCAGGGATGAAAATCTATATTCTCTCTGCTAGAATATCATCTGTTGCAAATGTTCACTGTCTGAAGATTAAAAACCCTTCCACTCTAGAGGTGGATTTTTTATTTCCTGGCCTTGGAGACAAATAGAGGTGTTTTTTCTTTCTTTTCTTTTCTTTATTTTTTTATTTTATTTTACCTTCTACTTATATACATGTGTTCTGAATTCATGCCTCAGAGATTCATAGGGATATATTCACTCATGAGATCATTTCTTTTGGGGTGTTTGTCTCATATTCTTTTGAGGTTCACAAGAAATCCCGAGGAGGGGACTGTTGCTAGGTGTTTCTTTGGCATGAACCCTGCCTTTCCCCTTACAGAGTTACAGCAAAACTTCTGTGCAATATTGGTGTAAATAAAGACTTTAAATGTTAGAGAGCATTAAACAAATTATTATTTTGAAAATCACAGATCTAATTTCGTTTCACTCATTATACAGCTAAGGAACCCGAGTCCTGGAAGTCACACTGTTGGTTGCTGGTGGCACTAGAACTAGGCTGTATGGTACAGGGGCCTTTGAGCCCGGAGTCTGTATCTTCTGTCAGCCCAGAATCCTTCAGCTAAATCTAACCATCTTTGTATGGTGGCTGTGCTCTTAAATAAATGCTGACTCAATTGGAATCACAGGCATTACCATCCCCGAGATAAAGAGGAAGACTAAGTTTTTTTCTAAAGTGACCTGTATTTTTAATTCTGCCAGTGAACACGCTGAGCACACGTCTGAGGCTAATTTCAGTATTTTTAGTGGGCTGCGGTATTCACACATATTTCTGTCACCTTCCTGTTTCCTCAAAAGAAAAAAAAATCTTCCCTTTATGAGGCTTCGGCTTATTTATTTATTCCATCAATTTCATCACCACCCCAGGCCATGAAGAGTATTTCTACTTACAGTAAAGTGAAAACTTGACACTAGTACTTGGTTAGTAATAGGGACAATAGGTGAAGGATAGGGGACCTGTCCGAGGGGCTTGTTAACTGACAGTCCAGTGCCTAAGGCAAACATTTCAGCTTCTGATTGTTTTACTTAACTCTGGATAATTGCTTTTGTCCTTCCCTTTGTACCCTGTCTCTAGCGCCCTACCAAACCATATGGCTGTTGGGTTAACTCTACAGCTGATTAAAACACGTGTTTGTTATTCAGGAGAACATTAGACTAGTAGCTTACAGACATTCTGGAATGGTGGTCTCCATCTCTATGTTAGTTACTGTTTTAAGAAAAGGGACGCTCAATTGCCTTGTAGTTGAATTCTCAATATTTTTGTTTTCTTCTGCTCTGTAAGTTTGAGATGGGCAAGGCAGTGCATCTCCTGTGGGCTGTCTGTCACATGCAGGTGCCTTGGCCCACACCAAAGAAATAAAGAAATGATAAATAGGAACTTCTGTCAACTAAGCTAGTGTGTCCTCGGAAGTGCTCAGCTACCTGTGGAAACCACTACTGCAGAGTACACATTATCCTCACCCTGAGGATTTGATCAATATGTGAAAACTCCAGGGATGCCTTTTTTTTTTTTTTTTTTTTTTTTTTTTTTTTTTTTTTTAGCTATACTGGATTGCTAGCTTGCTAATACATAGAAAATATTCCTTATTCCAGTGTGCCTTGGGCAAGGCTGCAGTCAAGGTGCTGTGACGGTTTTACTATAGCCCTTGATTGGAGCATGAAGAATTCTTTTTGGGAAGGGAAGCACTAGTGGTAAAATAAGCAAAATAAATAATTAAGGTAGAGTCACATCATTGAAAAAGAGTAATTAATATTTTTCTTAGTCACATGTTATCAACTAAATGATCCTTTTTTTTTCCAGTTTTCTTTGGGATTGTTTTTTTTTTCCTAATGCAAAGAAAGAAGCAGAGGTGAGATATATAATTAGGGTTAAAGTGTTCATTTCTATCTTGGTTATTATATTCTGTATCAGCATAATATTAGTCTTGAAAGTGAAAATTGAAAGAAGTTAGGAAATTGATTAAGTGGATAGATGGTAACATTTTGACATTTGCAAAACTAACTCTGTGAGCTGGGCCTGAAGAAAGCCAAGAGAAAGTGACTTGGGAAGTTCCATTAGTAGAAATCTGTAGCTGGGAAGAGATGACATAGTGGGTAGCAAGATGGAGAGAGGTAAGACAGACTGAGTAACTTGTGGAGTGGACCCAGCAGGTCTAAGTCTGAGAGTCAGCTGTAAATAAGAGCAAAGATCAGCAGCTATACTGAGCACATAATTTTCTTGGCAGACTCTACCGATGATAACACCAAACATTACTATTGAATTCCTGCTTGTTTGCTCTTTGTGCCTCAAGAAAATTCTGAAAAGTGTTCATTTTATGGAGCTTTTACATTTCCTATTTTTATAACTTTATATTTCTATGAAAGAGCTATATAATTACTAAGCTATCTGCATTTAACACTACGGAGGAACTAGTTTAATTCTTTCATAAAATGGTATTGAAGGAGATAGTTTTTCACTGTTACACAAATTAAAAAAAATAGCTGATAACACTCAGACTAGTAATCACAGATACAGATATTAGAAGGCTGATAGTGAGAAAATTAAGCTTCATTGTACCACTACAGTTTTGTGTTAGAAATTTCTACCAGAAAGTGTTTTGGGAAAAATATGATTTAAAAAAATTTTTTTTAACAAGAAAGAACTACCTTTCCTACTGTAGTATATTGAATTCAGGAAAATCTGTTGATACTTTTATAAAGCAAGCAGCATTTTAACTATAATGAATTCAAGGTACTACTATTTTTAATGTAAGACTAAACACATTTGTAATTATTATGCTAACATAACATTTGTTATGAAGCATTTATGTTAACCATGAAATCAAGTTCTATGAAACACATGATTTATACCCTTCAGGAATTTATGTCTATTTTAAGCCAGATTGGGAGGAGAGATTCATTATCAAAAGGGACACATTTACTGATGAAATGTAGTGGAAATATAAAGTTTGGCTATATATTGTCTCCATAAAGTCCTTGTGCACTTTTAAACTCAAATAACTAAGATGATAAATATTTAAAGATTCTATCTATAAATAGATAAAAGCAAGTTAAGATAGAAGCTATACAGTTTTGTGCGGAGAGCATGAGCATGATAAATGAAAGATAAGTGAAAATTAACTGAAGTTCGATTAGTCAGGAGAAAAATATTCTGCTCAATTGAAAATTCACTTGCAATTTGTGTTTATCATATTCACAACAAACATTCTTAAAGTCTTGAAATCTTATATATACTTTATAAAAGCCACCCCTGAGGAATTACCTGAGAAGGATAAATATAATATATATGCTATGAATCTGGATGTTAACCTGTCAATGAAAGACAAGTTTGGCATGAAGAAAAAGATGGTTAATGTTGGCTTTGAAAATAATTCTGGATAAAAAGAGAAAAAAATATAAAAAAATATTTTTTTCTAAAAATTTTATTTAGAAAATTAACTTTAACAGGATGAGATTGATCAGGAAGAGTACAAAGGTTTCAGGTAAACATTTCTATGGCATTCTATACCCATCATGCAAAATCAAATCATTTTCTGTCACCTTGTATTTGTCTCTCTTTACAACTTCCCCCATCCTTTCTCCCCATCACCTTTCCCTATGACAGGGGTCAGGAACCTTTTTGGCTGAGAAAACCATGAATGCCACATATTTTAAAATGTAATTCCATGAGAGCCATACAATGACCTGTGTACATTAGGCATTATCCAATAAAAATTTGGTGTTGTCCCGGAGGACAGCTGTGATTGGCTTCAGCCAACCGCAACCATGAACATGAGCGGTAGGAAATAAATGGATTGTAATACATGAGAATGTTTTATATTTTAAGGTTATTATTTTTTTAATTAAAGATTTGTCTGCAAGCCAGATGCAGCCATCAAAAGAGCCACATCTGTTCATGAACCACAGGTTCCCGATCCCTGCCCTATGACCTCCTCTCCTTGGTAACCACTACACTTTTATCTATGTCCATGAGTTTCAGTTTTATATCTCACCTATGTGTGAAATCATACAGTTCTTAGCTTTTTCTAATTTACTTATTTCACTCAGTATAATGTTCTCAAGGTCTATCCATGTTGTCGTTAATAGCAATATATCTTCATTTCTTATGGCTGAGTAGTATTCCACTGTATATATGTACCATATCTTCTTTATCCAATCCTCTAACTATGGACACTTTGATTGTTTCCATGTCTTGGCCACTGTGAATAATGCTTTGATAAATATGGGGGTGCATGTGTCTTTACATACTAATGTGTTTAAATTTGGGGGGTTAATACCCAGTAGAGGGCTTGCTGGGTCATATAGTAGTTCTATTCTTCTTTTTTTTTTTTTGGTTTCATAATGGTAGTACTAACTTACATTCCATGAACAGTTAATGAGGCTTCCTTTTTTTTCCCACAGCCTCTCCAACACTTGTTATTACCTGTCTTGTTGATAATAGCCAGTCTAACAGGTGTGAGGTGGTATCTCATTGTAGTTTTGATTTGCATTTTCCTTAATAGCTAGTGAGGATGAGCATCTTTTCATATATCTGTTGGCCATCTGTATGTCCTCTTGGGAGAAGTGTCTGTTCAGATCCTCTCCCTATTTTTTAAATGGATTGTTTGCTTGTTTGTTGCCGAGCTTTGTGAGTTCTTTATATTTTTATATAAATATATAAGGGGTATTAACCCCTTATTAGAGCTGTTGTTTGCAAGTATCATCAGCCATTTAGTTGGCTGCCTATATGTTTAGTTAATTTCTTTTGCTGTGTAGAAGCTTTTTAGTTTGATATAGTCCCATTCATTTGTTTTTGCTTTTAATTCCCTTGCCTTTGGGGTCAAATTAAAAAGTTGTCCTCTAAGGCCAAGGTCCATGACCTTAGTACCTAGATTTTTTTTTTATATAGTTGACTGTTTCAGATCTTATGTTTAGGTTTTTGATCGATTTTGAATTAATTTTTATGCAGGGTGAAAAACTGTAGTCAATTTTCATTCTTTTGCATGTGACTTTCCAATTTTTGGGGCACTATTTTTTGAATAGGGTTTCTTCTCTCCATTGTGTGATTTTGACTTCTTTGTCAAATATGATTTGTCTATAGATACGTAATTTTATTTCTGTACCATTGTTCTGTATGTCTGTTTTTATTTGAATACCATGCTGTTTTGATTATTGTGGCTCTTTATCATAATTTAAAGTCAGGTAGCATGATACCTCTGGCTTCATTCCTTTTCCTTAGGATTGCTTTAGCTATTCAAGACTTGTTATGGTTTCATACAAACCTGGTGATTTTTTGTTTGTTTTTTTCTTTAAAAAATAATGACATTGGGATTTTGGTGGGGGTTTTATTATATTTATGTATTGCTTTGGGTAATATGGCCATTTTAACTACATTGATTCTTCTAATCCATGAACATCGAATATTTTTCCATTTCATTGTGTCCTTTTCAATTTCTTTCAATAATGTTTTGTATTTTTAAGTATATAGATCCTTCACATCCTTTGTTAAGTTCATTCCCAGCTCTTTTATTTTTATTTATTTTTGTTGCAATTGTAAAAGGATTTGTTCTTTTGAGTTCATTTTCTGAGGTTCTACTTTTGGCGTATAAAAAATCAATAGACTTTTGTATATTGATTTTGTATCCTGTGACTTTACTGTATTAGTTTATTGTTTCTAATGGTTTTTTGGTGGAATCCTTGGGGTTTTCTAATATACAGGATAATGTCATCTACAAAATGTGATAACTTTACTTCTTAGGAAATAATTCTGGATTAAGTTTTTTAAAGCATTTATCCCAGACCATGAAGAGTTGCTTTCTTTCTGAAATCAAGAAACACTAATCTGGGCTAAGAAATAGATGATACTAGTGGTATTGTGATGATAAAATGACTGGAAAAGAAAAAGTCTCATATTGTTTTTTTAGTCTATGTAATGGATCATGGGACTCCCGTGAAGTTTAGTGATTTTTCACCTAAAATGTGCCCGTAAAAGTTAAACAACAACAACAAAAAAATTAAAAAAATCTATACTCTTAGTTGTATCACTGGATGCCACTATCAAATACAGAATATTTATATGGGATATTTGATTATACTGACTCAGAATGAGACAAAAGATGTTTTTCCAAATTTAATTTAACTAATACTTATAGATCACACCCTGCCAAGTTTTTTTATTCTCTTATTTTTATTAATTTTAATGCAGTGACATTGATAAATCAGGGTACATATGTTCTGAGAAAACATCTCCAGATTATTTTGACATTTGATTATGTTGCATACCCCTCACCCTCAAATTGTCTTCCATCACCTTCTGTCTGGTTTTCTTTGTGCCCCTCCCTTCCCCCCACCCCCTTTCTCTCCTTCCACACCCCCTCCCCACCCCTCACTCCACCCCATGTTACCATCACATTCTTGTCCATGTCTCTGAGTCTCATTTTTATGTCCCATCTATGTATGGGTTCATATACTTCTTAATTTTTTCTGATTTACTTATTTCACTCCGTATAATGTTATCAAGGTCCATCCATGTTATTGTAAATGATCCGATGTCATCATTTCTTATGGCTGAGTAGTATTCCATAGTATATATGTACCAAAGCCTTTTTAATCCACTTGTCCTCTGATGGACACTTGGGCTGATTCCAGATCTTCACTATTGTGAATAATGCTGCCACAAACATGGGGTGCATTTCTCCTTTTGGAGCTGTTCTATGGTGTCCTTGGGGTATATTCCTAAAAGTGGGATAGCTGGGTCAAAAGGCAGTTCGATTTTCAATTTTTTGAGGAATCTCTATACTGTTTTCCACAGAGGCTACACCAGTCTGCATTCCCACCAGCAATGCAGGAGGGTTCCCTTTCTCCACATCCTCACCAGCACGTATTCTGTGTTGTTTTGTTGATGAGCGCCATTCTGACTGGTGTGAGGTGATAACTCATTGTGGTTTTAATTTGCATTTCTCTAATGATTAATGATGATGAGCGTTTTTTCATATGCCTATTGACCATCTGCATGTCCTCTTTGGAGAAGTGTCTATACATTTCTTTTGCCCATCTTTTGATTGGATTGTTTATCTTCCTGGTGTTGAGATTTACAAGTTCTTTATAAATTTTGATTATTAACTCCTTTTCAGACGTACTGTCAAATATGTTCTCCCATTGTGTAGTTTGTCTTTTTATTCTGTTCTTATTGTCTTTGGCTGTGCAAAAGCTTTTTAGTTTGATATAGTCCCATTTGTTTATCCTGTCTTCTATTTCACTTGCCCGTTGAGATAAATCAGCAAATATATCGCTGCGAGAGATGTCGGAGAGTTTACTGCCTATGTTTTCTTCTAAGATGCTTATGGTTTCATGCCTTACATTTAAGTCTTTTATCCATTTTGAGTTTATTTTTGTAAATGGTGTAAGTTGGTGGTCTAGTTTCATTTTTTTGCAGGTAGCTGTCCAATTTTCCCAACACCATTTATTAAAGAGGCTGTCTTTACTCCATTGTAAGCTCTTACTTCCTTTGTCAAATATCAGTTGTTCATAGAGCTCTGGGTTTATTTCTGGGTCATCCGTTCTGTTCCATTGATCTATGTGCCTGTTCTTATGCCAGTACCAGGCTGCTTTGGATACAATGGCCTTGTAGTATAGCTTGATATCAGGAAGTGTGATACCTCCCCTTTATTCTTCTTTTTTAAGATTACTGAGGCTATTTGTGTTCACTTTTGGTTCCACATAAATTTTTGGAATATGTGTTTTATATCTTTGAAGTATATCATTGGTATTTTAATCGGTATTGCATTGAATTTATAAATTGCTTTGGATAATATAGACATTTTAATGATGTTTATTCTTCCTACCCATGAGCATGGTATATGCTTCCACTTGTTTGTATCTTTCTTGATTTCTTTTATCAATGTTTTATAATTTCCCAAGTACAATTCTTTAGTCTCCTTGGTTAAATGTACTCCTAGGTACTTTATTTTTTTGGTTGTAATAGTGAAGGGGATTGTTTCCTTAATTTCTCTTTCTGACTGTTAATTGTTGGTGTATAAAAATGCCTCTGATTTCTAACTATTAATTTTATATCCTGCCACTTTGCTGAATTCATTTATCAGGTCCAGTAGTTTTTTGACTGAGACTTTAGGGTTTTCTATATACAATATCATAAAATCTGCAAATAATGGTAGTTTTATTTCTTCTTTTGCAACTTGAATGCCTTTTATTTCTTCTTCTTGTCCGATTGCTGTGGCTAGGACTTCCAAGACTATGTTGAATAAGAGTGGTGAAAGGGGGCACCCCTGTCTTGTTCCTGATATTAAGTGGATGGCTTTTAATTTTTGCCCATTGAGTATGATGTTGGCTGTGGGTTTGTCATAGATGGCTCTTATCATGTTGAGGTATGTTCCCTGTATTCCCACTTTGTTGAGAGTTTTGATCATGAATGGGTGCTGGATTTTATCAAATGCTTTTTCTGCTTGTATTGAAATTATCATGTAGTTTTTCTCCTTCCTTTTGTTTATGTGATGAATCACATTGATTGATTTGTGAATATTGTACCAGCCTTGCCTCCCCAGAATAAATCCCACTTGATCATGGTGTATGATTTTTCCATATATTGTTGGATCTGCTTTGCTAATATCTTGTTGAGGATTTTAGCATCTATATTCAGAAGGGAATTTGGCCTATAATTTTCTTTCTTTGTGTTGTCTTTGCCTGGTTTTAGAATCAGAATTATCCTCGCCTTATAAAAGGAGCTTGGAAGTCTTCCTTCCACTTGAATTTTTTGAAATAGCTTGAGAAAGATAGGAGTCATTTCTTCTTTGAATATTTGGTAGAATTCACTTGTGAAATCATCTGGCCCAGGGCTTTTCTTTGTTGGGAGTTTTTTTTATAACTGTTTCAATCTCATTTGGTGTAATCAATCTGTTTAGGTTTTCTGATTCTTCCAAATTGATTTTTGGAAGATTGTATGTTTCAAGGAATTTGTCCATTTCATCTAGGTTGTGTAGTTTTTTGGCATACAGTTCTTCATAGTATTTTCTTACAATATTTTGTATTTCTATTGTGTCAGTTGTTATTTCTCCACTCTCATTTCTAATTTTATTTGAGTCCTCTCTCTTTTTTTCTTGATGAGTATCGTTAAAGGTTCATTGATCTTGTTTATCTTTTTAAAGAACCAGCTCCTAGTTTCATTGATCCTCTGTATTGTTTCTTTAGCCTCTATGTCATTTATTTCTGCTCTGATCTTTATTATTTCCTTCCTTCTACTACATTTGGGCTTTACTTGCTGTTCTTTTTTTTTTTTTGTTCTTTTAGATGCAGGGTTAAGTTATTTATTTGAGCTTTTTCTAGCTTCTTAAAGTGTTCCTTTAGTGCTATGAACTTCCCTCTCAGTACTGCTTTCGCTGTGTCCCATAAATTTTGAGTTGTTGTATGCTCATTATCATTCGTTTCTAGGAATTTTTTTTTATTTCTTCTTTGATCTCATTCTTAATTCATTTTTTATTTAACAACCTGCTATTTAGTTTCCATGTGTTTGAGAATTTTTCAGTTTTTCTGTTGTGGTTGATTTCTGGTTTCATGGCATTTTGATCAGAGAAAGTGCTTGATATGATTTCAATCTTCTTAATTTTGTTGAGACCACTTTTGTGCCCTAACTTGTGGTCTATCCTAGAGAATGTACTATGAGCACTTGAAAAGAATGTATATTTGCTGCTTTAGGGTGAAACGTTCTGAAGATATCTATTTAATCGAGTTGATCTAGTGTTTCCTTTATGCCTTCTGTTTCTTTATTAATTTTCTTTCTTGAGGATCTATCTAGTGATGTTAGTGGGATATTTAAATCCCCTACTATTATAGTATTGCTGTTGATCTCGCCCTTTGTATCCATCAAAGTCTGCTTTATATATTTAGGTGCTCCTATATTAGGTGCATAGATATTTATAATAGTTATATCTTCCTGTTGGATTGCTCCCTTTATCATTATGTAGTGGCCTTCTTTATCTCTTACTATAGCCTTTGTTTCAAAGTCTATTTTGTCTGATATAAGTATTGTTACCCCAGCTTTTTTTCATTACCTTTTGCATGAAATGGTTTTTCCATTTCTTTTTTTTACCTTCGGTCTATGTTCATCTTTTGTTTTAAGGTATTTCTCTTATAGACAGCATATGTATGGGTCTTGTTTTCTTATCCATGCAGCTACCCTATGTCTTTTGATTGGATCATTTAATCCATTTACATTTAAGGTTATTATTAATATGTAGTTGTTTATTGCCATTTTATTCTTTAAAAGTGTATTCCTCTTTTGCTATATTCTTTTCTCACTTTGATCTGTTTACACCATGCCCCTTAACATTTACTGCAGCATTGGTTTGGTTGTAATGAATTCCTTGAGTTGTTTTTTTTTTTTGTCTAGAAAGCTTTTATTTCTCTTTCAATTTTAAATGATAGCCTTGCTGGATAAAGTAGTCTTGGTTGTAGATTCTTGTTATGCATTACTTTGAATATTTCTTGCCATTCCCTTCTGGCCTCAAATGTTTCTGTTGAGAAGTCTGATGTCATCCTTATGGGGGTTCCTTTGTAGGTGATAGCCTTTTTTTCTCTAGCAGTTTTTAATATTTTCTCTATCACTTAGCTTTGGTATTTTAATTATGGTGTGTCTTGGTGTAGGTTTCTTTGGGTTTCTCTTTAATGGAGTTCTCTGTGCTTCTTATACTTGTGAGAGTTTCTCCTACCTTAATTGAGGAAAGTTTTCAGCTATGATATGTTTGAACAAAGTCTCTATCCCTTGTTCTTTCTCTTCTTCTTCCGGAACCCCTATGATGTGGATGTTATTTCTCTTTATGTTGTCACAGAGCTAAGAGTTTCCTCAGACTTTTTGAGTCTCTTCTCTTTTCTTCTCTGCTTCATGCCTTCATTCCACTTATCCTCCAACTCTCTGATTTGATCCTCAGCTCTATCCATCCTGTTTTAAAAATATGGAATGCTTCATGAATTTGCGTGTCATCCTTGCACAGGGGCTAATCTTCTCTGTATCATTCCAATTTTAGTATATGTGCTGTCGAAGTGAGCACTCTGCCAAGCTTTAATAAGAACAAATTACATGCAGTGAATTATACATAAGTACTACTTTTAGAAGGTGCAGAGTTTACTATGTGACATGAGGAGGCAGTGGTGTTCAGTCAGAATTATTGACAGATCTATGAATGTTGAATTTTCCAGCCAAATTGTTGGTGGGAGCCTTAGTAAAGCTCTAAGTTAAATGTATTGGCAGTGTAGGAAATGGAGTATCAGGCTGTTACACTGAGTTGATACTTGAGCTGAACCCTGAAGAACTGCAGACAGTGAACAAAGGATAAGCAAGGACCAGAGGCATCTGAATAAATGATTTAAAATTCAATGGTTGTGTCTAATATTATATGAGACAGTACCTTCATAGGTGCAGTCTTTCTGAAGCATTTTAATGTGTGCTTTTACAGAATGAATTTCCAAGAATGTGCATTTTAAAGTCAGATGGCAGTACGAATATGTCAAATAACTCCCTTGCTAAATTATGTATTAATTTGCTATCTAGAAGGAACAAACAGTAAATAAAAGCAAAGCATAGCTTGCCAATATTTTGTGAAGACAAAATAAAGTAGAAAATTAAAGATATTTATCTTTATTATTCTCTTTTAAAATTTCTTGTTAACTAATCTGCAACCCTCAGAACCTTGTTGAATTTTTGAGAGTAAGAATAGCAAAAACAATGAGAGCTTCGGTAGAGATTTTCATAGTAGGAAACAAACAAAATTCAGAGCTTATATTTGGAAATTGTTCTTTTTTTCACTTAAAATATAACTGTTTGTTTTTACACAATCCACTCCACGGTGAGCCATAAGTAGCATTTCTGTGTTTACGTAAATCTACATTTTACGTAACAGTTAATGTTGCATTAACATTTAAATATTGAATAGCTGATATATTTGAAATTGTGATGTACAATGAAACATGTAGTGCTCAAATCTCTCAGTCTGTGAAGTGGAATCTGCATCCAATGGGATGCAGAAGGTTGTACACATTTCACCTCCCGCAGTTCCAAAAGGGGCCTACAGCAAAGTCACATGGAGACCTTTGCTGCTGTAAGACCTCAAAAGCTATTTTACCAGGATGAGATTTGTTCTGTTCTTCTGAAGTAGCTGAAGTTATATTTAAATAGGTGAGAAAGGAAGCTGTGGGGGAAAATCATAGCCTTCAGAATGAGACAAAGTTGGTTTTAAAAACTAGCTAATTTGCCTGACCTGTGGTGGTGCAGTGGATAAAGCGTCGACCTGGAAATGCTGAGGTCACCGGTTCGAAACCCTGGGCTTGCCTGGTCAAGGCACATATGGGAGTTGATGCTTCCAGCTCCTCCCTCCTTCTCTCTCTCTCTCTCTCTCTCTCTCTCCTCTCTCTCCCTCTCTGTCTCTGTCTCTCCCTCTCTCTGTCCTCTCTAAAAATGAATAAATAAAATAAAATAATAGCTAATTTATCTGACTTCTAGAGCAATTGGCCTGACTTAAGGTTATTTCTAAAATCTTCAATTAAATAAATACACCATATATTAGGCTGATGATTGAGAAATGTAGAGCTATAAGTTTATAGCAAATTTTATTTATCTGTAAGTAAACATAAAAATGTTGCCACTATCAGAATATTAGCATTAAATAAAAGAGAGAGGTGACAGAGAAAGATCTAGGAAGACAGAGATTTTCTAGGAACTGCTGCGGTATGGTGGGTTTTCCAGGGAACAGGGCTGATGGACATAATCATAACAGTCTTTGCCTTATATCTTACTGATGTGGCAGATATGAGACTTGAAGCAATACTAAAGAATATGTGATTTAATGTTGAACTGAGGCAAGAATACCATAAAAATGTCACTTAAACAGAGGGATAGATTCAAACTGACATAGTAAGTTAATATTTTATATAGATGGTAGAAGTTGAGTTAGGTTCTTAGTCATAACCTTAGCCTGGTTAGTATGCCTCAGTTGTGTTATAATGTACTATAAGAAGCTACAAGTTTAATAAAAAAAAAGTCCAACATGCATTTCTCTGTTACTCTGGTTGATATTTCTATCTGGGATGTAAGGACTGCCTTGGCTTTTGAAGTGGCATCAAGATGTCTTATCACTGTTGGCTTTGTCTTTGCCCATGTATCTGTTCTTATAGAGCCACAACCCACAAACATAAAACCACATCTGCAGGATTGGCAAGTAGTCTTATATTGCTTCTGCTCAGTTTCTTTATAGCACAGTCTATAGCCTAATATTAAGCTTGAAGCCTCCCAGTCTTCCCAGAAAAAGGTTAGATAGGGAGAAACAGATGAAAACATATCCAAAGGAGTCTGGCATAGTTTTGATGGAAGAGATAGAAAGGTAATGTGTCTGTAATTAGAGGGTGAGGGTGAGATGTAGAACACTGCCCTTTTATGAGAGAAAGAGGTAATGAAGAAGGACCACTCTGTTGTGTCAGACAGATAAGGCACTTCTTTAGAGTTAAAAAGAGTAAACAAATTAGCAGAAACAGATTGTGAGCCATGAGTATCTGGGGAGAAGAAACCTGTACAGGAATCATTATTTAGCTCCATCCTATTAATATGTATTGTCCTGGGAGTGAAAGTCACTGGCACATAATCTTCCTGTGGTCTGAGTCTTTGCAGTTTGAGGCTAGAGATAATATAGTTTATCCCTTACTCTGATTTCCTTGATATGTTTGATGGCTAAAATCAGCTTCTCCCATGAGAATTTATTGAAACTAAAGGGTTGTTCATAAATCAATGACAAATGTAAGGTAAGATTTGAATAAATACAGGTTAGCATCTTATAAATTTTGCTTCAATTGTCACTTCAGTAATTTTCACTGTTTCGTCTGTTTTTGCGCTTGATTTGTTAAGTTATTGGTTTTCTTTAATTTGGTTGGTTTGCTTTTACACTTCTAACTGTCTTGGTAAGTTAGATACCTGAAGGGTAATTCTTACTGTTTCTCCAAATAGCATAAACATTTTATTTTATTTACTATAAACACATCACAAAAATAAGAGGAAAGTAAAAATTCTCCATTAGGCATCTTAAGAAAGTCTTTAAGACACTCTGATAACACAAGGTAGCCAATAAAATTGGAAAGCTCCTTGTTCTACAGTAGTCTTCTTAATTCCTTAACCTCACAAGCCCAGTAGTGAATGGAGGTGGGATTTGGGACAGTGAAAATGAGGAAAAGCAGTGGTGGCAAGGCATATGCAAGTATCCAATGGGGAAATTCCTTTTTGGGTTGCAGATACCAGCAGGCTTTGTTTGTAGAAAGATGGGCACAGAGTGTTGCCTGCAAGATCTGGATTTATTGGCTCACTAATAACACCTGCCCTTGCTTACCCCAGAAATCTACCTGCTAGGCTGATCATACTCCCAGAGGACCCTTGAGAACACATTTTGATGTAATGTACATTGTGTTGCTTAAGTAAATCTCTATGATGAAGAACAGTTGAATATAACATAGAAGCCAGCAGCTGACTGTCAATTCCATATCAGAAATGGAATGGAGGTCCTAAGCCCCACCAGTCATGAAAACTAACTGGAAAGATGGAGCACTCTGGAATTTGTATGGAGGGGAAATGTCATTGTACATAAGACATTGATACCCCTGCACATCAATTGTGAGTGGTAAAAATGAAAAACAATGTTTTGGAATGTATTTATAGAGAAAAGGACAATAAATCAGGCATTTTCTTGTGCTATATAATGATCTCCCTAGACCACAGAGTACATGGTGGAGCCTCTTAGTACCATATGATAGCTAGACTGAAAGATGAATTGTTATCTATTTAACTTCTTTTGAATTGAGTTTATTGGGGTAACATTGGATAAAAGAATTACATAGGTTTACAGTGTACCATGTCATAATACATCATCTGTACACTGCATCACACATTCACTACCCTAAATCAAGCTTTTTTCCATCACCATTTACTTCTTCTACCTCCCCCACCCCCTTTGCCTCCTGTAATCACCCCACTGTACTTAACTTTTTTAAAGGATGGTTACATGGTCTGACAAACATTACCATGCATTAAAATGTTAGGAGTAATGGGAAAGGAACAGTAATACTAGGTATAGTTTTTGGAAGTCCAGTGTATAAATAGAGGGTTGAAATATCTGAATGTCACACTTCTGAATGCCTGTGTAAACACAAAGACATGCCATTCCCCTGCCCATGTACTTAAACTTTCTTTGTGTACTGTGACCTGAGCAGTTTATAACCATGAATAAGTCCTCTGCCCTCCAAAAGTTTGCTGCTTACCTTTTAGGGATGATGGACACATTTATTAATATAACACTGCACTTCAGTGTTATGTTCCATAACAGAACTGCACAAATGTGTTAAAGACTTCTAGAGTAGTTTGACTATTAGTTCAGAATTCAGATCAGAGGTTAGGGACTTTCTCATGATATGTACCTGGTTGACACCTTCTCTCCACCAAATTCTAGCTGTGTGTCCTTGGGAGAGTTATTTAACCTCTCTAAGCCTCAATTTCATCATCTGTAATATTGTGATAATGACACAGTATAATATATAGGTTTATTGTATATCTTTTATGAATGAATGCTTCAGGAGTGTTCAGTATGCAGCAAAGCAGTCAGCAACAGCCACACGTTATTTGATGTATATTGCCATATAGTATATAACCAGTGTTGGCTGAGGTGATGAGTGAGTTAATAAACAAATAATCCAGGCACTGATTTTATGGCCAGGTGAGCTTTAGGAACCTCACGGCAAGGACAAGGAGCTTCATATAAAAAGCTTTTTATAATCAGCTTCTCATAGTCAGGGTCTTCTTTACAGATCTTATGTCTTCAGCTATTTGAGTACTTTTGTGCTTCACAGAATTCCCTGTCATGATCTGGGTTTTGTTACCTCTCAAGTCTCTGCTACTTGGTCACTTGTACAGACAGGCCTTAGTGGAGAAGACATAGAAATGATGGTGTTATTGTTTCAGATTAATTTTTTTTCTTTATTTTATGATTAGTCAAAGTTCCCATTTTTTCTTGCAAGGGAAATTGAACAAAGTGGGATAGAAATGGCCAGGTGGAAACCATTTATTCCTCAATAGATCTTTGCTAAGCACCCAGGAATCTGCTAGATATTAGGTAGGGTTTCAAATAAAGATCACTCACCTGGCCCGGGGAGCTTCCAGTTTGACTGAAGGACTGGGTCCAGAGCAGGGAGACATTTTTAGGAAACCACTAGAGACCAGTAATGGGCATGGAAAATAAACCTTTTCTCTGAGAAGAAAGAGCAGTAATTGCGGACTCTGCCAGAAGGAATGATGCGGACTTTAAACAGGAGAGCGTGGGTATTCGAGCAGTAAGAACAGAGTAGTAAAGACATGGGTTCAGATTGATTAGTAAAGACATGGGTTCAGATTGATTTTAGAGAATGGAAGGAGAGGGTCTTTATTGAGGGGTGAGGCAGAGAGAAAGCTTAGCAGAGGGCTCTGATATCCAGCCTGAAAAGAATACATTTTATCTGAGGAGTGAAAAGGACCCACAAGAGGCTCCCAAGCAGAGGAAAGACATCATAAAAAGGAGTATCGGAAGATTGTTCCAGCAGCACTGTGCAGGTGAAATGGGACTGAGAAAGCTTCTAACCAAGGAAGACCATTCCACTGCTGCCGCAGCAATACTGGGTTGTGGGGACGAGATCCCAAGCTAGGGTGGTGCCGGGGGAAGTGGAACGGGCTTTGATTTAAGAGATTATGTGTGTTTTGAAGATCACATGTGAAGCCGGACTAAACGAACCTAATTTAGAATTACAATCTGTTTCTGTAGTTTTCTATCACTCTTTTCCCTCTACCAACAACTGCACCCCTCCCTCTTATTGCAAACTTCACCAAAAAGTTTCAAGGAAACCTGAGTCTTACCTGTGTTTATTATTCACATGCCAAGAGCTTACATCACTGTGTTTCAGTATCGTACAGAGTGGATATGCTCAGTGATTGCTGTGAATGTTTATCTTTTTGTATCCCCAAATGTATCCTAGATGTACCACATATACACTCCTTTTCTGGGAAAAATATGACTCCTTAAGATAGTTTTTGAGCCTGACCATGTGGTGATGCAGTAGCTAAAGCACTGGCATGGGATGCAGAGGGCCCACGTTCGAAACCCGAGGTTGCCAGGTTGAGTGCATTCACGCAGGCTCATCCAACCTTAGCACGAACTCACCAGCTTGAATGCGGGGTCGCTGGCTTGAGCGTGGGATCATAGACATGACCCCATGGTCATTAACCTAAGCCCAAGGTTGCTGGCTTGAGCTAAGGATTGCTGGCTCTGCAGGAGCCCCGAGGTCAAGGCACATATGAGAAATCAATTAATGAACAACTAAGGTGCTGCACTGAAGAATTGATGCTTCTCATCTCTCTCCTTTCTCATCTGTCTGTTCTTCTCACTGTCTCTCTCACTAAAAAAAAAAAAAATACTTTGAGTTGCAGAAGTATATGACCTTTTCTTTTTGGATGTGTATTTGTCTTCTAAGTATAAATATACATATACAATATTTTATTAGGGAAGATAGTCAATAAAACCTATCGATACTTTAATTCTTAACTATACATATAAAGAAATTAGATACTAATGTGTATTAAATACTAATATTAGCATTTCAGTTTTAGCTGCTATATCATTTGTGTGTGTGCCTTTTGAAAATTGCTTTAAGAGCTTTCTGGAAAACAAGTGGCAACCTTTATATTGACATTTGTTTAGACATAATAATTTGATGAATAATATTGAAACAGTGCTCGCTATTCAGACAACCTAACTCCTATTCAGTCTTCTCACAATTCCATTGTTTATTATTAGATTGCTTGCCTTTTTTCTTTTTTAAATAAATTATATAAAACAGCCAGTGCTACAAAAATCAATATTAATCATGGGAAGCTAGTTAAGGATTTTATAAGATGTTTAAAAAGTTAATGATCTGATACATATTTCAGAATTTTTTCTGGAAATAAATTATTATAAATATTGTCTTTCTGTCTGGCTTTTGCGATCATTAGAGTATTTTCGGAAGCTGAATGGACAAATACTAGTAAAATAAGTAGCTGAACAAGGAATCTGGTTAGATTAACTGGTTAATTACATAATAAACCCTCAATTTGTTCATTGAGCATATTTTGTTTAGCATGTTCTAGGTGCAAAGCACAATGCATATCATTGGATGAGAAAGAGGTAAATAGTTTCAGTCTTGAGGAAATGTATGGGCTTTCGGGAGCCCAGGCATATTGACAACATGCTTAATGGAAGTCAGACTTGGGGATTCAATGCATTTTAAAATGGAGACAAAAGATTTCAATGGTAGAACTGAAGGAAATACTAGGCTGAGGTTACTGATTTCGAAACAGTATTTTCAGGTACTGGGATATAATGGGTTAAGGAGAGAGATGGTGGAATGGAAAGCTAGGACTTTTGATTGGACATAAAATGTGAATAATCTTAATCTTAATAATGATCTAAGGAATTTGAACTTGATTCTGAAGATTAAAGAAATATTAATGATGTTTGATCTTGGCAGCTACATAATAATAACAATACTATAAAGCAGGGCTTTGTGAAAATAGAAACCATTTAGAATAAAAGTAACTACTATATACACTTGGAAGGTATTATGGGATTTTATTTTCATTTTGTGACCATCTATACAAAATTTATTACTTCACTGTTGTTTTTTAACTTTTCAAAATTCTTTCAGATAATTATAACTACTTAGTAGTGAATATATTTATTTATTGTTTATAATTTTTTTAATTATTTAAATAGGCTCTGGCAGTTTGGCTCAGTGATAGATCATTGACCCAGCATGTGGAAATCCCAGGTTTGATTTCTAATCGTGGCACAACGAAGAAGTGATCATCTGCTTCTCCCCTCACCCTCACCCTCTCCCTTCTCTCTATTTCTCTTCCCTCCCACAACCATGGCTCTATAGATTTGAGCCTGTTGGCTCTAGGCGCTAAGGATGGATCTGGCATGCCTCCAACTCAGGTGCTAAAAGTAGCTCAGTTGAGAGCATGGCCCCAGATGGGCAGAGCATCGGCCCTAGATGGAAGTTGCCAGGTGGATCCCTGTTGAAGCACATGCTCTTTGTCTCTTCTCCTCTTGCTTAAAAAAAAAAATTGAACTATGTTTTTTAAAGGATACACAGCATAACATTTTCAATAAAAAGTAAAAATGCAAGTACTTTTTGTTGTTAATGGTATTAAGTGGGGATGAAGACAGAGGAACTATACTGCTATCTAATTTACAAGGTCCATTACATTGAGAAATTAGCTCATCACCACAAACATGTCATACCTGTGATACAACCATAGCAATAATTTTACAGTAGTTTCTTTAATATGTCTCTTCTTTAGGACAGAAGTTCTCATAAAAATTTAATGCAAAGCTTTGAATTTCCCACTTTGATTCTGACAGCCAACATAATTATTTCCTTTTAATACTTTCCTTACTTTATACAAATGATGTGCAGTTCATTACACACACATTTCCAAATATGACTAGAATTTATTTTTGTAGTGTAATGGCTTTAAGAAACAATTGTACAAGTTAAGAATTTGATGCTTTCATCTCACTAAGTTTATAACTTAGCATCTTCTTTTAAAGAATGTTTAGTCTTTCATACTCAAAATATGTAACATGTCTTCTTAAGGACTAGAGTTGGAGTATAGAAGATAGTAGAGAAATGGGAAAAGTGTAACATTCAATTCTCTGGGTTAGTAAAGAATTTGTTTTCCTTTGAAATCCAGCCTGTGTTTAGGTAACAGTGAATATAATATCATTATCTTTCTGGAGTCATTTCCTGAGTGTATAGAACCTCATTTTCTCTAATGGGAGGTTATAGATGAAGAATATCTATCTCCTCCTAGTGCTGTCCTACTCAGGCCTTTTAAGTATTGTTTCTCTATGTGATGTGCATGTTAAACATAGATTATAGTTCTAGGCTAGATGTAATGTGGACACATCTAACTCAGGTCCAGTAAAGGTAGCAGTAATTCAACATAGTATTAAAGATGTTTCATTCTTTCAAGAGAGATGGACTCTGTGAACTGTTCACTGTCTCTTTCATCCTTCTGCAGAGAGAATTATTGCCTCTTCTATTCTTTATATCTTCACCATCCCTACACTACGCGATCTTTTATAACACCGATCATATAACCTTGAAATTAATGTCATGCTATTCTGGATTGTGAACTTGTTAACGGAGTCATATTCATTTTTCCTAGCACCCCGCACGTTGTCATAGACACTGTGGGTAACCAGTAAATGCTTATTTATTGAGAATGGATGAGCGAAGGAATGAGGGAATGATGGAAAGAATGGAAGATATACTACAAATAAATGTTAGTTGATTTTATCTGCTAAACTTGTGGAGTTTTACCATGTGAAGTCTCCAGGAAAACTATGTTCTTCTTTATTTCCCTCAAGGGCAGAGCCAGAGGAATGATGCTTTCACAGGAGAAGTTGGCAGGGAGGAAGGGAGAGTGAGAGGAAAAGAAATAGAAAGATTTCCCAGTGGAATACGGGTAAATAGTGGTAATTATTTTAACATGATACAAGAGAATATAGGGTCTTTAAAGGAGTCTTGTTGGCTTTATGACTAAACCAGACGCTTGTTAGATTTTTGGAATTCAGTTGTATAAGCTGTATGAGAACTTCCTAAGGTTAACATTCAAATGCCTCTTAAGATCAAGATTAAGCTATCTGGATATGTTAGCTGTTTTGCAATGAATCCTCCATAGCTTCTGTCGGCTATATTTCACTCAGTAATGCTCCAGAGATACTGTGACTAGAACCCCGATTTGCATGTCCTAGTCTAGAATTTGTTGGGTTCCATGACCTAAAAACTTCACATTCTCACTGTCCTCTGAGGTTGTCTTTGTCAGACCATTTGAGTTACTGTCACAAATTATTTTTCAGTTACTCTAGATGAAGAGATATCGGAAGCTTCTACTACTGTCAGTTAAGCTGGAATAGGAATTTAGAGCCAACTCAAACTTTTACAACCCGTTATAAACCACGTTTCATCCATACAAAGACACAGCAGAAGCGGGCTACTGACAGGGATAGACCTGGCATGACAATTGTAATCCAGTTTTTAGCTCGCTGGAAACATTTTTCCCTGACATGAAACATGGAGACTGTTCAGGATGCATTGAAGTAAAAGTGTGATTGACAGATATAGAGAAATTCTCTTTTGCTATTTGATTCAGTGTTTATTTTTTCTTTAAAACTCTGTTCTTGAAAAAGGGATAATTTTGAAAAGGTGCTGGTCTAGCTTTATTTTTTAACTTGTTGAAACGTAATTTTTAACTGCCATTATATTTAAAAATTAAGATTCTGATTTATGAGAGTGAAGAGAGGTTGTTTTTTTTTTAAATTCAGTGTTATTAACAGAAATATAAAGTGTTTTACTAATACTTTGCAAGAGCTTGCTAAGTCAGGTTCTATGCTGAGAGTTTTGCATAGGTAATCTAGGTAATCTGAATTAATCCCTGCTAGTCCAAAACTCTGTCCTTATCACCATTTTATAGAAAAGCAAGCAGTCTTTGAGAGGCTAGGTAACCTGCCCTCCATCACACAGTTAGCAAGAATCAAGTAGGAACGTGAATCAGGAATCCACGCATAGTAGCAAAAAGAATTGTGATTACAGGATTTTTTTTTTTTTTGCCATTTAATGGGTCACCAAAACTTGACTTCAGTTGCTGTTAAGTGATCCCATGATTTTCACAAATTCTTATGATATTGGCAAAATAATTCAGCCCCAGAGTTGGGAATATGTGGCTTCGTTATAAATTTCTTTCTTTTTTTTTTCAGCCTCAGTGTTTACGTTTATGTTGTTCAGGTTTAAAACCACATTAAAGCTAAAACTTGGAAAACTCTTGAGACCATGTTTAGGCAGTGATAAATAAATGTTATTTTGAATTTTATTCATCATGAATATATGCATAGAATTTTTTAAAGTACAATTCCTCTTTTTTTTTCTTTTTTTGTACACATTGTACAAACTTCGGTTAAATTTGGTTTGGCTGTCTAAACCATACATTGCTCCCTACATTCATTCTGCTTCTTCTCCTCCCTGTTCCATGATAAAGAAATCAATCCCTTTCCTAGATGGAAGGAACCCATTACTTTGATTAAGTTATTGTTGGTGGACCTGTTCCCAAATGAACTTTCATATTCAATATTCAAAATTGAAATTTAAAATTATGATGAAAAAACTTAAAATCTTTAATTTGAGAAACATACCTGTAGTGTTATGATATGATTTGAAATTAGTAGTAATCATTTATCAGATGGATTTACATCTCAATAATATGGATATTGGCTATAAAATTTACTTAAAATTTTTTAAATTTAAAATAAAATTTTTAACTGTTGACTGTGTTGTGCACCAATTACCCAAAGTCAAATCCTTTTCTGTCGCCTTGTGTTTGTCGCTCTTTACTCCCCTTCCCCCACCTGCCTCCCCCTGGTAACCACTTCACTCTTCTCTGTGTCCATGAGTCTCAGTTTTATATTCCACCTGTCTGTGAAACAATATAGTTCTTACCTTTTTCTGGTTTACTTCTTTTACCTAGTATAATGTTCTCAAGGTCCATCCATGTAAAATTTTTCTATACAATTTTCACCAGGATGTCTTGGAAGAATATGATTCTTGTTTGTAGTGTTTTTGTTGTTTCTATGGACTTATTATTAACAAACTAGGTTTTCCAGAATAAAGTTAAATCTATTAGCCATGACATTAATGACCTAATCCAAATATAGATCTAATCAGGCATTTGCACGCTTCTAGTCATTACAGATCATCTATTCATTACTGAAATAAAATGGATATTGAAATTTTAATTTTTTCTGGTGCACCATTCTATACATGGAGCTGAGGCAGCAATGCCCATCTCTCCCATGCTTTTTGCTATGTTTTTCTTAACCATCTGTATTATGGCTTTTAGTTATAATCAAACTGCTCAGATTAGACAATGGAGAATTAGTTAATGAAAGCTTGATAATCTTATGCGTTTTGATTTTCTTAGAAAGGTACAATATATGGTGAGGTACTCTTGTAGAGAATGTCATATTTTTCTGTATGAAAATCACCATGGTCAAAAGACCACCTAAAACCATTATTCAGATATTAAAGCAAGAATATAAATAAGAGTATTGCCTCTAAATATTTATTGTCAGGCAAGACTGAGTACTATAATATAATTTGTAAACTTGCATCACGGCTTGGTTTTATTCTGTCTTCTATATTAAAATTAAAATTTTTTATTATATATAAAACAGTGTTTTTTTTTTAATAATATCTTTCTGGTTTTCACAGTAATAAATAATTTGTTCAAGATTCAAGGAAGACTTTCTTCTTTTATCAAGCTCCAGGAGAGATTTCTACCTTCACGCTCCCAGGTGCTTAAAACAAAATAAGACGTCTGTGCATATATATTTTTTATTAGTTAATCTGCTTCTTTATTTGGTGAACTATTGATTTCCTATTACCTATAGAAAAATACAAGGTTATATTTATATAATCCACAGTTTTACCTTTAAGGACTTGAAGGTATAATACTATGTACACAGAGACGTTGAATTTTTATGCTTTATACCCACAGCCTAGAAGTAGGCCAGGCACAGAATAAGAACTTACTAAGTACTTATGAAATGAACAACCAAAGTACAATGATAAGAATGCCCACGCAAGTTGTGGTGAAAGCACAAATGAGATGAATTTCTTTATTCATTATGGAGGAGCCTGGGATGAAGTATAAAAAAAGAGTGAGAAAGTAGAAAGGTAACCACCATGCATTATGGGATGAGTGGGTGGTTAAAATTAAGGGCAGTTTAGTGTTTCTAGGGAATAAGGTGTAATTCAGAGATCGTCTAGAATGAAGGTGTGCAAAGCAGGTGGGCTTCTTGTTGTGTAGGTCCTTATGGTCAGATGTTGAGGGGAGTTTTATGCCTTTGCCTGGTTGACAATTTTTGTCTTAGTCAGTCTACAAACAAATATTCTTTCTTTGGAACTCCGTGGATGCGCATATTAACACCCCCTTTAAATAAGGAGAGTCTACTAAATATGGAGACTACACAAAGTCGATCAAGTTTTCCACGATTGGAAGGAATGTCGCTTCCCTTCCTTGTGCTGCTGGGCTCTGTCCACTTGAACGTGTTCTGCTATGAATCACGGGTCTCTAGTATCCTTATTTATTTTCTCTCTCACTTGAAATTTTCTCTCACTTCTCATTAGTAGCTTTGCAGACTTGATGTTTATTCTTTTTTAGCACAACAGCTAAATATTTACAATTGGGCGAGCCAGGGAAAATAACATAAAAATTAACAATTCAGAGAGAACACAAATAAGAAGGAAACCTTTTGTTCCTTTGTTTCTTCGCAATGATCTGATTTCACAGTGTAATTTCATCATATCTTTTAATTATGTAGGACCCCTCACCTGTGATCCTAAAGTGCTTTAGGACGTTTTGGAATTGGGCCATGGGTGCTCATGCTTCAAGGAAAATTAATGTCTTTCAACCAGTGTACAAGTAGAAAAGCTCACTGCAAGACTTGGTGCTGCCACAACCATCCATTCCCACACAGCACCGACCTCTTCTTTGCAGCAGTGGTGGCATTACAGCTGTTTCTTCTTGGTGCTTCTGTACCTTGAGCAGAAGTGGTAGTTCCTCCACCTGCTGTATTCCCCTGGGAAATGTGTGCCTCTGCAAAGGGACTGGGAGGTACTGGGAGCACCATTATTTCCCACTTTTTAGTAGCTTTGTTTCATTAAATATAGTGCAAGGTAAGGGTGGATGATTAGGAGAGAGCTTGTATGTGAAGGATCTTGAAAGCCATGATAAGGACTTTACCTTTTATCCTGAATATAATAGGAAGCTCTCGGCATTTATGAAAAAGTTAATAGGATCACTTTTATGGTAGAAAAAGAAAAAAAGCTATAGCTGCAACATAGAAAATGGACTGGAGTGAGGTAAGCACAAAAGTGTGTGTCAACTAATGGAAAGGCTGTTACTGGAATCCAAGCTTGAAATGGTGGGCAGGCTAGATCAGTGCGTAGTGCATTACAGATAGTTTGGGAAGTTATGTAAAAGGAAGAACTGGCAGGAGTGAGTGATCGATTGGGTGAAAGCTTCAAAGAGGAGAAATAAATTGAAGGTACTTTCTAGCTGAAGGACTAGACAACTGGGTATCTTACTGAGCTAGAGACCATGTGCAGAGAGGATCAGGTGGGTGGGGGAAAGGAAATGAGTTTGTTTTCTCTGACAAATGTTTTACATTAGTCACAAAATATGTACATTTATTTAACATGAATGTTGAACCTTTAGATTGTTTTGAAGTTAAAGAATGTATTGCAAATCTTTGAAGTAAGAAAGCCCCTGCTCGCTGTGTAGCTCCTTCTCTGGGTCTTTTCAATTCATTTACGTGATGTGCTAAAGCCCAGACTGGCAAATGATGGCCTGGGGACTCAAGTGGCTTGTTTTGGATCCCAACTATTTAAAAATGTGGAAATCATTGTTCGTTTCTACATCTTTAAGTGGTTGGGATAAAAGTTTGAAAACAAAGACTATTATTTCCTGACAAGTGGAACTTAACATATATGAAATTGAAGTTTTAGTTTCCATATGTAAACTTGTTTTGGAATACCACCATGCTCATTCCTATACATACTGTACACAGTTCTTTTTTACTTTGATCACAGGGTCTAGTAGTTGCAACATGGACCTTATGATCCACGAAGCCTAACATTTTTACTACCTGGTTCTTTCCAAAATCCATGCTGATTCCTGTGCTAAATGGATAAATTCATTCTCTCGTTTGATGATCTTAAAGAACCATTTCTTAAAAAAAAAAAAACTGTAATAGCATTCTAGTTGAGGGATTTGTGTGCTTCTGATTGAGTTTTCAGATTTATGATTGGGCCAGCTGCTGGATGCTATGTTGTTACGCTTATGAATGTGTTTAATTTGTATTGACTTTTTTCACTATTTATATACCAGGGCAACATGCAAGTGTATTTCAGAGAAGGTACATTTAATCGAGGTGCAAGAAAAACACATAGAGATGGCATCTTAGCTGGGTTAATCTTTACATTAACATTAAAAAATGACAGCAAATGCTTTCTTTGGGCAGCTTCAACCTGGAATATCGTTAGCTATACAACAGCATTTCATGTTATAGTAAACTTTATTAGAGTATGTTAGGTAGCGAAATGTTGCTGTGTGCTACATGGTAGCTGTATAGCTGAAATTGGTTTCCAGTCATGCTTCAACCTATTTGCTTTTAGAAAAAAAATAGCTTTATCCAACCAACCATAGTAATAAATATTTTTCTAGTTGCATCACATATTTTCAGGAATATAAGTAAGACCTGATACTCTGAGACAGATTTGTCTAGATTTTTCTACTGCATGCAAAGCATGGTATACACTTGTTCAATTGGCTTTGAGTAACAAAAGGTATTAGAAGGTACATCAGATATTGATTCTTTTTCCTAACAGGTTTCTGCAGCTAGTTAGATTTGCTAACTCTTAAATTTAGGGGCTTTGTTTAAAAGCATGGTATCTTCTGTTTCACAGCTTTTTTAAAGAATCACTGTTGTCATATTTATATGACTGAAATAATTTTAAGATGTCTGTGAATATTGAGATTATTGACCATGAATAGTAAGTCTCAAGTAAAAGTTTTACACACTCTTTTAGAAGAATTTTTTTTTCCTCTACCAATGATCAAGAGTAGCAGCACTTTGGCCCATTTTTCTCATTCTTTTTGTCTATTTCATTTATATTAAAATTCCAAATTATAGTGGAGCAACTTTATATTCTTCAAAATGAACTTGAATTAAAGTAGATATTGAGAACCACTGTTGCAGATGAGTTTAATTTGGCTCCCTGTTCCAAAACTCTTGCTACTTTTGCCACTTGTTATTTTCCCCAGTCCCTGAAATGTGCCAACTCTTCTCTAGCTGAGCTCTCTTTTTCCATGTGAATTCATTTTATATGCTTACCTCATGTCCTCTAGGTGTGGAGCACAGCTGCTTTGATATGCAAAGCCAAAATGGTAAATTCTATTGGCACAGGCTGAATAAACTCGTGTACATCATTCAAAATAACAAGAGGGGGCCATTTCCTGGACGCTTGTCAGCCTCAGACATTGCTTGATTCCTGAATTATTAAATATTGCTGGTGTCAGAAATCTAAATCATTCCCGAATTACCTTCTCTGGTTCTAAAATCTACAATAGCTCTCCTTCTTCTCCCTCCACTCCCACACTGTGTTACCTTGTTTTTAACCATTGATTTTTCATTTCAAGTTTTTCATTCACTGGCCTTCTCATATTTACTGTGTGACAGACAGTTGAAATTAGGTTATGGAATGAGACCTTCAGGAGTCAGGCATTATACTTTGTGAAGCACCTACCATGTGCTGTATGTTTTACATGTGTTAAAGCTCATTTCAATCCCATAATCATCTTCTAAAAAAAATATGATTATCTCAAAATGAAGTAAAAGAAATATGGGGGGGGGGTTATATTGACCACTTAGCCAGTCTAAAAGCCTTGATTTCAGTTTGGGCATGTCTGGGTATAAAGCCTGGGATTTTTTTTTTTTGCCACCTGCCCATCTCAGGGATACAGAGAGAACAGAAGTAGATAGGTAGATAGATAAGTAGGTAGGTAGGTAGGTAGGTAGACAGATAGATGATAGATAGATGATAGATAGAGAATACACAGAAAAGATAAGGAAGTAAGAAATGAGCCCTCGATAATCTCTCCTTAAGAAGCAGGCTTGCCTGATCTGTGGTGGTGCAGTGGATAAAAGCATCAACCTGGAACTCTGAAGTCCCCAGTTCGAAACCTTGGGCTTGCCTGGTCAAGGCATATATGGAGGTTAATGCTTCCTGCTCCTCTCCTCTTTCTGTGTGTCTCTCTCTCCTCTCTCTAAAATGAATAAAATCTAAAAAAGAAAAGAGAGAGAGAGAGAGGCTCAAAAATTGAGAGCCAAGAAAGACAACTAAAGAAAAAGGCCAAAAGATAGCAGGGAAAAGATCGTAGTTATCTGAAAAGCCATGGGCTGAGGAACTTCTAAAAGAATTGTCACTGTGGTTGAGTTAGGTATGTAAGTTGAAGCTCATGCAAGCATCTAGCCACCGGCCTAACAGACACATTTCACTGTGCCTCTTTTCCTTGGTTGTCCTGGTCTGAAAGTCATCTCCCTGGAGAACTCTTGTGCTCTCTGCCAGGGACTAGTTCACACACAGCCCTCTCAGATATCAAGCATCTCCAGTGTTTCTAAATTCTGCGTCATGAGCTTGATGTCCATGGAGTGTTTCATTTCAGAAAGAAAGAGTCTTATAAAATATAAGTTCTCTATATTTTCCAGGCCAACTACCTGACAGTAGGATCCTTATTTAGTCTAGACAGCATGTCTTTGAAGTGGATGTGTTTAGGTGTTATCTTGGGGAGCCAGCTCTGTAGCTGTTTACCATGTTTCCTGAGGCAACCTGTGTGAGGACTAGGGAATTTTAACAAGTGTCTTGACTTTCTCTGCAGCCGGAGATGAATTTGCTAGTAAAGACTTTATGAACCCTTAATCATTCATAGCAAATATATCAGATCCTCTGAAGCTAAAAGCTCCAGCATTCGTAATTAAGGACCAAAAGAATAGGACCACTTAAATATGGAACTAGCCTCCCAGAAAGTTTAATAAATTTTATCTTTATTTAAATGTGTAGATTTTCACTTTGAACATAAGTATGTTTTCTTACTTATAAAAAAAAAATCAAACATAAAATTATCCCCACGTTTAAAATGAGAATAAGAGACACTTTAAACTACCACTAGATAATCTCAGGTAAATAGATTGGATTCCCTCATAGAGGTATTAGTTACTGCACTATCAGTTGTTCCCTCCCTGCCCCACACATCTACTTTCTTCTGCTGGAAACAATATATAGTTTTATTGAGACAGAACATTCATTTGCTAAGGCTACTGTAACAAAGTACCACAAACTGGGCGGCTTAAAAGAAATTTATTGTCTTATAGTCCTAGAGGATACATCTGTGATCAAGGTGTCAGCAGGATGGTTGGTTTCTTCTGAGGCCTGGGAAGGAAAATCAATTTCAGACCTCCCTCTTAGCTTTGGAGGTTTGTTGGCATCTTTGGAGTTCCATAGCTTCTGCTATGTAATAACCCTGATGTCGCATTCATCTATCTACCCATGACATCCTCCCTGTGTGTTTGCCTGTGCCCAATATTTTCTTTTCTTTTTTTTTAAGTGCATGCATGCACAAAAGGAACAGATAGGGACAGAGAGACAGGAAGGGAGAGAGATGAGAAGCATCAGTTCTTCATTGCAGCACCTTAGTTGTTCATTGATTGCTTTCTCATATGTGCCTTGACCAGGAGTCTCCAGCAGAGTGAGTGAACCCTTGCTCAAGCTAATGACCTTGGGCTTTCAGCCAGCCAAGCCAATGACCATGGGGTCATGTCTATGATCCCTTCCTCAAGCTGGTGACCCCATGCTCAAGCTGGTGAGCCTGCACCCAAGCCAGATGAGCCCGCACTCAAGCCGGCAACCTTGGGGTTTTGAACTTGGCTCCTCAGCATCCCAGACTGATGCTCCATTCATGGCGCCACTGCCTGGTCCAGCCAAATTTTCCCTTTTTATAAGGATACTGATCGTATTGGATTTGAGAACCACTCTACTGCAATGTGACTTCATTTTAACTGCAATGACTCATATCCTAATGAAGTCACATTCTGAAGTACTGTGGGTTAGTACGTCAGCATATGAGTTTTCAGAGGAATGCGATTTCACAATTAGCAAATAGTATAGTAGACTCTTTCAGTGGCTTAAAACATCAGAGTTTTATTTTTTTCTCAGAGTCCAAAGGGAATCCTAGCGAGTCTTCCACCATCATTTAATTGCTCATTATTGAGCCTGCGTGTAGCATGTACTTCCTTGATCTTCAGAACAAGGGAATGGAGTGCTAGGAGGGCTAGAACCAGCAAGTAATAAATAAATAAATAAATAAAATCTCTATTGGGAAGTGTCACTTCTGCTCAGATTTTATTGACTGAAATAAATCATATTCTCCTCTAAATTCAGAGGGGCAAAGAAATGCAATTCTTCCTGTGTGGCAAGAAAGAAGAGAGCCAGGAGTATTTATGAGAAGCAGTATACCTTTACCTACATATCTTTATCTGTAGATCAATATTCAAAAACACTGGACATCTATAATGAAGTCTTAAAAAGATTTGTAGCTCTCTGGCTAAATAAGGTTGTTTTTCTAAGGTTTGGCATGTTGAGTCATTAATTAGTCTTTCTTTTCTGCTTTCCCTTCACTCAGAGACAGTACATTCCTACAGAGAAAATGGAAAGTGCATCTATATGGATAAAAACCGCACTAGTTTATATTGTGGAGAATAGGTATTGATACATTATGGTAATATGCATATACAGATAACCATGTAAGGAGGTTGAAAGACCATGTGTTGTGGGGGGCGGCTTGTCTGATCTAATTTATTTTTTGTAGAAAGGAAAGTCTCAAAGGTTACACATACCAGAACTGGGATTACATAAACTGTCCACTGGAGCCACAGATTCATGAAACTAAGGTCCTAAACTAGAAGGGATTTTGGTGTAAAGATTTTGTTTTACCCTTCCCTTCCTAAAGTGCCCCCCATTTATCATCATATCATCCTTCATAGTATTTATCTCCTTCATAGCATTTATGACACTTGGACATTTTTTTTTTATCAGTTCACTTGTTTCTTATGTTTTCTGCCATTGGCTGCAAGCCTCATTTTTCCTCTGACCAAATTATAGGCACATGAAGGCAGAGACCTAGCTTTCTTTGTTCACTTATAATGCCAGTATTAAGAATAATACAGCCTGACTGATGGAGGCACAGTGAACAGAGAGTCGACCCCGGATGCTGAGGTCCCCAGTTTGAAACCCCAATGTTGCTGGCTTGAGTTGAGGGTCGCTGGCTTTAGTGCAGTATCATTGACATGAAACCTGGGTCACTGGTTTGAAGCCCAAGGTTGTTGGCTTGAGCAAGGGGTAACTGGCTTGGCTGAAGCCCCTCAATCAAGGAATATATAAATAGTAATTAATGAACAACTAAAGTAAAGTAACTACAGGTTGATGCGTTTCATCTCTCTCCCTTCCTGTTTGTCCCTGTCAGTCCCTATTTCTGTCTTTCAAAAAGAATAATAACCCATGCCTGATACTGAAGGAAATAATGTATTGAATGAATAAATTTAATAACTATTGCATTTAGAATAATATAATGCCAGAAGACAAACATTTAGGGAAAATACTTTATCACTGTAAGTCCTGGGTAATGGGAACTACAGTCTTATAATATAAACATTTATAATGTTTTAAAACAACTTAATTTTCTTTCCTAGATCCCATAGTATATATACATTTCTCCTGAGGTCTCTATGATAACACATATTTATTGTGAAATTGTATTCATTTATCTGATTTACCAGAAACAAAATATTTTATGTCCAAAAATACATGCATGCCATCTAGTCACAGTGCAGTTGTTTCACAGGGTCCAGGATTTAACACTTGTTCTCACTATGTCTATATGATAATTTGGGGTTAGTGAATTTGTGTAGAAAACATTAAGTAAAATGACCTTTTGTAAATGACTTTAAGTGGTAAATTTTATTATTGACATTTTTTTAAATGGAAAAGTTTTGCACATGTATTTCTAGGAAAAACCTTGATTAAATAATCTTTGAAAAGCAACATTTGAGTATTATTTGGTGTTTAAAAATAAAAGATATAAGCAGTCTTTGGCTTTTTTTTCTAGTAGGAGACTGTCATTGAAATAATTATGAAAAGATGCAACGATTGCTCAAATGAAGCAACTGACTGTGAAAATAGAGTTGTTATGGCACTACATCCCGAGAATCTATTGTTTTATTTACATAGATAAATTTAGGAAAAGTATTGGTCCTGAGGTTTTTCTAAGCTATAGTTGTCATTTGTCTAACTTTTCACACAAAATTGTGATATAATGTCATTTTTTGAGACTTTATAGGTCCTATATTCTTTCCTAATATTTTATTTAGAGGTCCTGTCTTATCTATAACCTTGAGGTATTCTGACATTGTTAGGGGTCAACCTCTATAATTTTAGAATATAATGCTATTATTATTTTCAGTTTAATAAAATGTAATCTCATTGTATTCAGACGCATCTCCATATTTAAATTATGACCAAGAGTGTGGGAAGTAAACCACATAAATGCTTCTAAATCAATGCCATTTGTCCAGGATTCAAGTAGACCTTGGGACAGACTTCTGTTGGCTTCTGCTGTGTGTTCACCCTTATCTGCTTTATCGTCGTCTGTCTCCATGGCGGGGTTGAAATAACTTCAGGGAGTCTATGGTGGCACCTTTCCTACACAGCAATGTCTAGTTGGCTTCTTTACAAAATACTATCTTTGCTTCTTACTCATTAAAGTCACTCTGCCCTTTTTCTAGCTATGAGCCGTTGTCATTGTGATGGATTTCCTGACCTTGAGAGGCTGTGGCAGCCAAGCTGATGTCATACAGTATATTGTGTCTCTGTTTTTTTGACTGGATAAATGTTCTTTAATTACTGCTGGTTCTTCAACCTTGGGGAAAAGTCTGACAGTAATATCAGTTTTTATATTTGACAGTTTGAAAATAGAGAGCCCTTTGCTATAATATTTTAAGTTAATGTTTTAAATTCTTATGCTTTTCCAGTTAATTTTATATAAGAAAGTTAGGTTAAAAGTTGCACAGACATTTAAATTTACTCCATATAAAAACAATGCATTTAATTTTATATTTAATGATGATAGTTAAAAGTTACCAATATATCCATGATGTAATGCTATTTTGTAGCTCAAATATACATAAATATTAGAAAAACCATTATATAATTTTTAAATGAAAAGTAGAGCTCTTGATTTATTAGAAAACATAAAGAAAAAATTAATAATTATCTAGAAGTAAAAGTAGTGAGTCATTCTTTTGGAAGATTATGACCAAAAAACACAATTTGGAGCAAAAGTACATCACTTGTTTTTTTATAATGATCAGATAAACTGAATAATTAATATTATCCCTCTTTTTGAGATGGGTTTCTCCCTTCTAGAATTCATTAGTGTTATATTCCTTATGTAGACTCAGTATTGATTTACATGGTTTTAAAACTATTCTATGCATATACTGCTCATGACATCATATACTACTGCTTTTAATATTATAATGTGCATATGAATTTATGATTAGAAGTTGCTCTTACAGAACACTTTATAAAGTGAAGATTCCACCTGTTATTCATGTTATTATTTCCCAATGTCCCTAACACTTAATTTAGCAACAATATGGAGTAAATAGTAAACACTTGTTGAATGAATCAGGCAGTGACAGATTCAAAGATTTGTTTTGGGCCCTGGCCGGTTGGCTCAGCGGTAGAGCGTCGGCCTGGCGTGCGGGGGACCCGGGTTTGATTCCCGGCCAGGGCACATAGGAGAAGCGCCCATTTGCTTCTCTACCCCCCCCCTCTCCTTCCTCTCTGTCTCTCTCTTCCCCTCCTGCAGCCAAGGCTCCATTGGAGTAAAGATGGCCCGGGTGCTGGGGATGGCTCCTTGGCCTCTGCCCCAGGCGCTAGAGTGGTTCTGGTCACAACAGAGCGACGCCCCGGAGGGGCAGAGCATCGCCCCCTCGTGGGCAGAGCATCGCCCCTGGTGGGCGTGCCGGGTGGATCCCAGTCGGGCGCATGCGGGAGTCTGTCTGACTGTTTCTCCCCGTTTCCAGCTTCAGGGAAAAAAAAAAAAAAGATTTGTTTTGTTTTCTCTCCCTCAAATATCTATCTGAAAAATACAATACTAGAGCTACACTTTTTATTTTTAGTAGAACTCAAAGTTGTATTCAGATTAGCAACCAGTAGGGTCTCAGTTTTAATCTTGGCTCTGCCACTAAAAATTTCCGGGAAGACATGAATGTAATCAGGACTGTGTCTCCTCTTCCTCAACTTGATTGAGTCCACCCGTCACCGAGAGGTTTTGTAGAACAGAGATTTTAGGCTCCATCCTTGAGTTGCTGAAGGTACTGAATGAGAATCTTTGCAGATGTTCCAGAGGGTGGGTAATTTTAAAAACTCTCTATATAACTCCTATACAAGCAGATGAAAGCCTAGTCATTTAGAAACCAGTATTTGGCCTGAAGCCAAACAGATTAAGTGAAGCTTATTTACTAGGCAAAACTTTTCCTTACTCAGTCTGGCAACAGTCAAACCTTTTATATTTTTTTAACTGATGCCTGTCCCTATTCTATGATAGACCTTTGGGAATATCAGGAGCTGGTGCAATTTATGTCTTTAGAAGTCATGGCATTTGGCACAGGTTCACTTTGCCAGGGTTAAACCATGCAATACCTGTCTGGTGTCTTTTTTAAATCGTTGCTTACTGAGGAAGAGTTACTCTTCACATATATACTATCAGTGGTCCCCAAACTTTATACACAGGGGGCCAGTTCACTGTCCCTCAGACCGTTGGAGGGTCAGACTATAAAAAAAACTATGAACAAATCCCTATGCACACTGCACATATCTTATTTTAAAGTAAAAGAACAAAACGGGAACAAATACAATATTTAAAATAAAGAACAAGTAAATTTAAATCAACAAACTGACCAGTATTTCAATGGGAACTATGCTCCTCTCACTGACTACCAATGAAAGAGGTGTCCCTTCCAGAAGTGCGGTGGGGGCTGGATAAATGGCCTCAGGGGGCCGCATGCGACCCATGGGCTGTAGTTTGGGGACCCCTGTATACTAGTTCAGTGAAAGTATTCCTGCATTAACATCTTCAAAATTTTTTCAGATGTTTTTCTTTCATTACAAAATTTTTAATTTCTTTGTCTCTGAACATTTTTTTTTTGGTATTCTTCCAAAGTTGGAAACAAGGAGGCAGTCAGATAGACTCCCACATGCACCCGACCGGGATCCACCCGGCATGCCTACCAGGGGGCGATGCTCTGCCCATCTGGGGCGTCGCTCTGTTGCAACCAGAGCCATTCTAGTGCCTGAGGCAGAGGTCACAGAGCCACCCTCAACTTTGCTCCAATGGAGCCTTGGCTGCGGGAGGGGAAGAAAGAGATAGAGAGGAAGGAGAGGGGGAGGGGTGGAAGAGCAGATGGGTGCTTCTCTTGTGTGCCCTGACCGGGAATCTAACCCAGGACTCCTGCACACCAGGCCGACACTCTACCATTGAGCCAACCGGCCAAGGCTGTCTCTGAACTTTTGGAATCAGAAAAAAACATTTCCTTTCAAACTTTTAGATATAAAAAAGAAGTGTTTTTTTTTAATTACAAATATAATTATTAAGCTTGTTAAGGAATTTAATTCTTTTAGAGTGACTACAATTCATTGATTGTCAAAAGGATACCTAAACACTGTTCACATGTATAACTGTGGCATACAATAGATCTAGTCTACCATTGATTTTTAAAACTATTTAGGGACATTTGAAAAATAGAGGAAGGCCATCCATTTCGTATTCAAATTCACCAAAGCCCGGAGTGGTTTGGTGATCTGCCATAAGTTACACTTGTTAGAATCTAGATATCTTCATTGTCAACCTAATGTTTCTAAGTCAACTTTCTATGATACAGTATTGATTTTTTTAAAATCTAACATGATGCATTCCTTTAATGACTTGTTTTTATCTCTTTTTTACATTTCCAACTTCACAGTATCTCACCTTTACATTCCCAAGGTCTGTGCACACAATACAAACAGTTGTAGGTGAACTGAAAAAGATAAACATGAAGGAAACTAGGACATTTATGGGATTTCAGATAATACATGAAGCGTGTTACATAATATCCAGCTAACAAGCCATACCATTGTAAGTAGGCACTCTTGCCAGAGAGAAGAAAGCCTCAATAGCTGTCAGTGTTAGGCAATCCCTTAACAATGAGAGCCTTCGTTGGCCTTCAAAAGTTGTGACATATGGTCCAAAATTGCTTGAAGATTTATTGTGTCATCTCTGTTGGAGATTCAAAATGTACTTTAAGGAAGATTCCATCCCTCATCATCTTTGAAAAGATTCTTCAAAGTCATAGAGCATATAGAAAGCCATCAGAGAATGATGAGAGTCAGGTGCCTGTATATGACAGCCTATAATCAGGATTACCAGCCTCTCACTGGACATTACTGGGAAACAAATGCAAGTTTTCTACTGACTCTACACTTTTAATCATTGATATCTCATTGACCTAAAGAAGCCACTGGTATAAATAGGACTTCTGATGTACTCTTCTCCAGGATTACAGGATTGGAAGGCAATTCTTACATTTAAAGAAGTGGTCATTTCATAAAAGTGAAACTAAGAGACATTGATAAGAGTGTGGTGGTTACGGGGGGGGAAGGGGGAAAGGGAGAGGGAAAGGGGGAGGGGGAGGGGCACAAAGAAAACTAGATAGAAGGTGACAGAGAACAATCTGACTTTGGGTGATGGGTATGCAACATAATTGAAAGACAAGATAACCTGGACTTGTTGATCTTTGAATATATGTAACCTGATTTATTGATGTCGCCCCATTAAAAAAATAAAATTATAAAAAAAAAAAATAAAAAAAGAAGTGGTCATTCTTTTGATTTTAAGAATTTAATCTTAAAGTGAAAAAGCTAAGAAACTCAAGTTTGCCAGTCAATTCTAGGTTTTGTAAAGATTGTAAGGAATAAAAATCTCTCTCCACTTAAATATTATAAAAATTGGGGGGAAAAACTATGGAATAAAGGGAAAATGATGAGTACAGGTAAGAAAGAACACAAGAACAATTTGTGTGAAATGTGACAATAAAGGGGTTGGCTACCTTAATAAGCTCTCCTGGGTGCCAGCAGAACATCATTAGGCCTACTGCATATAGAAGAAGAAAAGAATCACAGAACACTATGCCGCAAAGCAACTTCCTTGGTCCTGACGGAGTCTGGGTCTCATCCATGTCCTTCCCTCTCCTTTCTTCCCTGCCCTCTGTCCTGCTTCTGCTTTATTTTCCTGCTATTTACCTCCTGAGGTTTCAAACTGCTGCTAAACACATTTCTAAAGCCTCCCCAAAATATGACAGTTTTTGTATGAATCATTTTATTTAAGAATTAGGACAATCTTTGTTTGAAGTAGACTAAATTGTGCTCCAATTTCAGTTGCTTATGAAAAACACATTGGTACTTCAACCCAAATATTATGTTGCTTAAATCATCTATCCATCACATACTGTGGTATCTTTCAGATTAGAAATTGAATTATTTATGGTATAATCTATTATTTTAAGTAAATCCTTGATTTAAAATAATATTTAATATAATCTCCTACTTGGAGTGGGACTGTTTTATTAGGTACACACAGCATCAGGCCCTGCACTGGTGCTTATCTGAAATATACAGAAATAAATAATGTCTAAAGATCTGTATTTAATGGAAGTTTGCAGAATGGCTACCACAATTTATCTGCTCCATCAGAAGACCAAAAGTACTTAGATTATATTATATCTTGCAGGAGCTGAACATTTGAACCTTTATTTTTTCTAAATTCAATTTTGGTGCAGAGTACTGTTGCTAGCTTGATCCAATTACCAGATCTGCTTAAAGTGAAAGGGTGTGTGTGTATTTCAGGTCATTGCCACGTTTGAGACTTGTGATTTGTTTTTCAAGAGTAGACCTTTATCACTGTTTTTTGCAGACATCTCATTAGTAATTTTTGGCATGCCATCCTATACCAGTGTTGAGCTTTGATAATTGAAATAGAGACCATGTTAAGACTTGAATAACAACAATTCTAATTAACCCGAATCACACTCTGAAATGCCTTTTGAAATAATGTTATGTTGTAAGTAAACTGCTATACTTTTTTTCTTTTCTTTTTTCTTGAATAAACTAAAAGGCCATTATCCGAAGATGGTCTTCTATCAATACTTAAACATAATAGCTTTTTTTTCTAATTCAAGGTCTCTCTCTGCTTTGACCTCTTCTCTTTTATCTTTGCTTGGATAAATCCTCAAATTTCTGCTTGACACCATCCGTGACCACCTGTAGCAAATGATTTGCCTAGAAAGTCTCCACCTCAGTCTTTTGTTTCCCTAACAAAGATAACAATATGTAATTATTTTTTGAATGTTGACTTGCTTTTTAACAGAATTCTTAACTTGCATATGAACTATGTGTGAGGGCAAAAACTGTATTTAGCTTAGAAGTTCTAGTCCTAACTTTGAACACCATCCCTGACTCTTTGCAAGTGCTCAGACAGTATTTATTGAATGCATTTCAATAAATGAGTCCAAGAATTGGGATCATCTAAATTGCTTATAGTATAGAAATGAGTTAATTTTTTTTTAAAAAAAGGTACATTTTGGCTCTAGCCAGGTGTATCAGTGGATAAATAGTTCTCCCAGCAAACCAAGTTCACAGGTTTGATCCCTAGTCAGGGCACAGATGAGAAGCAATCAATAAGTACACAACTAAATGGAACGAGTTGATCATTCTCTATCTCTCTCTTCCTTTCTCTCTCAATCAACGGAAAAAGAATTAAAAAGGTACAGTTTGGTTTTCTGTTAATTCTATATGATGGGTGTGATTATTTTACAGGAATTTGTTGAATACCTAGCTTGATTCTATGGGGGATTTTTAAGAGTTGGGTATGCTCTTGGTTTTCCAAAGACTATAAGAATTGGGCATGCATATAAAGAAGTGATTGGAAGAAAAATAACTAGTGGCTGATGGTAGAGTGTCAGAATCTAGGCTTTGATTTTTATATGCTGGTCAAGTATTACTGTAGATATGTAAACAGTAAGTTTGCTATCTTATCAGCTTTAATTTTTTTAATATTAATTGAGTTTTAATTCTCAGCTACCCTCTAAGTATATCCAAATCTGCCCTATAATTCCATCGTCAAAATAAATGTTGGAGAACAATTACCCACATTTTACTGATGGAAAAAAGTTAAGAGATCAGATAATTTCCCCAATGTCACACAACTGGCAAGGTGCCGCATCAGGGTCCAAATCCATGTTTTCCAACTCCAAGTGTAATAATGCTGGTGGCCGAGGCCAGGCAGGTTCACACTGGATTCGGGCAGACAGTAGAGGAACTGCAGAGCTGGAAGGCGGTGGGCCATTCCGCTTGCATTGGCAAACAAGCAAACAGGCAGGGGAAACTGCTTCTCACAGCAGCAGGCGAACAAACAGCGAAACGGCCCCTCGCAGTGGCAGTGGCGAGCAAGCAATCCTCAATCCGCCCATAGCCTCAAGTAGGCTATGCACATGTGGCTCTGCAATGTGCACATGCACTAATCATGCAAAGTGTAAGCGAGCAAACTTCACACAGCTGTTTTCCCAACACCTAGTCTAGAAAATTTTTATATAACAAATTGCCTCCTTTTTTACTTTTTTTTGTTTTATAGATTTATTATTTTTTTAAAATATTTTTATTTATTCACTTTTTAGGGAGGAGAGAAAGAGAGAGAGAGAAGGGGGGAAGGAGCAGGAAGCATCAACTCCCATATGTGCCTTGACCAGGCAAGCCTGGGGTTTTGAACTGGTGTCCTCAGCATTCCAAGTTGGTGCTTTTACCCACTGTGCCACCACAGGTCAGGCTACTTATTTACTCGTAAGCAAAATGTTGACAAGCCCTTTTTATCTTTCTGCATGAGAATTTGAACTTTGGTTAACTCTCTACCTTTGATCACCTGATAACCAACTATAAGCCGTTACAGATAGTGCACCAACTCAATTACTAAGGAATTTTGCTTCTGCCATGACACCTAATTGGTAAGTTGCATATGTCATGGGAGAAATTATAAATGAATTATTAATAGCCAGTGGAGTTACTATTATATTGGGCTTCCCTGACTGTGGTGACTGATAAATGTTATGTTTCTTGCGGGGGGTGCCCTGGAAGCTGTGCTTGTGGGATTGATATAATAGATATAAAACATGAGTCTTTTTTTTTTAATGATCATTTTTTTGTGTGTGTGTGTTTTTCTGAAGCTGGAAATGGGGAGAGATAGTCAGACAGACTCCCGCATGCGCCCGACCGGGATCCACCCGGCACGCCCACCAGGGGCAACGCTCTGCCCCTCCGGGGGGTTGCTCTGCCGCAACTAGAGCCACTCTAGCACCTGGGGCAGAGGCCAAGGAGCCATCCCCAGCGCCCGGGCCATCTTTGCTCCAATGGAGCCTCGGCTGTGGGAGGGGAAGAGAGAGACAGAGAGGAAGGAGGGGGCGGGGGTGGAGAAGCAAATGGGCGCTTCTCCTATGTGCCCTGGCCGGGAATCGAACCCGGGTCCCCCGCACGCCAGGCCGACGCTCTACCGCTGAGCCAACCGGCCAGGGCTTAAACATGAGTCTTTTAACCAGGTGACTCCCATTCCCTCTGATGGGTATCTTGTTTCCTTTCACCTGAGCAACTGTGTGGAGTGCTGCAGAGAATCTCGCAGAAGAATGCCTGACATTGCCTTGTCAGCAAACTACAATTCTTCCTTTGTAACCCCTTAAGTGACTGATGTCAGATGTGGTTCATGGTAATCTTATTAGCCTGAAACTTTAGTTGATTCCTCAGATGATTAAAGACGGTTGTAGCAAGTACGGGCATACTTCTTTTTATTATGAATTTCTATATTGCACTTCGCAAGTGTTGAATTTTTTTATGTTGAAGGCAAGACCTTCTACCAGACAAAAGATTATACGTTGCTTTATCACAATATGAGCTTCATTACAGCAGTTTTGAACCATACCTGTAATATTTCCAAGGTCTGCCTGTACTTGTTTTATTGAGGTGGTCTGGAACTGAACCCTATGTATCTCTGACATATGCCTGTAAAACTGTAAGTGAATTTCTACACACATGACAAAATGCTTTCAATAATTAGTTTACACTTATAATGATTATTGGACTGCAATGAATGAATTTGGGCTATTGAATTTTAAGATTTTGCTTGCATTTGCTCACCAACCTTAGTCAAGTCTGTGCCTCAAAATGAGAAATTTTATCCCTTTATCCCTATGCTACAAATGAGGCTGTTGAATGTTTGTGAAAAATAGTTGCAAATCTATTGAAGTAAAACATCTACATGAAGCCAGAAGATTTAATTTGCTTATATATTTTATTGTAATAAAGAAACAATATATATAGAATGTTGGGTTCAATACTGGATTTTGAAGGTTAATTAGCTTCCCAGAAAACTGTTGTCTTTTTAAAAAATACAATGTTCCTGTTCACAGAAGTCAGAAAAAAACAGCCACAAGTGTGATGTTCACCACTGTACACTGTGTTAAAGAAGAACATACATAACACATGGGTCAACTGAAAAGAGACTTTAAGTTAAATTACCCAAATATTAATATAAACTAACTGGGCCTAGCCAGGTAGCTAAGTTGGTTAGTGCATCATGCCAGTATGCCAGGGGTATGGGTATGGGTTTGATCCCAGGTCAGGGCACATATAGGAATCAAGCAGTGAATGCATAAATAAGTAGAACAGCAAATCAATGTTTCTCTCTCTTTCTAAAAATCAATAAAAAAATTTTTTTAAGTAAACTAACTGGGACAATTCTAATGACGTAATTATACCATGCAAGGATAGGGCGGTTTCACTAGAAAAATGAAAATAAAAATTTGGCTTGCAAATTGTCAAAGAAAACCATTGTAAGATTTAACCACCTCCATATTTCACTGCAAATGACACTAATTAAACCCTCTTTTTTTTTTTTGGTTCTTGGTTTTCTGTTAAGGCAGCGATAGATTTTATGCTTAGTTCTCCACTTTTAACCTGGCTACTTTCTGTGATTAATCTTCAGGGTAATTAAAATAATTTTAAAACTTATCTGAGAAAAAATGGCTAGATTTTGCACTCTGCAGCTTTACCACAGACCTTACTAAAAATAATAACTGGAAGGTTTGTACTCATTTTGGTCCATTTTTAAAAATGTTTGTGTTATTTTTATTTTTTTGCAAGAGAGACAAAGACAGGGGCAGAGAGAAGAATGGATAGGGACAGACAGGATAAAAGAGATGAGAAGCATCCATTCTTCGTTGCAGCACCTTCCTTAGTTGTTTATTGATTGCTTTCTCATATGTACCTTGACCTGGGGACTAAAGCAGAGCGAGTGACCCCTTGCTCAAGCCAGCGACCTGGGCTCAAGCCAGTGACCTTGGACTCAAGCCAGTAACCTTTCGGCTCAAGCCAACTACCATGCGGGTCATATCTATGATCCCACGCACCAGCCAGTGACCCTGCACTCAAACTGGTGAGCCCACTCTTAAGCCAACAGCCTCTAGGTTTTGAACCTGGGTCCTCTGCATCTCAGGCTGATGCTCTATCCATCGTGCCACTGCCTGCCCAGGCTGTTTGTGTTATTTTAAAAATTATGTAGTTAAAGGGATATTTTTATTTTATTTTTTTGGTGTACAAGTCTGTGCATTTTAAGACATGGGTAGATTTGAGTAATCACTTTTACATTCAGGATATGAAACTAGATAAAAGTCCTTTGTTGGATGTGTGATTATAGAAAAAATTATTCCATTCTATACTTTGTCCTTTGATTCTCTAAAAGTCTCTTTCACAGAAAAAAAAAAGATTTTCAATATTTCTGAAGCCCAATTTATCATTTTTTCCCTTTTACAGATCATGCTTTGGTGTCATATCTTTGTCTAATCCTAAGCCACAAAAAAAATTCTCCTCTGTGGCTTTCTAAAAGTTTTATAATTTTATATTTTATGTTTCAGACTATGATCAACTTGAAGTTTACATAGGTGTGTAAGATTTATATAAAAGTTCATTTCTTTCCCCCTTAATTTTGGCATATGGATATTTAACTGCCCTAACACTATTTAGTTGTTTTTTAACCTTTGTCAAAAATCTAATGGCCACCATGTGATGGCTTTATTTATGGTTTATTTTATTCTGTTGTATATTCTTCCACCCACTCCATAATTTTGATTACTGTAGTTTTATAAAAGTTATGTCTTAACATTGTATAATGTAATTCTTCTAAAAGTGGTGTTCTTATTTCCAAAATGTTTGAGTAATTTTAGAATCAACTTGTCTATTCCTAAAGAAAGAGAAATTCTTCAGCCTGACCTGTTGAGGCACAGTAGATGAAGTGTTGACCTGGAGTGCTGAGGTTGCCAGTTCGAGAGCTGGGGCTTGCTGGGTCGAGGCACATACAAGAAGCAGGTTGATGCTTCCTCCCTCCCCCATCCTTTCTCTCATTCCTCTCTCTAAAATCAATAAATGAAATCTTATAAAAAGAAAAATTTTTCTGAGGTATTTATTGTAATTATATTAAATTTAATTTAGAGAGAATTGACATCTTTATTATGTAAGTTATCTAACTGGTGAACATGATTTCTCTCCATTATTTTTATTTAAATGTCTATACATGTTTTGTTATATTTATACCTAAGAATTTCTTTTTTTTTTAAGTTACTATAAATGGTACTTTTGAAAGTAAATTAATTTTGTGTGTTAATCTTGTACTATATAGCCTTGTTAAACATTCTTCTTAGTTCTAATAATTTTTTTGCATGCATTTCTTACAGTTTTCTATATAGACATTTATGTCATCAAGAAATAGAGATAAGTTTATTTCTTCCTTTTCAATCTGTGTGGCTCTTATTTATTTTACTTGACTTATTGCACTGATTAGGGATAATTAGGATAATTCTGTCTTTTTTTTTTCTTTTACCATAAAATGAGAGATATAGGTTTTAGGTACCATTTATTAGGTTAAGGAAGTTTTCTTCTATTTCTAGTTTGAGGAGAAAAATTTTGAACAAATTTTGTATAAAATTTGTGTTATTTCTTTAAATGTTTGGTAGAATTTGCCAGTGAAACTAAGTGGCCTTGGAGATTCTTTTCAAAAAGTCTTTCTTACCCCAACTTCAACTGGTTAATAGTTATAGGATCATAGATGTTATCTACGTCATTATCATAAATAGTTTAATACAATTGGCCCATGTCATTTGTGATTGTTGGAATTATGTGAGTTAATGTTTATATAATTCCTATCTATTTAATTCCTGCAGGGTTTGTGGTGATACTTCCTTTTTTTATTCCTGGTATTGGCAATTTGTGTCTTATCTCTTCTGTCTTTCCAAAGGCTTGTAAAATGTGTTGATGTTTTTAAAAATCACTTTTGGGGGGCTTTTTGTTTGTTTGTTTTTTGGGTTTTTTTTTAAATTTTTCTGAAGTGAGAAGTAGGAGGCAGAGAGACTCCCGCATGCTCCCAACAGGGATCCATCCGGAATGCATACTAGGGGACGATACTCTGCCTACCTGAGCCGTTGCTCCAATGCAACTGGAGCCATTCTAGTGCCTGAGGCAGAGGCCATTGAGCCATTCTCAGTGCCTAGGCAAAGTTTGCTCTAATGGAGTCTTGGCTGCAGGAGGGGAAGAGAGAGACAGAGAAAAAGAAGAGGGGGAGGGGTGGAAAAGCAGATGGGCACTTCTGCTGTGTGCCCTGATCAGAAATCAAACCTGGGACTTCCACATGCAGAGCTGACACTCTACTGCTGAGCCAACCAGCTAGGGAAAAATCAGTTTTTGGTTTTATTAACCTCTTTTTTTTTTTTTTAATTAGAGAGCGAGAGACAGGAAGGGAGAGAGATGAATGAGAAGCATCAACTAATAGTTTCTTCACTTTAGTTGTTTTGCTTCTCACACATGCCTTGACAAGGAGGCGGGGGAGGTTCCAGCCAAGCCAGTGACCCCTTGCTCAAGCCAGTGACCTTGCGCTTCAAATCAGTGACCTTTGGGCTCAAGCCAGTGACACTGGGCTTCAAGCCATCAACTTTTGGGCTCAAGCCTGTGACCATGGGATCATAAAAATTATTGTTATGATCCCATGGTCAAGCCCATGACCCTGTGCTTAAGGTGATGAGCCTACTCTCAAGCTGGATGAGCATGTGCTCAAGCTGGTGACCTTGGGGTTTTAAACTTGGGTCCTGAGAGTCCCAAGTTGACACTTTATCTACTGTGCCACCACCTGGTCAGGCTATTGACCTTTTCTATTTTTTTTTTATTTCATTGATTTCTGCTTTTCTTCTTTTTTTTGGTAACAGAGATATGGACAGATAGACAGGAAGAGTGAGAGATGAGAAACCTCAACTCTGTTGTTTCACCTTAGTTGTTCATTGATTGCTTTCTCATATGTGCTTTGACGGGGGGCGGGGGAAGTGTATAGCTGACTGAGTGATCCCTTGCTCATGCCAGCATCCTTAGGCCCGAGCTGGTGAGCCTTTCTCAATCCAGATGAGCATGCGCTCAAGCCAGCAACCAGCAACCTCAGTGTTTTGAACCTGGGTCTTCTGTGTCCCAGTCCAAGACTATCCACTGCGCCACCACCTGGTCAGTCTGCTTTCTCTTTCTTATTTTCTTCCCTCTGCCTGCTTTGTGTTTATTTACCCTTTTCTCTAGTTATTTCATTGGAAATTTTGAAATGTATCTTCTTTCTTTTTTAAAAATATATTTTATGTAATTTTAGAGAGAGAGAGAGGAAGGAAGATAGAGACAGAAAGCCAGAGAGAGAGAAACATTGATTTGTTGTTCCACTCATTTATGCCATTATTGGTTGCTTCTTGTATGTGCCCTGACTAGGGATTGAACCCACCTCCTTGGCATGTTAGGATGATGTACTAACCTAGACATTTATTCTTCTTCCTTTCTTTTCTTTAAGGTTTTATTTATTGATTTTAGAGAGAGGCGAGAGAGAAAGGTGGGAGAGGAAAGGAAGCATCCACTTGTAGTAAGTAGTTGCTTCTCATATGTGCACACCTGGGGTTTCGAACCATTGACCTCAGCATTCTAGGTCAACACTTTATTCACTACACCAGCAAAGGTCAGATGTTATCTTCTTCCTAATAGAATCATTTGATTACAACTTTGACATATTGTATTTTTGTTTTCAATCAGTTTAAAATATTATCTAATTTCCTGTGAGATTTTCTCTTTGACATATAGATTATTTTTTTTTCTTTTTTTTTCTTTTTTTTGACAAGCCAGCCAGGAGATTATTTAGATGTATATTGTTGACTTCCAAATGTTTGAGGGGAATTTGCTCTTATTTTTCCGTTCATGAATTTTAGTTTAACTTCTTTATGGTTTGAAAACTTACTTTCTGTGATATGAATTATTTTAGTTTTTTTTTATGATTCAGGATATGGTCTATTTTGGAGACTGTTACAGTTGTATTTGAATACTATGTATATGCTACTGCTTTGGATTGAGTAACCCATAAATGTCAGTTAGATTCAGTTGACTGATGTACTATTTAGTTAATATTAATCCTAGTTGACTTTCTACAGTTTCTCTATTACTGAGGGGAGTATTGAAATGTTTAACTATGTTTATAGATTTTTCTACTTTTCAGTATTGTTGGTTTGGGTTTCATGTATGTAGCTCTGGTTTTTTGTGCATGCACAATTAAGATGGTATGTCTTCTTGGTAACTGGACCCTGTATCCTTGTAGAATGATGTTTTTTTAATAGCTTTCTTTGTGCAATTGAGATTTTGGTTGTTCTCCATGTGCTAAGTAATTTTGGATTTTTTTCCTGTGCATTTTGAATATTACATGAGATCCTGGATCTTGTTTAAATTCTGCACAAACAGGTGATAGTTCAGTTTTTTGTTTTCAGTTAAGCTGATTAGGTTTAGGACATGATTTGAACTCACTTTCTGTGGGTTTTGTTGCAACATCACTTCAAGTTTTAAATTCTTTTTATTGTTATTTAAATCTGTCCCATGTGTGCCCCACCCAGTGGCCAGCTTGAAACTTGTGTGGTGGTCTGTCTGTTAATTCCATTCTCAAAGTTTTTGGAATGTTAAGTCAGATCAAATCTGCACATGTGCAGTTGGAGGTGAGCCCAGGTGTTTATAAAAGGACGTTATGAGGTCATTTTCTCAAGCTCCTTTCTTTCTGTTATTTTCCCAGATATTTCCTGTTGGTTGATGCTTCTCTTTTCTCCATTCAGAGTACTGAGGCTTTAGTTACCTCTCTCTACCATGCAGTTCCACAACTAGGCAGCATCCCATGCCAAGTCTTGTGAAGGGAGAGAGAAACAAATAAACAGGTTGGCCCCACCCTTTTGTAAACCTAGTCCATCAACTGAAGGGGACAGTTCTCCCTCCAAGTTTTGTCTCCTATGAGTTTTCATTGCTGCTGTCCCTGACTGACAAGATGGATTGCTATGGGCCAAGATGCAGGAGGATGGAGGGGAAATTGGATATTTCTGTACCCTCCCTGTCCATTTGGAATACCCTTTCATAACCATGAGCCAAAAGTTCAGGGCTTCCCCTGGAGTTTGCTCCATCTGTATCCTGGTGCCTACTGCCAGTGTGTTGAGTTCAGGCCATGGGGAAAATGGTAAACTTATCATTGGATGGATGCCTAGTATATATTTCAAATCCTGGTGTTCTTCTTTACTCTCTCTGATAGTATTCAGAATCCTTAGATAGATGCTCTTTGCATTCTGTTCACTTGCATTAAATGGGAGACATGGTGGTACTGTTTATTACCATTTTAATCAGAACTATAAATTTTCACTACATTTTTTAAACAATCTTTCATCAAGATGATGTTCAGCATACACTGTGATGATTGAAACATGTTGATATGACAGTTGTTTGCATTTCTTATAAACTTACCCAATTATTAATATTTTTTTTCTTTTTTAAGTGAGAGGTGGGGAGACAGAGAGACAGACTCCTGCATGCACATGGCCAGGATACACCCAGCAACCCCTGTCTGGGGCCAAGGCTTTGCCCATCTGGTGCCATGTTCGCAACTGAGCTATTTTTAGCACCTGCCTTAGAGGCTCTAGGGTGACATCCTCAATGCCTGGGGCAATCAAACCATGTCTGTCGAGAGGAAGAAAGAGAGAAGGAGGGGGTGGGGGATGGAGAAGCTGATGGTTGCCTCTCCTGCATACTCTGGGAATCAAACCCAGGACATCTACATGCCAAGCCAATGCTCCACCACTGAGCCAACCAGCCAGGGCCCAAATTATTAATATTAATTTACTTAAAGTACTTTTACTTTAAGACTATAGAGTATAACTCAGATGTTTTTGCTGAATGAAACTGTATAGAGAGTACCTTAATCATGTTTCATTTGTTTTTTAGTACTCTACCTTAGAGTCAATATGATTCAATGGGAAATAAGAAAGTCTTGTGTCTGCAAAACTCTATAAAAGATGATGAGCTTAGATGCACAGTCAGATGTTTTGCTTTTACTCTATATATGCCAAGAGAGGCCACAATTTATATGATTTCCACAAGGAAGAGTAACCTGTTGAACTATTTCTTTCATTGTGTTCAAGACTACTTAGGAAGAAGGAGATTAATTCATTTTTAATGCTAGAAAAATACAGTCATTAAAAAGCAGATAATATAAAATGCCAGAATGCTTTTAACATTACATGAAGTGTACCTCTTTCTTAAATGGCTTGGTACTCTTGGAGATCTAGATATGCTGTGGTATTAAATATTAAAGTAGAGGTTGCTTTTTAAAATTCAGTGTTTCTTATCAGGAAAAAAAACAGTTTGAGCAAACATTTCTGTTGTATAATTCATGATGTTGCTAATAAGATAGTCTGGGAGAATTATTTGTTATGCTTTTAGGAATTAATAGATTTTTTTTTTACAAGAGAATATTCCCTTGTTCATGTCTTCTTAAATATACATGAGTACTATTAAACTATATGGGATACTCACCTGGTAGATTTTGTCTTATTAATAGGTTTCTTTATGCTTCACTAGAAAATCTAACCAAACAAGAGTATTGATGTGATTTTTGCCACCGTGAACATTATTATAACTCAACAATGCATTCTAAATTGTTGATGTAGCAGGAAAATAAATGTTGAAAGCATGTCCCTTGAAATACTTATATGCTATGATTTTCTGAAATAGAAATAAATATGACTTTTTTTTTAAAGTAACCAAACAATATAAATATAGGCATTAGTCTTAGAAACAATACTCTTGACTTTGATTTCTCTCGATGTGTATTCATCTCTTGGCATATTAGCAGCCTCTTATAGTAACAATAAGCAATGTACAGTTGACCATGGTCTTTCAAATTGCTTTTGAACTTTAGTGTTCTGTGTGCTGCATTAGTTCAGAAAGAAACCCAATTTATATTAAAAATCATCTGTAGGTTTTAGCTCCATTATACTTGAGTTATCACACTGGATAAGTTCTACATGCACAAGTGTTGATTACTGTAAGTGTTTTTCCAAACTTTATGTCCTTTTATCACTATATAGCTATAACATTTGAAAAGTAGAAATAAATTCTTAAGGCATGTTGGTTAATGCTTTCTCATTAGCTTATTGTTCCTTTAGAACTAGTTATCCAATGTTAAACACCGTCTGTATTTTATTTTATTTTATTTTTTTATTTTTCTGAAGTGAGAAACAGGGAGGCAGAGATTCAGACTCCCGCCTGTGCCTGACCAGGATCCACTCAGCATGCCCATTAGGGGGTGATGCTTTGCCCATCTGGGGCATTGCTCCATTGCAACTGGAGCCATTCTAGCTCTTGAGGCTGAAGCCATGGACCCATCTTCAGTGCCCAGGCCAGCTTTTCTCTAGTGGAGCCTTGGCTGCGGGAGAGGAAGAGAGATATAAAGAGAAAGGAAAGGAGGAAGGATGGAGAAGCAAATGGGTGCTTCTCCTGTGTGCTCTGACCAGGAGTCGAACCTGGGACATCCACACGCTGGGCTGATGCTCTACTCTTGAGCCAACCAGCCAGGACAACACCATCTGTATTTTAAAAAGACAAACTATTTTTGTTTTTGTTGACTTATGTAGTGTGAATAAAAATTGGGTTATATTAACAGAGAATATTAAAAAAATAAAATATCAGAATATGAACATGTGGTTATGAAACATGATTATTTCCCTGAGGCTTGTCCTATTAATGTAGGCAAAATTTGTGGTCCTCTTGGGCTTCTAGAGGAACTGAAGTCAGTGTTTATTATTAAATGATATATGTAAGAACCATGTGTAGATATTCTGAGTAAAGTTTGGTGAATAATATCTCACATTTTTCTCTGACTAGCTATAAAAATTGTTGTGGAATGTGTGACCTGTTACACAGTGGTTTCATATTTAACATTACTTATGTTTTAAAAACTTCTTATTTATGAAAAATAAAAATATTTTAGAGCATACCATATTTAGATTTTAAAATATTATTTTAATTTTCTTTGAGAAAAAAGTTTTAATAAACTCAGAATTAAAGGCAATTTTGGTTAATTTAAAGAATCTAATTGCTTTAATACTTAAAAACATATTAACTATTACTTCTATGAATGAGAGAAATAAAGATTTCTCTTGACTCTATGGTGTTTCACTAAGCATGCCCACGCTTGAGCCATTTCTCTACAATTATTTTTGAACTCTCCTCTGGTTTTGCTTGATACTAGCATTCTTTTTATGATGTTAAAACAAGTTTTTATGCTTCCAAAGACAACTAAAGAGAATGACTGGGTTAATAAGTTTCTGAAGCATGTTAGAGAACCGTCAAAATCCAGTTAACTATTGTAAACAAACAGTACACAAGGAAATTGTTTATTTACTTTGAAATACATGAAGTATCTTATCAGAGTAGCATTTGGAAATGTGCATATAATTTATAGGGCTGAGAATCCATTCACTTTTAAGAAGAGTTTTCACGTATTGAGTTAGGAATAGAAATTCAAGTCAAGTCTTATTTTCTGAAGAAATTTATTTCTATGCAAGGATGCTCAGATTTTGAGTTTTTTAAATTACTTTACCCTTAATTATTTGTTTCTTATGTACTGAGTAAATATAGCCCTAACAGCAGGTGTTCTTTTTAATATAAGAAAAACGTATGAAGGCTTTTAATCTGAACATGCTACTATATGTGAGCTCTTTGTTTAAAATTATTAATGTAGATGCTGTTTAGTGGCATTTGGATCATCTATTTGTGAATATATACAATTTTCTTATTACAGCTTTTAAAATGGAGAATTTTAGAATAGCTAGAGTTCATGTATGTAACATTTTGGGGACATTTATTATGTGCTTGGTATTGGAAACCATTAAACCTGGCAAACAATGATTTTATTTCTTAGAAACTTTAGCCTAGCAAACGTAGAACCAAACTTTAAATACATTTGAAGCCTAGACTCAGTTTATATCTGTGACTTCTGTCACTGTTCTAGTCTCTAGTGGTAAAAGTCTGTAAGACATGACCCCGGCCCTGAGAACATTTATTGTTTAGTCCTGTGATGGTGAACCTTTTTATAAAAACTGCCCACTTTTGCAATGCTGGTGGGCCAATCACAGTGCCGTTTGGTTGCTCCACTGGAGGCCCACCATGGAAAGTTGGAACACCCACTAGTGGGCGGGAGGGACCAGGTTGACCAGCACTGCAAAAGTGGGTGGTTTTTATAAAAAGATTCACCATCACGGTTTTAGTCCTTCTATTTAAACCTAATACTGAATGGGGGCTTGTTATGCAAAATGTGTTTAAGAAGAACTGTTGAATGAATGACTTCCTGAGTTCTAGATTCCTACTCTGAGTATGAAACAGAGTAGGATAAATCATTCTGTCATGATTGTATCAATACGTTTATAGTTTATGAAACAAATAATAAAATAATTATGATTGAATATGTGAATTCTGGAGAGGAGGTGCAGACATCCAGAGTAATTGTATCTTCTGGATCCACAGTGCAATAAGGAGAATTTCAGACTGAGATCACCTAGTATTGTCTGAGAGAGACATGGTGATGGTCAAGGTGGAGTTGTTGCTCAAATCTTCAGGGAAATTGTGCTACCTCCATGTGCGATGGCCAGTCAGAACATGGTATGCCTCCTTGAAATGTACCTGAAATATGGAGGAAAACTCTCCCAAGTTTATCAAAACTATACGTCCCAACCTGTCTTCTATTGGTACTTAAAAGGACAAATTACACCATCAGAGTAATCTTGGAACTATCTCTATAAATCAGTAAGTCCTAGATACATTGTGCCTTTTAGGAGAGGAGGGATATAAAAAAGTTCTATGGCTGGCTACATAGATGTAATCAGAAAAGGAGATTTTTTCCTTGCAGGCCTGGAACTTAAGCTATTAGAGCAAGGGAACCATGAAGATACTTGCCTGGAAGCTAGTTCAACCAGATGACATCTAGACCTTGAAGTATAAACATTATAACCAGAATTAAGCTACATTTTGTTTAAAAGGAGCACACCTACTTGTAGGAGAGGTGGAATAATATTATGTGCCAAGAATCTATCATAAATTCAAGAAATGTATGTTTGGAAGCCCAGGCATAGTTCCAAAAAAGGATCCAAGAACCGGGTTCCAAAAATCATCTGTTCAAACTTGATTGGTGATCTCAGTTTGAAAGTTGCAAAAGGAAGAATTGTAAAGTTCTGAACTTGGAAACAGCCAAACAAACAAACAAACAAACAAACATAAAAACAGAGCTAAGCAACATCAAACATAAACATATCTAAATATTTATAGGGAAAGCAGGAAAGCAAGATAGTTTGTGCCTACAGAAAACACAAATAGGACCTGGGAGGTTAAAAGTGCATAGGAAGTTAACTTTCTAATAAACAGAGCTCTTCAAAACAGGATATAGAATCTTCTAAAGCAATGAGTTTTTCATCATTGGAATTTAACCCATCAATTCACTGGGAAGTTAGGGAGGGATGATTAGTGCTAAAAGGCAAAGGATTTAATTCAGCAAATATTTATTGATCATCTGCTTTGTACTCTGAGCTAGATTACCTCTAAGATCCTTTGCCATCAGCAATTCTGTGATATGGGGATCATTATAAGAGAGGTTCAGTTGGAAGACTGAAAATTGAGTGAACAATTATCATATAGCGTGCGGTTCTGGATGAAAACACTGATTTATTCCCCATGGAGTGTGAGAGAGAGGCAGCCTGGGCCAAGTTTCTCTGGTTTAATTCATTCTGGAAAAAAAAAATAAATGAGACATGCATATTAACGGGGGAATCTGTGAAGTCATTACAAGGAAATGAAGTTTACAACAAATGCAAGATAAGAGTTGCATTTTAGAAATATTGATAAGTGAATGTCAAATCTTACATTTCTTATGGGACGGTTTGGTTACTTTGGCAACATAGATATTATTCCTCATTGCTGATAAGTGGTGTTTCTTTCATTCCCACCTGTGGCTTTTGTCACTATGTCTCCAAGGGACATTAGTGCTTAGATAAAAACAAATTAACATTTTAATCTGTAATATTTATTCATTGACTTAGAGGGAGTTTGTTTCCTTAATAATACTCTCAATACAACATGGAAGACATCATGGTGATTTCTTTACTTATACTTCCTTAGAGGGTATAGTTTTGAAATATTTAATCAGATATAATGATACTTTTTATCTTGGTTAAAATTTTATGTTCCCAGTGGCTGAAATTATAGAATTATGAGCTGGATACTAAAACACACATCACAATTATTTCTTTTGCTATCAAGCTGTATTAAACTGCTGAGTTTATAAAACAGATATGGGGGGAAGAGCATGTGATTAATTTTTAAAATAACAGCTTTATGGAAATAGAATTCAGACTCAATGAAGTCACCATCTTCAAGAAAATAGTTATATATATTTTTAGTTTATTTGCAAAGTTGTGCATTGGCCAAAACTAACTCTTCCCAGAACATTTTAATCACCCTCAAAAGAAACCCCATAACCATTAGCGATCCCATTACCACTTAGCCCAATACTTGGCAACCACTAAACGTCTTTCTGTGTATGGATTTGTCTCTTCTGAATATTTCAAAGAAATATAGTTTTTCAGCCTGACAAGGCAGTGGCACAGTGGATAGAGAGTTGGACTGGGATGCGGAGGACCCAGGTTCGAGACCCCAAGGTCTCCGGCTTGAGCGCAAGCTCATGCGGCTTTAGCGTGGGCCCACCAGCTTGAGCGTGGGATCTTAAGCAAGACCCCATGGTCACTGGCTTGAGCTCAAATGTCTCTGGCTTAAAACCCAAGGTCGCTGGCTTGAGCAAGGACTCACTTGCTCTGCTCTAGCCTCCCCTCCCAGTCAAGGCACATATGAGAAAGCAATCAATGAACAACTAAGGTACCACAACCAAGAATTGATGCTTCTCCTCTCTCTCCCTTCCTCCCTCCCTTTGTCTGTCTGTCTCTGTCACTCTCTCTGACTCTCTGTCTCTGTCAAAAAAAAAAAAAAAGAAATACAGTTTTTCTTTCACTTAACATAATGTGTTTGATGTTCATCCATATTGTAGCTCATATCTGAATAATATTCCACTGTATGGATACTCAATTTGTTTATCCATTCTCAGTTGATAAACATTTGAGTTGTTTCTACTCTTTTTGCCTATTATGAATAATGATGTTTATGAACATTTGTATGCAAGTTTTAATGTAAACATGTTTAAAAGTGAAATTTCTGGGTCATTTGGGAATTCTATGTTTAACCTTAAGTTTAAGCAACTGCAAATCTGTCTTCCAAAGTCACTATATCACTTTATGTTTCCACAAGCAATCTATGAGGATCCCAATTTTCCACATCTTTGACAACACTTCTTATTATTTCTTCTTTTGCATATAGCCATCCTAGTAGTTATAAAGTGATACCTAATTGTGGTTTTAATTTGTGTTTCCTTGATGGTTTATAATTTGAACATCTTCTCATGTGCTTCTTGGCCAATTGCATATCTTCTTTTGGAGAAATATATGTCCAGATCCTTTGCCCATTTTTTAATTTTTTTTTTTAATTTTTGAAATTTAAGAATTCTTTTTTTTTCTTTCTTTTCTTTTTTTTTTTTTTTTTGTATTTTTCTGAAGCTGGAAACAGGGAGAGACAGTCAGACAGACTCCCGCATGTGCCCGACCTGGATCCACCAGGCACGCTCACCAGGGGCGATGCTCTGCCCACCAGGGGGCGTCGTTCTGTCACGACCAGAGCCACTCTAGCGCCTGGGGCAGAGGCCAAGGAGCCATCCCCAGCGCCTGGGCCATCTTTGTTCCAATGGAGCCTCGGCTGCGGGAGGGGAAGAGAGAGACAGAGAGGAAGGAGAGGGGGAGGGGTGGAGAAGCAGATGGGTGCTTCTCCTGTGTGCCCTGGCCGGGAATCGAACCCGGGTCTTCTGCATGCCAGGCCAACACTCTACCACTGAGCCAACCGGCCAGGGCAAGAATTCTTTATATATTTGAATATATGCCCTTTAACAGATATGTGGTTTGCAAATATTTTCTCCCATTCTGTTAATTGTTTATTCACTTTCTAGATGATATTCGTTGATGTACAATGTTTTAAAATTTTGATGAAGTCTTTAATCTATTTTTCTTCTTTCATTTGTGCTTTTTTATTATATTTTATATTTTCTTCTGACTTTATATTTTTAACTCTTACCTTTAGTTCTCAGCTTTTATAGCTACATGCTTTGAAATGACTTTTATATATTGTATTAGTCAAGGGTCCAACTTCAGTCTTTTGTATGGCTATCCAGTTATGCCAATACAGTTTGTTGAAAAGACTGTTGTTACCCTATTAAATGGGATTAGTGCCTTTATTAAAAATCATTTGACCATAAATGCAATGATTTTTTTTTGGATTCTGAATACTATTCCATTTTTCTCTTTGTTTATCCTTTTGCTAGTGCCATATTTTCTTGTTTACTATAGTTTGTAATAAGAATGAAATTGGAAAATGTAATTCCTCTATCTTTTTTCTTCTTTTTCAAGATTATTTGATTCCTTGGAGTCCCTTGTATTTCCATATGAGTTCTAGATTTAACTTGTCAATTTCTGCTAAAATGGCAGCTAGAGTTTTCATAGGTATAGCATTGAATCTGTAGATCAGTTTAGGGGTTGATAGATCAATTGTCATCTTAACAATATTAAATTGTGTTATCCATTAACATGAAATAGCTTTTATTTATTTAGATGTTCTTTAATTTCTTTCAATGGACATTTGTAATTCTCAGTGTCCAATTCTTATATTCCTTTGTTACATTTATGCTTAAATATTTTACTTTTAATATTATTGCATATTAAATTGTTTTCTTAATTTGATGTTCATATTGTTCATAATTGTTAATGTGTAGAAATACAAGTGCTTTCTGCATGTCAATTTTGTATTCCGCAAACTTGTTACACTTGTTTATTAGTTTTATTTATTTTTAACGTATTCCTTAGGATTTTTTATATATAATATTTTTACATTTACAAATATTTATTTTTTCCTTTCCAATCTTGGTGTATTTCATTTGTTTCCCTTGCTTAATTGCTCTTGTGGGAGTCTGATTTTAAAAAAATTAACTCACCAAATATTGTATATCAACTAATTGGTTGTATTCTACTGCAGTTAATTTGAAAATATGTTCATGGAAGATAGTAGCAGATAACTCAATGCAATTTATATGAATCAAATCAAGAGCAATTTCTATCATTAGGAAATAATCTTGAATTTAGAAGTTTTTAGATCCCTGATTCGTAAACCTAAATTAATTGCTGAGAAATTATTTACTCGGAAATATGAAACAAAACCGTACATACAAAAAAACACATAAATTATTGTACATTAAAAGGAACAGAGAATGTTTGCATCCAACTATTAGACACTTACAGTGGCCAAGAAACTATTTTTTCTAGACTCACCTTTCCCCTACTGTGTTTTTGGAAGACTATTAATAGATATTGCAAAAAAAAAAAAAAAAAAAAGTGGTTTCCTAACCAGTAAAGTTTGACAAACTCTATATTCAGTAAAGTAAAACAGATTTCTTTTCCGGGCGTCTCAAAGCCTTTAACGTGCTAATACTCATGTCTAAAACAGGAAATATTATATGCAATGTTTTCTAAACATATTTGGCTATTGACTGCTCTTTTCAAAGATTTATTAGCTCCACAGTACTGGGGGTCATCTCCAAGTCAAACACACTGTGGTGTAAGATTTTGAGGTATAGCATAACTAGTTGTGTGATCATAGGCACATTACTTAAACTTGTTGGAAATAATCTAATACTTACTGAAAGGCTGATATTCAGCAGTTTGAACACTTCCAGACCTACCTGTTGTCTGGCCAGTGGCTGTTCTAACTGGTGTTAACTACCTTGACTGTCATCTCACCTATCCTTACAGTGCTATTAAGGAGGCTTAAAAGAAACCATTATAGAAGACACTTAACATAGTGCCGGGTAGTAATATTTTGTTATGAATTTATTAATATTACTGTTGTCATTCGAAGGAACACATACATGTAAGAAATCCTTCTTTAGTTTAAAGGGGAAAGGCAAGAGAGAGGATAAAAGAGAGAAGGAATTATTAAAATGCAAAGGTGTCAGTTCCTGAGTGCCCTGAAATAAAGCATGCCTAGGGTTTTTGAAACCTGGAGAGAGCAAAGATGGGTAAAATGAATGTAGAACAAGTTTGAGGGAATAAGGGCTTAGGAAAGAGATAGAAAGTTGAAAGACAACAAAGTTTTTGATTTAAGAGTGTTTACACTGATCCTTTATCTTCCCTGTACAAAACCTTTTTGCTACTTTTCTTTTCCCGTATCCTTTGTGTATGAACACAAAACTGTTATAAAGACTGAATGAAGTAGGTACTCTTCTTTCTTTGCTTTCTAGAATTAGACAGTAAGATGTGAAATCAATATGTCTATATCAAAAACAATTTTAAATTTAAATAAATTTAGATTTTTGAACCTGTTTTATTTATTAAGATTTTAGAGACGAAGATCTATAATCTGTTTTCATCACTTCATTTCATTGTTAAGTTTATTTTAAAGTAAAACATACATCCTATATTTTTTATCCATGTTTTAAGTTGGTCCGCTATCATTCTCTTAACAAAATTTAACTAGTGTTAATCAAAAGGTTTAAGGGCCGAGATTTATATTCAACACTGCTTTATACAAAGAGGAAACCTATTATAGTGGAGGAGTATGCAGACTTTGGAGCCAGACTGTCTGGCTTTGCCCCTATAAGCTCTGTGACCTTGGGCTACTAACCTAACCTCTTTGTGCCTCAGCTTCTTTGTCTGTAAAAATGGGTGGTAATTTAGAATCTACTCTATGTACTTGTTATAAAGATTTAATAAGTTAATATTTGTGAAGCACTTAAGTGTGCCTGTCACAGAGGATTCATTATATAAGCAGTGTCTGTGTTAAATACAGTAAATAAAATATAGGTCTATTAGGAAGAAACATTCAGAATCATCTTTCTCTCTCTCTCTGATTTGAACACTGCTGAGCAATTTGAGAATTATTAACACTAATCCAAATTGAATTTCTGTTTGATGTGCTTTTATAGAGCATTAATCCAACTGATGCCATCAGGCTGTTCAACATGATTCTGTGGTTGTTTCTCTCCGTGGCTCTGTTATGAGTGAAAGATTAAAATGACAAAAATCTAGATTTTTCTCATGTTAGATGAAAGCATAACATTTTACTTTTAACATTGCATCAGATAGTAGCCTAGAGCATCTACATTTATATATTGTGATTCGGTTGCTCATGTGCAAGCAAAAGGTAACACTATTTTGTTTGTCATTATACAAGGAGTCTTGTCACCCTGCTTTATGAACAGCACAATCTTAGCTAAAGGAGCAGCCAGGGGCAGGTCATAAAATAAAGAATTACAGAGCAAAGATATTAGTGAAACAGAAGCATCAGCACTTCTTACTGTATTTAACTCAAAGACGATGAGGTCTGCCTGGGGAGCTAATACTGCTTAACTGCATTTGGGAAAAAAGCCAAAAGGAAATTGTATTTCAAAGAGAGAAGGTTTGGCATTCCATATGCTGCGTAATCATGGTCAGTTAAAAGAGATGTATGGCCATTTAACACTGAAAGTAAAAGACTAAAAATGAAACTTTTATGTTAAGGAACAATGTTGACATAGTTGGAGGATGAAGGGCAATTGACAGCATTATCAGGTCCTTAAATTATTCAAGTGAAAATTTTTGGGAAACAGAGCCAGCATCTTTGACTGAAAAATAAGTCTGTATGAACGGAATGTGTTCTGGGCACTCTGAGCCAAAGAACCAATAATAATGATCACAACAAATGGGTGAACCAAAGGTCGTTTGCAGAAATCTGTTTAGTATCCCAGAGAGCCAGGACTATCTATAGGGAATTCTGCCCGAAGAGTTCCAATCACAGTCTGCTCAGAAGTTGTACCAGAAGATTTAGGGGAAGTTAAACACAGGCTCATAGATGTTGGGCATTCTGTGCTCAAAAGTTGCTAACTTTTTAGTACTGATTAGAAAGAAGGGTGTCATTTCCTTATACCCCAATCACTTCTTTAGGTCAGTTGCCCCTAGTTGACCGTGGCTTTAATTAAGATAGTTCCATGCTGTTGAAGCCCTTTTGCTGGCTGCCATGGTAATTTCTTTTCTTTATTGTGAATTTTATGAGGCTACTAGGCAGTCTGTGTAGTTCCTGCTCAACTGTTGTCTAGCACTAGGCTTTGTGTGGCTTCACTGGCTTTGTGATGTTTTCCTCCTCGGCATTTGGGCTGCTTCTGTCTCTTCCCTTAGAACTCTCAGTGCACTTTTTTTTTTCTTAAGTGAGAAGCAGGGAGGCAGAGTGACAGACTCCCGTATGTGCCCCCACCAGGATCCAGCCAGCAAGCTCTATAGGACGATGCTCTGCCCATGGCTGCCCATCTGTGGCTGTTGCTTCGTATCTCAGCAACTGAGCTATTTTAGCACCTGAGGTAAGGCCATAAAGCCACCTTCAGTGCCTGGGCCCAACTTGATCCAACTGAGCCATGGCTACAGGAGAAGAAAGAGAGACAAAGATAGAGAGAAGGAGAGGGGGAAAGGTGAAGAAGCAGATGGTCACTTCTCCTATGTGCCATGACCAGGAATAAAACCTGGGATGTCCATACACTCAGCCGACACTCTACCACTGAGCCAACTGGCCATGGCCTCAGTGTACTCTTAAATAAAATAGTCTTGCTGCCCTTTTAATGGAGGGTGTACAACTTTGAATTCTTGGCTACCCCTAAAAACACTTGAATATGTGGTTTTAAATGCCTTCTTGGGTTTTTTTCTGTTTGTAGTATTTAATTTTATTTTTTGTTTATTCATATACTTACTCAGCATGTTCCTGGAAATATATTTATAGTAAGATGGCAGCAGTTAATATGATGCTGTCCACAATCTTTAATCTCTACACACACACACACACACACACACACACACACACACACACTCATTTCTAGGGCAAAGGCTGCTACGGTGTCCAGCAATGTCTATTTATGAGCAAATTCAGCTGAGTACCAAATGATTCTTATGGAGTCCTTAAGGATGTGACCTATAGTTTTGAATATAAGAAAACAGTTTGTTTACAGATTTATTTATCTTATCAGAGACCCAAATTCACTCTTAACTCAAAGTTCCTGTTGTGGCCAAAGGGAGTTTGTTGTTAGGACAAGGCAAATCTCTTAGCCTTAAATGTTCTGTCAAGGTCATTGGTCATGTTCAGCTGCCATGGGGGGCTTCCATCTTCTATATTCGCATTCACTTTATTAGGGTTGTCTGTTGCTCTGGCTTCTGAGCACATCCTGAAATAAGAATGGGTTCAAGCACATGCCCTCTTTGATCTAAGCCAGTAATAGAATAGGCAATGGGATGGGATGTACTGGTGAGTTTACGCCAAGGAACAGTCCTCTGGTGCTGGGGAGGATATGAGACTAGGGAAGTGCATTCTGTTTGGACAACATGCAGGTTTCTGAGACTGAGTAGCAAAGGCAGGTGCTAGGATCTAGATTTCCAGAACTTCAGTAAAAGAAACAAAATGGTATCACTCGTTGCCTATGATTCTTTTTCTAATATTGTTCATATTTGGCTCATACAAACCCAGTTTGCTTCTCTTGTATTGCTATAATTAAATGTAAAATTTCATTGGGGTAAATTGTGACTGTCTTTGAATTTCACAGTACACACAAAGATTAGTGCCTAAACTGTTTTTTCCCCAATTATCTTCCCAACTTTATCTCTGACTCTAAAACTCTTACTTACTCTTTAAGCCTGAGCTCCCTGGTAAAGCCTTGACCTGTTTCTCCAGTGGGCAGTCATGGCTCCTCAGGGCCAAAAGCACTTTGTGCTTGTCATTTCTTCCTTGTTTTTCAATGCTGATCCTTTAATTTCTCGGCATTCTTTGATATGGTTCAGTCTACAACCAGCAGATAAGGCAGATGATGCAAGCGATTTCAAGTGTGGTATTAGGTGTAAGATGCAGGGGAGCAGCAAACAGGAGAGAGGAGACTGAGGTGTCAGTGGGAGGGGAGCTGTGGGACTGAGAGATTTTTCTGGTGGCGGAGCTGGATTTCAAAGGCATGTGGAGAAGAATAAGAAAGCAAAACACTAAAAGTTGGGAGAAAGTGTTTGGAGGTTGAGGTGAATGAATAAATTGAGAGCTTCAAAACTTTAGATAGGGAAGCATTTGAGGAACAGGGCCAGAAGGGTGGAGAACATTTCAATTTGTGCTCCTGTGGAGTAGGGAGAAAACTTATTTCTACAAGAAAAGCATCTCAACTGTGATAAATAATTGCGTATGACTCAATATTTCACGGGCATATATCTAATTTTCATCCTCAGAACTTATCTTCAACATTAACTCATATCTTTTAGTTGGAATAAAGTGTAAATTAGCCAATATATCCTGGAAGTATTTTTAAAAGTTTCTGAAAGCTCTGCTTAAACATAATTTTTCCATAAGGACAATCTTGTTCATGCACATGGGAGGTATTCTATATAATTACTTTTTAAATAGCATAGGAAGTGTTATAGTTAAAAATAGATAGTAAATACTAAGAACATTAAGTTTGCAACAGCATTCTAACCTGTTTCTCCTAATACTATTGTACCATCTCCTCCTAAAGCAAAACCCCTGCAAAATGTCACACCGAAGGAACAAATCCATCTGGACGTGTGAGAAAACACTACTTAGCTCTGATTCTGTGCTGCATTCTCTTATTAATGAGAAACCTTCCTTACTTTATGTTCATTTTCTGCTAGCTGAGATTCCAGAGTTCTTTCTTTAAAGAAATCCTTAATTCTGTATATTTCTAAACTTTCTACCTATCATCAGTGATTTATTAGAAATATAGTAATGTCCACTCCATATTATTTTCTGTGACCCATACATTGCTTCATTAGAGAGGATTGCTAAACCTGAAAATAAATCTAAGTACAGGGAAATTGGCCTTTAAACTCATAGAGGGCCTTTTCTAAAAGACATAAATCCCAAAATTCTGGACAGTAATTTTATATAGACACCCCTCAAGAGAAATAACGATCCAGGGAATAATTAGCACCAGGGATTATACCCAGCTGAAAATCTCTCATCTTAATTGAGGCAGGGATGCAGAAGTAGTGAGAAAAATTTCTTTTTCTGAGGAATCAGGGCTTACGGTCCCAGCAGTTCATTTAGAGGACAGAAGCTGTATGTAGAATTTTCACTGGAAATCTCTGAATTTTCAGACTGTCATAGTTGTCATAAAAAAATGAGTGGTAGTTTGTTTTGCATTTTAAATTTTGCATGACTTTCTTCATTTGGTTTTATTTGTGTTGGACCACAAGACTGATAGAGTAATGCCTACCAAATTAAATGGAAAGATGTGTTAGAAAAATTAAAAAGTGACACTTTAAGAAATAAGTTTACATGTGTTCTGACATACTTATTGTATCAATAGATAAGGCTGACCTTGGGCAAAGTTATGGAGCAAGTAGAAGATATTTTTATAACCAGCCAATGCATTGTTCTGTCTCCCTTCAGCATAACCTCTACATGGTCTACGTAGTCTCACATGCTGGATCATTTATGACTTCAAGTTATATCATCATATATTTCATCTCATTTCATGTGCGCCCATTTGACAAGGGGACAGCTGAGCCTCAGAGAATTTTATCACTACTGAGTGACAGTACTGGAACTGAAGTCCCTATTACTACTGTGAAAAATAAATCTCTTTTGCTTCACACAATCTTATTTCTTGCTCACACAAAGGTTACTGTGGGTGTGGGTGAATCTTTAGGCCAGTAAAATTTTCTCTAAAGGGTCAGAAAGTCAGTATTTTAAGCATTGCAGCAAAAAAGAAAATTTGTTAACATTTCTTGCTGAAAGGATGGGTCACTTTTTTATGTTTTACATTTCAAACATAAAAACCATGTTCAGCTAGCGAGCCATATAAACACAGGCTTCAAGTGTTCTTTTGTGCATGTGCCACAAACACTGAGCCCTGCTCTTGGACAACCATCCTCCATGTGCTGGCTCAGCCTTCCGGGCTACTTCTATCCCCTGACTTCTCTCTAAGAACACCTGGGTTTGCGATCACTATTGGCAGTGAAAGAGCGGGCTGGCGAGTTGAGCACCAGCAATTAAATACTTCCATCCAGAAATGACACAGGCCAGCACTTTCACTTTGACTACCATGGCCACAGAGAGTCTTGTGTGCATACATAATTTAATCGGGATGGGAGAAGAACCTCCCGTGTGCAAGGAAGTAGAGGAAAAATGGATATTGGTGAATGGTGATAATGACTATTATAGTCGCCTATTCCTTTTCTTTGTATATCAGACCCTAGTTCTGGAGGTTATAGCAATGGAATCTTGTGGGCAAATACTTTCAGAGGAGAGAAGGGCCCTAATAAGAATTCTAGGGATTGAGTTGTACAACAAGTGTGATACACGCTCTCATTTCTATCGCAATGAACAAATATGGAATGCTAACGAGGTCAAAGACTATGCGTTATGTGTCATGTTTTTAAATAGAATTAGTTCTAGAGAGGTTGTTAACCTTTTTTTGGTAGACAATGATGACATTTTCATATTTAAGATGATATGGGATATAGTATATATAATCACTTGTAATTTTTGAGAATATAAAATGAACTGTTTAGATATAACACCTATCTTTGAAATAATAATGTTTTTTTCTAGAAAGAAGTTTGTATTTGCATTTTAGGGAGGTTAAAGTCTCAAGAAAAACAAACTTACAAAACTGGCCAATCCAATAGCAAAACAATTAATATCTTTAATTTTAAAATCTTATTATGTTTAAAATTAAAGATGTAGATAGTGGTTAAATAAGTGCAGTTGGTATTTAGATATGCAGGTTATGAGTTGGTTTGCTCTGATAGGTTGCCAGATTTAGCAAACAAAAGGACAGAATGTCTGGTTAAATTTGAATTTCAAATATTGAACAGAGCATACTTATACAAAAAAATTATTTATTGTTCATCTAAAATTCAAATTTAACTAGGTGCCTGTATTTGCATCTAACTCTATGCTCCATGGAGGCATATCTTATTTTATTGTACTTTTATTATTTTTAATTTTTTTAATTTTAATTTATTGTGTTTACATAGATTCTAGTACATCCCCCCCCCCCGTGTTCCCACAACATCCCCTTTACCCCCTCCCTGCAACACCCTACCCCTTTCTCTCCAGGTTTTGCTTTTCTGCTCTTTATAATGTTGTGTTATGTGTGTATAATTTCACCAATCCTTTTCCCTTTTCTGATCCCTTCCTATCATCCTCTTTCCCTCTGTCTGCTTTTCCTTTGGACACTTGATCTCACCTCTATCTCTAATCCATTCCTCAGTTCACATTGTTCATTGGATTCCTCAAATGAGTGAGGTCATATGATATTTTTCTTTCTCTGCCTGGCTTATTTCACTTAACATAATAGTTTCTAAGTCCATCCATGTTGTCACAAAGGTAAGATTCCCTTCTTTTTGCATAGCCCCATAGTATTCTATTGCGTATAAATACCATATGTACTTTTATTTTATTGCACGTTTTATTCCCAGATACTTTTGTTTTTACAAATTCAAGGTTTATGATAATCCTGCATCAAGTAAGTCTGTTAGCACAATTTTTCCAACAATGTTATTCATTTTGTGTCTCTGTGTCATATCTTGCTAATTCTTGCAATATTTCAGGCTTTTAAATTATTACATTTGTTATACTGATCTGTGATCAGTGGTCTTTGATGTTACTAAGGCAAGACCCTGCTCCACAAGCCAAAATATTATGAGTTGCTGAAAGCTCAGATCATGGTTAGCATTTTTTAGCAGTACGCTATCTTTTTTCTTAAGTGAGAAGTTGGGAGGCAGAGAAACAGACTCCTGCATGTACCCCAACCATGATCCACCTGGCAAGCCCCTTATGGGGTGATTCTCTGCCCATCTGGTACTGCTGCTTATTGCTCAGCAACAGAGTTATTTTAATGCCTAAAGCGAGGCCATCGAACCATCCTCAGCACCTAGGGCCAACTTGCTCCAATCGAGCCATGACTACATGAGGGGAAGAGAGAGACAGAGAGAGAGAATGGAGAGAGGGAAGGGTGGAGAAGCAGGTGGTCTCTTCTCCTATGTGCCCTGACTGGGAATTGAATCCAGGACATCCACATATTTGACCGCCACTCTACCACTGAGACAACCAGCCAAGGGCAATACACTATTTTTAATTAAGGTATGTACATAGTTTTTTTTTTTTCTGACATAATGTTATTGCCACACTTAATAAACAACATAACATTGATAGGAACTGGAAAACCAAAATAATTGTGGAGCTCGCTTTATTGCAATATTTTCTTTGTAGCAGTAGTTTAGAACCCAACCCACAATGTCTGAGGTATGCCTGTAATAGAGATTTGAATTGCATATGTTCTTTAAGATTTTGTATATAGTCACTTCTCATTATATGTGGTACTTCTGTTGTATATATTCACCACAAGCACTGAAATGGTAAATATTTAACCACTCATTGCTCCTACGGGAAATAGAGGATTGGGTTTCTGTGAGCCCCTGGTCACAACATTTTTGTAAGCTGTATAGTGAATAATCTGGCATATAGTGAATAAGGCATCTTGTCTAAAGATGCTATATATATATAATATATATAATATAATATACAGATATATAATGCACAAAATATATAATATACAGATAATGTAGACAATGTATTATAGAACTGTATACCTGAAACCTATATAACTTTATTAACCAATGTCACCTTAATAAATTCAATTAAACAAATAAATAAAGACTACCTTAAGGAAGAATGGGCAATTTTTTGGATAACATGGTGGATGACTCCAGGGTTCCACAAATGACAATACTAACTTCCATACTAGAATTCTCACTATATTTCAGGCCAAAAGCTGAGTACTTAATACAAATTATTGAATTACAGTCTAATTTTGACTCAGCAGTCCTGTAAAATTAATGCTGTTTTCTTCTTTGGTTCAAGATCTCATCACCTATAAGTGAATTAGAATTCTTATCCATGCCAAAGAATACTCAAAATGCAATCCTTTACCACAATTATTTAGCAAAGATTGTGATATGGCTATAATATATTAATGATAATTTGATGTTGTCCACCAACTTTAGTTTAAGGAATAGCTAATAAAGAAATCATAGGTTGAATATCAACCTTGAATTGTGGTAATAATAATTTTATTATATGTAGTTTTGTTGCAGCTGTGACTTTACCATTCTGTAATTTCTGTTCTCAATACTTCTTGCTGTACACTTTGGGTTACTAAGAATTTATCTGTTGTTCTAGATGCATATTGTCCACATGAAGCTATAATCCTCTGTCAGTGGCATTGGAATGGTTTTCACAAGGACTGGATTTATGTCTCAAAGGGAGGATTAAGAGTTCAGGTAGAAACTAAGGCACAGGAGCCAAATAAATATAGAAAAATGGAATATTTTTTCATGCAGATATGCAGTTAATAATGAGAAGTGGAGGGTAAAACATATAGAAAATATGGCAGGTTAAAATATTTTTTAAATAAAAGGTATTCTAAAATTTTCTGAGGTTTTCAATATTTTTTAGCTTGAGTTATTTTTATCCTCTTTTTTTCTATGTAATGTTTCACCCCTCTTTGTTCTTCCTCCAAAATTTCCCAAACCAGGAGACAATGAAACCCTTTTCTGGATGTGATTAGAAATAGTGGCTCTTGCTAGAGTAATTCCCTTTCTATTTTGCTCTTTGAGGTAGAGAATCTAGGTACAATTTCCTTCTATAGAACAAAAAAAGGTTATACATATCTCATTTGGTCGTCATGTGGCCTATTAATAACTGGTATCAAAAAATGAGTAACTGCGTTGTCCAGTTGGCTCAGTGAATAAAGCAACAGCCCAGTGTGTGGATATTCAGGGTTCAATCCCCGGTTAGGGCACACATGAAAAGCAACCATGTGTGTTGGGCAGATAAAATGTATTATGCTCACTTTGTTAAAGAGGCCATTGCCCAGGTGATATTAATGTGTGTTGAGAATTGTTGTAGCCTGAGGCTTGGTTTGGGATTAAGCCTGTCCCACCCTTTTTGGTGTGAGGTGGTACAATCCTATCATGCCTCATAGAGGTGATTTTGTATTAGAGACTTCCCCATTATGTATATTGGATTAAGGGTTTGGATTTCTACACTATAAAATGGGAACGAAGCGGGAGTTTGGTTCTTGGTTCCTGAGGTTAGCATGAGAGAGCAGAGAGAATAGAGCCAGCAGCGGGAGGAGGCCACGTGGAGAAGGCCAGGAAAAGCAGCCAAGATGGCGGAGTGCTGAGTGAGATGCCAGTTTGTGTAGAGTTTGTATCTGGGAGAAGGAAGGAGATGGGGAACTGAGGAGAATAAGGCTGGTGAGCTAGAAACCTTTGATTCTAGGAAACTCGGATAAATCAGTAGCTTTGTGAGCACTGAATGTGACTGGGTTTTGGAGCCCAGTGTATGTTTTTACTTGCCCGCCGGGTGCAAGCTAGAATTAGAGACTATGGCCCATCAGTTTGTGGCTCCGTTGTTTCTTTACCGACTGTCCGAATCCAATGCGAACCTGCATGGGCCGGGAGGCTGCTGTGATGGTGGTAGCCTTGGCCCTGGCCCTGGCTTCTGGCTTTACAATGTGCTTCTCCACCCCACCTCCTCCCCGTTCTCTCTCTCTTCCCCTCTCACAACCAGTGGCTTGGTTGGTCCAAACCTTGGCTCTGGGCACTAAGAATAGCTCAGTCGTTCCAAGCATCAGCCTTATATGCTGAGGATAGCTCAATTGATTCAAGCATTGACCACAGATGGGTTGCCAGGTAGATTCCAGTTGGTCTGCATGCAGGAGTAGGTCTATCTCCCTTCCTCTCACTTAAAAAAAAAAAAAAAGGAATAACTTATAAGTGTATAAATACTGAGAATCATGGTAAACATGTACAGAGTTCATTCATTTTAAGGTACACATAGTGTGTTACCACTATTAGCTATTTATTCTCTGCTATATTCCTCAGAAATTTGCTAATCTATTCATCCCAATATTTCTTCTAATTTTTAAACAAAAATTAAAATTTTAGAATATTTACCCTGATAACAAACCAACTAGAAATTAAGGATCATATAATCTTAATATTTTGCTCTTACTGTATGCACAATAAATAAATATAGAGGGTCTTTTTAATTATTGATGTTATATTGTTAAAAACTTAATTTTTTAGCGCCAGTCATTGCCACAGAAAAGAATATCCAGTGTAGTATACTTTTCTGTGTTAAGTGAATAATTTGCAATGTGCGTATTTAATATTTGAGTGTATGCTTAAGGTTAGAGTCATCATTTTATTCTTTTGTTATTCCATTCCCACGGTAAAAGCAGGATATAAATTAAAAAATTTTCCAAAGGAAGAGCTACTGATAATATATTGATCTGTCCACAGTAGAGGATTTAGTGAGTTTTAAAATAGCTATCAACCCTGCAATAAAATGATTAAGAGGTAATTTTCTTTCATTATTAGCTTCAATTAATAAAAAAAATTTGTAATGATAATTATTCAGGTAATAAGAGTTTCAATTCTCCTTTGCATTCATTAAGTTTATTGAGTAGATGTGAAATAGTTCTTCATCATTTAGAAAATACATGTCAATGTGGTATTTAATAATTCTTAAACAAGCAGTTGGTTTTTGAAAGAAACATTTTTGTTTTGTTTAATAATTGCAGTTTTTAGAGTTAGCTTGCTCATACAGTAGGCCCCTATACCTGTGGTTTCACTTTGCACAGTTTCAGTTACCCCTGGTCAAGCTCCATGGGAAAACATTAAATTGAAATTCCCGAAATAAACAATTCATAGGTTTTAAAAGGCATGCCTTACTGAATAATGTGATGAAATCTCAAGAGTCCTACTCTGTTCTGCTCCAAGACATGAATCACCCTTTTGTCTAAAGTCTCCACACTGTAGACTCTCCCACCCCATAGTCACTGAGTCACCACCTTGGTTATCACATCAACTGTCGGGGTATCACAGTGCTTGTGTTCCAGTAACTCTTTTGTCTAAAGTCTGCACACTGTAGACTCTCCCGCCTCTTAGTCACTGAGTCACCATCTTAGTTATCACATCAACTGTCAAGGTATCACAGTGCTTGTGTTCCAGTAACGCTTATCTTAATAATGGCCCCTAAGCACAAGAATAGTGACAATAGTGGTAATTCAGCTGTTCCAAAGAGAAGCCATAAAGTGCTTCCTTTAAGTGAAAAGGTGAGTTCAGTACAATAAGATATTTTGAGAGAGCACATTTACATAATTTATATTATTATGTAAGTTATTATAGTATATTGTTATAATTGTTCTATTTTATTACTAGTTATTATTTTTAATCTCTTACTGTACCTAATTTATAAATTAAGCTTTATCATAGGAATATATGTAACGGAAAAAATATAGTATATCTAGAGATGGTGCTATCCACTGTTTCAGGCATCTACTGGGGGTCTTGGAATGTTTCCCTATGGATAAGGGGGGGGGGCTACCATACTGTAATTATTCTTCAGATACTAAGGACTGCATTTAATTGGCCTCTACTCTCTGTGATCATGAATAACGTCAGTAATTTGTCACTTGGAACATTGCCCAGTGTACATTTTGCCAGGCATTCTCTTCACGCCACCACTTTCATTTTGAGGCTGATAGCTTTATATTTAATTTCTTCAAAGTAATATAAAATGGTAACAAACCGATTGGTTTCTTTAGCTGCTTTAACAAATGTGCAAAAAACAGGAGGACTGTACACAAAACTGAACTAAAACATGATTTTATTTTTTAGCCCTATATATGTCAGTTATATTGTAAAAGTGTGATTGTCTCAGAGTAGACCCAATTCACTTTTGCTAGCCCCTCAACACAAGTGGACAGCAAACCAATATTACTGTATTTTATAGAAATGATAACACAAAGAAGATATAGTCTTGAAAGTGCCAAATGAATAATGAAGGAGAGCCAGAAGAAATTCCAAATTATGTTTTTGTGTGTGTGTGTTTTTTAAGTGAGAGTAGGGGAAATAGAAACTCTCGCATGTGCCCTGATGGGATCCACCTGGCAATTCTGTCAGGAGCCAATGCTCTGCCCATCTTGGGCCATGCTCAAAACTGAGCTATTTTTAGTACCTGAGGTGGAGGTTCCACAGAGCCATCCTCAGTGCTCAAGGCCAATGTCCTCAAATCAATCAAGCCATGGCTGTGGGAAAGGGAGAGAGAGAGAGAGAGAGAGAGAGAGAGACAGAGATAAGAGGTGAAGGGAGGGAGAAGCAGACGGTTGCCTCTCCTGTGTGCCCTGACTGGAAATTGAGCCCAGGACTTCTGCACACTGGGTCAACACTCTACCCCTGAGCCAACTGGCCAGGGCCCCAAATTATGTTTAATTGAATTCTATAGCATCAACTTTTTTCCATTCTATGATTAGTATATGGTGCAATTGGATAGTCTTACCCTCTGATTAATTAGGCACCATATTCATCAGAATAACTTTGTTGCCTGGCTGGCCCAGTTACCAACTGTACTTGGATGTAGTATATATGTGATGAACCTGAATAGTATGTATCAATGAACTAATAAAATATATCTCAACTGTCTGCTTTAAAGCTTCTTGCACATAACATATACTGTACAAACACTGTTTTCCCTCCAGGTTGCTTTGTTCCACAGACTGTGATCCTATTATTATTAACAGTGTAGTTAAGAGAAACTGTTTGAACACCAGCTTGAAAGTCTCCTGAGAGCTGCAAAAGACCATCTTGATATCCCAAGTCAGGTCTATGTCATCTTTGAAGTTAATGACATTAGTTTCAGATGAGCATCAGTGGAACTGTTCTTGTGCCTCAGGAATCCAGAACCCTCAGGCCAATCGCACCTAACAGAGAAGCCCAGGGCAGTGGCTCTTGGCAGCACCTTTTTTAGCCCCCCCATTACAATGCCCTCACCAAGTGCTTTTTACTCTAAATACTGCATGGCCTGTTAGAAGTTGTTCAAGTAAATATTTGCTAATTTCATTAAACTAAAGAATAGTAACGCGCATAAAAATATAATGTGCCGCCTGGTAACTTATTTCACTTAATTCATTTCTTCTTCACTATGCCAGTGGAAGAACCGAAACAGAAAATGCTGGTGCCATATGGATTTTAAAATGTTTTCATCTTCGTATTTTGACTCTTGCATACCAGGGTGAAGTTCTTGTAAGACTAAACACTCACCTTTTTCTTTCTTGCCTCCTGGTCTTTGTATAGACTACTACATTTGCACGAAAAGCCTGTTGAGTTTTTTTCTATTGTGTACTTACATATCATGAAATTATTAAAGGTAATTTCTTACTGGAAGGCTCTTTTAAAACTATATTGTCGCAATCCATTTTCCCCTTCTGTAGTGTATAAAACAATATATCCTGGCCATAACATTTTCTTACTTCATTGTAAAAAATGATACATATAATTTTTCTGTTTATTCTTACTGGATTAAACCTTTTGGGACTATAATTGGGGTATTATTTATCAATGTGTTATTAGTGATAATCCCATATGCTGACACATTTTATGGAAATGGACATGAAAGCAATTCAAAGGTAGTAGAGATGAAATTAAGATTGCACTAAAAAGAAAAGTAGTAATTATAAGAGTATTAGAGTGATACCATTAAAGCTGTAGCATGCTAGCTATTGTCTCATGCTAGCATATGAGCTATGGCCTAAAGGAATCCTGCTGCCTTGATTCAGCATCATTCTTCATTGTAGTTATGTTCTATAATGTAGTTGTACACACTGAATTAGAGAGTATTGAACTGCTACTCCTAGGGGAAATACAAGGTTAAGTTCCTGTGAGTTTCTGATCTCAATAATTTCATCAACCATTAATATATAACCTAGTTTTACATATGTTTATAAAGATACCATTCACTAATACTGATCTACTCATGGCCAATAGCATCATAACCCATGTCTGAATGAAGCTTACCTTACTAATGCATGTTTTCTCAGTAAGGTTTTAGGGCCTTCTTGTACTTGACCAGGTGTCCCCAAACTTTTTACACAGGGGGCCAGTTCACTGTCCCTCAGACCGTTGGAGGGCCGGACTATAAAAAAATATCATAAACAAATACCTATGCACACTGAATATATCTTATTTTAAAGTAAAAAAACAAAACGGGAACAAATACAGAACAAGTAAATTTAAAATAAAGAACAAGTAAATTAAAATTAACAAACTGACCAGTATTTCAATGGGAACTATAGGCCTGCTTTTGGCTAATGAGATGGTCAATGTGCTCCTCTCACTGACCACCAATGAAAGAGGTGCCCCTTCCGAACTGCGGCGGGGGCCAGATAAATGGCCTCAGGGGGCTACATGTGGCCCGCGGGGCCGTAGTTTGGGGACCCCTGTACTTGACACTAGACAGCAGCACTTCAGCACTATACTTGAAGGCCATGTTAAACAGCTCAATTGTTAATAAAAAGCTGAAAATTGCAACTAAAGAAAAACGTAGCACTAACTAGAACATTAAAGAGACACTTTTTTACAGTATGAGAGCCAAAACAAGGCAAAGTTGCCCTGTTCGATCTTAGTTAAAAACATTGCATCAGTTGACTCAAATGTTTTTGCTACTCTGTGCAAGTCTGTGAATGTCTGAAAGTGATGCACACATTGATTTTGGCATTACAAGTAAATTTTAGCCATTAGGCAAATTTGCAAAAAGAGAATGTACAAATAATTAGAATTGACTGTATTTCTATTATAAAATAACCTCATCATTTCTATTCCTAAAATTTGGGCCACTACTCTTCTTTATCTCATTTTGTTTGTTTGTTATTATTGGGTACAGGGCTAGGCTATATCCTGAGGCCAGTAGGCTTTGCGATAGACAGTTTCTTCAGAGGGTTCACTGGCTGTGATTTGGTACACTTACTTATTCACATGACCCACGGTCCACTGCAGGGCTTGCAGAGATCTATGAATTCATTCATTTTGAAAAATTGCAAATTTTTTTTTGGGGGGGGAGATAGAGAGACAAGGACAGACAGACAGGAAGGTAGAGAGACAAGATGCATCAACTCATAGTTGCAGCACTTCAGTTGTTCATTGATTGATTTCTCATGCATGCTTTGATCAGGACCTCTGGCTTAGCCAATGACCCCTTGCTCAAGGCAGAGACCTTGGGCTACAAGCTAGTGACCTTTGGCATCAAGCCAGTGAATATGAGGAATATGAGATCATGTCTCTGATCCCATGCTCAAGTCAGATGAGTCCGTGCTCAAGGTGGTGACCTCAGAGTTTGAAACCTGGGTCTTCAGTGTCCCAGGCTGACATTCTATCCACTGTACCACCTCTTGGTCAGGCTGCAAAATTTGTTAAATTGTGTAGTTTGTAGATTAATTTAAAGACTTTCAGGTAGCCAGTAAGAAACAATTTTTTTTTTTGGGGGGGGGAATATTGCCTTTATTTTGTTCAAGTAGGAAAACTTAAAAGTTGACTAAATAGGTAACGAACAAGAGATTATAATATCAAAAAGTGGCATGTTCAGAGGCCAGAAAGAGATATAAGGTGACTGTTCAATCTATGTGTAAGGTATTTTTCCCCCCAGAGAAGGAAAAGGGGCCGGAGCCATGAAAAGTGGAATAATAAAAGGCTTTATTGTGTACAGCACGCTTCCCGAGGAGGTTCCCTAGCCCCAGGGACAGAGGCTAGGCAAGTCACAAGGATTAAACCCTGTGAGGCAGTGTTCCCAACCCCCGGGCCTTGGACTGGTATCAGTCTGTGGGCCATTTGGTACTGGTCCTCAGAGAAAGAATAAATAACTTACATTATTTCCGTTTTATTTATATTTAAGTCTGAGTGATGTTTTATTTTTAAAAAATTACCAGATTCCCTCTGTTACATCCATTTAAGACTCACTCTTGTTGCTTGTCTTGTAAGTTCGACAATTATATTTTAAAATACCACTGTTTTTACGCCGTTTGCATAATTTTATTTTGTGCATTTATCCGTCCCACCCAAAAGGCCAATCCGTGAAAATATTTTCTGACATTAAACTGGTCCGTGGCCCAAAAAATGTTGGGGACCACTGTTGTGAGGGATATTTAAAGGGTCCCTAGAGTAGTCGAGCTAATATGACATGGTGAAATCTCACTGGCTGACAGAGGTGTCACTCTTTTCCAAAAGGCTCCTGGGAAGTTTCTTTTGGCACGTTTGGTTGTGGGTGGTCCTAGCCAAAATTCCCGGGTTCCCCACGTGACCTTCCCCCATTATCCACCGACCTTACACTAAGGCCGGCTTCCTCATATTGCAGGAATCAAAGCAGGACAAAAACATCCAGACAACTTGATGAAGGAAGTAGGATTTATTTAGCCAGTGGAGCTGCGTGACCCTTAACAGAGTTAACAAAACACAAGTTCCCCGAAGTTATATTTCTTATATCTTATGTACCTTTTACAGCTTTTGCTTTCACATGACAAATGACTGATTTCTATGACTTCTTTGTTTGCAGGTCTATGTGACTTTTGTGTCTTAGGGAGAGGAAGGGGATAGGAGGTGGTAGGATCTGTCCTTGATAATCCTAGTACTCATTCTCCTTGCTGGAGCTGCAAGTTCATTTTAAGGAACTGATAACAAGTAAGGTCTACAAACTTTTCTATCTTCCCTTGCTCCTCAGTCCTGAACACTGACTGAGGTCACGGGCTGGAGTGTGAGACCCTAGGCCAGTTGTTGTTAAAGTGTGCACAAGGGTGCCCTGGTGAGCCCTAGAAGATTTCCAGGTGCACCATATGGTATTCCAGAGAAATATGTGCCTGTTGGGGACCAAAAAACCAACAAGACTTTTGGAGTTTAGATTTGGGGGGGACAGAGGTCTGGGGAATTGGCTATAGGCTGACAGTCTGCCCAACCCCCCCACCTCGCTTGCCTGAGTAGGTTGCAAAAGGCTGTTAAGCTGTGGTGCTGGATTGTTTACATTACACCCATGATCCCTGAAAAGACTGGAGGCAAGTTTCTTCTATCCTTTTTTTGGTGTAAAATTAAGTTGATATGTATGGTGGGGGCTTTCTGCACTCAACACAATTAATAATAAAAAGAGAGGAATTCTTCAATGTATTGACGAGGAAATGAGAGTTTGCCTTTCAAATATATGCCCAAACATTGAAGAAATTGCTAGGACACATCAGGCTCATGTTTCTCATAAACACAAGAATGAAAAAACTTAACACATTCATGCTGGGACTTGCCAAATTTACTAAATCTTACTAAGAATGTATCTATATATATATAAAGATAACTTTTTTTGTCATTTTTTTATATTTTAACCCTTTTTGTATGAATTCTAAAAAGCATAACTCAAGAAATGTAACATAAAAATGTTTTTTAATGTCAGAATAAATTTAATTTTGTCATTTATTTTGTTTAATTACCATAAAAGCATGCTTGGACTTCATATTTTTTTCTTTAATATTTGACTTAACTATTATAACATATTTCTCAGAAATTTGTGTATAGTGCACCTACAAGTATTTGTACAATTTTAAATGTGCCCCAACTTCAAAAAGTTTGAGAACCACTGTCCTAGGCATTGTAGGCCCCTCTCTCCTCTGCATTCTTCTTGTTTCTCCTCCCTTACTCATGTGTACTCTCCCTCCCCTATGGGAAGGTTGAGTGTTTCTGAAGACCACAATAACTCTTTCAGGCTACTAGGACATCTTAATAAGCTTTGATTTTTGAAGTGGTACCCTAAGTTTTAAAATGAAGGTTCCATGCAGACAGCTAATGGTTCTATAACCCATTTTATAAGCATTATAGTTTCATTTGAATACCCTAGATCTAACTTTCTCTGAATTCATACCATAAAGAATATAATTTTAACTGCATAGAGTGTTGTCAGGCCTGGTTGGTTTATATTCTCATGTGTGAAGCACCCCAAAGTAGAATCAGGAACCAAGCAGAAAGGTGGAAACAGGGGTTACAAGAGCAGCTCTTCCTTTATTGACCTGGAGGACTTGAGCATGTCACACTTTCTATTGATGTATCACATTGAGGGGGTCAGGCCGGAGTCCATTTTGCTTTCCTCTTTTTTCTCCTTTGATTATTTCTTAATTGATGATTGATTCTTTACTTTTTACTGTAGCATCAGAGCTTAGATAACATACATCAAATCTTCACATCCTTTAATCAAAGGAGGTACAAACCAACTCCTCATTTCACCAAATCCAGCCAGATACTTGATATTATTATGAATACCCTTTTAAAATAAATATTAAAAGATTCTGTAACCAACTAAACACTTTTTTCCCAATGAGCAACTTCAACCAATGGACTTTCAAGATTCTGGACAATGATCTAGATATTAAATACCTAAGTATTATAGATGACAGCCCTACATACTGGGGGCAAAAGCAGGTTTACAGCTGTCCATGTGGAAAATGGTCCAGGTGTGCTTTCTCATCTCGGAGCATGCCCACGCCTTTCCTTTCCTCCTCTCCTTCCCTCACAGGTATGTATCTCCTGAACTCGAAGGGAACCAGTGAGACTCCCAACCAGGAGAGCAGTGGGCAGTGGCAGCTCATCCTGAACTAACTCCCTGAACCTGTCTCCAAGGCTTCCTTTTCTCCTACTCCCAGTATAGCCTCATTTCTTTCCTATAACATTGCTGGTGAGCCCAAGCTGCTGTGGAACTCAACACAAGCTCTGAGAGCCAGCCTGTTGTAAAACATATTGCCTGCTATTGATGTTATTTAGAATGTCCTGGAAAAGTATTTGCTTATCTATAAATATTATTATATTCTCAAAGCTTCTGTCTAATTATCTGTGGAAATAGCAAAGTAACTTGCCTCCAACAGGAGTGCCCTCATGTTTCACAGGCACCATTGGAGTAAAGGGTTAGCAGCATTTATTCAGTGTGTTTGGAACAGCAAAAGTAGTGGAAGACATGCAGGTGCTTGTCATTGAGATAAAAAGAACTCACAAATATTCATGAGAAATGCCTGCGATTGCATTTTAATTTGCTCTAGGAAATTGCCTATTTTGTTATTCATTTCTGCTTTGCATAGCAGGATGGGTTGGTTTCTGATTCTTAGCAGCCTGTGCAGATGCAGATTTCTCAGATTACTGTGCACACAGATTTTTCTTTTGAATCATAAATTGAATTCTTCATGAGAAGGTAATTTACACTTTAAGGCATGTTTTTGTTAACAACCTGGCTTCTTTTGAATGCTTTTTTTTTTTCCAATTTTCCTGAAGTTAAAAAAAAAATCTATTTTTTTTTCTTTCCCTTAAACCTATTTTGGCATAATTTTGGTTAGGAGAAGGAAGACCATACTAGTTATTTCTGAGGTTATGTGGTTACCGTAAGTAGATCAATTTTAAGGAGAAATTAAATTTGTAGTTAAATGGTAGGTTGTTTTAAAAAATTGGCATTGTCCAGATGTTAGACAATAATATACTGGAAGGATTTTCTATACATGAAAAAGTAGGTGTCTGTTTACTACACATATATTATAGAACAGTGAGCTACCTTTTCTAAGGCATATTTCAAAATAAAATTTATGAAACAATTATAATGCAGAGTGCCCATTTAACTTGATTAAATTAGCTATGTTAGATGCTCATGGCTGATCTACATCAGATGCCAAGAGGACTTGACTTTGTTAGCTATTATCCTTGAGAAAACTGAACCATTGCTTTAGGCTAGATTAAGAACTTTATTCCCTAGGGTAAGTGACTCTTTCTTGTCACTAGTTCTCTCTTCAATGTAGACAGTACTGGGATTAAAGAGGGGCAAGATTATTACTTTGTGTAGTATTGTCCTTCTTTCTAATGGAGCTGAGCTTTTAGTCTGTATTCCACTCTCCTCAATAGAATTCTTGCCACCTAACCCCCTGTCCCCAGATATCCCTGGAATTATAAACCAGTTACATTTACATTTGTGCTTTTGTCTTCTTTTCACCTTCTGCCTTCTCCTTCAATTGTATGATTGCAAAATGCATGTGTTCAACATAGATCTGGCTAAATTACATTGGTATTCTTTGCCTTGAAAATGAATTGTATTTTTACCATTGTCATCTTATAATGCTGGGATTCCATGTTTTACCTTTGTGGATTGTAATTAGTAAATGTTGGCATATACAAAGTGAATCTTATCATGTTCTGCTTTGCTGTGTTCATTAAAATGCAGTGGAGAGAGTCTAAAATAAAAGCCCAGATTTGGGATTTATGTAATTATTCATTAACTCCTCCTGATCTTTTGTTGCCTGTAAATTCACTCAAAGAGCACAGTCATGTGGTTTGTATGATGCCGGGCTTGTCTTATTAAACCTGTACTCCATGCAATCTTAATGTTTTGTAGTCCTTTAATAATGTCCTTCAATGTGTTGAGTCAACCTCCTTGATGATTTTCCCAAAGAGTAGAGACATGAAATCCCATTACAAAAATAAGGAATGAGTCCTTTGATGCTTGATGGCACATTTATCTTTCAATTAGTAATCATAGAGGCTTGGATTATTTGAGTAGAATGGTCTAGCAGAGACTTGTGTGCCAAAAGGGAAGCCAGAGATATTTTGTGGGTTTAGTAGAATTAGTGCACTAGTTCACAGAATACAAAAGAGTCAGCTGTTGTAAGTCTCAAGATCTGTTTCACCTTTTATAAAGATCCTTCCAAAGCAAAATAAGGTCCACAACCACTCTGTAACCTCATTGACCATGAAAAAATAAACTCTAAATATCTTAGGGTAAGAGCCTACAAGAAGCCAGCAGCTACTTGACATAAATAATTTTCATGACAGGAAATGAAAACTCACTAAGACTGCAATTTAGCTTTTCCATGCATTTCACAAAAGGAGGACATATGCAGTGGTCATTAGTGCTGCTTACAAATTTACTGGAGCTCTTATTTAGGGACACATGGTAGAATTTTATTTTACTGTTTCCTTTTAAATTAGGTGGGGTTACGTGACTTATTTCTCTATGAAATGTGAGTGTAAATGAAGTGTCTTGTTTCCAGATGGGAGTTTTAAGAACCAGAGTGGTTTTGAGAATGAAATGGTCAGCCTGAATTCTTGAGTGGCTATGAGAAACAAAGCTTCCTACTAACCCATGTTAGACATATGGTCTTAGTGAGCTTGCCTTTGGGGCTCTTCATAATCTGAACATTGTATAGCTTATTCTGTCACCATTTTAAATAGCTTTTTAAAATTATAAGAAGTAATACATGCTACCAAAAATGTTTAAATTTATTTTTAATACATTTAATAAGCATGAATCTAGCAACTTTTTGGAAGTAGATTGGGGATCTATCTCTAGTAATTACTAATTACTAGGTTCAGAAACAGGAAATATTTTGAGCTTTTGGAGCCATAAATATCTTCATAAATATCTAAATTAAGGCAATACTACTTATCTCTTAGGTTTTCTTTTTCTGGAAATAAGATGATTAATTGTATGTATCAATAAATCACCTAGCAGAATTTCCAAGTCAATATACAAAATATGTTTATTTTTACTCTTCTCTCTCTTGGTTAGGGGGGTTGAGGTATCATATGCAATAAATGATCTCCTGGAGTATTTTACAGTAGAAGATATGGACACACAAACAACTGTACATGCAATAGAGTGTAAAACTCACTGTTAGTGAAACACAAATAAAGTACTTGAACTGTCTCAAATGAGATATCTATAGAAAAATTATATAGTAATCACTATAAGTTGGAAGCATCCATAAAAGAAACTGAGGTCAAGATTCAGTAGCAAAACTCAGTGGCTCAAGTAAGTCATTTCCTGAAGAAATTCAAAGCTATCTGTTTTACCTGGTTTCACCACAATTTGTCCAAGAAGTTTTTCTTACTTTCAGCATTGGTGAAAGGTTTCTCAGAAAGCTGTCACTATAGAAGTTTTCCATGGGAAAAATTCATCAGCACCCAGTTTGCAATTTTAAAAGTCTTAGGACTTTTTGAAGAGTGACACTGTAGATAATCTATTGAAGACTTCACATCAAAGGAGAAATCTTCACAGCTCTCCAGTGCTTCAACTCTCTCCAGATGTGTGGTTTTACACATCACACCCACTTTTTCATGTTTCATTAGCAATCTTATGGCTTACACTTAACATCAAATACTAGAGCAAAGATCCTACTAATGAAGTCATTGAGCTCAATATATTCAGCATATCTGATCATGGAGGTAAAAGATTCTGGAATATGCAGGGAGAAGTTCAGAGAGTAGGGAGGTTCTTATTCTGCCAAATTACTAAAAGTATTTGGCCAGGAAGTGAGGCACAGTTAATTGGAAACATCCTGAATACATTTTCCAAGGGGCAGTTATAGGCTGTCAACAACTGTGAAAGGTTTTGGAACAAAACCAGAAAACAACAGGAGTAACTGGCAAATAAGAACAAAGTTAGTCACAAAGTTAAGAAGAGAAAGATGTTTTCAGGATAGAAAAATGGGCTGCCCAACACAAAACAAAGTGATACAATATTGGAGTTTATTTTGCATTTTTATATTTTCTTACATTCTTAGAACAGCAGGTGGAGAGGAACCGATACATGGAATGGAAGAATTGGTAACCTAGCTGCCTTTGAGCCCTTCTGAATTTTTAAATTATAAGTTTACTTGCAGTATGTGGAGTAGGTATATAAGAATGGCAATTTCATTGGAAGAGGATAGTCGTTACTATTGATAGATCAATCAGGGACCAAAGCCCCCATTAGCACAAGGGACTTTCAAATAAATTTGACATACCAGGCAATACTTACCTTTCCTTACTTGCAAAGAAAATTGTGCATCTTAAATGAATAGCACTTTGAACTCAGCTGTTGGTTTTAGCTGTATTCATAGTCAGAGAGAATTATTATGTACTATTGTCACCAAACTCTAAAAGGAAATAATGAGTTTTAAGAAAGCAGCACAGATCACCTACTACTCTTCCTCCTATACCTTTTATTTTAGGAAATCCTTCTTTAATTCTAAGAATGATAAGGTATCTAAAGAAGATTGTATATAATCTTTGGAGAAACAAAATGAAGGATAATATTATCCCCTGCTTGACATTTAATTTTCATGACATTTTGAAGGCAATGTGTTTTTAAGGCTAACTCTCCTTTCAGGCAACTTGATAATAAGATGTGCTAAATTTTCATATCCTCCATTTGGAAAAATTAATTTCTTTCAAGTTGTAATTGCTTGGATTTAATTTTGAAGTTTATGGCTATAATTCTCATGATATGAATCACTCTTTGGAGGTTTTGTTAGTAATTTATTTGGAAATAGATTATTTTCCATTCGCTGTAATTAATTCATTCACATTTGACACTCTGAGTTTTTATGCTTTTTATGTTTTACTTTGGGGAATTAATTTGTAGAAATATTAACTCCAGCTAGACTTTAGTAGCTGTTGTTATTTTTCAGTTTAACCCATCATCCCAGAATTTCACTTAAAATAATTATTGTTTCATATAATTGTTCCAATCAACATATTGTGGGTTTTCACCTGCCCTTGTACTTGAATAACAGCTCTTGAGAACTTGGATGAGTGAATAAAACCTTTTGTTGGGTAAAATGATAAAGAGTGGCATGAAAATACCTTAAAGTTAGGGAAGGTGCATCTTAAAAAACCTACAGATTAGCAATTTTTATCTAATTTTAAGCATTAATGCTTAAAAATAAATGGGTATTTTTATTTTTTAGTATAAATAAATGCTATCTTTTCCTAATTTAAGTTTTCAAAAATACTCAGGGATTCAGTTGAGGTGTCCTTTTATTTATTTTTATTTTTTTAAAGATTTTTTAAAATTTTTATTTATTGATTTTTAGAGAGAGGGGAATGAGAGAGAAAGAGAGAGAGAGAGAAGGAGGAGGAGCAGGAAGCATCAATTCCCATATGTGCCTTGACCAGGCAAGCCCAAGGTTTCAAACCGGCAACCTCAGTGTTGCAGGTCGACGCTTTATCCCACTGCGCCACCGCAGGTCAGGCAAGGTGTTATTTTATTTTACTCTTTCCTTTAGCTTTATTGAGGTTAAAATTGAGAAATAAAAATTGTATATATTTAAGATGAACATTATAATTATGTGATAAATGTATACATTGTGAAATGAGCACCATAATCAAGCTCATGGCCACAACCATCACTACACATTGTGCCATTTGTGTGTATGTGGGGGAGAACTCTTGAGAGATATGTGGCAAAACTAGATGATGTTGTCTGTTACATCGAGGTGGTAGAAAATATCAGATCTTTTCATTTATCAAACAGTTTTTTCAGTTTTCTGAGATATAAAGATTCTTTTAAGGGGGTCCAACAACATGGAAGCCTGTAGGTTCCTCAGTGTTATGTCTGTGAGAGGGAAAATGGTGGTCTTCCTCTATGAAGATATCCCAAGACAGGGTTTTTAATCATTACTTTATATAGTATATATTTTTTGGAGGCTTCCCAGGCTTCTTTATACTTTTTATGTAGCCACCTTCCTATTTATACCTCTAAGATCTCCCCTTCTCCTGAGCACAGATATCCATCATGTCATTTCTCCTTGCATCTCCTCTATATTTTCAATCTATTGGTGACACCATTGTTTGCCATCTTGAGGTTAACCGTACTACCATCTTTAAAGAGAGCCTCTACACCCTAGCTAGGTCACAATATAATATTTGAAATATCTATCATTGAAAAGTTCCCTAACAATTATCTTAATGAGCACTGAGGTTCCTAACAATGGCTGAAAAATAATACCAACAGGGGGAGCTAGCACTTGCTGTGCAACTCTTGGGATGGGCTCCTGTGAGCCTCAGTTTTCTCATCTGCAAATGAGAAAATAATAATAGGGCCTTTCTTACAGAATCTCACATGATGCATAAACACATTCAAAGGCGTTAAAGTACTTTGCTTTCTGAGTAGTAATATAAGTTATACTGATTATTAAGGATTGTATTCATTGGTGATGAAATATGGGGCATCACTGTAAAATAAACAGATTTTTATTCTTAATCAGGAATTGGAAAACTATACCCAGTGGGCCAAAACTAACCTGCCCCCTGTATTAGAAAATAAAGTTTTATTGGAACATAACAACACTCATTTATTTACATATGCATTCATGTAAGCTACAATGGCAGAGCTGAGTATTTGTGATAGAGACTTACGTACCACAAGCCTAAAATATTTATTATCTAGTTTTTTATAAAGTTTGCTGACTTCTACCTAAAGAAAATATACCTTTCTGGATATTCTTTGAAATTCTTACTGTTCTTTAATTATATGAGTTTTGGAATCGATCTATTGTAACTGTTATGATTTTAATAAATATTTTCTGTTTCTCTATATAGTACTGCACACATGTACACATGAATAATCATGTGTTCTTACACACACACACACACACACACACACACAGCATTCCCATGTAAAAGTAGGCAAGTTTTGACACATTATCAATATAAAAAGGGCTTAAACTATATCTTAGTAGTCCAAGGACAAGATATAAACACTGAACAACATTTTAATCTACAACATTACTAAGTAAATCAGAATGCTAAGAACTGTATGATTTCACACATAAGTGGGATGTAAAACTAAGACCCATGGACATGGATAAAAGTGAAGTGGTTACCGAGGGAAGGAGGTGGCGGAGGTGGGGAGTGGTAAGGGGAAGGGCGTAAAAAGAGAGAAATATAGGTGACAGAAAATGATTTGACTTTGGGTGATGGGTATACAACATAATCAACAGTTCAAATGCTATAGAAACGTTTTTCTGAAATTTTTGTACTCATTGACAATGTCAGCCTGTCAAAGTTAATTTTCTAAATAAAATAAAAATAAATAATTAAATATGAAAAAAAAAATTAACCTCAAAATTACTTTCACATAATAGTCTCTTAGGTGACAGAAAGAAAAAATAAAATGGAAATATTTTAATTTGCACTTAAATAGATTATTTTTCTGGTAAGATTATGAAAGTTAAAGGGATGCGTATAGCAAAGAGCATCTTAATATTAGAGTAGATGTTTTAGTTTAATTGCATTCTCGCTTGATGGATTCTGTGAGGGAATGGCATCAGCTTCTTAGAGAGACAAATAATTAACAGATGAGTCCCTTTCACACATTATTCAGACTGTAATTTTTTAAAAATCAGAAATTTGTAAGTCATAGAACATTTCTTGTGAGATAAAAAAGTGAGAAAATTCAAAGACTTTAAAAGCACACATTACTATAGAGGTTTTTTTTTTTAACTGAAATGTATCTTGCCATCAGCTGAGGCAGAAAATGCATTAAATTGAATTTTGTAATGAAAAAATACAACCATCTTCTGCAAAACATATTTGACATATTCATTTTCTTGCTTATTCTAACATGGAAACAAAATCAGTCTTATTCATCATAGAGCTTTTACCAAAACTTAGTATGTAAACTTATAATGAATGATTAGAATACCCCAGGCCAACTGGGAATGCTTTAGTTTTAATTTTTAAGAACCATAAAAAGCTTTGACCTGCAGCTTTTAGAAGCAAGTTAAAATATTATCACAATGCCACCAAGTTGCAGAGTACAGCTGATACATTTCTATGACTGTGTAGAATTATTAGAGCATCGTCCAGTTCAACAACCAGATGGTCCATCTCCCTTGATTTGAAGTACACTGGTTGACTACAAATTTTAGTTGCTGCCTTAGGCTTGTTTTTTCACCATTAGCTTCTGAGTTATAGATCTCTTAAAGTCTTTACCAGGTGACAAATTGACCTGCTAACAAGTCACTTTCTCAAAAAATTCATTAATTCTTTTTAATCAAAAGACCAGTTGCAGGTGAGTAACATTTTAATAAGTATTAATCTTGCTTTGAAGAAATCAGTAAGTGCTCTCATAAGTTAACCTGCTGAAGTGTGCTTTTTAAAAACTTGAAAATTAAAAAAAAAACACTTGAAAAAATCTTTTAAAATTAGCTTGAAATATAAAAGTTCTTTGTGTTTTGATTCTTTTTTAATAGCATATGCTTTTCTGGAAATGAGTAGCATGTACAGTATGTAATATGCACCAACTTAGAAAACATGTCATTAATTTGGAGCATCTTTCATAGTAGGTGATTTACGTAGATGAAACAAAGGATGCAGACAGGAAGAGTACCATTAATGTGGGTGGAGGAGGAGCCCACACCTGTCTGCCTCTGTCTTAGGAACTAATGAGTTGGATATTCGGGTTTTATCTGTAGAGTATGGAGTCACATGAAAAAGCTTTGCATTATCTTTTACATTTAAAATATCAGAATTTTAACAATTTAATTATTATTAATGGATATAGCATGAGTATATGTTTACGTATATATGTATTATATTTTGTAATTGAGAAATGCTCCCAGGAGGACATGAAATTTAAAGAAATCTTTTTTGTAGAGTACAACTCTGAAAACAATCACTTAGAAGGCATCTTTTTTAACAGGTTTGAAGAATTTAAGTCTTTTAGGAGTCTTAAACTGGAATAATATTGCATTTCTTATCAAAGAGAGGTAAAGAGGTCTAAAAACTAACTCCAGAGGGAGAGTTCATTTTTAAGGTGAATATATATATACTAAATACTATTATCTTGATGTTGAAGTACAAGTCTACTTAATAAAGCAAATTCCAGTTACTTAAATTAGACAGTCATGGAGTGTTCCAGCAGTAATATATTTTGACTAATTAATGTTTGAGAACTTACTTGCTTTAAGTTGACAGGTGACTACATGCCAGTGGACAATGTTTCAGGCTGTTTAGCGATTGCTTTTACAATTGTCATTTCTACTTTGATTTAGTTACCACACCTGCCTTACTTCTGTGGGAGGGAGACCCATTGGCCTCCATGGCACTTAACAGAGCATGATCACCCCTGAAAAAATGTTAATATATTGTGACAAATACTAGGACAATACAAGAAAATGTGTTTATATTGAGTGATTGGTGGCATGCATATTTAATCTGTTTCTCCTTTAGCTCTCCAGTGATGTTGAACTCATTAGTCATCTACAAGTTAAAAAAATAATGACATACAGTATATGAGGATTTATGTTCAGACAGTTGTTAATGGTGGACTAACTGCAAAAAAGTTGGGCAGAAGACAAGAAGTACAGTTTATTGTGTCATCTGTTAGGTTTTTGGTATAGCTTTTCTTTCTTTCTTTTTAAAGTGAGAGAGAAATGGACAGAAAGACAGGAAGATACAGAGATGAGAAGTATCAAGTAATATTTGAGGCACTTTACTTGATCATTGAGTGCTTTCTCATATGTGCCTTGACTTGGGGGCTCCAACTAAGCCACTGGCCCCTTGTTCAAGCCAGTGACCTTGGGTTCAAGCCAGTCACCATGGGGTCATGTCTGTGACATCATGTTCAACTCAATTTGGTGAGCCAGCACACAAGCTGGATGAGCCCGCGCTCAAGTCAGCGACTACAGGTTTCAAACCTGGGTCCTCAGTGTCACAAGTCTATGCTACCATCTTGTCAGTCTAGATTTTTTTTTCATTTCTTAATCTGTACAAAATCCCCAAGAATTACTAGGATTTGTTTGCTCAAGTTGATTTTTACTATTAATGTTCTTTTAAAAATAATTCTCAATTGTGTTCCCCTTTTTGTTTAATTTTCTATGAATTTATATTTTAGGAAAAAGCTGTAAAGAGCCTTGAAATTAATCACAATGGTTTCTGGGAGCCTTCACTAGAAGATCAGTGAGTGTCTAGGCAGGCCTTTATGGGTTATTTGATTCTTAGAGTTCACTTCTATGATCATTATCTTAGAGCTATTTTCTAACTCTGTATGTTGTAGATAATTGATAACAGCGCAAATGATTTATGTCCATAGATACATGTTCCATGGAAATACAATTGATTTTCAGCTTCCAATCCTACTGCTATTCATCCTTCTGGAATACATGTATTTATTTGTAATTCATTTCAGCATTTTTTTTTTGCTAATATATGTGTTAACTTAAAAATAAAAGGCCAAACTGAGAGGCAACAAGCATTTATTTGAGATGAAAGAAAATAGCTATTCAGAAAGCACTGATTCAGGCAGAAATCCATATAGTGTTCTGATTAGGAGACAAACACAAGGGATATTTTTGAGAAGGGGAAGGAGAACAATCACATCAATAGAAGGAAGTCATTTCTATTGGTACAGATGAGCTAACATGGTGAAGGTAATCCTAAACAATGTTTTAATGTTCAATATGTTACTCCTCATTTGGTTAGTCACACTATCTGACTTCTCATTATCTTTTGAGGACTAAGGAGTATAAGGCAGTTCCTCTGGGATGGCAGCTTTAACTCCATTTAAAGTTCCCTCTTATTATCTTTACGTATGTGTGGTTTGAATTTATTTTTGAATCAATTATAACATCTCACTTATTCTCTCATTAATTGATTAGTTAAATAAGATCTTTGACAAATGTTTATCTTGCATTTATAGGAATCACGAGTATACTCTCTTTTTAATGTTATCTTTTGACAATTTTCTCTTTGTAGCAGAAATTTTGGATATGTCTTTTATTGCATATTTATTGTAATCTGGTGGTGGTAGATAAATGATGAGAACTGACTTTCAAGAAGACGATGCTTCAGGAAAATGAGTGCTAAGTCATCAGAAAATCTTGAGATGGAGGTGGTGTAGATAATTCAGTTCTCATCTATGTTTTCCCTATGCTCTGCAAATAGGCCAAAGTCAGGAGGCATTTGATGGCTACCAAATTTGAATTTAGCAAATCTGAAACAAGCCTGTGCTTTCCATGCATAGAACAAGGTGAAAGTCAATATGTAGTACCCCCAAACAGGAGGGGATGTAGGCTTGCACCATAATTATTACTTGGAAAAACATTCCAGTGGTTTCATTTAATATCAGAGTTGAAGGAAGAGATAGGAACAGGGGTTAAATGTTGAGATGATTATATCTCTATTGCCGTTTATTGATTTTGATCATAAAGAAAAGTATACATATATATAATATATATATATATACACCTATACAGATACATACATACATATATAGTTGGATTGCATACCAACTATAAGTTAGGTACTTTCCTGGCTATTCTATTTAATAGTCACTACAATTCTGTGATTGTGGAAACTTTATCATGCTTGATTTTACATTCACACACTACTGATTTGAAAAACAAGAGTTCAAATGCATACCTTCATGATTCCAAAGACCAAAATGCTTAATGTTGAAGTGATCAAACTTTTCCATTTATTTTGTATTTTTCTACCCCTATTTATTTCTTATAAAGATGAATTTCTGAAAACTTTTTACTTTTGTCTTATTTTGAATATCTTTTTTCAGAATTTCTACAGGGATCTATGTGTTCCCAGAGACCAGGTATACTGCAGGAAGGGGAGGCCAGGGTGCAGACTAGTTCAAGTCTAGAGTAAGCCTTAGCAACCTGAGCAAAACCAGTCTGGGCTCCGAGGAGAGTTAGAAGTCTGTCTATTAGTCTTGGGTGAAGAGAAAGGGGGAAGTTGTAGATAAGAAAGCACACATGTGAGTGCAAACCAGGTCTGTTTGAATTATGCACTCTCCACCAAGGAGCTATGTGAGTTTGAGCCTCACTTTCTTCATCCAGTAAAAAATAAAGATGAAAATACCCAACTCTTTCAGGCAAGGACCGATTGCAATAAGTAGTGACAGCACTAACGGGTAACTTCAAGAAGCTTTACCCTGCTTGGCCCCAGAATCTCTACCCGCCCCCTTAACCACAAATCACCAGAAATAAGCATGCACTCAAAGAAAAAAAATAGTATGCTTGCTAAATGAAGGCAGTTTCTAGAAGGGGTGGGCACTGGCAGTAAATTGTTTCACTTCTTCAGATGAATAAATAGGTGCAGTTAAACCTACCATGGAGTCTGGTTTGAGGATTAAAAGAAAGGAACTTGCAGGATGTGAAACACAGACTGTGTGTATCATTTCCCCGGACTGCCTCAGTCCTGATGTCAATCTGTCTACATGGGACAAAGCCTTGGACAAGTTTACATTGTCTACCCCTTAATATGGAGAATGAGATCCATGCTTGCCACTCTCATATATGTTCACACCCTTTATTCAAGTCACTTATATCATCCAAGTGTTATTCTTAGCTTTCGAGACACTCTTATAAATAATGAGGCTTCTTTTACACCAGAGATTATTTTAGAGAAAGAAGAGCCATTAATTTGAAGCTGGAAGATACAATTAGCTTGGCTACATGGGGACTTCCATGGAAGGGAGGTGGGCCAATGCCATTACAACTTTTGAAGCACCAAAGCTCTGTCTTTAATTCTCTGTCACAGTATGAAATGATAAGAGTGCCCTTCCTCAAGCCAGCCCTGCATGTATGTATGTTTCTCACCATGTTCTGGTGCAATTTTATGTTATAGTATTCTGCAAAAATTTGTAGTGCTGCAGAAGACTTTCTTCTGGGGAACTAGAAATAAGCAATTGAAACTATTCTTTTTTTTTTTTTTTTTTTGTAAATGGCTTACACCCTTCTTAATAGTAGAGTTCCTCTTGGGTTGCTAGCTCAAACTAAGCTGTAGTCTCTCAGCAGGGTTTTTTAGGGATGAGTCTTGTGGAAGCTGAAAGCCTGGCTAGATTCCATTACTCCTTGTACATACAATGTCTCTTTCCTATTGCAGGGTAATCATGGAAAACAAAATTAATTTGGAAAGAGAATAAAGGAGAATTTACTGTGGATCCCATGAGGATACATGCTTCCAAACTTGTAAATTACAGCCATTTGCACAGTGAGGTGGTGAGACAAATCCTTGCCATACCATTTGCTCTCCACAGCACATTGGGCAAAGTGTCAGGAACATGCTCCCCAAGAGGTAGCTAAAGATTTCTCACAAAACATGCTATCACAAACCAATTGTCTAAACGCATGTATTTGGGAAAGAAAATGACCCAAGAGTCAGCAAAGTAGAATAGCTTCTAGGAGTTCATCTGGGAAAATGTCAGATGTTCTTCTAATAGGTTTGTGTAGGTTCACACATCTCTGACTCCTTGCTTATTTCTGGGAATTTCTCCAGGAAATTTGGAGTATTATTCAGTATAAAATATTGGACTCATCTGGGCACTTCCAAGGGGAAACTGAACTAATTTTTGGTCCATTCCAGAAGTATGTTTCCTTACCTACTTCCAAGCACTCAACAGGACACCTGGGAAGATGGTTGAGCTTGAGATCAATCAATGGGATTTTCAAACGAGAGTGCAAAGATGATTTTTTGCAGACAATTCCAAGCTGGTTAGTTATTTGGAAGTGCCAGAGGGACCTCCTTATAAAAGTAGGCATTCAATACATGACTGAAAGGGTGACTAGATGAATGTGCTCGTGCTGTGAATCAATGAATGAAAAAGCAACCACTAGTTTCAGTTCGACAGCTCACTCTCTACGCTAACATATATTTTCTGTAAATATCTTACATATGATACTATAAAATCCTAGAGGTAAAAGATTTGTTTAGTGCAACTCTTTTCCAAGGCAGTATCTACTTTAGAGCATTCTAGCCTTGGCAACAGATAGGGAGTTAGTTACTAAGTATTTAAGACACTGCCATTAATGAGACTTTCTTATTAAATAAAGCCTTATTCAGCATTCTGCACAACTTTTAAGCATATTGGATTCTCTGATGGGTAAAATATATTCTGTTCTCAATAAAATGAACCTGGCACATAATTCCATTTTATTATAAACATGAAGTATGTTGTGCACTATTGATATTTTCTGATTTTCCTAGGAATATTAGTATGTAGTAAATCAAGAGAAAATTGTATTAAGTTTCATGTGAAGATTTTTACCAAGAGTTGTTCATTTTTCAGAAAATCTTGTTTGTCTGACCAGGCAGTGGTACAGTGGATAGACCATCAGCCTAGGACACTGAGGACCCAGGTTCAAACCCCCAAGGTTGCTGGCTTGAGCACAGGGTTGCTGGCTTAAGTGTGAGTTCATAGACATAACCCTATGGTTGCTGGCTTCAGCTCCAAGGTCACTGGCTTGAAGGCCATGGTCGCTAACTTGAGCCGAAGATCGCTAGCTTGAGCATGAGGTCACTGGCTCGGATGGAGCCCCCAAGTCAAGGTACATATGAGAAAGCAATCAATGAACAATTAAGTTGCCACAACAAAGATTCTACTTATGTCTCTCCCTTCCTGTCTGTCTCCATCTGTCCTTCTCTCTGTCTCGATCTCTCTCACTTAAAAAAAAATCTCTTCATTGAGAGCTCTGCCATTTTTAATACTTGATGGGTCCATCCAGCATACCTCTGTTAGTTTGTATACCTCACTGTTGTGATCAAGTGGTAGCACATATAGGTCAAATACCTCCAGTCAAAAGATTGCTTCTTTTACCTAAAGGTTAACCATGGCACAACATATATTAATTAACAGGCTTATTATTTGTAAGGTCATACTTTGAAAAATTCTCCTTTTGATTACAGTTAGGGTATTATTTTCATTTAAAATGTATGCATATGGTAGTTATATTAGTAAGAGATATCTTTGAAGGCATGTAAATGGGAGTTCAAATGAGTTATTTGAAAAGTTGTTTTGAGTTTCAATCAGTTTGAAAATTACTACAGACTTTGGATTTCATGACTGAGTTACTGGTATTTATTTACACAGCTATTCTGCCTTTTCCTGGACATGCCTTATGTCCTGCGTAAGCTGTGATTAAACAATATTTCTCTTAAATTAGTTACTTCTGAATGAACTGAACATTATTTTTGTATTCTACTTAGTATATTCTATTACTGCATTATTGCATTGATTCATTTTTATTTCTTTTATTTGCTGATTGAAAATGTATCAAGTGTCACTATGGGCCAGGTACTGAGCTAGGCATTAGGGGTGTAGTTGATGAACAAAACGGTTTTAGCCCTCAAGCAAGCTGTGCTTCTGTGAGCAACATGGAAGGACAGACTGGTCATTATAGTGCAGTGATAGGTGTACCGCAGGGTCTTGTGCAAAAGTAATGGGACACTAGGAAGTGGAGTGTTACCTCGTCTAGACTCCAGGGTCAGGGAAAGCTCAGAAGTGGTGTTTAAGGCTTAGACCTGATAGATGAGAAGGGAGGAAGGGGAGACGAGGAGGTGAAAAAGAGAAGCTTTCTAAGTTGAGAGAATATTACTGCCAGGGTCCAGAGTATAACTGAGCATGATATGTTTTTTTTGCTGCCAATATTCTGTTTGGCACAAGACTTAAGGAGAATGGCAAGAGATGAATGAAAATATCTCCTCTATAAATCACCATAACTCAGATGCATTGAAATGGACACTGATAAATTCACAAATTATTCACAGATAAATTCATTTAATCACACAAAGTGGGTAACACAGTTAGATGGGACATGTACATTAACATTTACAAGATGATTGGTATAAGTTTCTTGGATGAAAAATTATTAAATTCAGGGCGAATTTTCAAGGATCAATAGTGGATACCTCAAATACTTATTAACCAGGTAACTATGCAGAAGTCCTCAGAAGATAAACTCAGTAATGAAGACCAAAGAAGTTATGCATATGATATACACTGAGCTAAGTTGGATCCTTAGTTTTCATATGAATTATTAATTTTCTATGCATATCTTCTCTTTCACAAATACAGTAGTGTGTAAGATAGGAAGTCTAACTATAGAGTAGTTTGCAATGAGAAATAACCATGTGGAGATTCATAGACATAGGCTAAATTTAATTTTCTGAAGCAGTGTATGCCCTGCAAAGATTAAATGTCATCCACTCAAACCTTTACAACAAAACCAAGGCCTGGTTCTAAATTTAAAAAAAAAAATTATGTCTTCCTCTGCAAGAGTCAAACTGGTAAGTGCAGTATTTCCTTCTTAAGTTAAATGATATTGATTTAATTTGTTATTTTATATATTTGGATTTTTAGTACTGGGTAAAAGCAAAGCGATGTGTCGTTTTTGTCTGAATTATAGGATATAGGTTACTATCCAGCGGTGGCATTCAGCTGGTTGACACTGGTTTGGCAGAATTGATACCTAATTTTTGTTGAGTTTGGCGAACTGGTTGTTAAAGTGGCACTTGTAATCAGGATTATCTCTAAGGTGACTGCCTGGGCAGCTGCCCAATGTGGAAATCACAAATTTACCTTCCTTTTTAATGTTCATCTGAGCAACAGCATACTCAAGTGACTGTAGTGATTGATGTTCATGCTGATCATAGGTGAAAAAAATTAGATGGAACTATGCTTGTAATATTTATTTATTAATTTCTTAAAACTCATTATACCTTTTCTCTTTTTCTTTTTCTATTTTTTGTATTTTTCTAAAGTGAGAAGTGGGTAGGCAGACAGACGCCCACATGCGTCTGACCAGGATCCACTCAGCATGCCCACTAGGGGGCAATGCTGTGCCCATCTGGGCTATTGCTCTGTTGCAACCAGAGCCACTCTAGCACCTGAGGTGGAGGCCATGGAGCCATCCTCAGTGCCTGGGCCAACTTTGCTCCAATGGAGCCATGGCTACAGGAGGGGAAGAGAGAGACAGAGAGGAAGGAGAGGGGGAGGGGTGGAGAAGCAGATGGGCGCTTCTCCTATGTGCTCTGGCCAGGAATTGAACCCGGGACTTCCACACACCAGGCTGACGCTCTTCCGCTAAGCAAACTGGCCAGGGCTCATCATACCTTTGATGAAGTACTACTACATGTTAATTTCTTTACATTTGTTACTTCAGTAAACAAATATATATTGTAAAGAGAAAAAGTGGTAAACAGCCAGCGGGTGACAAGCTGTCATTGGATATATCTTAAATAACAGTTTTACTGTTTTTTTATCAGGTATTATTTAATATTTTTTCATTAATATTTAAAACTCTTATAACATAAGCTAGTTTTGTGTGCCACTTTTATTCTTATTTAAGTATTAAATGCATGAAATTATAAACTACCTTTCGGTATATCTGTTTTTGTACTTAACACGGTAATTAGGGCAGAGAACTGCTTGTTAAATTATTTGAATCCTGCCACTGTAACTAGAGATTCTGCCTCCTTTGAGGCCAATCTAAAGAAAACAGCCCAATGACAGAGATTATAAAGAAGAAAAAGCTGTGATTATTCTTAGAGTCCCTAAATATTGATTTATTTTTAATTTCTATTGAGATTTAAGTTAAAAATAGGTATTTTTCTAAAACACTTTGCTCTTGTCAAGATATTTTCAACTATTCTCATGCAGTATGTTCTGTAAAATTCAGCTTGGCCTTCCATTTCTGTTTTAAATATATAAAGATATGTGCTTTAATTTCATGGGAGTTTTTATTCCTGTCTCTTTAGAAGTTTTACTCTCCTCTTGGTTTAAAACTATGGCTGAGCTTTAATCACACAAATGTTTTAATGATAAATACTTGACTGTGCTGCTGTCACATGAACACTGACATTTTAAAGCCCCAGGTAGGAAAGGATGCTAGAATTTATTATAGCATTTGAAGTAGTCTCATTTTAAAATCTTGGTCCCCATACACAAATTTCACAAAGAGACCTCTTGCCCTTTATTAATTGCAAAGCGATGCCGAGGGGAGAGGGCTATCTCTTTTTGTCGGCTTCCCATCATTTATGTGTGAAATACAGACTGAGTGATATTTATGTATGGGCATCCATCTTAAATGATTAGTGGGAATTAAAGTAATTATTATAAATTAATGGCTCCATGAGTTGTAAAAGGTTAGATATTATGGAGTTTCATTGTCATGGAGGCAGACAAAGAAATATGCACTCATAGAATATGCCTTAGATTTTGTAACATTACTAGCTACTTTGCCTTTTTTTACTTTACTCTACAATTTTGTAATCATGGTTTACAGATGCCTGCTAAAACTGCAGAATTTTATGGAGAAGAAGAATAATTTTACATAAAGCCTTATATGCAGTTCAATATGATTAAGTTCTTCATCTTTCTCACCTAGCCTCAGCTCCTTTACTGAATTGGTCTGAACCAGTTTATAGCCATTGGGCTTTGAATAGTAAATCCTAAATTCTCAAGTGAGCTGTCATATAATTTAGTAAGAATGCTGATCTGCTTTATGAGGGTCAAAAACAAGCACTTTTAAAATTGGTTTATTGTATGTCACCACAAGATGACCAAATTCAATTGTAAAAATGGCTAACTTTTAGTAAGCAAAGATGGTGTGGGATTATAGTTGCCATAAACTTGAAATTGATCATCATCTGTGAGTGAATTTGTAGGAAGCATTTGGTTTGATTTATACAATATGGGCCTCAGAAAGAGAAAGATGTAAGTTAGCATCTCTGGTCAATTGATTTATAAAAGGTTTCTGGGAACTGGTGAATTATCGTTCACCTGGATTTGGGAAGCAGTGTCAAAGCCGCTTAACTAGATCTAACCAAGCAGGCTCATTAAGATGCCATTCATACTATAGGACCATAAACATCTTTGAACATTTGAATATAAAATTTTTCGAAATTCCTAAGACAAGCATGACAAAGGAATTGCGAGCGGGCATGAACTTCTCAACTATTGATGAATGCTACATAAATCCTTTTCTTCTAGATTAGCAATTAGTCTTTCTTATAGGTACCAGTACAGTGTGTTTCTAAAATACAAGTGGAAAACAGCCTGTATAAAAATATTTGAGAGGTATTGTGAAGATGAGACATCTCTAAGAATACTTCCAGGGAGGATATCTTAATGTTATTGAAGAAGAAAACATACATTAAAATCAGTCCAAGTTTCCTAAAGGGGCATCGGCTATTTATGGTTTCTAGCTACGCATTAGTAAGTGGGGCTCCTTGCCCTTTCTGTCATCACTTGCACACAATATTGAACTTTGTCTTCCAAACTTTGTGCCCACAATATACTATCAGAAATAAAATTGTTCATTGCAACCCAATGCATACATAATATATAGAATGTTGGCAAAACTTTCACAAGACACACTTACCCTTAATTTATATGAACTCTAAGTACTACTATAGTCTATTTTAAACTTGAGTGCTTGCTAAACAACTTAAGGTCCTACTGGTCCCCTTTCCTAGGGCAAAGTGAAAGAAATAGGTGAAGTCACTGTATAAGATGTTCCTGCTTGTCATTGAAACTTAAGGAGACAGGCAATAATACTGCTACTTGCCTGGAAATGAAGTAGGCCAAGTTATAATCAAAGAGCTTTTATAATTAATGCTGTTTCTATAAGAGTTATAAGAGTTTGAGAAAGAGGGTGGATGGTGAGAATTCTGTAAGGTGGACATTAGCACGTAGATGCATCTTCCATGTGGGGCTCTGAGCTTCTTAAGCAGATCTGTCTTTATTCTTTAAGCATATAAGTAACCCATTGCCATTGAATGGTAGTTGAATATATGAGAAAGCAAAGAGTCAGATGCATTCAATTCAACATTTATCTCAGAACCTCCCAGATGCTAAGAGTTATGCTAAGGCAGTGAACATTAAAAAGGTAAATACAACAATATTCATAATCTTGGTTTGGGGTTTAATTGCATGGGTATGAGAAGATGGCTGTGGTAGAATGATACTAGTAGAATGGAATTTTAAGGAAAAGCCCAGCTTTGCAAAGATGATATCACTGAAGGAATGTAGAGCAGTCTGATGGTGAACTTGAACTACCTCCAACAATCAGTTTTTGCAGCTTCCCACAGATGTGGAATTTTCCTTGGAAATTGAAAATATCCCATGGCACCTCCTCGCTCAATACACTTGCTACAGTGCTCCAGCCAGTCTTGTCACAAATTAGGTGGTTACGAGGGTGAGCATTGGATAAACCTTTCCTAGCTCAAATATTAAGTTGAAATTCTAACACTACTTACCTTGTACCAGCTACCATACAGGAAGTGCTCATAAAGGGTCAAGTAGAAGGTGCATTTTATAATGAGAGCAGAGGTCCTTGCCTTGGTGCTCTGTTTATCTTCTCAGATACATATAGTTTATAACTGAAGTTTTCTGTATTTGTGGAGCTTCCAGTTTGATTTTGAAATATAGAAATAATGAGGTCAAGATTTTTCTACTAATCTTAATTCTCAGAGAACTGTCCTGAGAAACCAACAAGTTTACTTTTTGGATGTCAAAGAGATGTTATCATTTAACTACTTATATAAAAATCTTTTATTGGATTTACAGATTGGTGAATATAATCCCGGAATGACTAGGAAAGGAATGATCCCCTTGGAGATTGCTAAATTTATCAAAATAACTGTAGGTAAATGTCTTAGAAAAGCCTGCCTATTAATTCTCCACTCTCCACCTTCTCCCAATCCAATTTCACTATACCTCTGGGGTGTGGTACATGGCACCAGACAGCCTTTCGATCACTTTTCACTCTGTTTACAGACTCTGTTAAAACTTTAACCAGCAAGTGGCAGAGATACGGGGTAAAGAGGCTAGGAAAGTTAAGGAGCAACAATAATTTTTTTCTTACCTTTGGCCATGATCTAGGTGCAAAATCTTTTAATATTACTAAGCACTGATCCTGTGTGTGTGTGTGTGTGTGTAAGAGAGAGAGAGAGAGAGAGAGAGAGAGAGAGAGATGACAGGTACAGACAGACAAGAAAGGAGAGAGATAAGAAGCATCAACTCATAGTTGTGGCACCTTTGTTGTTCTTTGTAAGCACTGTTCTTTTAACGGAATTAGAATTTGCATTTATTGGTTAACTTTATTATGCAAACTATGATATTTTACATTAATTTTTAAAAAATATTTTAATAAGTTAAATGGCCAATTTGTAGCACACATGGAACTGTGATTCATGGAATTGAATTGTTCTTAACATTTGTTCTTGTCACCGTGACATTTAACCACAATGCTGTTTGGCTGTTTTCTACATAGAATAAGAAAAGTTGTAGCAATTCAAATTTTCTTCTAAAATCTTTCTGTTCTTTATTTAAAAAAAAATACTAGAGAAAATGCTATGTATGTGTATATGTGTGTGTGTACCTGCACATAGAAACTACTGAATATCATTTTTAAGGTACTACTTTTATTAAATGTCTCAATATTTTACTTGTATGAGTGATATTCATTTTAAGACAAGAAGAAACCCCATCCACTTAAAAGTGATCAGTTTTTACAAGTTTAATAATTTTCTTTAAGGCCAGATTAGATGTGAGAAAAGGGAAGGATAACTTTTCTCACTCCAGTTGCTGTATGATCTCAAAAACCACCTTGTTTTCTGCCCACTCCCTATCACACTTAATCCTTATGCCTTTTAAAATCTGACGACACCTTCTTCTATGACAACCCCCACGCCCAAAGTATCAGCTTCTTTGAAATAAAAAAGGCAAAGAAATGTGAAGACCAGAATCACTGTCAGAAGAGTGATGGAGGTGGGATCTCTACCATCTAGAGTAGTAGCATGTTTGAAATCCTTTGTGAAACTTTTGGAACAGATTTAAACAATGAACTTATTGGTCCGTTCAAAGCAATTATGTTTGCAAAATGCAGAGTGAAAATTTTATAACTAAAAGAATTAGTATTCAAATTCTTTATCAGGAAATTGACACCATCAAAGGATGACATTATTATAGGTCATTTGAGTGATAAGATCTACTGAAATAAAACATTGCTTGAATTTCTTAAAATCTATGTGAAAGTTTGAACATTTCTCATTATGTTGCCAAATAACATGAACAGAGAAGAGCACCCCTCAAAGACATTGAAAAGGTTATTTCTAGTAAAGCTTTACACTAAAAAATGTTGAAGACATGCTTATTTAGAGGTTTTGGGAAGTTGAATTTAAACAAATTAACTGGAACATACATTTAAAGAACTCTGGTTTCCTATAAACTACCTCACCTGGTTAGCATGTATAGGAACTTTATGAGAATAAAAACAATGTAGGATTATTAACTCCAATTTAAATTATTTTAGCTATCAGAAACTTGAGGTAAAAGTTAATTTATTCTAGAATACTTTACATCCCCGAACCTGTTTCCATAGATTATTTTCTGCAGCTAAATAGTTATTTGATACAATGTATAAAAATATGAGATTCCAGCTTGGTACCAGACACAGCTAATTGACTGTGGGGAACTTAAGTGTTCAAGGATGAGAGAACTTTGGCAAGAACCATACATTCTGAAGAAAGCTATGTCTAAAACAAATATTGCACTCTAATCAAATAAAATTCAGAAGTTCAGAAATTAAAGTGCTCTTTTTTGTGAGATTTTGCTGTCTTCTTTTCACTTTCTGAGTTTCTGCCTACCTTCTAGGAAGTACAAAGGTAATAGTTTCCTCTACATTTCTAAGCTCTATAAAAGCCAAGAGTTTGGCTGACTGTAGTCTAGGAAGTGTGACTCAGTAAGTGCACTTTCTATTGCTTCTTGTTTGTTTGGAATGTGTATTCTGAAGTCCTCACATGTCACCTCCCAGGGCAGAGAGCCTGCTGTAGCAGACCCTCTGAGGCTGGCTTCTGTGGTTAATGAGGCCCTCCTGTCTCCTGCTCTTTCCCACCATGTCACTCACAAAGTCTATTCCTGGCAGCTTTCAGACCAAGGGCCATCCATAGAGAGAGTGTGATGTGGCAAAATCACATTTCTGCTGTCACCGCTGCATCTTGGAGTGAATATGAACATCTGGCATGCATTTGGAGAAGGATGTAAAGAGTGACATATAGTTGAAGGGGTATATATTGGGAGGAAGAGTCCCATTTCTTGGAAAATATAATGACAATTTATTGTCTGAATGTGTGTCTGTCAAATTTTGCTAATTCTCTAAGTTCCTGGTGGTGTTCCTTTCTTCCACATCTACAGTTCCTCATGTTTATTTTAGAGATAGTGAAGTGCTTTATGTAAACATGCAGCAATTCAGGTATTCACTGCCATGAACTTCAAGTACCCTAAGAAAGCATGTGCCTGCTTAAGCTACTGCATGATCTTGTCTGTTTAATCTTGGCAGACATGAACCTGTCATCGTGGTTTGCACATAGAATGTTATCAAAAAATGCATGAGCCCTGGCCGGTTGGCTCAGTGGTAGAGCGTCAGCCTGGCGTGTAGAAGTCCCAGGTTCCATTCCCATCCAGGGCACACAGGAGAAGCGTCCATTTGCTTCTCTACCCCTCCCCCTCTCCTTCCTCTCTGTCTCTCTCTTCCCCTCCTGCAGCTGAGGCTCCATTGGAGCAAAGATGGCTCCTTGGCCTCTGCCCCAGGCGCTGGAGTGGCTCTGGTCGTGGCAGAGCGTCGCCCCCTGGTGGGCATGCCGGGTGGATCCCGGTCGGGCGCATGCAGGAGTCTGTCTGACTGTCTCTCCTGGTTTCTAGCTTCAGAAAAATACAAAAAAAAAAAAAATGCATGAGGAGTAAAGGTACAATCATTACAGTATTAATCTCACATCTACATTTATGGTCTCTTATTCTAATCTTCTGGAATGATCTATTTATTATCTTTATTATTAGTTACCTTGGAGGTGTCTAAGGGCACTCTAATTGAGTTAATGTTGTTTCTGGTTATATAATAGATAACATATAAGGAACCTAAAGGAATTTGAGAAAGGAGTGTCAGTGGGAAACTCTTGAACAACACTGTCTTCTTCAAAAGTTACAACTTTTGCCTGAACAGGCTGTGGCACAGTGGATAGAACATTGGACTGGGATGCGGAGGACCCAGGTTCGAGACCCCGAGGTCACCAGCTTGAGCATGGGCTTGTCTGGTTTGAGCAAGGCTCACCAGTTTGAGCCCAAGGTTGCTGGCTCGGGTAAGGGGTCACTCGGTTTGCTGTAGCCCCCCGGTCAAGGCACATATGAGAAATCAATCAATGAACAACTAAGGAATTGCAACGAAAAATTGATGTTTCTCACCTCTCTCCCTTCCTGTCTATGACTCTCACTGTCTCTGCCAGAAAAACAAAAACAAAAACAAAAAAAAAACAACTTTGGAAGAATACCATTATTACCACAAATACTCATAAATGTTAGGAAGTAGGGTTTTTTTTCTCTTTTTTCTATTTTTATTGATTTTAATTTATTGTAATTACATAGATTCAATTATCCCATCAGATACATCCTCCCACCCCTGTGTTCCCCTCAAGTACCCCCTTGCCTCCCTCCCTGCAACACCCTCCCCCCTTCCCTCCAGGATTTGCTTTCCTGCTCTCATAACACTGTGTTATGTATATATAAGTTAACCAATCTCTTTCCCTTCTCAGACCCCATCTTCTTATCCCCTTTTACTCTGTCCACTTTCCCTCTGGTTCCTTTGATTCCACCTTTGCATCTATTCCATTCCTCAGTTCACATTGTTCATTGGATTTCTCAAATGAGTGAGGTCATATGATATATATTTTTTCTCTGCCTGGCTTATTTCATTTAGCATAATAGTTTCCAGGTCCATCCATGTTGCTGCAAAAGGTAAGATTATCTTCTTTTCCATGGCCCCATAGTATTTCATAGTATATATGTAGTACTGCTTTTTAATCCACTCATCCACTGATGGACACTTGGGCTGTTTCAAGATCTTGGCTATTGTAAACAATGCTGCAATAAACATGGGGGTGCATTTCTTATTTTGAATCAGTGATTTGGTACTCCTAGGATATATTCCTAAAAATGGGATAGCTGGGTCAAAAGGCAGTTCCATTTTTAATTTTATGAGGAATCTCCATACTGTTTTCCACAGTAACTGCACCAGTCTACATTCCCACCAACAGTGCAGGAGGGTTCCCCTTTCTCCACATCCTTGCCAGCACTTATAATATATTGTTTTGTTAATGAGCACCATTCTCACAGTTGTGAGGTGGTATCTCATTGTGGTTTTAATTTGCATTTCTCTAATGATTAATGATATTGAGTATTTTTTTATCTGCCTATTGGCCATCTGTATGTCCTCTTTGGAGAAGTATCTATTTCTTTTGCCCATTTTATGATTGGATTATTTATATTCCTGGTGTTGAGTTTTACAAGTTCTTTATAAATTTTGGTTATTAACCCCTTATCAGACATATTGTCAAATATGTTCTCCCATTGTGTGGTTTGTCTATTTATTTTGTTCATATTGTCTTTAGCTGTGCAAAAGATTTTTAGTTTGATATAGTTCTATTTGTTCATGCTGTCCTTTATTTCACTTGCCCATGACAATAAATCAGCAAAAATTTGGCTACAAGATATATTGGAGAGTTTACTGCCAATGTTTTCTTCCAAGATGGTTATGGTTTCAAGACTTACATTTAAGTCTTTTATCCATTTTGGGTTTAATTTTTGAATGGTGTAAGTTGGAGATCTAGCTTCATTTTCTTGCATGTACCTGTCCAATTTTTCCAACACAATTTGTTAAAGAAACTGTCTTTACTCAATTGTATGCTCTTGCATCCTTTTTCAAACATCAATTGTCCATAAAGGTGTGGGTTTATTTCTGGGTTCTCTGTTCTGTTCCATTGATCTGTATGCCTGTTCTTATGCCAGTACCAAGCTGTTTGAGTATAGTGGCCTTATAGTATAACTTGATATCAGGAAGTGTGATACCACCCACTTTATTCTTCTTTTTCAAGATTGCTGAGGCTATTCGTGTTCCTTTTTGGTTCCATATAAATTTCTGGAATATTTGTTATATATCTTTGAAGTATATTCTTGGTATTTTAATAGGAATTGCATTGAATTTATAAATTGCTTTGGGTAATATGGAAATTTTAATGATGTTTATTATTCCTCTCAATAAACATGGTATATGCTTCACTTGTTTGTATCTTCCTTGATTTATTTTATCAAGGTTTTATATTTTTCCAAACACAAGTCTTTAACCTCCTAGGTTAAATATACCACTAGGAACTTTTGTTTTTTTGTTGCAATAGTAAAGGGAATTGTTTTCTTAAGTTCTCTTTCAGACAGTTCATTGTTGATGTATAAAAATGCCTCTGATTTCTGAATACTGATTTTATATACAGCCACTTTGCTGAATTTATTTATCAGGTCAAGTAGTTTTTTGACTGCAGATTTAGGGTTTTCTATGTACAGTATCATATCATCAGCAAATAATGATAGTTTTACTTCTTCTTTCCAATTTGGATGCCTTTTATTTCTTTTTTTTTTTGTCTGATTGCTGTGGCTAGGACTTCTAGAACTATATTGAATAAGAGTGGTCAAGGGGGCACCCCTGCCTTTTTCCTGATCTGAAGGGGATTGCTTTTAACTTTTGCCCATTGAATATGATATTGGCTGTGGATCTGTCATATATGGCCTTAATCATGTTGAAGAATGGTCCCTGTATTCCCCCCTTTGCTGCGAGTTTTGATCATAAATGGGCGCTGATTTTATCAAATGCTTTTTCTGCATCTATTGATATTATCATGTAGTTTTTCTCCTTTTGTTTATGTGATGAATCACATTGATTGATTTGGGAAAATTGTACCAGCCTTGCCTCCCCAGAATAAATCCCAGTTGATCATGATGTATGATTTTTTTCATGTATTGCTGGGTGCTGTTTGCTAATGATTTGTTGAGAATTTTAGCATCTAAATTTATCAGGGATATTGGCCTATAATTTTCTTTCTTGTGTTGTCTTTGCCTGGTCTTGGAATGAGAATTATGCTCACCTCATAAAGAGCTTGGGAGTCATTTCTCTTGAATTTTTTGAAATAGCTTTAGAGAGATAGAAGTTAGTTCTTCTTTGCATATTTGGTAGAATTCTCCTGTGAAGCCATCTGGCCCAGGGCTTTTGTTTGTTGGGAGTTTTTTGATAACGATTTCTATCTCACTTGTTGTAATCAATCTGTTTAAGTTTTCTGATTCTTCCAGATTGATTTTTGAAATATTATATGTTTTAAGGAATTTGCCCCTTTCTCCTAGGTTGTCTAATTTTGGGATGTGCAGTTCTTCATAATATTTTCTTACAAATCCTTGTATTTCTGCTGTTTCAGTCGTTACTTCTTCACTCTCATTTCTAATTTTATTTATTTAAATCCTCAATCTTTTTTTCTTGGTGAGTCTGGTTAAAGGTTCATCAATCTTGTTTACCTTTTCAAGAACCAGGTCTTGGTTTCATTGATCCTCTGTATTGTTTCTTTAGCCTCTATGTCATTTATTTCTGCTCTGATCTTTATTATTTCCTTCCCTCTACTTCCTCTAGGTTTTACTTGCTGTTCTTTTTCTAGATCTTTTAGATACAGGGTTAAGTTGTTTATTTGAGCTTTTTCTTGCTTCTTAAGGTATGCTGGTAATGTTATGAACTACCCTCTATGGTCTGTTTTTGCTATGTCCTATAAATTTTGAGTTGTTGTATGCTCATTTTAATTTGTTTCAAGGAAATTTTTTATTTCTTTCTTGATCTAATAACCCATTCATTATTTAATAACATACTATTTAGTTTCTAAGTGTTTAATTGTTTTTCAGTTTTTCTATTGTATTTAATTTTTAGTTTCAGGCCATTGTTATTAGAGAAGATGCTTGATATTATCTCAATCTTTTTTTTTTTTTGCATTTTTCTGAAGCTGGAAATGGGGAGAGACCATTGTTATCAGAGAAGATGCTTGATATTATCTCAATCTTTTTTTTTTTTGCATTTTTCTGAAGCTGGAAATGGGGAGAGACAGTCAGACAGACTCCCGCATGCGCCCGACTGGGATCCACCCGGCACGCCCACCAGGGGCGATGCTCTGCCCACCAGGGGGCGATGCTCTGCCCCTCCGGGGCATTGCTCTGCCATGACCAGAGCTACTCTAGCACCTGGGGCAGAGGCCAAGGAGCCATCCCCAGCACCCGGGCCATCTCTGCCCCAATGGAGCCTTGGCTGTGGGAGGGGAAGAGAGAGACAGAGAGGAAGGGGGGGGGTGGAGAAGCAAGTGGGCGCCTCTCCTATGTGCCCTGGCTGGAAATCGAACCCGGGTCCCCCGCACGCCAGGCCGACACTCTACCGCTGAGCCAACCGGCCAGGGCCAATCTTTTTAAATTTATTGAGACTCACTTTGTGCCCTAACATGTGGTCTATCCTAGAGAATATACCATGAGCACTTGAAAAGAATATATATTCTGCTGCTTTAGGGTGAAAGGTTCTGAAGATATATGTTAAATCCAGTTGATCGAGTGTGTCCTTTAAGGCTGCTGTTTCTTTGTTAATTTTCCTTTTTAAGGATCTATCCAGTGATGTTAATGAGGTATTGAAATCTCCTACTAATATATTATTTCTGTTGATCTAGCTCTTTATGTCCATCACAATCTGCTCTATGTATTTAGTTGCTGCTATATTAGGAGCATAGATATTTATAATGGTTATATCTTCCTGTTAGATTGTTCCCTTTATCATTATGTAGTGAACCTCTTTATCCCTTACTACAGCCTTTATTTTAAAGTCTATTCTCTTTTATATAAGTATTGCTACCCCAGCATGTTTTTTCATTTCCATTTGCATGAATTTTTTTTTTCATTTCTTTACATTCAGTATGTGTATGTTTTGTTTTGAGGTGGGTCTTTTCAGACACCATATGTTCGGGTCCTGTTTTCTTATCCACACAGCTACTTTATGTGTTTTGATTGGGGCATTTAATCCATTTACATTTAAGGTTATTATTGATATGTAATTGTTTACTGCCATTTTACTCTTTAAATCTACTGATTCTATCCTCTGCTTCATCCAGCCTTTTAATTCCTTCTAGTGTAGTCTTCATTTCTGATGTTGTGTTTCTCATTTCTGTCTGATTCCTTTTTATGATTTTAATGTGCTTTTTGATGCTTGTTATCTCTTTGTGTAGGTGCTCATTATGTCCATCTATTGTTGCTCTAAAATCCTTGCGCTTCCTAACAATCATTATTCTAAACTCTGCATCTTGTATTTTTGTTATTTCCATCTCATTCAGTTCTTTTTCTGGGTATTTCTCTTGTTGATTCATTTGAATTGCATTTCTCCATCTTTCCATTTTGTCTCTGTATAGACTGCTCCTTTGGATGTGTTGTTTTTGTAGCTAGCTGCATATAGGGTGGGTGTTTTCTGCCTTCAGCTTTCAGTTGTATTGTTTCTAGATCTTCTTAGATGGCCTAAGCTGTTGTTTGTAACCTGCCGTGGGCTACTTGTCTGCTTCTACTGCTCTTTTTCCTATTTGTGTCAGTGGTTTCTATGCCTTCTCTGGGTTGGGTATGAGGAGCCTTTCCTTAATATACCACTCTAACTAAGTTGTTAGTTCCTAAACTGATGCTCTCTGTATCTGGCCACTGGATGTACCAGCCCTGGACCAACCTGGCTGGAACCTGGCACAGACCAGTGGAGGTCACTCCTTATGACTGGCCCTTAGTAACCTTCTTGGAGCTACAGGTAATCCAGTATTTGTGGCTGCCTGTGCTGGGCCCTGATGTCATTGTAAATATTAGCTGCACTCCTAGGCTGGCTTTTATCTACTCTTGGCCAGTGTATGTTGTCTCTCCATTCCCAAGTGTGGTCTTTTCTTTCCACTGGCCTCCCGCTACTGCCACCTCCTCGGGCACTCAGGCACCAGCACTGCCATGTGCACAAACTTGTGGGCCACAGCTCGGGTTGCCCCGCTGGTGCGGGAGACTTCTTGCTTTGCCAGGCTCTGCCCACTGCAGGCACACAGGCTGCATGTCTGTACTCCATCCCCCTCATGAGTGCACAGGACACCTCTCTAGGCTCCGCCCCTTGCCACTGCTGCCCGGGCTGCTGGACTCCACCCTCTGCTGCTGCATGGGCCAAATGCCATGGTCTCCATGGCAGCTGGGCACTCCCTTCCTTCAGGGGGTACTCAGCAGCTTGGGGGGGGTGTAGCCCAGACCTCAGCACTTAAAACCTGTGTCCCTGATGTACCCCTTGATTCTAAGTGTCTTTTTGCACCTACTGGAGTACGTGAAGCTCTGATGAGCAGGGTAATTGCTTCGCTTTGCTGGCTTGGTTCTCCCAGGAAAAATAGTCACTTTAATTTTGCGGAATGACCAGGTAAAGGGGTCAGGGTGGCTGTCCCCCACAGTCTCTCCCTGTGTCCCTGAGACTACACTCTCTTCTCGCTACTCCAGTTGTCTGGGTTCTCCCCGTTCCCGGAGATCTGGGTAAGTGGCTGTGAAGGACGTTTTCTGCAGGGTCCCTTTAAGATGGAGCCTGGGTCAGACAGTTTTGTCTTCCTCTTGCAAACATTAACCCGGCTCTTCCTTCTCCTAAATACTGTCTGTTGGCCTCCTCTAGTCTCTGGGGCTCCAGGCTGGGGTTCTGCTCCTGGGGCTGAGGACCCAGAACTCTCCAGGCATCCAACCCCACCGTGAGAGACCCTCCAGGCCACCTCTCACTCCTTGGAGTGGTGCTTCCCTTTCCACATCCCCACCCTTCCCGCCAGCTCAGTTGTGCTTTCTTTGGTGATGCTTGGTTATAGGTTCCTCTTAGTTTAGTCAAAATTGGTTTTTCAAGATGATTGTTCCTAAGTTAAGTTGTAATCCACTTTGGTTCTGGGAGGTAGGAGTTGTAATGTCTGCCTACTCTGTCGCCATTTTCCCTCTCAGGAAGTATTTAAGCTTAGAAAAGTTATATATTCTTGATATATGGAGGCATTGGAATAGTAAGGGTTAGAGCTAATATATCAGGGTAGCTGGCATATATAATTTCAGAATGTAAGAAGTTCAGCTATTGCAGGCCCTAATGGTTTCTGTTATATCTGCTCTGCTGTTCTAACACTAAAACAGCCTTTGACAATGCACAAATAAATGGTTGGGAATTCTATTCCAATAAAGCTTTATTTATTTATAATTTTTAACTTATTATTTTTTATTATTTATTCATTTTAGAGAGGAGAGAGTATGAGAGAGAGAGAGAGAGAGCTGGAAAGAGAGAGAGAGGGAGAAAGAAAGGGGGAGGAACAGGAAGCATCAACTCTCATATGTGCCTTGACCAGAGAAGTGCAGGGCTTTGAACCAGCAACCTCAGCATTTCAGGTTGATATGTTATCTACTGTGCCACCACAGGTCAGGCAAAAACATATTTATGGGGAATTAAATTTGAATTTCATAAAACTTTCACATAACACAAAATATCATTATTCTGATTTTTAAAATTTATTTTTGCCAACCATTTGCTCACAGATCTTGGAAATATATACTAGTGGTAGGCCATATTTGACTCAGAGGTCATGGTTTATAACTCCTGTCCTAGAGCCAAAAACAAAATACATAAATAAATAGTAACCCAAGCAGAACAAATGTTTAATTGTCTGAAGTCCTTTTGGGCCATTCAAAGTTATCAGTTTGTTATGGTAAGTATTCAGGGCCTCATGTTAAGAGAGAAAAAGAACTACATTTCAGTATAGCTCAATACTTCCACAATCTTATTATCTAGTAATATGTTAGAAAGAAATTGAGGTTCAGGCTTAAATCAGCCACACATTTCATATGTTCTGATCCTGTGTGCTCGGAAATATTGGATGAAGTTTGAATGAAAGATTTACTCTTTCTACAGCAGGATTCTTCAACATTCAGGTGCTCTCCCTATCCCTTAACTTTTTATTTCTAATCTTATCTATCTTTGTCCATCTCTCTAGTTTTCTCTCTGAGAGGGGTCCATATTAAGGTGAGAAAGGAATTGACTTTTTGAGGACACTTTCAGTTCTATAACAAGACTAGAACTGGTTTGAATTAGTAAGTAAGGTAGGCTCTTATATATACCTTCATGAACCCCACTTTCTCCCTACAGGCACTCACGTGCACACACACACATACACATGAATAATTTTGGTTTATAGCTGTCTCATTAAAAAGTACCTTTTGATTTTTACTTATTTTTTAAATTAAATTTTAAAATTTTTTTGTGTTAACATGGATTCAAGTGTCCCACTGAATATAATACCCTCACCCCAACCATGTGCCCCCCATTATACACCCTTGTCCCCTCTTCACCTAACTCCCACACCCCTTCCTTCTGGGATTTTTGTCCTGTATCTGTGTGTTATGTATCTATAATATCACTAATCCCTTTGTCTTCTCTGACCCTGTTCCCTTATCGCCCTTCCCTCTGACAGCTCTCCCTCTGCTCCCCATGGCCCCATCTCTGCCTCTAATCTGTTCCTCAGTTCACCTTGTTTGTATAAATGAGATTGTTGATATTTTACTTTCCCAGCCTGGCTTATTTCACCTAGCATAATAATCTCCAGGTCCATCCATACCATCGCAAAAGGTAAGATTTCCTTTTTTTGACAGCCACATAGTATTCCACTGTGTATATATATTATAGTATTTTTTCCACTTAATCTACTGATGGACACTTGGGTTCTTTCCACATTTTGGCTATTGTAAAAAGTGCTGTAATAAACATGGGGGTATATATCTTCTTTTGGATCCGTGTTTTGTAATTCTTTTTTTTTTTTTTTGTATTTTTCTGAAGTGGGAAACGGGGAGGCAGTCAGACAGACTCCCGCATGTACCCGACTGGGATCCACCCGGCATGCCCACCAGGGGGTGATGCTCTGCTGCAACCAGAGCCACTCTAGCACCTGAGTCAGAGGCCACAGAGCCATCCTCAGTGCCCAGGCCAGCTTTTGCTGCAATGGAGCCTTGGCTGTGGGAGGGGAAGAGAGAGACAGAGAGGAAGGAGAGGGGGAGGGGTTGAGAAGCAGATGGGTGCTTCTCCTGTGTGCCCTGGCCGGGAATCGAACCCGGGACTCCTGCACGCCATGCCGACGCTCTACCACTGAGCCAACTGACCCGGGCCCGTGTTTTGTATTTCTTAGGATATATTTCTCAAAGTGGGATAGCTGGGTAAAAGACTGTTTTCCATTTTTAATTTTTTGAGGAAACACCATACTGTTTCCACACAGGCTGCACAAGTCTGCCTTCCACCAGCAGTGCAGGAGGGTTCCCTTTATTCAACACCCTTGCCAGCACTTGTGTGTTGATTTGTTAATGAGCACCATTCTAGCAGGTGTGAGGTATTATCTTATTGTGGTTTTGATTTGCATTTCTCTGATAATTAGTGACCTTGAACATCTTTTCAAATGTGTGTTGGCCATCTATATATGTCCTCTTTGGAGTACTGTCTATTCTTTTCCTTTGCCCATTTTTTAAATTGGATTTTTTACCTTCCTTGTGTTGATTTTAGAAGTTTTTTATAACTTTTGGTTATTAACTTATCAGACGTATTGACAAATATGTTCTCCTATTGTGTGAATTGTCTTTTTCTTTTGTTAATGGTGACTTTTGTTGCACAAAAGATTTTCAGTTTGATATAGTCACATTTGCTTATTTTGTCCTTTATTTCACTTGCCTGTGGAGATATATAGTCAAAAATATTGCTACTAGAGATATCAGAGATTTACTGCCTGTGTTTTCTTCTAAGATGTTTATGGTTTCAAGACTTATATTTAAGTCTTTTATCTATTTTGAGTTTACTTTTGTGGATGGTATAAGTTGGTGGTCCAGTTTTATTTTTTTGCATGTACCTGTCCAATTTTCCCAATTTCCTTTGTTGAAGAGACTGTCTTGACTCCATTTTATACTCTTACTTTCTTTGTCAAATATCAATTGATCGTAAAGTTGTAGGTTTATTTATGGGTTCTCTGTTTTGTTTAAATGATCAATATGCCTGTTCTTATGCCAGTACCAAGCTGTTTTGAGTACAATGGCCTTGTATTATAACTTGATATCAGGAAGTGTCATCCCTCCCACTTTATTATTCATTTTCAATATTTCTGAGGCTATTTTGGTTCTTTTCTGGTTCCATGTAAGTTTTTGGAATATTTGTTCTATATCTTTGAAGTATGCCATTTGTATTTTAATAGGAACTGCATTGAATCTATACATTACTTAGGGTAGCATAGATATTTTAATGTTGATTATTCATCCTATCCATGAACATGGTATATGTTTCCATTTATTTGTATCTTCCTTAATTTCTTTTTCAATGTCTTATAAATATCTGAGTACAAGTCTTTTACCTCCTTGGTCAAATGTATTTCTAGGAACTTTATGTTTTCTTATTGTAATGGTGAAGAGGATTGTTACCTTATTTTTCCTTCTAACTGTTTATTGTTGGAGTTTAAAAATGCCACTAGTTTCTGAATATTAATTTTATATCCTGATACCTAGCCAGATTCATTTATCAGACCTAATGGTTTTTTGACAGATTTTCGATGTTATCAGCAAATAATGACAGTTTTACTTTTTTTCCAATTTGGATTCCTATATTTCTCCTTCTTGTCTGATTGTTGTTTTTAATACTTTCAGATCTATATTGAATAAGAGTGGTGAAAAGGGGCATCTCTGTCTTGTTCCTGATCTTATGGAAATTGCTTTTAGTTTTTGCCCATTTAATATGATGTTGGCTGTAGGTTTATCACATATGGCCTTTATTATGTTGAGGTATATTCCTTATATTTCCACTTTGCTGAGAATTTTGATCATAAATGGGTGCTGAAATTTATCCATGCTTTTTCTGCATCTATTAATATGATCATGCAATTTTTATCCTTTATTTTGTTTATGTGATGAGTCACATTTATTGATTTTCAATTATTGTACCAGACTTGCCTCCTTACAATAAATCCCATTTGATCATGATGTATGGTCTTTTTAATGGTTTGCTGGATCTGATTTGCTAATGTTTTGTTGAGATTTTTAGCATCTATGTTCACCAGTGATAGTGGCCTGTGGTGTTTTATTTTCTTTCTAGTTATCACCTGATTTTGGAATGAGGATAATGCTTGTTTCAAAATGAGCATGGAAGTCTTCCTTCCTATTGAATGTTTTGGAATAGCTTGAGGCGAATAGGTGTTAGTTCTTCTTTCAATGTTTGGTAAAATTCACCATTGAAGCCATTTGGTACAGAACTTTTGTTTGCTGGGAGTTTTTTGATAACTATTTCAATTTCATTTGGTGTAATTGCTTTGTTTAGGTTTTCTGATTCTTCCTGATTGAGTTTTGGATGAATGTATCTTTTGAGAATATATCCATTTCGCATAGGTTGTCCAAATTTTTGGTATATAAATCTTCATAGTATTTTCTTACAATCCTTTGTATTTCTGTGGTGTCAGTTGTTACTTCTTCACTCTCATTTCTAATTTTATTTATTTGAATCCTCTCTCTCTCTTTTTTTTTATAGAGACAGAGAGAGAGTCAGAGACGGGGATAGATAGGGACATACAGACAGAAACAGAGAGAAATGAGAAGCATCAATTATCAGTTTTTTGGTGCAACACCTTAGTTCATTGATTGCTTTCTCATATGTGCCTTGACTGTGGGCCTTCAGCAGACCGAGTAACCCCTTGCTTGAGCCAGCGCCATTGGGTCTAAGCTGGTGAGCTTTGCTCAAACAGATGAGCCTGCGCTCAAGCTGGCGACCTTGGGGTCTCAAACCTGGGTCCTCCACATCACAGTCCGATGCTCTGTCCACTCCACCACTGCCTGGTCAGGCTCTCTTTTTTTTTCTTAATGAGTTTGGTAAAAGTTTTGACAATCATGTTTGCTTTTTCACAGAAGCAGCTCTTGGTTTCAGTGATCTTTTGTGTTTCTTTTTGCCTCTATGTCATTTATTTCCACTCTGATGTTTATTATTTCCTTCCTTCTACTTCCTCAGGGCTTCATTTTTTGTTCTTTTTCTAGCTCTTTTAGGTACAGGGTTAGGTTGTTTATTTGAGCTTTCTCTTCATAAGGTATGCTGTAATGCTATGAACTTCCCTCTCAAAACTGCTTTTGCTGTGTCCCATAGACTTGGGTTGTTGTATGTTCATTTTCATTTGTTTCAAGGAAATTTTTTTACTTTTTCCTTGATCTCATTGTTAACCCATTTATTATTTAATAACATACTATGTATTCTCCAAGGGTTTGAATATTTTTCAGTTTTTCTGTTGAAGTTGATTTCTAGTTTCATGATATTTTGATCAGAGAAGATGCTTGATATAATTTTAGTCTTCTTAAATTTATTGGAACTTGTTTTGTGTCCTAACATGTGGCCTATCCTAGAAAATGTACCATGAGCACTTGAAAAGAATGTATATTTTGCTGCTTTAGGGTGAAGGTTCTGAAGATGTCAATTAAATCCAGATGATCTACTATGTCATTTAAGGCTACTATTTGTTTTTTAATTTTCTGTCTGGAGAATCTCTCCACTGATATTAGTGGGGTATGCAAACCCTTATTATAATAGTATTGCTATTGGTCTTACCCTTTATGTCCATTAAAATCTGCTTTATTTATTTAGGTGCTCCTATATTAGGCACATAAATATTTACTATGGTTATATCCTCCTTTTGGATTGCTCCTTTTATCATTATGTAATGTCCTTCTTTGTCCCTTACTATATAGCCTTTGTTTTAAAGGCTATTTTTTCAAATATAACTATTTCTACCCCAACTTTTTTTTTTTCATTTTAATTTACATGAGATACTTTTTCTCTCTCATTCCTTCACTTTCAGTCTGTGGGTATTTTTTTATTCTGAGGTGGGTTTCTTGTTGACAGCATATATATGGGTCCTATTTTCTTATTCATGCAGCTACTGTATGTCTTTTGATTGGAACATTTAATCCATTTACATTTAAGGTTATTATTGATTTGTATCTATTTGTTTTCATTTTATTATTTAAATCTACTGTCTTCTTTCTCTAGATTATTTTTACTTTGCTCTTTTTTTAGCAGGATTTTTAACATTTCTTACAGTACTGGTTTGGTTGTATTGAATTCTTTGATTTTTTTTTTGTTGTTAATTTTTATCTGGAAAGTTTTTTATTTCTCCTTCAATTTTAAAGGATAGCTTTGCTGGATAAAGTAGTTTTGGTTGTAGGTTTGTTTGTTTTTTTTATCACGTTGAATATTTTTTGTCAATCTCTTCTGGTCTGAGGTATTTCTGTTGAGAAGTCAGATGTCATTCGTATGGGAGCTCTTCTGTAGGTAATATACTGCTTTTCTCTTGCAGCCTTTAGTGTTCTTTCTTTGTCTCTTATTTTGGCATTTAATTATGATATTTCTTGTTGTAAACCTATTTCATCTTTAATGGGACTCTCTGTGCTACTTGTACTTATGTGACTTTTTCCTTCATTAATTTAGGGAAATTTGCAGCTATGATTTCTTCAAACAGGTTCTCAATCCCTTGTTCAAACATTTCTCCTTCAGAAACCCCTAAGAAAATGATGTTTCTCTTCATGTTTTGGCAGAGGTCTCTTAGACATTTTTCTGTCATTTTGAGCCTCTTTTCTCTTTGTTGCTCTGCTTATGTGCTTAAGTTTTATCTTGTCTTTAAATTGCTGATTTAGTTCTCTGCTTTATTCAGTCTGCTGTTGATTTCTTCTAGTGCAGTCTTCATTATTGATATTGTATTTGCCATTTCTGACTCGTTCTTTTTTATGATTTCAATGTTGTTTTTGTTACTTACTATCTTTTTGTTTAAGTTCTCATTGTGACAAACCATTATTACTCTTCAACCCTTGAGCATCTTAAAAATCATTATTCTAAACTCTGTGTCTAGTAGTTTGGTTACTTCCATTTCATTTAGTTCTTTTCCTGGGTATTTCTTTTGTTGATTCATTCGGGTCTTATTTCTTTGTGTGCCCATTTTGTTGGTGTACTAGATAGTACTGTCTGACTTTGAAATTTTTTGTGATGTCTTTATGAGGTAGATGGGCTCAGTGGTATGAGTTTCTTGCTCTAGGAATAGTATTTACCCTCCTATTGTATGTGAGTCTTGAATACAGTGGGTCCTGTCTTTGGTGCAGTTATCCCTTCAGGCTGGCTGGCTCTAAGGGTCAACCTTGATCATGTGTATTAGATGCTGTACAGTGTCTGTCCTGTTGGGTGTATTTATTCTCCTCAGTGTCTGGTGCCTGCTTGACTCCTCCTTTGTGCATGCTCCTTATGAAGCTAGCTGAGTCTAGAGTTTGTACTCTTTGCCACCTACTACCAGTTGCATTGGTTCTAGATCTTCTTGGGTTAGCATCAGTTGTTTTTTGTAAACTGCTGTGGGCTACCTGTCTGTAGCTACAGCTCTGTTCATTGTTTTTATCTGCATTGTCTCTGCCTCAGTAGTCTGGGAGGGGCAATCCTGTGTATAAGGATCAGCTTCCTCCTGCTTAGAGATGATAGCATCTGTGTAAAAGCCCCAAGTTCTGTGATATTTGCCTCCACTTTTTGTTTCTCCACCTCCTCTTACAGCTGCCTAGTCATCCCTTAGGGTCTTCTGTAGTAAGATTATAGTGTGGGCTCAGACTGGCCTGTCTCAACCAACCCTTCTACAGGTTGCAAGTTTGGTGGATTTGGGCAGCTTAGGTTAGGAATACAATGTTAGTGGGACCCCCTACTGCAGGGGTCTCTTGGTTAGGATATAATTACAGGGAAAGTAGCCCCTACTCTGGAGCCCAATCCTTCAGCCACTACTAGTACTCAAATTTTATTTCTTCCCAACTAGGTGAGTAGCAGGTTCAGATCGAGTGGGGCTGTCAGTCCCCTCTGCAGAAGTTTTTTCAGTTGGTGAGATCCTGGTCTTAGAGAGGAAATCTGAAAGAGTCCTCTCTGGTGGCTGACTGGCCCCCCACTTAGAAAGTGGCTAAGCCCCTAGATCAGACCCAGCAATAGGCTCAGATGGACCCACACTTTAAATGTCCATGTTCCAAACCTCTTTCCCTTCTCAATGTGAAATCTAGCCCGGCAGGTCAGGATGTCCAACATCTAGGCTGGTTGACTGTTAAGCTCCACACTGTCCATTGCACATGAGCTGTTGTGTGGTTGCTGATTACAGAGAGTGAAACTCGCCTCAGCTGGGCCAGGTATGATGAGCTTTTCCTTAGGACACCACCAGCAAGAGTTGTTAGATACTGATCCAATGCTCTCTGTAGCTGGCCACTGGATGTACCAACCCTGGGCCTCCCTGTAGGGAACTAGGCATGGACCATTGGGAAACACTACCCATGACTGGCCCTTTGCAACCTTCTTGGAGCACAAGCAACCCAGGTTTTTGGCTACCTTTTCTGGGCCCAGGTGCACATGGAAATACCAAGTAGAATCCTTAGACTGGCTTTTACCCATACTGGGCCTGGGGGAAGGTCCATAAAAGGCCTATGTTCCCTGAAGCTGCCTCTTCCAGCTTCTGTCTGATGGCTGCTTGTTGGGCTTGACCACTGAAATAAAACGTCTGGTAGAGTCTAGAGCCTTGGGTCTTTCAGGGATTAGAAAGGGTAGTGGGTATGGCTAGGTCTTTAGACCAAAGTGTCAGTCTGTCCAGACTTTTTTCACAGACCTCTGTAGGGTGAGACCACCCTGAGTCTGGTGGGTGTGGCTTCTGAGACCCAGAGATGTGCTCTGCCTGCAGACCAGACAATTTCTACTTATTCTCCTGTGATGTGGAATCACCAGTCATAGACTCAAGAGCATATAGGGAAAGCTCCAGCCTTAATACCAGAAAACCGAGTCATTGATGTGCTGGATGCTTCCTGGCTTCTCAGAACACCCCAGTCTTTATAGGGTAGGGCAGGAGAAATTCCCAAGGGCGGTGCAGTTGCTTTGCCCCAGGCTGATGTCGCATCAAGGGGACTGTAGTATTGGAGAATGACTAGCACAGAGGTTCCAGTGTCCATCCCCCACAGGGTTTCTCCCCTGTCACCAACTTCTCACTCTCCTCATGCAACTCTAATTCTCTCAGCCCTCCCTCCCTCTGCTGGAGCCCCCTGTAAGTTGCTGTGAATGAGATTTTTTGCACTCCTTTAAGATGGAGGCTACATCTCTTAGAGATCTGTCTCTTTTCGTGCAGACAGAAATCTTGGCTGTTTTTATCTCCAAATGCTAAGTAGGTGCCTAGTTTAGACTCTGGGGCTCTAGGCTTGGATGCAGGCTTGGAGCTTAGGACCCTGCCCTCTCAAGGTGACCCTCCCCACAGTGAGAGTCCCTCCAGACCCTCAGCCGCTGCTCACTCCTGGGAGCTGGGCAGCCCTTTCCACGTCTCTGTCCTTCCTACCAGTCTCAGTGTGGCTTCTTCTGTGATTCTTGATTATAGACTTCTCTTTGTTTAGTCCAAAGTTGGTTTTTCAGGTTGATTATTCTTAAATTAAGTTGTAATCCAGTTTGGTCTTGGAAGGTGTTAGTTGGAACATCAGCCTTCTCCATCATCATCTTGGAATCCTCTGTTTTCATTATCATAGCATAAAATACTGATTTTCTTTCCTGATTAGAGATTATGCCTCCAGTCCAATTTAATTTTATTAACATAGCTCCATCGGGTTTTTTCCACAGATATCCCAAATATAACTGATTCCCTCATGTCATAAAATCTTGATTTTTTGGGGGGGGTCAGTTTTTTTCCCCCAAAGCCCCATGTATTTTGTTGTAAATTCAATGTAATGATTCTGAAGAATAATGCACCGCTGATGTAGTAAAACTTGGGAAATGGATATTTTATTTTTGCATAAACAGAATAGGAAATGGAGCAGGCAGAGGTAAGAACTAGAATGGGGATTTACAGAAGCAGTTTATAAGCCAGACAGGAAAAGTAACACTCTGCATTGCTATTGGTACTAAATATTCATTCATTCTGCATGCACTTTTGTCCATATTGGTTAGACTTGATATTTTATAAAAAGAAAATTGGTGATTTATTAACCAACATTTTTGATAAAGCCTTCCTTATTTCTTAAACTTTAGAACCATGCTTCTTAATGGCATGTAAGTATCAGAATCACCTGGGGAAAATTTTTCAAAATTTATGTTGTTCTATTCATCCCCATTTTGGTAAATCAGTAACTTCAAATCAGAATCTATCAGGAACACATCTGTAGTTGAACCATCTGAGTTGTGACTCACTGCTGTAAACAAGAACACACCGTATGGAACCATGGGCCTTCTCAATAAGAACTACTTCAAATGAGTCTATTACAGGGTTTAGGAGTTGGGGGGAGGGTTCTAAGACGCAGGGTTTCAAATTACATTGGATGCTGTCAGAAAGCAGAAGTAATTCTATAATAAACTATCTCAATAAATTGGATCGACTAGGAGAGAGACCAGTGTGAAGATCAATGTATAAATGTTAAAGAAGTACCAGACATTTATTTTGTCTAAGACAGGAAATATTTGGCGTTGTTTGTATGGCATAGTGACCTTTTTTTTTCTTTTGTCAGTGCTTAGATACAGTTGTGAAATGGCTTTGTTTTGTTGCATTTTTTCATGGCCTTAGACTAATCTTGTGTGAGGTTGGATTTCTGTGATTGTTTAGATGGAATAGACAAGTATGACCTAGCAGTGACAGCCTGTCTGGCTTCCTAAGGTCAAGGGAAGTTTGTTTTTCTTTTTTTAATATCTACCTTTTGGTCTCCTCTCTAGCACAACTGTAGTGAGGCTATATATATATTTTAATGGCATATACCCAGTGTTTATTACAAAATATTTTAAATGTACAGAAAAAGTCAAGTTAATAATATAATAATCATCACATATTCATCAAGCAACTTAAGAAATAAAAGATTATATTAAAAGTATCTGAGTATTTATCTTTAACGCACCTAGGAGGGAACTGTTATCTTGAGTTTGATATTTAACACTCTCATGTACAATATATTTTCATTTACTATATATTTGCATTTTATTTTTAAAAATATACATATGATATTTATGGTCTCCTTCTCCTCCAAGAGTTATGCAAGATCTAACTTTAATACACACTGTGATCACTTTTTTTTTAAATTCTAGGGCCATTTTAAGTAGGCGCTAAAGCATCCAACTCCCTGAGGAATCATGAGACACCCTACACATTACACAGGTTCACAGGACATATATTACATAACTATTGCTCAACATTGTTAATGTATTTAATCACTGTATCAAATACATGTGGTTTTCAAATGACCTACAGTAACTCTGATCTCAGGGGCACTTTGCTGGTTTTACTTAGCAAGATGTTGGGTGGATTTTTCTTCTTTTTCCACAGGCTCTGCTAAACATTTTTGACACTAAAGGAAATGCATCAATTGGAAGCTGACCTTTTCATTTCAGACCATTTTAATTTCATGAAGCCAAGGTTTGGCTCGTACTTGCAAATGGTACTGAAGAAAGCAATATTGTCAAAACAAGTGACCGAGTATATCCAGAAATTAATCTGCTGAATTGAGTATAAGACCATTTTACTTTATATTTCTCTATAACATAAGCATGAATTAAATCCATCAGTGCTTTCCTCCTTGTAGGCAAACATTTTCTCTCTGACAAGAAGTGTCAGCTGAGGGAATGTGTGGCACGTGGGACCTGCCATAAAAACACACTCACTTTTACACAGAGAAAAGTTGATGCGTTGTGACAGACGGACAGGCAAAGAGAGAGCAAAGGAACGATTTCCATCTTTTCTTGCCCTTGCTGTCTAAGACTACAGTGATAGGACTATCTTTTGCCTTAGTTGAGGTTTCCAAAGCTGCTGTATTACACGTCACCTGCTGTTGCTTGGTACATTTCAAATAAAAGCTTGGTGTGGTCTTCTGAGGTCTCTGATATATCTTTATTTACATGATGGGGACAGGAACTAAATATCAGCTGTCTTACTCTGTTTAAGTAGCTATAACAGAAATGCCATAAACTGGGTGACCTATAAACAACATACTTATTTCTCACAGTTCTGGAGGCTGGAAAGTCAAGATCATGACACTGGCAGAGTCAGTGTCCCACGAGGGCCTGCTTCTTGGTTCTCTAATGCCATCTTTTTGCCAGATGAGGGGATAAATTACAATAATTAGTTCTTTGAGGTCTCTTCTATCACTAATGCCATTTATGTCCTAACCACCTATCAAAGGCTCCCGCTCTTAACTTTGAGATTAGGATTTCCATATATAAATTATAGACATCAGGTTCAATGAAAGTCCAGAGTGTTTGAAATGTTAAGTACATTGAAGCAAAGATCAAGTTTTGGGGATGGGGGAGGGATTGGCGGAACACGCCCAGGATTTGAGGGAAATGTTAGAAGTGAATTCCCTGAAGTCCTAATCATTTCATACTGACATTTATCTTTTCATTGCAGGGGAACACTTAAGAATCTGTCCTCAAGAATATACATGCTGCACCACAGAAATGGAAGACAAGTTGAGCCAGCAAAGCAAACTGGAGTTTGAAAACCTCGTGGAAGAGACGAGTCATTTTGTGCGCACCACTTTCGTGTCCAGGCACAAGAAATTTGACGGTAGGGGAAACAGTTTCCACTTTACTTTGTTTTAGGAGTTCTTTGCTATGAAAAACATTTAAAAAAAATCTGGAGCTTTTCTTTTCTTCTTAAATATTTATCACTTAAAAAAAAAGCATGAGCGTTCTTGACAATTTTGTTAGTAATATCTTGGAAAAAACAAGTTAAAGAGCTGTTTTACATTTTGTGGTTTGCCTGTGAAACTTATTCTGAAAGATTTAATCTTAATTTCTCATTATTAGAGTCATTCTAATTCAGGTTTTGTTATACTACAGCTTGTCTTCACTGGGGATATTTTAAAAATAATTTAATGTCATTTAAAATTACAGGAAATGTAACAACACTTTGAGAAGACAGGCAGGTTTTAAGTGGCAATAACATGGTCTCCTTTATTTTAGAGTTCACCCTTTCAATAAGGTAGCCACGTTTTACATTACAGCTGCAATGCTTTCTGCGTAAGGTTTAAAAGACCCTCTGTTGATTTCCTGATTATACACAGTTGACTACATTTCTATACTCTTATTTGTTAAACAAACTTTTTGTATTAGAAAGTGCAAAGTGTGAAAGTAATTATTACTAGGATTTCAGCTTGTAATTTTCTCATGAGAGCCTCAGAAGAATATTTTAAAACAATCTGATTTTACATAAACTGAATTAATAAGGATAAAGTTAATGTTCTTAAGTGGTGTGCAGTCTTTCGTCCTCTAAGAACTGAATGTAACTTACTATGTATGACTCATTGTGAACCAGCCTTGTAAACTGTGGTGAGCCTTCCTTGTGCGCCTTGGTCATATTAAGTTGCCGTAAAGCAACAGAACTGCCATTCATTTCTTTCCCCCTCTCCAGTCGGTGCACAGCAGAACCAGTGTAGAGAAAGGCTTGCACAAGGTTTTCTTTTTCATTTTTGTTTTCCTCTGTAGTAGGTAAAATGTTCTGCTTCAGTGCTGCTTTAAATGAGTATAACATCAACACCAATTTCTTTCAAATCAGTCCTCCAAGTTCTAAGTGTCAGGTCCACCTGGTGGTGTTTTTAGTACTCATGATGATGTGAAATTTTCTGTGTAAGTGAATGGGACTTACATTTCCTGCAAGTATTTTTCAGCATCTTCACGCGGTTTCTATGTGTTCGCATTTATTATGAGGCTGTATATGAAAAGAATTCTTCGTTCTGAAGTGATACTATGAATGTTGTTCCCTTGAATGCACCTAGGGAAGAATTTGGGAGTTACCCTTGATTGACAGTTTACAAATCCAGTGACATTACGGAGCCCCTACTGGGGCCCTGGGTTTGAGGAACTAGAATGTATCAATTCACATGGTGGTGAATTGAGACATTGTATCTTTTGTTACAGAAAACAGGTGAGAAGGATCTGCTGCTGCTGACTCTACCTGCCTTTGGAAAACAACTCTAGAGCTTTCATAAAACTGTACTTTTAAAATTAGGTTCAAATAATTCCAGGGCAGTATTCACAATACATAATACACATTCCTTTTAATAAAAAATATTAGATGTAAGGTAGCTTTATGGGGAGTTGATTTCTTTTTAAGTGAGTAAAGACTGAGCCAGATCCTTTTTGTATTCTCATAACAATGACTATTAATATCTTTGAATTTACAGTTTTTAATCCCACATCTCATTTATCTTAGTAAAGAAGTCTCTCTCCCTCCCTACTTCCCTCTCTCCCTCTCTTTTTACAGGTGTGTTTTAAATTATGCTAATATACTTAGTGGTATTATGTCAATCGGTTTGACAGGACATTGACTTTGCTAAGATTAGATCTGACACAGAGGGTGATGAATTCTTTAGTAACAGTGCATTGCATTGCAGTTGCATTAGGCTGGTCTGGAAGAAAAATTAAGGTTTTTTTCAAGGAGGCTTTCAGGTAGGTTTTTTTAAAAAGATCTGTATTTGATCCTGGTGAACTCAGCTTCTGAAGAGATCAGTTTGAAAAAAATAAGTATACAAGCATGTAAATTAAAAAGTCACCATTATAATTTTGGCAATTTCATGAAGGTCCATTGTGCAATTGTATGACTTACCTTCTTATCCTGAAAAAGCAATACTGCTAAGTCATCTTTCAGGAACAGTGGTGCATTCATGTAGATAGCTTTCCATATTTTCCTTTGGCTTCTTTTTTTAAACTTCCCCATGGCATTTATTGATGAGTATCAGTTTGTATAAGCACAGACCTATCTAAGATTAGGATTCGTTGTGGAATGATCCCCTCCCTCCCACTCTATGTTCTCAGATGAAGCCAATGGTGCTCTGAATGGCTTTGAATTTTATTTTCCTTAAAGGTGTCTTTGCAGAATCACCTTCTAGGGATAAGAAGATAGTCATAGATGCCATTTCGCTTATGTGAGTCACTTTGCATTATTACTGAGGTCTCTTGATCCAAATTGTCCATTTTGTATTTCTGCCTCTGGTCCCACTTTCCTAGAAATCTTGATTTGTCACCTTGATTTTATATGTCTTTATTGGCCATACATATATATAATGAATGATGACTATATTATATGAAAAGGTGACCACTTTTCTTCCTATTTTCATTAAGTACAACAACATTTTAGAGTACATTTGATATATGTGTTTCAATCCAAACTATATTGAGAGACCAGATTCAGTCACTGTTAATTAGTCTACAGTTGTTGCTCTCCTTATTATTCTGGGAAAGTTTTGATTCCATTAACTTTTCATTTTGTGACAGAAGTGACTTGGCACTAGGATCCTGGTGGCTGTCCCTTCAACTCTATCCCCAGAGCCACAAATCTTACTCTTCCCCCTGCAGCTCTTTAGCACTCCACCCCCATTCTGCCAGAACTCAGGGTAAATGGCTATGAATGAATTTTGTGCATTTGCCCTTTAATAGGGCACCTCTGTCTCTAGTGAATTCCTCTCTCTAATGGACAGAAAGCCTGTTGCACTGCCACATATTATGTGGGCACCTCTTCCTGGCTCTGGTGCTCTGGGCTGGGAAGCCCAGATGGGGGTTAGACCCCACACTTTTTAGGGAAAACCCTGTAGCTGAGAGATCCTTCTGGAACCTCAGCCACTGCCCATGGAAGTGGGGCTAGCTTTTTTGATGTTTCCACTCTTCTCACCAGTCCTGTGGCTTCCTCTATAAATGTTTGGTTATAAGACTTCGATTCAGCTAGTCTTCAGTTGGTTATTCAGGATGACTGTTCTAGAATTTAGTTGTAATTCCAATTTGGTCCTGGGAGTAGGTGAGTGTATCTTCCACTTACTTTGTTGCCATTTTAGATCTCTCCAGAAGTAAAATTTAAAATTTGAAATATCATAACATTTAATCTAACAAAGCATTCTATTTATTATCACATTCTTTCTCAGTTTCTATTAATGTCTTTGATAATATTTAATAGATAAAATTTCATAAAATTGTGACTGTTCATTGGGTGTTTGTAAATTAAACCTGAATTAATATGGATTCTTCTCTATTTTCCTAATGACTAATCATTGCTCCATACACACATTAGCCTAACATATCTATCTGAGAGGTAATAAACTGAGAAAAACTTTATGTGAAGACAATGATATGAAAAGGTATATAATTTCAATTGCAGAAATTTTCTTCAGAGAAATTTGTCACTCAGTAGCTTTTTTTCTTTTAAAATATAGAATTGAAATGTTATCATGAATGTATATAAAATAATGGTTTCCCTCAGAATGATACAGAGATGCTTTCAATTTGCTTGATAGCCAAGCCCAGATGTTCTATCACACCCTAGTAGGGATGAATACCAAGTTGTGTATGGCTGGAAGATTATTATAGCATTACTCCTGTACTTTTTAATCTTTTTTCACTTTTGCCAAGTACTCAGAGAGCCAGAAGTACACAAAACAAATAAACAAATCATATATAAATACAGGAAAAAGGAGGGACATCTTTGTGCACCCACTCATTTTCCTAGCATTTCTGTGTTTTGTGACTATCTGACCTGTCAAATTGGCATTTGTGTCTAAATCCCAGTGTTTATCATGCATTTCAGTGGCCAATTTGTTAGTACCCTAAGAAAATGGAAAACAACCAAATGCTCTGATAGTAGTAATTATAATAAACAACACCTGGCTTCTACCTCATGCTTTACGCATGTTAACCTATTTACCAGGGACAAACAGCACTGCACACTCACACAGGGAGTCAGTGATAGAGTCAGTATTCCCTTCCAGGCTGAGGGCTGCCAATTCCCTGCACTTAGCCAACACTATCCATCGTATTTTGAGTGCTTTGTAGTCCCTAAATGTGCTGAGATTTTATGATAAACATTATCTATCTGTTCCTCTATTTCCCTCTGCCTGTTCCACCCGTTATTGTGGGGAGGAGGTGGAAATGTCTTTCAGAAAAAAGTGGGAGATTTTTTTAATTCTTAAAAAAAAAAATTACCCACCTAAATATAGTCTATCCTCCAGGGAACCTGGAGTTTAAAGAGAGTAAATGACTTGCCAAGTTTCCACCAAAATGATGAAACCAAGACTGTAACCTAATACTCTTGACTTACATCAGACATATAAATAGTACTGTGATAGGAAGTCAATATTTAGTTGAAATTCAAACTGAGCTTTTATTGGGTTTGAGTGGACACTGGCTAAAAATGACTGATATATCTGTAACAAGGCAATAGTGATGTTGAGGTAAAGAATCTAGCCACATTTTTGGTAAAGGGAGAACAGTATTCAATTAAAAATTGTCCCTAAATTAAAAGAAAATGAGTGTTTAAATATTTTTTTGTGTGTGAAAAAATTGAATTTGCCTTATTGAATCAATAAAGGCATATTATTTATTCTCTTTAGTTTACAAAGCCTAGTAGCCTCTATGCTGATGTAGACATCTGCATCCTACCTACTTTTTAGGAACGTGTATGGAATAAGGATGGATTAGTCAAAGACCAAAAAGTTTAGTTGGTGGGTTTTTTTTTTCTTCAAATTTATTTAGTCTAAAATTTATTCACATTTCAAACTCAATGTGAGGGTTGGTTTGTTTATTGTTTTTTGGGGGTTTTTTTGGTCTTGTTATTTTTCTCTCCTTCTTGGTTTTTATTTATGTATTTTAATGATATACATTTGTCCAGAGATTTTTGTCAGCAAGTACAATTTTAAAAGCAAAATAAAACAAAAAAGTTGAGCATTAATTTCCATCCATATGAAGAACTATTTCTACAGTAACACCCTTAGAATTCTCATTTTACCGAATGGGGAAATAATTTATACACACACCATATTTTTACACTGAAAATTTGTTGTGTTTTCTTTTAAAATATCATTTTTCATTTATATACTATAGAGTTGACAATAATGTTATGACATGTTTAAAATATGGCCTAATTTTCTCAGAGAATACACTTACTTGGAAACCAAGAAACCCTAAATAGTTTTCCATATGGTGGCAGAATCTTCGCTATTTCCTGTCACATGAACGATGAGTTTGCATGTGTGCGTGCACACAAAAGTGTGTGTGTATGTGATCTCAGTTTGGAAACATTTATTCAGAATTTACCATAGAGAAGACACTTTGCCAAGTGTGTAGGAGATTTAAAAAATGACTGATAATGTAAAAAATACAGCACAATCTGTCAAAGAGTTTACCTCATGGGAGAGGCCAAAGTGTAAAACTATCACAGACAAAGGTAGAATTGACTACCTCATAAAATGCAACCTGTTGGAAGCAGAAAGGAGGTAGTCGGGTAGTTTATTTAGAAGTACTAGAGAAAACTTTCATAAAAAGGGGTAGACAGAATCCTTCAAGAATGACTTAATATGGTCATAAAGAAGTGGCAGGAGGATTACCCTGGCCTGACAATTGCTCAGGTTGATTACAGTACAGTCTCAATATGCAGAGGTCACCAGTGGGATCCCAGTCAGGGTACATACAAAAACAAATCAATGTTTCTGTCTGTCTGTCTCTCCTTTCCTCTCTCTCTAAAATCAATAAACATAAATTAAAAAGAAGTAGCAGGAGGAGACAAAGTGTACCAGAGATTTTGTATGCATGTTCACAAAGTCATTGGCAGGTACTATAAATATATTTACTATTAATTTTTCCAAATAATATTACTTTATTGACATTTAGCATTTCTCTATTATGTGAATATTCTTTAGAAACTTTTTTTGGCTTTGTATCAATTTGATATTGTCTTGTAACAAACAATCACAAAATTTCAGGGCATAAACTAGAAGCATTTATTTTTCCTTCATGCATCTTTGGGTTTGCTAAAATTTGTTTTGAGCTGTTTCAACTAGGCTTGGTTCTAGATTGCATATTTGATCTGTTCTGCTCTAGCAGCCTCTTACTCTTTTGGTAACATAGTCTATCTTGGACATGATCTTCCCATGGTGCCGTTTGGAGACTTAAGTCACATATGTGGAGACATGATGCCTCTTAGAGCCTAAACTAGAATTGACACAATACCTTCCCAGGTTCTTTTGCCAAACAAATTTCATGGTCACTACTAACATTGGTGGGGCAGAGGAGTAGATGTCTCTTATGGAGGTTGAGGTGGGGGAAGGAGTGAATATTTCTGTATCCTAATCTACCATAGTCCTCAACTGACAGCCTTTTGCTGTTTCCCAAGCAATGCTTTATATTTCATGTTAGCTTTTTTTTTTGAGGGTGGGGTTGACTCTTCTCATCTCTCTCCCTTCCTGTCTGTCTGTCTGCCTGGCTCTCTCTCTCTCACTAAAAAAAAAAGGAATAAAATAAAAGAAAAATAAGAATCAGCTAACCAGGCATTTGGCTTTTGGCAGAACTTTTTAAATCGCCAATGCCTTGCATTTGCACATGTTGGAATAAATAATCCATTGTTGGGTGTCCTTTAATGCTGGTAGATACTATAGGAACTCAAAAGCAGAAAGCATTTTCTAAGTAAAACTGACAGACACACTGTTCAACTACTACTTCCCATATCCTAGCACACTGAAAAAATACACACATAATCTCTCGCCTTTTCTTTCTCTCTCTCTCTCTCTCTCTCTCTCTCTCTCTCTCTCTCATACACACACACACACACATTCTACTTCCATGATGTGTTTTAAGAATAAAAAGTAAGATTTTCATTTTTTATGCTATTAGTCCTCTTCATCATTGTACAGAATGACAACTGTAATTCATAAGGGTTATAATGTAAATCATTGTAGGAAGTAATTTGTTGAATGCTGCCTTTAAGTTTGCTAGGCTACTATCTCAATGATATATATGTCATCTGAAGGACACTCCTCTGGAAATCACAATGTGCTGACTTGGGTTTTAAAAATTAGAGAAACAGTCTCACTGGCATTGGAAGTAATCTGCCAAATATCCCAAAAGACAAACCTTCAAAAAATAAGACAGCTGACCAGGCAGTGAGTGGCACAGTGGATAGAGCATCAGCCTGGGATGCTGACAACCGAGGGTCAAAACTCCAACATCGCCCACTTGAGTGTGGGATCACTGGCTTAACTATGGGACCATGGACTGGATGGACCCCATGGTCACTGGCTTGAAGCCCAAGGTTGCTATCTTGAGCAAAGTGTCACTGGGTTAGCTAGAGCACCCCCATCAGGGTACATACGAGATGAGAAAGCAATCAATGAACAACGAAGGTGCCACAACTGAGTTGATTCTTCTCATCTCTCTCCCTTCCTGTCTGTCTGTCTGCCTGGCTCTCTCTCTCTCTCTCTCTCTCTCTCTCACTAAAAAAAAGGAATAAAATAAAATAAAAATAAGAATCAGCTAACCAGGCATTTGGCTTTTGGCAGAACTTTTTAAATCACCTATGCCTTGCATTTGCACATGTTGGAATAAATGATCCATTGTTGGGTGTCCTTTAAATGCATTTCACAAGAACTCAGATCTTTGTCCAAGGATATTTGTTTTTCCTTTTCTCTCTTTCTCTCTCTCATTCTCTCTGTTTCTCTTTGGATACATCTTTCAAAACTAAGAATGCACGTGGCTGGTTGATGGCTTCATGTCCTCTGTGATTGACTACTGATCTTTTTCTAATTCTTAGACCCCTACTACACACCTCAAAATAACTTAAAACATGTTATGCTCCCACTGTGGTTGTAATATTATCATCTTATTATCACCAATTCCCTTGCATAGTGGCTTCGCCAAGCAGCTGTTTCACAGACAAGCCAATTTCTTTTAAGTATTGCTCTATCAAACACTGAAACCAGCCCTACCAGAAGGTTCCTTGGTCATGAATGTTAATGAGCAAACTCTTTTCTGTTCCTTGATAGTGGCTCTCTAATCCTTTGAGGAAGTATGGGTAAATTCCAGAACTTTTATTAGAGTTTCAGCGATCTGCTACTGAATAGAGAAAACTGATTTTCTTTTTAAAATGAAAATTAAGAAAAATAGTGGTGTTTTAAATTAGAGATCAGTAGAAATTTTTGTCTTCAGACCTGAGACACAGTAGCTCAGTAGAGACTGGTTTGACTGCATCGTGTGCATTGAGATAGTGGAGCGCCCGTTCTCTCCAGTTAGCTGTGCTGTCCAGTGAGAAACAGCACACCGCACTCACCCTCCATGTGCATTGAGATGGTGGAGCGCCTGTTCTCTCCAGTTAGCTGTGCTGTCCAGTGAGAAACAGCACACGGCACTCACCCTCCATGTGCATTGAGATAGTGGAGCGCCCGTTCTCTCCAGTTAGCTGTGCTGTCCAGTGAGAAACAGCACACGGCACTCACCCTCTAATGGGGTCTTGTGTCAAGAAATTATTGACCTTCCTTCATGATAAGAAATTGGAATAAAATCTGTGTCCTCATCCACTGAGACAATATAAGATTACCCCTTTCCTAATAATAACAACAACAAAAGAAATGGTAGAAGCATAAGAAAAGCATTTTTTTTAGAGAGACAGAGAGAGGGATAGATCGGGACAGACAGACAGGAACAGAGAGAGAGATGAGAAGTATCAGTCATTAGTTTTTCGTTGCGACACGTTAGTTTTTCATTGATTGCTCTCTCATATGTGCCTTGACCATGGGGCTACAGCAGACTGAGTAACCCCTTGCTCAAGCCAGTGGCCTCGGGTACAAGCTGGTGAGCTTTTTGCTCAAACCAGATGAGTCCTTGCTCAAGCTGGCAACCTCGGGGTCTCAAACGTGGGTCCTCCGCATCCCAGTCCAATGCTCTATCCACTGTGCCACTGCCTGGTCAGGCCATTTGTATACTTTTTTAAGAGTCAGAAGAAAATAATTCCATTGAAACTTTATTTGCAATGGCATCCTTTCTTCTTAGTGAATCCTTGAGGTGGGCAGATAGCAGGAACAAGATGGACAGAAAGGTGATCATGGTCAAAGCTGGTGGATGATTCCATTAATGTATATTATTATATTCTTACTTTTGTATGGTATCTAAATTTTTGTAATAAAAACTATTTGAAAAACAGAGAACTGACTTGAGCAGTTACAGGACTGAAGATTTCCAGGTAGTGAATTTATTCTAGATCCAGAACAATATCAACAGGTACAGCTACTTTTATGGTTTGTGTACTCAACAATAGTAAATTACACACAGCACAACATTTTCAAAGTGCAAAGATGAACACAGCATTTAAGTATATTAACTCAAATCAAGATTGCTTAGTGTCTGCTTTCATCCCAGTTTTTATTATTATTTTGCTAGAAATGACATCTCTAGTTTATTAACGTGAACACACCTGTTAAACTAAGGCTTTATATATAGATCTCCCTTTTGTGATTCAAAATGTTAAACACTACATATTTAGAAGCTGCATGGACACCAAAACAAGTAGACTATTCAAACACAAACTTTGGCAAGATTTGTAGGAAATGTAAAATGTATATTATAAATGCATTATAACTAACACTTCTTTATCACTTCGTAGTCACCCAGTGATCTTTGGTTGAATGACAACACTGAAATGAGCTCTTGGAGTTTGGCATTTTTGCAAATCCCAAGGTAGAGACAGTTTGCCTAAGCAATTAATTCCAAATGCTTCCAAGCATTCTATTAGATGGTAGAGTCAGTGGCCAGCTGATAAGCTTGCATGGTTCACAGAACTCAAAAAATTTTTTTAAAACCACTCATTACAAATTTCAGAATTTTCCATTTATTTATGCTTTAAAGGTTTGTTGTATTCATTAAATGGGCAAATACTATTCTTGGGAAGACTATATATAGTAGTAGATGATCTTCACACTGTTTCCTCCCTGCCTACTGTTGTAATTGAATCCAAACAACTTGAAAATGAAAAGCAAACTTTGAAGTAAAATAACAGGAAATTGGACTTCCAAGGCCTTACCATTTCGGCAGAAATTGTACTTCTACTTATATTTTCTATTTTTGAAAATTTATTCGCTTATTTTTCTTGTCTTAGAAGGATATTGCTGTGGCCATTACAACTTTTAGTTTTCTCAGCCCTCTTGTCTCATTCTCCTCAGTGCTTATGTAGGTGACACCTTATCATTTTCACTTATTTAGTGTCCTTTTAATAATATTCTTTAATAAAATAAAGTATGACCTGATCTATTGCAGGTCATACTGTTGAAGTCTAAGCTCATTATCTATAGGGATTAGGCCTCCTATTTCTATTTTATCTTCCTACACGTCACTTAATATAGAACACAGTTAATAATGCTGCAATGTTTTCTGACTATGGCACCAACTTGCCATAGTCATAGATCTAAGGGCATAGACCAGTGAGATGGATTATTTAAGGTCCTATAATAAATACAACAGAAGAAAATAGGAAGCTTTCAATTCTAGTTATCTATTAACTCTTATGGTCCATAAACCTGGAAGTCACTTTAGATTTCAGCAGCATTTGCTCCAGTGGCTTTAATAGAACTAATTTTAAATTCCCAGAACAAAAGTGGTCTTCATCTAGAGTGCAAGTAGGAGCCCTGACCTCAAAAAACAGGATGAGTATGTTCTCTATATCACACACACACAGAGGTGTATGTGCATATGAATAAAGAAGATGCACATGAGTCGCCTAGAAAACCAGTTAACATTACAGATTTCTGGGTTCAAATACTGTAGATTTTGACTCTTTAGTTCTGGATGAAACTCTAAAATCTTCATTTTGCTTAAGCATTTGACTTTTCTGAAGCAGGTAGTCTACTGGGCAGCATTCTGGGATACACTTCAAGTATCACTGGTTAAGTGGAGTTGACAGGTCAATAATCAGGACACTGAGTTGAGGCACAGAAAGATGACAGGTTTTTAAATCTCTGTTCTATCATATTAAGGTTATTTGAAGGTCTGCTAATATAAAGGTCCTCACTGTGTCAGGTAAAATTCAAACACCTATTGAACGTTAAACAATGCTTTTTATGCATTAAATAAGTTTCTTTTTTTTTCTTCTGATTTTGACAATGAATTACATTCACAAGTCATAACTCATTTGATATTTCACAGATGAAAATAATACTTGTTTGAATTTTTTATATTTGTGAACTACAGCATTATTTTTATTTTCTAATTTATAGGATCTAATAGATATTAATTATTCATTATATAGAAAATACATTTTAATTTCTTGGGGTTTTTTTGGATTGAATTATATATTTAAAGCCAAATAACATTTTAATAACATTTTTAATTCTAAAGTAATATATGCTTATTGTAGAAAAAAATGAATAATTTCACTTAAAGTATTAAAACATTTAAAGTTACTTTAAATTTATGCCTCATTAGGGGGGAAAAAACCTGATCTCTTAGGACTCTGAGGTGAAAACCAGGGTCTGCTTTCTTATGAAAGTTTATTCAAATAAATTCTAAAAAATAAAATAATTTGAAATTTCTAACTCCTATGTTTAATACCTTATAAATGTAAAATTAATATAAAATATAGATTAGAATCTAGTCCCTGTAGGAGTAGGGAATTTATTATTTTCTAGGGATAATATTCCCCCATACTTTGTAACATTTTGTTAGTTCAACTTTGGATGACTTTAACCATAACTGAATTGATGGTCTTTACTGACAATGCAAGTAGAAGCTCGTAAGAATTATGTCAACGTAGTTCTATAGACTAGTATGATGCAATAAATCATAATTTATATTAAAGAACAGGTTAAGGAAGTACTTAAAATGAATTTTCAAATAATGTAATTATTTAAGGAAAATAGATTTTTAAGGAAAAAATAATACAAAATATTTAATGTCCCTTTTGAAAAGTAGTCTAAAGTCAACTGACTTTGTCAAGACTCCCACACTTTTCCTAATGCCCCAAAATGTCTTACCCAGGAAAGTGGCCCCTAAGGATAGAGTCAGGCCTGGAGTTCTGAATACCCCTGCAAATACCAGTCAGCACAGCCTCCTGTCAGAGTCCAGGTTTAGCTTATTTGTAGGGCACATAACTCTGGATTGTGTTCTGAAGCCAAAAAAGTTGAGGAGCCGATTTTAATTATTGTCACTGTTAAATTTTCAATTGCTTAAAACAATCCAAAAATATATAGGTGCTTTTTAAATGTTTGCGATTATTTTTCTCATTGCTTTCCAAATTAAAAATCTCTATTTTTTTCCCATGTCGACACTTGTTGCCTATTAAGTTTTGACCTTCTTTACTTCATTTACTCATTCATTTATTCATTCTCCACAGCAGGTGAAGGGTCTCTTTGTTCGTGATGTTATGTCAAGTTCTATTTTGTTTTTAATAAAAGCCATTTAAGCAGCACAAACCTGGAGTCAGCTGACTAGGTTTCACATTAGGATTTATATTTTATTCACATGACTGAGGAAATGTCTTAAAGTATTTGGGTTCTATGTTTTCTCTTTTTTAAATTAAGTATAACAATTATAGTTTAGAAAATGGTAAACAAGGAGCCTGGCCAGAGTCTTGCAGAAAATGAGTATTTAATATATTTATCTTCTCTTCTACCCTTTGTCCTCATCATTACCACAGTGCTTTCATTCTTGTCCATAAGCAATGACAGTCCCACAGAGCCAGTTAGACAAGAGCATAAATAACTATAATGTGGATTGGTGCCATGAGGAAAATACAGATAAAATATTGAAGGGAATTAAATTATTTCATGAGGAGAGTACTATAAGGGACTTTGTGAGAAGAGAGAATATAAACTGTCTGGAGAGTTAGAAGGATTTGGACATTAGTTAGGACGGATGTGGAAATGTGAGGGAGGTTATAGAGGTGGGGAAACTAGAGGGATTCAGGGATAATTCTTTTTTGTGAAACAAAGGAAGCTTGAATCAAAGGAGTGGCACTATGATTAAGGTCCTTGAATATGTATAAAAAGTGGGAAAAGCAGTCTATGCTTAGCTTATAAAATTACTTGTCTTATAAACTGTTCAATTTCTTTTTCAAATATTTTGCATAAAGACTTCCCCAACTTTACATGCAAATACAGGGTGGGCAAACGTAGGTTTACAGTTGTGAGTGACATTCTTTTGAGTTGATAAAGCAACTCTAATAATCAAAACCTGCATGTCTTTTTCCATACGAACAACTGTAAACCTATGATTGCCCACCCATGTGTAGAGGAAAAAGATCCTGCTATAAATTGCATCAGCATCAATGGTGGACACATATTTAATTGTCCACTCCGTGTAATGTACTGAAATTCTTAACAATTTAACACACAACTTAATAAATAGAGTAATGTGGGTGGGAGAATGCCACCATCTTCATGCACTCATCTTCATGTTCTTGAAAACGTCAGAGCTTCTGGAGCTCTGTTTAGAAGTCCACATTATGTAAAGAGATTCATATTTACTTATTGTACATGTATATACAGTGTTTAGTGAATAGCTATTGATTTTTCATAGTTGCTTTTTTTATTATAATTTTATTTTTTTAATGGGGCAACATCAATAAATCAGGATACATATATTCAAAGATCAACAAGTCCAGGTTATCTTGTCTTTCAATTATGTTGCATACCCATCACCCAAAGTCAGATTGTCCTCTGTCACCTTCTATCTAGTTTTCTTTGTGCCCCTCCCCCTCCCCCTTTCCCTCCCCCTTTCCCTCTCCCTTTCCCCCTCCCCCCGTAACCACCACACTCTTATCAATGTCTCTTAGTTTCACTTTTATGTCATCATAGTTGCTTTTTAACAACCTTAAAAACTCACTTAAAATGTGTAATTTTAAAGTCAGCTAACTTGCTATAAGTTATTAGACATGTGGTGGTACAGGTACCATGGTGTACTCAGGCCTGTTGCCAGTGGAGAATGAGATATGCAATTCTGGGTAGCTAGTTGTGTTTCTTTATCCTTGGACTCACTAACTGTGGTTAACACTCAACTGAGTTTATTTGTCAAGTTCTTCAATAGGCCAAGACATGAAGATTTCTTGGAATAAACATCACCTGGGCATTACTTGCACACCTAAATGGATTTCTTGCCAATGAGTAATCCTGTTTCTTCACTACCCACTGCACACAGAAAGTGCCAGAACTTGATTTAGGGAGCACAGCAATCTTCTAAGAATCTTAATTAAGGGCATTTTGTCAGATGATTACAGTTCTGCTCTGTTCCATTCCTCATTTGAAAAAAAAACAAACAAAACAAAAACTTTTTAAAGGCCATCAGCTTTAGGCAAAGTTGAGGAATAGATTTTTTTTAAAAAATGAACAATTTATTTTCCTTTCTGTGAGGAATTTGAACAATAGATGTAATGCCAGTGGCCGAGGCCAGGCAGGTTTACGTTGGATTTGGGCAGATGGTGGAGGAACTGTGGAGCTAAAAAGAGGTGGGCCATTCCCATTTAATAGATTCTCGCAACAGAGGACACAAACAGGCAGGGGAACTGCTTCTAATGGTAACAGGTGAACAAACAGCAAAAAGGCCCCTTGCAGTGGCAGGCAATTAATCCTCAATCTGCTCCAGGTTCTTGAACGTATAGCCTTACATAGGCTATACACATGTGGCTTTGCCACGTTCTTATGCACCAATCATGTAAAATGCAAGCAAGCAAGCCTGTTTTCCCAACAGCATAGCATTGCGATTTTTGTGGGAGCTTATGCTCCTTTGATAACAAAGTAGAAAGGTCATTTGTTTGACCTTTTGTTAATGTGAAGCTCTAAGTGTAGCTTTGTTCTCTGCTCTCATTGTCCATTTGCCTCATTTTAAATCCTCTTATGTGTTTGAACAGCAATCAAGAAATCAAATATATTAACTTTACATACAATGTCTCTTTAAAGAAATAGAACATTAGTAACCTTTGGAAAGGCTAATTAACTTGAGCAATGATGACTAATGATTTTTTTTTTTTTAGTCACAAAAAAATTCTTGCCATCTAAACAATATTAGCATGTGGAAAAATTCACATTGCAAGATAGCCAGGATTTGATTTTTTTTTTTTTTTACAAGGACAGAGAGAGTCAGAGAGAGAATAGATAGGGATAGACAAACAGGAATGGAGAGAGATGAGAAGCATCAATCATCAGTTTTTCGTTGCAACACCTTAGTTGTTCATTGATTGCTTTCTCATATGTGCTTTGACTGCGGGCCTTCAGCAGACTGAGTAACCCCTTGCTTCAGCTAGCGACCTTGGGTTCAAGCTGGTGAGCTTTTTGCTCAAGCCAGATGAGCCTACGCTCAAGCTGGCAACCTTGGGGTCTCAAACTTGGGTCCTCTGTGTCCCAGCCCAGCACTCTATCCACTCTGCCACTGCCTGGTCAGGCCATATATGCTTTTAATAGGATTTGAAATTAAGTGAAGATTTTAGATACTAAATTGGAAAGTCATTACAGATGTTCCTTGACTGAAACTGGGGTTATGTCTCCCAATGAACCCATTATGAGTTGAAAATATCCTAGATTAAATATGCATTTAATATTCCTATCCTTCTGACCATCATAGCTTACTTAGCTATCCCTACCTTAAGTGTGCTCAAAACCACTTATATTAGCCTACAATTGGGCAAACTCATCTAACAGAATAAATACACAAAAAAGGCAAATTTTAAAAAAATGTCTGTTGGTGCTTTACCCTTGTGATCATGTGCCTGACTACGAGCTGGCTCATTGGTGTGGTCCAATATCAGAAAAGTACTGTGCCACCCGTCGCTAGCCAAGAAAAGACCATATTCAAAGTTTCTACTGAATATATATCACTTTCACATCATTGTGTGTAGACAAGTCCTGCCAGGGGTGAGGATGACGGAGACGCAAAGACCCGACTCCAGGGACCAGGTTCAGTGATGCAGATCCACTTTATTCAGCTTATATACATGGGTTCAGCCAATAGGGTGTTACAGCATGTCCTTCATAGCCAATGGGTGAAAAGATCAGGGTACTGAGTGGTTGGCGCTAAATCACTTCCTTATAGTGGGCGAGCTTCCTTCCTGGATATGCCCACAAGGCTTCTGGGAGCTGGAGTATTCTCACAGCATTTCATCAGCCACAGTGCTAGGAATGCACTCTGATCTCCACCCACAATTGGGAAGTCTATCAATCCTTAGTCAAACCATAGTAAGTTGGGAAATGTCTATTATGAATTTATTTCACTGGAAAAATAGGGTCTATGGAAAGAAAGCACATTTTTAAAAGTATTAAGGATAAAGAGAAAAATGTAGCTTTGAAAAATATATATACTTTTAAATGAGTCTAATTCACATTAAATCCATAATTGCACATTACGTTGTATTGAATAACCATTGTTCTATGTTTTTAAAAGAATTACAGTTGTTCTGTTGCAGCATTTTTTTCTTTCCCAATATTTTCAGGAAACAGAAATGGACAGTACCCTAAATTATACTTGGTATTTCACATTAGCTAATTGAGCTGGTGTTGGGAGACAGTGCCAAATGTGCAAGAGCTGAAAGGTTTTCTATTTGAGTATTTGTTTGCAAAACAAGCCCAGACTAATGGAGGATCATTTTAGAAATTTAAGCCTTGCTGGGTGCTCATTAGATAACTTAGAAATCCACTCTGGTTAGCTTTCCCCACCCACCAGTTGTAGATAGTTGTATGTGTTTCAATTTAAATCTCCATTTACTTCCAACTGGCAATGTTAGCATCTGTTACACCAGTAGAGGGCAAAGGTCACTGCTTCCTGCCTGAACAGACATTTAGAAAAAAAATTTGACTTTCTTGTATAGGTACCTTTGAGCTACCCGTAGTAGGCTTGGGGAGAAGATTCTGAAGGGTCAAATTGCGTGGGGACTTTCACCTTATTTACTGATGCAGTTTTGGTAGCTGTTGGTCCAGATGCTGCAACTGCTGTTGCATTGTGCATTGGGATCCAGCAGCAGCTGTTCTTCGCTAGAGCATGTTTTTGAAACTCTAAGTTTGATAGTCTGAGACCCTAGTCATTGAGAGCTATGCTGAAAGTTAATTTGCTGAATCCAAGTTTGTTTTTCTACCTCAACTGCAGTTTGTGATAGAACCTTTCCCCGGTGGTGCACACTAAAACGAGGAAAGGATTTATTCACTGCCTTAATCGGCTGGAAAGGGTAAGCAGGCAGTAGTTACAGAGCCCATCACAGGCTTCGAAGCCGAGTGATTCGCTGTAGTCAGCTGTCAGACCTCCACCCCAGGCCCTGCTGCTTCCTAACTGCATAGCTTTTGACAACTTGACAGAAATTTAGTTTCTCCATTTCAAATGGTTAGGATAATATATTCTACCTCATAGAATGTTACAATGAGACAATATATGTAAAGTGCTTACTGTAATGTCTGGTATATAGTTAGCTTTTAATACTTCTACCATAATAGCCACATGAGCCACATTGCTCTTACGAGGTTTTTCTGATAAAAAAGAAAAAAGAAAAAGAAGATTTTAATTTTCTTGCTTCACTTCTGAGCACAGAATTAATTTCCTTGCCCAATAAACATGAAAATTTTCATATATTTAAGTAATTATAGCTAATATTCATTAAGTAATACTTGGATCCAGTCCCCATTTTAAGAACTTCTCATGTGTTCTCTTGTTTAGCCTTAATCCTGTGAGGTCTGTGATATTATATTATTACGATTATTATTCCCACTTTATATTTGAGCAAATTCCTGCTTGGAAACTTAAGCAGTTTGCCTGAGTTCAAATAGCTAGTAAGATACAGAGCTAAGATTTCATCCAGCACAAACCCTTTACCAAGGCTAGACTTTCTTTCATAAGGAAAGCAAATCAAATTACCTTGAAATAAAGTATTTGAGCTCTGTTTCTAAGTAAAAATTTCTGTGTTGATAATGGACGCTTAGGTGATCCTGCCATAACTTTGTAGCTTTTTCCATTTTAAGTATATTCCATCCAGTGGGTAGATGTACTTATATTTTAAGTGGTAAGCACTGTTTTGTGAATAAGTATATGCTTTGTTATCCTTTCTTGGACAAATCTGAATAAGATCTAGTTAGCCTGAAAATTGACCCACCCCAACAAGGTAAACCTAGTTACAGGTGCTACAAGTAAAACATGGTGGAAGGGGAAGGAGAAAGAGTATTGAGAAAGTATACTCACCCACGACAATGCAGGCAAACAATCTACATCTATTCAAAGTTAACAGAAGTCTCTACAGACAGCAGAGTGCCAGCACTAGAGATTCAGTTGCAAGTGATATGTAAAGGCACACAGAGATACAGCTGACCTTGGGAAAAGCCAGACATGGTCACAGAGGGAGGATCCCATTTTAAGAGTGAGTCAGAGCTCACATTGAAAGCTTGGCATATGAGAAACGTTATGAAGATGGAATCTCAAGACACAAGAAACAAAGCAGGGACCCATTTACCGACTAGAACTGGTGTCCAAATTTGCTCACAAATTGTAGAACACCCAGCATTTGAATAGAAATTCTTGATTCCTTCCTTGCTGATGTTAGGAAGGATTCCTATATTGACAAATGGGAGGTAGAACCAAAAAGAGACCCTGCTGGCAGAAAAAGCATGTTCTGTTTATTCTTAGGAAATCATTTAAACCCCAATAACATGAATATGTAGTTGCAAGTTACCAGAGCTATATTGAATTGTATAATGCAAAATTTTGTTACATATTTGATACTGTCACTCATGAAGAAAATGGTAGTTTGTGATGATATCCTTATTAAAACTAAGTGTAAAATAGTTAAATTTTCTAAATATTCTATAAAATCTAAAAATATACTCAGGATTTTACTAATAATTTTTTTTCTCATTCTTAGTTAACAGTCTTATAAACTTTCTATGAATTCAAATTTTGCTTTAAATGCAAATAGGTGTGTGTGTGAGGGTGTAAGTGAGCGAGAGAGAGAGAGAGAGAGAGAGAGAAAGGGAAAAGAAATAAGACAGAAGAGGGAAGATTTGGTTATATATGTATATAATGGTAATTGGTAATGGTGTTTTATTTGGGAATGAAACTAGACTGTTTTAGGAGTAGAAAAGACATTTCTATGCTTATTCCTTTAGTATCTTCTGAATGTTTATTTCTATCTATCTATCTATCTATCTATCTATCTATCTATCTATCTATCTATCTACTATATCTATCTATCTATCTATCTATCTATCTATCTATCTATCTATCTATCTATCATCTATCTATCTTCTATCTTAGTCTTTCGCAAGATGTTAGAGGCAAGTTGTGAAAGTCTTTGGTTTCCTACACCCTACTTTCAATTTAAAAGTAACCATGTTCATGTCAAATTCAATGATAAACTATTTCTAAGTTCAGTGAATCATGATGGGGTTTTTACCCTCTTCTGAAGATCACTTTTTACCTTCTATGAAGTGAATGACTTTGACATTTGGTTGTTAAACTATTTTTTTACATATGTTTTAGCATATGAATTAATTTCAAGATATGGCAAAATTAATGTTTAAAGATTTATATAACAAAAGAAAGTTTTAACTACGACCTATATCTTTGGAATTGCTCCATCTCATACCTCTTATTAATATCTTAACTCTGTATCTTACTGTATTGTTGCTTTTACTGTTTCAAAATTTTCTATCTTTTCTTTTACTATTTCAAATATAAACTCTAGTATTTTCTTAACTTGAGACAAAGTCAAGAAAGACAAAATTTACATCAGTGTACAGAATTTCTGTCAGTGATTTTCCTTTTTCTACTTTGTTAAAATGTTGGGTTCATTTTTATTCTCCTGTATGTCTCTTTCCTTATATTCAGGTTTTTCTTTTATCCCCAAATCCCCAAACTCCTAGACTGCGTCCATGACTTCAACACCATTAAATTCTCTTGATTTTTTTTTTTTCATGTTTGGATAAACTTTATTAGAGAAATATTTTGGGAAGTTATTCATCACTAGATGTCAATAAAATTATTAATGTAAATGCATTATTACTAAAGTACTATATTTCTGTCATTTTATCCTATATGTATAATCTGTAATAAATAAAATAGTAATATTTGCTATACAGAATATTAGAAACCACACTAATGCCTAACATTCAAAAATTATTATGCAAATATTAGATATTAAAATCTCAGGGAAATATATCACCATATCACCTTTACAAAAAGGGTTATGGAGATTACTTTTAATAATATCACTTTTCTGTCTCTGTGCAACAAATGACCACATTAAATGGCATAAAACAATATCTATCTCACAGTTTTCCTGGGTTGGGAGTTTTCCCACAGACACGCTGGGTCCACTGCCCAGGCTAAGATCAAGGTGATGACCAGGTTGTATTCGTTGCCGGAGCTCAGGCTCTCTCCCCAGTTTATTTCTCTGTAGCCACCAAATTGGAGCCCAGGCTCTTACTGCCTGGTGACTGGGGATGGCCCACCGTCCCCTGTCAAAGGGCCCTCTCCATAGGCAGTTCACAGCATGGTTGGCTATTTGCTTTCTCAAAGCCAGCAGCAGAGTCTCATTTTCTAGCTTAGACAATATGTAAATAAAAATTGTAACCACAGGTACACTATTCCATCACTTTTGTTACATTCTACTGATTAGAAATAAGTCACAGGCTGCCTGCCCACCTTCAATTGGAGGGACTGCACAATTGTGTGAATCATTGGCAATCATCTTAGGGTGTGTCTCCCCACTGGACAAAGGCATATACTGTGGTAGTCAGTGAAAGACACAGAGCGACCTCTGCATGTACAGTGGTATTAGCCATAAACAAATATCCACACCAAAAAAGTCTTGACCAAAAATAAACTCACCATCACATTTTCTGAAATTTGTTTTGTTCTACCTGCCTGTTTTAGTACAGCCTCCTTGTCTTAATTTAGGATTCTGTATTACAATGAGATTTTGATTGGCTATAGATTAAATACAGTTTCAGAGACAACTTACTATTAGAGCATTTTTCATATGTCCAAGCTTTTTAAATTATGTGATCCCTTTTTATTTTTTATAAATTCATTGGTCGATTTTTTTTTTTTTTTTTTTTTTTTTAGGAAAGAGAGAGACAGAAACATCAATCTGTTCCTGTATGTGTCACAACCTAGATATATCAGGACAATGCTCTAACCAACTGAACTGTCAGGCCAGGGCCCTGGTCCCTATTTAAAATCTGAGGAACTATACATAATTTTTAACCAGTGTCATCCCATTAAATTCAATAAAAAAGAAAAAAAAATATTTAAATCCCCATATAGTGAATTCTCTGAACACTCAAAAATTTCCTGACTATCCATCTTTTTTTTTATTAAATTTTTAAAATTGTGTTAACATGAATTCAAGTGTCCCACTCAATATAACACCCTTAACCCCCCAAAATGTGCCCCAATTACATTCTCTTTGCCCTCCTCCCCCTGACTCCCTCCCTCTTTCCCTTTGGGATTTGCTGTCCTGTTATTTGTATATATGTGCTGTGTATATGTAATTTCACTAATCACTTTACCCTCTCTGAACCTTTGATGCTTCATCCCCCTTTCCTCTGACAGTTGTCCCTCTGTTCCCCATGACCCTGTATATGCCTCTATTCTGTTCCTCAGTTCACCTTGTTTATTAGATCCACATATAAGTGAGATTATATGATATTTGTTTTTCCCTGTCTGGGTTATTTCACTTAGCATAATAATCTCCAGCTCCATCTAAGTCGTCATAAAAGGGAAGGTTTCCTTCTTTTTCATGGCTGTATAGTATTCCATTGTGTATATGTACCACTTATTTTTTTATCCAGTCATCCACTGATGTGCAGTTTGGATGTTTCCAGATCTTGGCTATTGTAAACAATGCTGCAACAAACATGGTGTGCTTATCTCCTTTTGAATCAGTGTTTTAGGATTCTTAAGATATATTCCTAAAAGTAGGATGGCTAGGTCAAAACACATTTCCATTTTTAATTTTTTTAGGAAATTTCATACTATTTTCCACAATGGCTGCACAAGTCTGCATTCCCACCAGCAGTGCAGGAGGGTTCCCCTTTCTCCACACCCTCGCCAACACTTGCTGTGTGTTTTTTGTTTGTTTATTTTTTACAAAGATAGAGTGAGAGTCAGAGAGAGGGATAGATAGGGACAGACAGACAGGAACAGAGAGAGATGAGAAGCATCAATCATCAGTTTTTCGTGGCAACACCTTAGTTGTTCATTGATTGCTTTCTCACATGTGCCTTGACTGTGGGTGGGGGGCGGGCTACAGCAGACCAAGTAACCCTTTTCTCAAGCCAGCGACCTTGGGTCCAAGCTGGTGAGCTTTTGCTCAAACCAGATGAGCCTGCGCTCAAGCTGGTGACCTCAGGGTCTTGAACCTGGGTTCTCCACATCCCAGTTCGACGCTCTAGCCACTGCGCCACCGCCTGGTCAGGCACTTGCTGTGTGTTAATCTGTTAATGAGCGCCATTCTGACAGTTGTGAGATGGTATCTCATTATGTTTTTAATTTACATTTCTCTAATGATAGTGACATTGAACATTTTTCCATATGACTATTGACCATCTGTATGTCCTCATAGGAGAAGGAACTATTAATTTCCTTTGCCCATTTTTTTTTTTTTTGCATTTTTCTGAAGCTGGAAACAGGGAGAGACAGTCAGACAGACTCCCGCATGCGCCCGACCGGGATCCACCCGGCACGCCCACCAGGGGCGACGCTCTGCCCACCAGGGGGCGATGCTCTGCCCATCCTGGGCGTCGCCATGTTGCGACCCTCCTGGGTGTCGCCATGTTGCAACCAGAGCCACTCTAGCGCCTGGGGCAGAGGCCACAGAGCCATCCCCAGTGCCCGGGCCATCTTTGCTCCAATGGAGCCTTGGCTGCGGGAGGGGAAGAGAGAGACAGAGAGGAAGGCGTGGCGGAGGGGTGGAGAAGCAAATGGGCGCTTCTCCTATGTGCCCTGGCCGGGAATCGAACCCGGGTCCTCCGCACGCTAGGCCGACGCTCTACCGCTGAGCCAACCGGCCAGGGCCTCCTTTGCCCATTTTTTAATTGGATTATTTACCTTCCTGATGTTGAGTTTTAGAAGTTTATTATAAATTTAGGTTATTAACCCCTTATCAGATGCATTAGCAAATATGTTTTCCCATTGTAAAGGATTTTTTATTTTGTTAGCAGTGTCTTTTGTTATGCAAAATTTTGAATTTGAAATAATCCCATTTGTTTATTTTGCCCTTTATTTCAATGGTCCATAGAGATATATCTGCAAAAATAGTGTTACAAGATATACTGAAGAGTTTACTGCCTATATTTTCTTCCATAACTTTTATGGTTTTGTGACTTATTTTATCCATTTTGCATTTGTTTTTGTGAATGGTGTGAATTAGTGTTCTAGTTTTTTTTTTCATGTACCAGTCCAATTTTTCCAACACCGTTTATTAAAGAGACTGTCTTTACTTTATTGCATACTCTTGCCCCCTTCGTCAAATATCAATTGACCATAAATGTGTGTGTTTCTTTCTGGATTCTCTGTTTTGTTCCAATGACTTGTGTGCCTGTTCTTGGTTTGTTTGTTTTTTGTTGTTGTTGTTGTTATTTTGACAAATACAGGGTCAGAGAGAGGAACTGATAGACAGGAAGGGAGAGAGATGAGAAGTGTCAATTCTTCTTTGCAGCACCTTAGTTGTTCATTGATTGCTTTCTCATATGTGCCTTGAACGAGGGTGGGGGGGGGGGCTACAGCAGAGCAAGTGACCCTTACTCAAGCCAGTGACCTTGGGATCAAGCCACCGATTTTGGGTTTCAAGCGAGTGACCTTTGGGCTCAAGGCAGTAAACATGGGATCATATTTATGATCTCATGATCAAGCCAGCAACCCGGCGCTCAAGCTGATGAGCTTGCACTGAAGCCGGAAGAGCCTGGGCTCATGCCCGTAACCTTGGGGATTCAAACCTGCATCCTCTATGTCTCAGTCCAATGCTCTCTATCCACTGTGCCACCACCTGGTCAGGCTGTATGCCTGATCTGATGCCAATACCATGCTGTTTTGATTTCAATGGACTTGTTGAATAACTTAATATGAGGAAGTGTGATACCTTGCATTTTATTCTTCATTTTCAAGATTGCTGAGGCTATTTGGAATTTTTTTGTTTCTATATAAAATTTTGGAATATTTGTTCTAGATCTGTGAAGTATGCTATTGGTATTTTAATATGAATTGCATTGAATCTATAAATTGCTTTGGGTAGTATAGACATTTTAATGATGTTAATTCTTCCCATCCATGAACATGGTTCCATATTTCCACATGTATAAGACACACCTTAATTTTGGGGCCCAAAATTTGGGAAAAAAGTGTATTACATAAAGTTTTTGAGCTCAAGTTTTGTTCATCATAAAATACATCCAACTCCTCATCCATGTGAAATGGCACGAAATGCAAGTAAAACTATCTACAAACACTATGAGACGCACCCAGCTTTTAGACCCCAAATTTTTCAAAAAAGGCTGTGTTTTATATTTGAGGAAATACCATATATGCTTTCACTTGTATATATCTTACTTGATTTCTTTTTTTAATGTCTTGCAATTTTTTTTACTACAAGTCTTTTATCAGCTTTGATAAATTTATTTCTATGTACTTTATTTTTTTTTTGGTTGTAATACTAAAGGGGATTGTTTCCCTAATTCCTCTTTCTGACAGGTTACTGTTAGTGTATAACAATGCCACTGATTTCTGAATATTAATTTTATATTCTACCACCTAGCCAGATTCATTATTCAGGTCTAATAGTTTTTTGACAGAGACTTTAGGGTTTTCAATGTACATTATCATGTCATCAGCACATAATGATAGTTTTACTTCTTCCTTTCTAATTTGTATGCCTTTTATTTCTCCTTGACTGATTGCTGTGGCTAGGACTTCCAGAACTATGTTGAATAAGAGCAGTGAAAAGGGGCATCCCTGTCTTGTTCCTGATTTTAAGGAGATTGCTTTTAATTTTTACCCATTGAGTATGATGTTGGCTGTAGGTTTGCCATAGATGGCCTGTATCATGTTGAGGTATGTTCCTTGTATTCCCACTTTGCTGATTTGATCAGAAATGGGTGCTGGATTTTATCAATGCTTTTTCTGCGTCTATTGATATGATCATGCAATTTTTATCCTTCATTTTGTTTATGTGATGAGTCACATTTATTGATTTCCAATTATTGTATGAGTCTTGCCTCCCTGGAATAAATCCCACTTAATCATGATGTATGATCCTTTGATTTATTGCTGGATCCAATTTGCTAATATTTTGTTGAGAATTTTAGCATCTATATTCACCTGGGATATTGGTGTATGTATAGTTTTCTTTCTTTGTAGTGTATTTACCTGGTTTTGGAATGAGGATAATGCTTGCCTCATAAATGAGCTTGGAAGCCTTTCCTCCTCTTGAATTTTTTGGAATAGCCTAAGAAGTATAGGTGTTAGTTCTTTGAATATTCAATAAAATTTGCCTGCAAAGCTATCTGATCCAGGACTTTTGTTTGTTGGGAGTTTTTTGATGACTGTTTCAATTTCATTTGTTGTAATTGGTCTGTTTAGGTTTTCTGATTTTCATATTTTATTTTGAAAGATTGTATGTTTCTAGGAATTTATCCATTTCACCTAGGTTGTTCAATTTTTTGGCATGTAGATTTTCATAGTATTTTCTTACAACACTTTGTATGTCTGTGGTGTCAGTTATTATTTCTGCACTTTCATTTCTAATTTTATTTATTTTTGTCTTCTCTCTATTTTTTTGATAAGTCCCATTAAATCTTCTTGAATCTTGTGTACCTTTCTAAAGTACCAGCTTTTGATTCCATTGATCTTTTGCATTTTTTTTTAAACTCTATTATTTATTTCTACTTTGATATTTATTATTTTCTTCTGTTTCCTCTGCTTCCTCTCTGCTTTATATGTTGTTTTTTTTTCTAGTTCTTTCAGATGCAGGGTTAGGTTATTTACTTGAGCTTTTTCTTGCTTCTTAAGATATGCCTGTAATGCTATGAACTTCCCTCTGAGGACTGCTTTTGCTGTGTCCCATACATTTTGGGTAGTTCTATGTTCATTTTCATTTGTTTTAAAAAAAATTTTATTTCTTTCTTGATCTCATTATTAACCCATTTGTCATTTAATAGAATGCTGTTTACCCTCCAAGTGTTTGAATGTTTATCAGTTTTTTTTTTAGTTGATTTCTACTTTCATGCCATTGTGATTAGAGGTGATGCTTGAAATGATTTCAATCTTTTTAAATTTATTGAGACTTTTTTTGTGAACTGCCATGTGGTCTATCCTAGAAAATATACCATGAGCACTTGAAAAGAATGTACATTCTGCTACTTTGGGGTAATATGTTCTGAAGATATCATTAAATCCAGTTGATATGGTGTATCATTCAAGGCCACTGTATCTTTGCTAATTTTCTGTCTGGACGATCCATTGATGTTAGTGGGGTATTATAATACCCTACTAATATTGCTGTCAATTTCACCTTTTATGTTCATCAAAAATCTGCTTTATATATTTTTGTCCTCCTATACTAGGTACATAAATATTTACAATGGATATATCCAACTGTTGAATTACTCTTTTTATCGTTATGTAATGTCCTTCTTTGTTCCTTACTATAGCCTTTGTTTTAAAGGCTATTTTGTCAGATTTAAGTATTGTTACTCCAACATTTTTTTTTATTTTAATTCGCATGAAATACTTTTTTTCATCCCTTCACTTTCAGTCTGTGCTATCTTTTATTCTTAGGTGGGTCTCTTTTTGACAGCATATATATGGGTCCTATTTTCTTATTCATGCACCTACTCTTTGTCTTTTGATGGGATCATTTAATACATTTACATTTAAGGTTATTATTCATATGAACTTATTTCTTGCCATTTTATTCTTTAAACCTACAATCCTTGCCTGACCTGTGGTGGTGCAGTGGATAAAGCGTCGACCTGGAATGCTGAGGTCACCGGTTTGAAACCCTGGGCTCGGCAGTCAAGGCACATATGGGAGTTAATGCTTCCTGCTCCTCCCCCCCTTCTCTTTCTGTCTCTTCCTCTCCTCTCTCTAAAATGAATAAATAAAAATAAATAAATAAAAAATAAACCTACAATCCTCTTTCTCTTGATTTATTCTCCTTTGTTCTTTTTATAGCAGACCCTTTAACATTTCTTGCAGTACTGGTTTTGACATATTGAATTCGTTGAGTCTCTTTTTGCCTGGGAAACTTGTTATTTCTCCTTCAATCTTAAATGATAGCCTTGCTGGATGAAGTAGTCTTGGTTGTAGGTTCTTGTTTTGCATCCCTTTAAATATTTCTTGCCAATTCCTTCTGGTGTGAAGAATTTCTGTTGAAAAGTCAGATGTCATCCTTAAGAGGGCTCCTCTATAGGTAATCAACTGCTTTTCTCTTATAATTTTCATGTTCTTTGTTTGTTTGGCACTTTACTTATGATGGTCCTTGGAGGCTTTCTTAGGTTCATTTTTACTGGGACTCTCTGTGCTTCTTGAACTTGTGTGACTTTTTTCTTCAATTTAGTAATATTTTCAGCTATTATTTTTTTAATCAAGTTCTCTATCACTTATTCCTTCTCTTCTCCTTTAGGAATCCTTATTCTGATGTGGCTATTGTTTCTCTTCATGTTGTCACAGAGCACTCTTAGAGTTTCTCCAGTCTTTTTGAACCTCTTTTCTTTTTGCTGATCTGCTTGTGTGTTTATGTTTATCTTGTTCTCTAAATTGTTGATTTGATCCTCTGCTTCATCCAGCCTGCTGTTGATTCATTCTAGTGCAGTCTTCATTTCTGATATTGTGTTTGTCATTTCTGACAGGTTTTTTTTTTAATGAATTCAATGTCATTTTGATACTTTCTATCTTTTTGTTTGTCATTATGATCACCCATTGTTACTTGAAGATCCTTGAGCATTCTAATAATCATTATTTTAAACTTTGCATCTGGTAGTTGGTTACTTCCACTTGGTTCTTTTCCCTGGGGATTTCTCTTGTGATTCATTTAGGCCATATTTCTTTGTTTTCACATTTTGTCTCTGTATTATGTAGCTCTGACATTGAAAAATATTGTGGCGTCTTTATGAGGAAGATGGGCTCATTGTTACTGACCTCCAGGCCACCTGTGTTCCTTGCTCTAATAATGCTTCTTGAGGGTAGTATTTACCCTCCTGTTGTATGTGAATTTTGAATACAGTCGGTCCTTTTGTGGGTGCTGTTATCCCTACTGGCTGACTGGCTCTAAAAGTCACCCTTGAATATGTGTATTAGATACTGTGCTGCATCTATCCTGTTGAGTAAATTTATTCTCCCCAGTGTCTGGTGCCTGCTGGACTCCTCCTTTGGGTTTGCTGCTTGTGTAGCTAGCTGAGTCTAACATTGGTGCTGTTTGCCACTCACAACTGGTTGTGTTGGTTCTGGGTCTTCTTCGGTAGGCATAAACAATTGTTTGTGACATGCTGTGAGCTATCTCTCTGTAACTCCTACTTTGTTCACTGTTTGTGTCTGCATTTTCTGTGCCTGGATAGTGTTGGTGCAGCCAACCTGTGTATAAGAATCAGCTTCTTCCTTCTTAGAAATGACCACAGCTTTGTAAAAGCCCCAAGTTCTGTAAGATTTGTCTCTAATTCTCAGCTGCTCCACCCCCTCTTGCAACTGCATGGTCTTCCCACAGAGTCTTCTGTAAAAGGCTTTAGTGTGGTCTCAGACTGGCCTCACCCCAACAGACCCTCTACAGGTTGCAAACTTGGTGGGTTAGGACAGCTGTGGTTGGTAATACAACATTAATGGGATTCACTACTTCAGGGGACTCTTAGGAGCTCAGTATGGGGAAAGTGGGCCCTACTCCAGAATCTAATCTTTTAGACACTGCTGGATATTCCAATTCTATTTTTCCCCAGTGAGGTGAGTAGCAGGTTCAGATTCGGTGGATTTATCTGTCCCCTGTGCAGAAGTTAATCCAGCTCCTTAGACCCTGGTCTCTGGGAAGAAGACTGAGAAAGTCCTCCCCTGTGGCTGACTATACCACCATAAAAAGTAGCTAAACCCTTTGACTGGTACAACATTAGGCTCATAGGGTCCTATACTTTGAATTTCTGTGCTCGAAGCCTCTCTCCCTCACCCATGTGGAACCTAGCTCAGAGGGGCATGATATCTACCCCCCTCGGCCAGGTGACTGTGAAGCTCCATCCTGTCCAATCCACACAAGCTGCTGTGCTGGTGCTGATCACAGAAAGCAGAAGTCTCTCAGCTGGGTTCAATTTCCGAATGAGCCCTTCCTTAGGACATGCCATCAGCAAGGGTCATTAGGTCCTGAATCAATGCTCTTTGAGGCTGGTCTCTGGACGTGCTGATCCTGGATCTCTCTGGAGGGAACCTAACCTAGACCAGTGGGAAACACGGCCTATGACTGTCCCTCAGCAACCTTCTTGGAGATACAAGCAATCCAGAGTTTGTGGCTGCCTCTGCTAGACCCAAGTACTACTCCAAATAGCAAGCAACACACTTAGGCTGGATTTTACCCACAAGGGACTGGGGGAAGTTCAGCAAAAGGCCAAGGTTTCCTGAGACTCTGCCTTCTGCAGCCTTTCTCTGCTGGCTGCTTGTTGGGTTGAACCACTGGAATAAAACTGCTGGTTGAGTCTAGAGGCTGGGGCAATTCAGCAATTAGGAAGGTTGGTTGGTGTGGCTCCACCCCTTGGCCTCAAGTGTCAGTCTGTTTAGACCTTTTTCACAGACCTTAGTAGAGTGTGACCACCAGCAGTCTGGTAAATATGGCGTCTGACACCCAGAGATGTGGTCTGCCCACAGTCTGGACAGGTTGTACTGAGTTCACTGTGAGACAAAAGCAGAAGTCATAGATTTGGGAGCATGTTAAGGGAAAACTCTGTCCTCAGTGCCAAAAACTGAGTCACTGACATGCACCCTGCTTCCTGGCTATCTTCTCAGAATGGCCCAGTCTCCATATGATGGGGCAGGAGAGAGCCCAAGGGCAGGTCAGTTTCTTTTCTCCAGGCTGATACAACTCGGAGGGGACTGCTCCACCTAAGAAAGATGGCATTACAGTATTAGAGAATGTCTCAGCACAGGGGTTTCTGTGGCTGTCTTCTACATTGTCTCTCCCTGGGCCGCCAACTTCACACTCTTCTCATGCAATACTAATCTTCTCAGTCCTCTCCCGTCAGAGCCCCAGGTAAGTGACTGTGAATGAGATTTTCTGCTCTGGCCCTTTAAGAGAGAGACTGCTTCTCTGAGAGATCTGTCTGTTTCTTGCAGACAGAAACCTCAGCTCTTTTCACCGCCACATGCTGTGTAGGTGCCTCTTCTAGGCTCTGGAGCTCTAGGCTGGGGTGCCAGGCCTGGGGCTTAGGTCTCTCCCCTCTCTGGGAAAAATCTCCTCACAGTGAATGTCTCTCTGGACCCTCTGCCCTGCTTGCTCCTTGGAGTGGGGCAGCCCTTTCCACATTTCTGCCCTTCCTACCAGTTTTGGTGTGGCTTCTTCTGTGATTCTTGGTTATAGGCTCCTCTTTGTTTAGTCCAAAGTTGGTTTTTCATTAGAATTGTTCTTAAATTAAGTTTCAGTCCAGATTGCTCCTGGGAGGTGGCAGTTGGAATGTCATTCTACTTCGTCGCCATCTTGAAATCTCCCCTATATTCACTTGATTTCTGTTCCTCTATCCTTCTTTCTGCAACATTTTGCAATTGAAGACTTTATTTTTATACCAGCTGTGCTATGGCAGGTGTTGGTTTCCTCTCAATTTTGGAATTGAAAAGGGTGTAGTTGGCCCTGGCAGGTTGGCTCACCGGTAGAGCGTCGGCCTGGCGTGCGGGGGACCCGGGTTCGATTCCCGGCCAGGGCACATAGGAGAAGCGCTCATTTGCTTCTCCACCGCCCCCCTCCTTCCTCTCTGTCTCTCTCTTCCCCTCCCGCAGCCAAGGCTCCATTGGAGCAAAGATGGCCCCGGGCGCTGGGGATGACTCCTTGGCCTCTGCCCCAGGCGCTAGAGTGGCTCTGGTCGCGGCAGAGCGACGCCCCGGAGGGGCAGAGCATCGCCCCCTGGTGGGCAGAGCATCGCCCCTGGTGGGCGTGCCGGGTGGATCCCGGTCGAGCGCATGCGGGAGTCTGTCTGACTGTCTCTCCCCATTTCCAGCTTCAGAAAAATACAAAAAAATACAAAAAAAAAAAAAAAAAAAAGAAAAAAAGAAAAGGGTGTAGTTGACTCTATGCAAGGAATTATGATAGGTACTGGTTCATTGCTCATATCACAGTATTTTAACAAGCTTTGTCAAGGATAAAGGAATTTATATCATTTGAATTAATAAATTTAAACTTTTCATTTAATCGTTTTCCTTTTTCAATAACTGAGATTATCTTGATCTTGTCTTTTTTAGAAAGTGTCTCTTTTCTGGATTTTTAAGGACATCACTACTTAAATAGTTTTGAAAAGTATATTAGTATTTCTTTTTATCTGGGGACTTTGAAAATATAAGAATAGACTCATTGAAAACACATCTGGTCAGTGTAGTTGCTTCAATGATTTAAGAATGAAGAGGAAAAAAAAAACAGTGAGACTGAATTACCTTATAAAGATGAATGTCCTCATGGCTGACCTACGACTAGAGGTAAACAGTAAGTAGATTGCTTTCCAGGCAAAAGGCAGTGCTATAAGCAGTTACTAGATCAGTGACTTGGAGAGACAGAGTGATCTTATAAAATGTTTACCTCTCCTCCTAATAACTGAATCATGTTTTTAGCCTCTGATAGCTACAAAATCAGTTAATTACTGAATATTATTTAGTAGTTTATTTGAGATATATTGATAGGTCTTATTCTTCTAAATTTATGTCTTCAAATAGTGTGTTAAAAAATGTTGTATATGGTTAATATTCCTTATAGAAAGTTTGTGAATTTTTTTTATAATAAAGACAAATGAGTTGTTTCTCTATTAAAATCATAATGCCCAATTGGTGAATTTCTGAGAAGCAGTTATTAGCTCATCACATTTATGGTCCCCCTCCTTATTATCAGAGATGCATATTTAAGATGGATAAGCTAACAAATGATAAATTGAAGATAGTTTTGTTAACAGATACTTCAGTAACATGCTATAACAGGAAAATAAGCAATATTCTGGAAGCAAGGTAGATGTTGTTTGAGTGAATGGAGTTCTTAGCAGAACTGATGGACTCTCTTGAATTTTCGCATAGTAATAGGAATTGACTGGATGAAGGGGAGTTAATGATTATTCCAAAAAAAGAAAAGGATAAATTATGCACTATTTCTAAATATATTGACCACCATGACTTTTTGTGAGAAAAAATATAGACTCTTGTTCTATTAGACAATAAAATGGAAAAATAATAATGTATTTGAGATTTCTTTTGCTCTAAGAATTTCATTATTCTAAATGATTCTGTTGTAACATACAAATTGGACATCAGTTTCATCTAGAAATGACTGATATAAACTATTTTTACCAAGAACATATGCAGGAACATTTTAGTCTCCATCACTTCATTACCTTGAGGGAAGAAGGTGTGGTCTAATGATTGCAAATACATTTTTCTTTAATAATAGTTTAATATGTCTTATATGCCCAGGATAGAAACTTCTTGAGGAGATTCTGTATCCAAAAGCATGGCTTTACTTCTTTTAAACTAGAAATTTAAATTTCAGACAATTGATTGTGAGAAGATCTTGAAGTACTGATTAAATCCTACCTTACTTGTCAAAAAAACAACAACAACAACAAAAACTGTCATCCTAGGTTGGTCAACAGGTGTTTTATTTTAGAAGCACAGAAAATAGGCTATTTAGACTTAAAAGTTATTTTGTAGAAACTGGTGGTTTGGCTTGCTTAGAGGCTCACCATGTTCATATAGTCTAAGGAAGACTCTATTCTTTTTTTTTTAATTTTATTTATTCATTTTTAGAGAGGAGAGAGAGAGACAGAGAGGGATAGAGAGAAGAGAGAGACAAAGAGAGAGAGAAGGGGGGAGGAGCTGGAAGCATCAACTCCCATATGTGCCTTGACCAAGCAAGCCCAGGGTTTCGAACCGGCGACCTCAGCATTTCCAGGTCGAAGCTTTATCCACTGCGCCACCACAGGTCAGGCAAGACTCTATTCTTTTAGCAGCCAATAAAGAAAAGACCTTCAAACAATAGGCAGAGCTCATAGGGTTACCCTACAAGGAGCTCAGGATAGCCAGTTAATGAATAAATCAATAAACAGTACAGATGCTTTGGTGATGCTCTTTATATATTGTATGTTTTAGTTTTTTAGCATTATAACATGGAAAACTTTCTGTGCATGAAAGGAACTTAAACGGAGAGAAAAGGCCATTCAACGATATCTTTCAGGATGCATCCCTCCAAGGATGCAATAGTTGTTTCCACTTACCATCTAATGGGCTGCCCATATTATTAATTCCACATTTAGAAGTACTCATTGTGCCTTTTTGTAACTTTTGATTGATATGAATCTAATGAATTAGAAAGAGATAATCTCTTTCTTTATAAGTATTGAGTTTGGAAATGAGCTTGACCCAGCAAGAACTTTTACAAGACAGTGATTATAGTTGAACTAGTGAACAAATCTCTCTCTTGAATTCAAGAGCAGTGTATAGTGGAATGGAAGACAACAGAAGGGAAGAATCCATAGAATCTATGGTCTACACAAGTGCTATGAGGTGTAAAGTGGGATGGGTTTGAAAGAAGATAGTTACTAAGGACAGGAATCACAGAAGTCGAAACAGTGAGTACAATGCGGGAGCTCAAGAGTTGAGAATTAGGCTGTTAAGTGAGATGAAAATTTAGCTCATGTGAGACAATGAACACTGTAACAACAAAACTCTACAACTTAATGTAATCTGGTGGCTTCATCTTGCATCATGTTTAATGATATACTACATTTCTTCTATTTTTTTTCTTTTTGTATTTTTCTGAAGTGAGAAGCAGGGTGGCAGAGTATCAGACCCCCGTATGCACCCAACTGGGATCCACCTGGCAAGCTCACTAGGGGGCAATGCTCTGTCCATCTGGGGCATTGCTCCATTGCAAGTGAAGCCACTCTACCAGCTGAGATGGAGGCCATGAAGCCATCCCCTGCACCTGGGCCAACCTTGCTCCAATGGAGCCTTGGCTGAGGGAAGAGAAGAGAGATAGAGAGAAAGAAGAGGAATAAAGGTGGAGAAGCAGATGGGCACTTTTCCTGTGTACCCTGGCCAGGAATTGAACCTGAGACTTCCACACACCGGGCCAACGCTCTACCACTAGCTAACCGGCAAGGGCTGATATATTACATTTCTTAAAAGCAGTAATTTTTTTCATTGGATATCTAAAAACTAACATTTCTCTTCTTCACTGATCACTATCTCATTTGGGTTGCAATCAGCTCATTTCTATGTTTTTACTCCCTTTATTTCATTTTTTAAAATTTATATTTCAGAAATTTCTTGAATAAGAACAATTAAGGTCTGTTCATTCTAGACTGGTATTTGCAGGTAACTGTTGGATTTAAGTCTTGGCAGGATAAAGAAAAGACCCCATGTCAGGTCTGGTTACACCTCTGCCTGCGTCCAATCTTGATGTGCATATGCAGAGCATACTTTAGTATCTGAAGAGAGCTTCAGGCAAAGCTTTTTCCTAAGATCTTTAAGTTTGTTTTGTTTTAATATTTTTGATATCTTCATTTACAGAAATTAGTTTTGAAACCTACCATAATTAGGGATGTGAATATTATATAATGAGTGTATTGCTACAGATAAATGAGATTGTAATTGAGTGTGGGAGCATTAATGAAACAGAATACTTGTAAATAATAGCAAAGAGTGTTAATGCAATATCGTAGAAAAGGCATTAGTTTTAATTTTTAAATCATTTAGATCTTGCCCTTAACTTGCCATATGACTCCAAGATGTCATTCAACTCCTCTGAGCCTCTATTTCTGCATTTGTCATATTGAGAAAATTATAATACAGATAAGTTAATTGATGCCTATGACATTAAATAGAGTTTTATTAGCCCTTCCTATTCTTGAAGGAAGCATTGAAAAATCACAAGATTGGATTTAAGGGGAAAAGACACAAATCTTCCTTCAATTTTTGCTACTCAAAGCATGGAAAGTAAAGTTAGCAATGATTAAGTGTTACTGAACACCATATCACACAGAGTTGTAAGTTATTATACTAGGATTGAGGAATGTGCTTCCCTGGTTACACTAAATTATATATTTTAATAACTTAGAATTATGAAAGGTAAGAGCATTCAATGCTCTACTAACTGGTATAAAACTTAACTCACAGATAGCAAGAAGAAAGTAAAAAAAATTCTTTGTTACATATAATCTTTGCACATTCTTGAGGTTACCATATGCCTAACTTCAAGAAAATATGGTGTTGTAAAGATGTAAATTGACTGGAAGTCTGCTGTTCTGATTTTATGTGAAAATGAAGGTCTTTTGTTTAAATTCTAATGTTTTATTTAGTTTTAAAACATAAAATGTCTGTGTATTCACTGGATGTGATAAGGGCTTCAAGTGATGTTAATTGACTTAGTTATTACATATTGTTAATCTCTTCGCTGTCTCTAGAAGATTTACTTCCTTAAGCGTCCATGTTATTTAATATCACTGAATATGTTGAAGGTGCTATTCATATTCAAAAGACTGCCAAAGTTCTAGGGGAAAACCATCTCTTCATGCATATGTAAGTTTCTAGTACATTTCAAGTCATCAAAAAGGAGGATCCAACCATTAAACAATATAATCTTGGACTCTTACAATTGAAAGGACTGTTTAGTAGAATGAGACCTAAATATCTATTCTTAAAGTGCAATTCTGTTTTAATTAGGGACCTAATTAAAGTTAAATGTATAAAAGTAAATGTTGGCATTCTTGATTATAGAATGAGAGTTGAATTTTAATTATACTATCATTGAATCACTGTAACTAGCATTATATCATTATCATTAGTAACAACTAGTGAGTACGGACTACCCATTAATTCAATGTGCTATTTGTGGTCAGTAGTACTACATGGGAAGTCTTCAATTACAGAAGAGATGTTTCTCTATTGTGCGGAGTTACTATGTTGATTTAAAAAATGCAGTTGTAATGACTGTATTATTTGGTATCATATTAATAGTCATTTTAGAACTTGAAAATGTGAAAATCTGTGGGAGAGAGGAAATATTCTAGGGCACGGTATAGGAAAGCAATTTTTTTCTGTGTTGATCTGAGGAGTAGGTGAAGTAGAAACAGAGCTGAATGTGTGGATATTACCAGGGAGCAATATTTCTACATGTATCAAAGAACTTTTTCACAGTGGAGTTGCCTCATGGAATTGTGAATTTGCCAGTAGTGGGCATAATTACAAAGGAGGGTTTTTTTTTCAGGTATGTTGTAAAGCAATAGTTTGAAATTTATTTACAATAGAAATCAATTCTTTTAAAAAGAACATTACTCAAAGCCCAATATGTAAAACAGAGAGAAATAGTCCATAATAATACATTTGTTTTATAATTAAATTAATGATTATTAATTATTCATAAGTCAATTGTTGGCTTAATGAGAGTCCTGAGGTTGGTCTCTAATATGTTAAAATCTAGGGTTTAACATTTTTCAATGTGTATAGGGTTTGTTTCTTTGTGGATTTTTTAAAAATTGGAAACTATGAATCAAGTATTTGAGTCACCTATGAAGCCCTGAAATATAGTTTTAATGTAAGTATTAGAGACAAAATCTTGCCCTGTATTAAATGGCAGATTGAACAGGGAGACATGATTTGCCTTTGTTGTCTGTGAGGTGTGGCTATTAACTGGAATGAAGCCCTGGACATATTTTTGAGGTGATTATAATTTCTATATATGGGTGAGATTTTCTATTATCTGTTTGTCAGTTGGTCTGTCTATCAATCAATCAATCAACTAATCCATCCTGTTAAAATTATGGTTATAGTTATAGTATCAGATACTTAAGATATATAAATCTTACTTTATCTAAATTTTAATGCATTAAAATGTGCAAAATCCCCTATCTCTTTCAAGGAGTGTAATGATACATTTTATGATCACTGCTCTGCCCAACAGAAAAAATAGCTGATCCAGAGTTTAGCTCCTCACGGCCTCCTCTCTCTGACTTGCTCCTCACCAGCTCAGCTCTCCCCATCCCCCACCCACAAAACACGCACACTTATAATATGGCCCCAGTTTGAAAGCTCTAATTCTACTGATTAGCTATCCACAGAGGAGAATTAAATTTAGAATGTTTTGATTCCTGATAAATTTGCATGGAGGGAAGTCTTGTTTTCATTATCTCAGTTGAAATTGGTTCCCTTAAGATTTTAATATACCAGAAAATCAATATTAAGGAATTGTTTTATGAAATTTAATACCTATTACAAATTTATAACTTCCAAATTTATTAACTTTTCATTAAATGTTTCAAGATGTGATCCTGTTATTTATATCAGAATCTACATGGAGAAAATAAGCATACAGGGCAGCATTTTACTATTTTGATTTAATAAAATGAAAAGTTCATTCTTTAAAATCTAAAGGGTTGGAAAATTTAGGTTACTGATCAAGTCATTGTTTTTTAAGTTAAGCTCATCAGGTGGCATACAGTTTGAGGGTTACATGATAACTTTTAATCCATAGTTTTTCACTACCTTAGAGAGGGAAGGAAACAAATGTTTTGGATGATAAGGTAATTTATGGTAAACCAACCAGCAGATGATTCAATTTAGTCATAAATAAAACTACAGAAAATTATTGATTCAAGGATCTCAACTTTATCTACTTTAAAAAAAAGTGTTTTGGTTTTTTTTAATGTTTTAGTTTTACTTTCATTTTAACCCTGCAAAATTGACATTATCATTGTCAGGTTGGAATCTATTGACACTTCAAGCTAAAGCCAATTGGAGAACCACAATCAAAATAAAGTTCTGTGGCTCCTTTCATGGGCTCACAGCTGCCTCAGATGTCTGCTGTTTGCTCATCATAAATGTGGTCCAAGTTTGATTAAAAGAGGCTGAAGAGATACCTACAGATTTTCAAGATGACCCTTAAGGGGTTTTTCAGTGTACTCTCAAGAGATTTTTGGGTGGGGGATTAATGACTCTTCTGCATTTGTAGTGCTTTTTCTTTTTAACTTGAGGAGGGTTGCTTGACTCTTGATTCACACATGTTGTCTCTCACATGGGAAATTTAAGCGGCTCTCGGAGGGAGAAGAAAACAAATAACCACTTGGAAATGACATTTACTAGTGCTTCACAAAATGTGGTCCTAAAATCATAGGATTAGCATACTAGATAACTTAAAGAGCTGTCAGTTTATGGGTCCCACCCCAGACCTACTCAACCGGATCCTTTGGAGGTAAGATGCAGCACTCTCTTATTTAACGATCCCTCCTGATGACTCAGTTACAGGTGACAGTTTGAGAACCACTGGTGTGTGTTCATAGGCTTCAAAGAGTATTTAGAAACTTCGTATTGTTTTATAGATATAAAAAGTGTAGAAAGATATAAATTCTAAACGAAAGTAAATCTAATTGGTTTGTAAAGATTAGTGAATAGACATTCTTTTGTATCTGGTCTTTAAGATGGAACCTTAGGATTTCAATCAACGCTTTGTTAAGCCAGAGCTTTTTATTTTCAGCGCAATTTTGCTCTGTGCTGAACTATGAGACCTCAAAAATGTTTTTGTTCTTCTTTTTATGTTAAAGTTCTTATATCTCATGACTATAGGGGAAAAGTAAATTGTACATGGAGCCTCATAAAAAGAAGGCTTCCAATGTTAAAGAGACAGCAGATCAATGAAGATGAAATTGTCATGGACCTATCAGGTCAAAGTCACTAAAGTGGTGGAGGAAGCAGGAGAAGAGGTTATTGTACTTCAGCTCCTAATAGAAAGACTATTTAATCATGTAAGTATATTTTTCTGGAATATATATTGTATATCTTTCACTTTTCTCAGCAGTTCATATGTATATTAATCAGTGAAAAAATAAAGATTGATGTTCTGGAAGGGTATATTATAATCATGGAAATATATGGTATATAATAAACATTATGAATAAATAATCAAATATGTTAGAAATTAAAAATGTTATGGAAGAAATTTAAAAAACATTAAAGGGGATATAGTATTGCAATTGTAACTAGAAATGTTGTGTATAATGTGTTAGGTCCCATGACACAGGCCCTCCTTCAGTAGCATTGATTTATTCAGCAAGTTTTAGCAATGATTGCATTTGTGGAGGCCATGGTTGTGCTCTTCATACCAGTACTCCTCAATCCTGATGAAATTGATTATTCCAAAACTGCAGAAAGAAAATCCAAATTAGTTTTTTTAAACTAGGAATAGATCTGTTACAAGGAAATAATTATTAAAACCAATAAAACCAAAAATTAAACGAATACATAAGAAAGCTAGAAAATAGGTAAAATGAGAGAGACTAAAAGGTTAAGGACTGGGTTAAGTGGAGGAACCTATAATTTAAAGCCAGACGACACCTTATATAATTTCTGACATTTACTGAAAAATGTACTTGTGCTTTAATAGGAGCCTCTTCCTCCCAACATACCTATATAGTATATAGCAATCAATGCTGAATATTAATTTCCAGAAAGTACTCCATTCTTTTTCATGTCCTTCTTTCGCTGCTCCCTTTTTTCCTACTGGTAACTATGGGAATTAAACTTTATCTACTGATTAATGATCTATTGTTTTTCAGGTAGTGAATGTCCTTATCTAGCAATATTGAATTCAGGTATATGGATCCCCAGAGTAAATTTTATTAGAAAATGGGTAATAAATAACTAATTGATCATCAAGAATACTGTTTTTTATGAGAGATACTTTAATGGCACATGTTCAAGTATCATATGAACTTTGTGTGTGTGTGTGTTTAAAAGATTTATTGAGGTATAGTTTGCATACTGTATAGGTTGAATCGTGCCCCTTTTGAAAAATGTATAAAGTCATAAAACCCAGTAAATTATGTGACCTTAATTGGCAATCAGTTAAGATGAGGGGGCCCAGGCTGAGTAATTCAGTTGGTTAGAGCATTGTCCCAATATGCCAAGATTGTGGGTTGCATCCCTGGTCGAGCACATACAGTGATCAACCAATTAATGCATAAATAAGTGTAACAATAAATTGATGTTTATTTCTCAAGAAAGAAAGAAAGAAAGAAAGAAAGAAAGAAAGAAAGAAAGAAAGAAAGAAAGAAAGAAAGAAAGAAAATAGAAAACATAATGGAGTAGGGTGGGCCCTAAATGCAATATGATTGATATCCTTATAAGACATAAAACATACATAGAATAGATGGTCATGTGACAATGAAGAAATGTCAAGGATTGCAGGTAAATTCTAGAAGCTAGGTAGAAGCATGGAAGGATAATCTCTACAGGTTTCAAAGAGAACATGGAACTGTCATCGCCTTGATTTCAGACATTTAGCTTTCAAAATAGAAACCGGAAACTTTTATATTTTAAGGCCACCCCTTTGTGGCACTTTGATATAGAAGCTCTAGTAAACTAATAAATGTAGAATAAAATTTAAGTTTTATAGATAGAATTCAATTATATTTTAGTAATTTACAGAGTTGGTGCAACTCAGTCCATTCCAGTTTTAGAACACTTTTGTTACCCCCAAAAGATCTCACAAATTAATTTGCAGTTAAATCCTGTTATTCTCCAACTCCAGTCCCAGGCAAATATCATTTTAATCCACTTTCTGTCCCCATACATTTGCCTTTTCTGAACACTTCCTATAAATGGAATCATAAACCATATAGTGTTTTGCATCTGGTTTATTTAAATTAGCATAATTTATGGAAGTCTGACTGTGTAATCTGTCACCCCTTTTGCCAATTTAAAGCGAGATAAGGACCAAGTAGGTACAAGGTATGTCTTTATCAAAGAAATGGGTAGCCCTGAGAATACAGGGGGATTTTGTCCACAAAACTTACTTAACATTCTCCTGGTGCTGGAGGTTTTTATAGGATTCAGAGGCAAAAGAAAAAAAAAGGTTAAAGTCCCTGCAATTAGTCCATTAAGAATGTGCAGGAGGTAGGGTTCAATTGCAGGAATGTCTCCTCTGCAGATTCTTCTGATGTAACCCAGGCCCAATCAGCATGATCCTATCTGGTGTCCTTGGTAAATCTTTAAGGCAATGGGACTGGGAGGTGGGGGCAGGTGTTTCACAAGAGCCTCTAGGACCTGGCACCTCTGAATCATCTGTGAAAAGAATCTCTGTTTTCTTAGATTCAAAGTAAAGATTTAAAACATGCCTGACCAGGTGGTGGCACAGTGGATAGAGGTGTTGGACTGGGATGTGGAGGAACCATGTTCGAGACCCCGAAGTCACCAGCTTGAGTGCAGGCTCATCTGGTTTGAGCAAAATCTCACCAGCTTGAACCCAAGGTCGCTGGCTTGAGCAATGGGTTACTCCGTCTGCTGAAGGCCCACGGTCAGGGCACATATGAAAGAGCAATCAATGAACAACTAAGGTGTCTCAATGAAAAACTGAAGATTGATGCTTCTCATCTCTTTCTGTTCCTGTCTGTCCCTCTCTCTGACTCTCTCTCTGTCTCTGTAAAAAAAAAAAAAAGATTTAAAACCTGTGAACTAAATTTCTAATTAATTTACAGGCCTTGACTTTTCACAGTAAATCCTGTAGTTAGGCTTTTACAAACAACCATTGTGATTTTAAACCCCCCTAATTGTCAAGTCCCTCCCCAATGTAATCTTTCCCCAACATTCCTGCAGAGGTAAACTTTTCCCTACATTTCAAAGTAAAGGCCAGGGAGCCATTAAGAGAGAACAGCAGCAATTTAACTATTTCCTAACCCTTACAAATCTCCTATTCATTACAACTACAGGCTATTATTACTGAAGCCAAATTTCTCACTTTTGAGCTCCCTTTCAATTATTCCTTTCCTTTAGTTCAATCATTTTGTTTCTCAAATTTAAGTATGTATCACAATTACCCTCAGGCTTGGTTAAAGTGACCATTGTTGACTTCCCCCCTACGAGTTTCTAATTCAGGAGGTCTGTGCTCCTGGGAGGGGGGCAATTTGCATTCCTTACAAGTTCCAGAGGATGCTGCTAGTCCATGGAGCATTCTTTGAGAATAAATGCTTTTACCAAAAGTCAGTATTAGTAGCAGAAAGGGCTCTTTTTTTTCCTTTTAATCCCCATCAGTGTCTGCCATCTTCTCAGTGTCTTATAATAATTGGAAATGATTACTGTTTCTTAACCTAGAGTGGCCTCTTGTCCATGTACATATTTGAAAGCTGCATTTAAATTATGATAACTATCGTCCATGCCTTCTGTGGAATATTGAATCTCCAGAGAGCTTTGGTTTACAAGATAAAGTTTAAAAATCAATCGACTTAATGACATCACCATGTTGCATGCCTTCTTGAGATCATAGTCACTTGCCCTATTTTTAAAGAAGTCTCAGATTTACAAAGTTGTGGGAAATTGCTAGCAAATTTTTTTCTTCTTTTTCCAAACAACAAGCTAGATTGACATTTAATTGTTTAAAAACATACGTATCGATCAAAAATTTTCACTGAATCAGTAATAAACAACATTTTTTTGTAATCACAGACCTGCCATTAACTTAACCTGGCTTACATGTATTATTTTTTCATCCTTTATCTCTAGACTGAATGAAAGAACCGCTGTATTGCATACTCTTCTATTTGGTGCATTGTGTACTTGCAGACATTCTGCAGCTTTGTGTTATATATAGTAAGAGTAAACGTATATACTAAATAATATGAATTTAAAAAATTTACTCTGAAAGTAGGTCACTTGTTTAGCTGTGAAAGCAGTAGATTTTTCAATTGGGAGAAATAATATGCAATTCTGTGTGTAAAATATGAGAGAAGGGTTAAAATTTTTTTTTATAAAGTTGTCCTGACTAGACCTGAAATTACAATCACAGATAGAAGGCTCTCTATGATTTATTTTTTGCTGGTGTGTTTTTTGACAATGATTGGGAAGGAATTGATGGAAAAAGAGACTTGATTACGACCTTTGAAATCTACAATTAAGTTTTGTATGATTTTAAGAGGCAATTTAAAATTGTTGAAGGATTATGTCTTCGTCAGCTAGGGCTCCCATAAGAGCATATCATATGCTGGGGGGCTTAAACAACAGAAATTTATTAGTTTCAGATGCTGACACATCCAAATGAAAGTTTGGCAGGGTTTGGCTTCTGGCGGAGGCTCTCCTCCTCACTGGCATATGGCTGCTTTCTCTCATATCCTCTCATGGTGAAGAGAGAGAGATTTCTTTTTTTCTTTAAAGACCACAATACTATTGAATTAGGGCTCCACCCTTAAAACCTCATCTAACTTTAACTCCCAAAGGGCCTAACTCCAAAATAATCATGTGATGCAAAATAAGTATCCAAATACACTCTCATTAGGGATTAGAGCTTCAATAATGAATTGGGGGGCACATTCAAGTTCGTAACTTATGAGAAGAGAGATGACATGATTAAGATGGTGACTTGGAAAGACTCTTCTCATCTTTCCTAGTAATAGATTGGAAGAAAATATTGTAGCTCTTCTCTTGTCTCATTATCTATAAACCACTAAAAAGCTTTGCCCCCAAATACTTTTTTTCTTAAAGTGAACCTTTTCTTGAGCTATCTAAAAACTTTAGAAGTGCTGAAAGTAAAAATTTTACTTTGTTTATTTTTACTTTTGTATTTATTATACTACAATGTTGATAAATTTTTCCTAGAAAAACTGCCGCAGTGTATTTACCATCCAGAAAGAAAGCATGCAGACACTTGAAGACTACATTATGCATATAGCAGGAGTCACAATGTTGTCATTATTTGTTCTGTTAACCTGTATTCATTTAACAGATACTTATTGTGCACCTATTTAGTAGTAGGTGTTATGGGTGCATCTGGGACCAAGATAGACAAGCATCTGTATCTTTCTGGAACTTTACATTCTAGTATGTTTGTTTGTTTTTTCTGAAAATAAAACATTGTCATTTCATTATTGGTTAGCTGGCAATAATCTGATTTTAAAGTTAGTTCATTCTTGGAGTGCAAATTTTTATTTATAATTAAAAGTAAGTTGTATTTTAGCTCCTATTCCTAGTCAAGTCAGCATGGCTAAGTTACAATAATTGGCATTTAAATAGAAATTGTTCCAACCAGCATCTGACCTTACATGGAAATATAATGTTTCCAAATGGAAACATTATAATACCATGTATACTAAATATATATAAAACTATGTGATGAAGTGTAAAATTATTTTAGATTTTTACATCACTTAAGTACTCAAGAGGATTTATCACATTAAAAGTATTGAGCTATTTGATTAAGAAAAATTAGCAATCCTGAGCCATTGCACTTGCTTTTTAAAGATTTAATTTCTTAAAGACATATTTTACAAGATACTGAAAGTATCACTATGTAGTATGAAATTGATTCCCAATTCCATACATTGAATTCATGCTTCCTACTGATATCAATAATCAAGATCTATGCTTCGGGAAAGCAGAGTGTATATATCAGTACCTGATGGGAGTCCTCAAATGTCCCCTATTTTTCTGTCCTAGCATTACTATTGCTATATCGTTTAAAAGATAAGAACATTGAAATCAGAAAACCATTGCTTCTATAAGTTTTATTTCTAATAAGTGCAAAGTCAGGATTAAGATAAGCTCCACAAATAATTTTATAAATGAAAACAATTTAATGTACAGTAAAAAAGAGAAAATATCAATGGTAAGGCAGAAATAAAATAGTTCTATTAAAAATATATTTCATGGTCCTGACCAGGCAGTGGCACAGTAGATAGAGCATCTGCTTAAGACCCAGAGGACACAGGTTCGAAATCCTGAGGTTGCCATCCTGAGCACGGCTCATCAACTTCAGCGCAGGATTGCTGGCTTGAGTGTGGGATCATAGACATGACCCCATGGTCACGGGATTGAGTCCAAAGGTCCTTAGCTTCAGCAAGGGGTCACTGGCTCAGCTGGAGCCCCCTGGTCAAGTATGAGGAAGCAATCAATGAACAACTAAGGTGCCACAACAAAGAATGGATGCTTTTCATCTCTCTTTCTTTCTGCCTGCCTGTCCCCATCTGTCTTTCTCTCTGTCTCTCTTGCTACAAAAATAAATCTTTCACGGGAGAACCTCAGGAACTATATCCCCAACTTTCTATATACCCTAGAAGCCTGGACAAAGAAAGACTCATTGCATTTAACAATACTTTTCTTCCTTTGAAGTCAATAGGCATATCATTTCATGAGGACAGATGTGACTTTGATAGAAAGACATGAAATGTCGCGGCAGAGCGATGCCCGGGAGGGGCAGAGCATCGCCCCCTGGTGGGCAGAGCATGGCCCCTGGTGGGCGTGCCAGGTGGATCCCGGTCGGGTGCATGTGGGAGTCTGTCTGACTGTCTCTCCCCGTTTCCAGCTTCAGAAAAATACAAAAAAAAAAAAGAAAGAAAGAAAGACATGAAATGAAATTAACTTAATAGAAACCATTTTCATTATACTGGGGAACAATTTTTTTTTCACTTTATGTTGCATGAGGTTTTAGAACTGTTTCTATATATTTCTGCATCACTGATTGCAAATCTGAAATCCATTTTTTGGTGCATGCTCTAGTTTTAATGCAATTTTAATTTATTTTTGTTACAATTAATGGCATGCATTGGTTTTTAAATTGGAATTAAAGGGCAACAACTCTTGGATTGAACATAACCACAAGGCAATTAATGCTTTACAAACATCACTTTTACATAATTGTAGTTGTTTTTAAATGTAAAAAATTATCTGATAAAAACACCCTCTTATTTTGTTTTAAGATTGAATTATGGCTTCTTCGAGTAGGTGTAAAATGTAAAAATAGTCCTGACATCTTCTGTTATATATGTGGCTGTTACACACTTCTACGTCAAAGGCGCAATAGTTTATCATTTGTGACATGTGCATATATTGCCCATTTTCAAGTTCCCCTTCGCGAACAAGACAAGAATTGGGCTCCTCGTATTGTGTGTCATAATTGTGAGGAAATGCTTCATGACTGGACAAATACCTTTTGGTATTCCCATGGTTTGGTGTGAACCTAAGGACCAATGCAGTGACTGTTATTTCTGTCTGATCCATACAAAGGGCATAGGCAAGAAAAAAATGGCACATGATCACATATCTTTTTTTATTTTTTGATCACATATCTTAATATTCCTTCAGCAATACGGATCTATTCCACACTCTGAGACACTCCCAGTTCCAGTTTTGAATGGTTGTATTTCTTCTAAAGACGAAGAAAGTGAACATGGTGATCAAGTGTATTTTGATAAGATGCATGAGGAAATGGTAGTAGAATCTGAAGGTTCTTCTTCTGATGCCACGCAGTCATTAACCCCTCAGCAGTATAGCCAACCTGAACTGAATGACTTAGTAAGAATGACTTAAAAATTGTCCTCAGCTTTCTGAAGTATGAGGAGCATAACTGGATCATTTGTGTGGATATTAAAATGGTAAATTTCCTGCTAGGACAACAGAGGTTTCAGGAAGAATCCTTGCTTTCTATGTTTATGGGACAGCCGACTGCGGGAGAAACACTGGACACAGAAGGAGTGGCAGAAACATGAAGCTCTGGAAGTAGGGATGCAAAATATTGTGAATGAATCTGTAGTTAATCGAGACAGGATCATTTTCCCCCACTTCACATCAAACTTGGCTTAATGAAGCAGTTTGTTCAGGCTTTGAATAATATGCTTTCAACATATTATTTCTGCTTTACCTGCCTTGTCTTTTGAGAAGATAAAAGCAGGTGTATTCCATGGACCTCAAATTCGAACCCTCATACGTGATGAAGAATTTGTGAGGAAGATGAATAAGGAGGAGAAAGCAGCATGGTAGTCTTTTCTGGCAGTTACAAAGAACTTCCTTGGCAACAAAATAGCAGAAAACTATGAACTTCTGGTTCAAAGGATGCTGTTGGCTTTCTGTGACATTGGATGTAACATGATCATTAAGATTCACTTCCTGAACAGTCACCTTGATAAGTTTCCGGAAAATCTTGGAGCTGTTATTAATGAGCAGATTACTGCTGGACCATCAAATGAGATTGTCCTGAACAAGTACACAAATGTAAGAGCTATAAACGCAAATTTTTGCCTTAATAGAATTTAAATGTTTTACGCAAATTTTATGATTAAAATAAGTGTTTTAATATGTTCTATTTTGAAATTGTAGACAAATTCTGATGCAATCATATCTTTTAATGTATTAGTGTATTTACTGCATTCTATAAATTGTTATATTTTCACAAAGATGATGTCCAAGAAGACATTCTACTTCATTATGTTAAACTAAATGTTGAAAATTTTACAATAAGATGAAAACCTAAAATCTTGAATTGCAAAAAAAACTGTAGTTTACAGAGAAAAACTAATGTCAGATTTGAGATCAGCACACTCAAAGTAGGTAAGAACAAGTGTCTTTGTGGATGCAACAAAACTTTTGTTCTCCAGTGTTATCAGTGTTTTCCACCACCACCCCAATGGGCCTTTTTTATTATTATTATTTTTATTTACAGAGACAGAGAGAAAGTCAGAGAGAGGGATAGACAGGGACAGACAGACAGGAACAGAGAGAGATGAGAAGCATCTATCATTAGTTTTTCATGGCACATTGCAACACCTTAGTTGTTCATTGATTGCTTTCTCATATGTGCCTTGACCACGGGCCTTCAGCACTGAGTAACCCCTTGCTGGAGTCAGTGACCTTGGGTTCAAGCTGGTGGGCTTTTGCTCAAACCAGATGAGCCTGCGCTTAAGCTGGCGACCTTGGGGTCTCGAACCTGGGTCCTCTGCATCCCAGTCCGATGCTCTATCCACTGCACCACTTCCTGGTCAGGCCCAATGTGCCTTTTTACATAAGATATCAGAAGTCAAGGGTTTACTACTACTACATTAATTTTAAAGCAGTTTTGGAGGTGTCCAGAGAGACAGGGTTCAGGTGAGTGTAGGTTTCTAATTATCTAGTATCAAGAGTCGATTATTATTTTTTTTGGAAGAGTCGATTATTAGCATCACCCCTTAATAAGACTCACAATGGTGTTTTGAGTTTTAAGTAATAGAATACAAATAAAAAGCTTTTGCTATAATAAAGTGCTATGCAAGTTTTAAATACTATTATTTCTCACAATGATGTTTGCTTAAATTTTTTAATTCTGAGGTTATTGTAAGATAGGGCAGGCATCCAATGTTATATATTTAAAAATGAATAGAAACAAACAGAAATGAAGTATAACTTCTAGAGCAGTGTTTCTCAAATGTTTACACCTAAGGGACCTATAGGATTCAATTTCTAAATCTGGAAACTGGCACAGGGCTACCTTTCTTAGAAAGCTTTTAAGAAAATTTAGTTTTAAAAAAGGCTACAACATTGATTATCAACAGTATTTCATAGGAAGGACTTAATCTCAAACTAAATAACAGACGTATGAATTAATATTTTGCTTGACAAAATACAGGTTACACTTTGTTTTTCTCAGTTTTACTAAGGCAGCTGGGTGTCTTGGCATGAGCTGACAGTGCTGGTGTTTGGGGACCTCTGCTGTAACCCACAAGCTCTGCTCTATCAGAGTAGCTTCTTCTAGGTCATGTTTACTTTAGGGCAGAGAAGGATCATTGTGGCTATCAGGTAGATGGAGGCTTAGTCCACTGAACCAGAAACAGTGGAAGTCAAACCTGTTGTCAGCCTTTGGGGGGTAGCAGCCCACCTTCTCATAGAGCAAGGTTTGAGCTTATGTCTACATAGAGCTATGCCTTTTTCCTTGGAAACTATTTCTGAATTTGTTCAAACATGCAAAAAGAAACCAGAGACAATAAACATGATGAAATTTAGGTCCTTTAGTACAACATTCTGGGACTTTAAACACCTTCACAGGTGCTTTGCCTTATGGAATAGTGAAGGATAGATACCTCAGGTAATTAAATGAGATAAATATTTTTAAGAGTGTCTGTTTAAGAGTGTCCAACTGATACAGTATTTTTGACCCCAAATAAAGATTTTGTTGCTGGATTCAGCTGATTTTTAGAACACAGGTATATATGATCATATTTCCCCATGTATAAGACACACCCTTTTTTGAAAAATGTGGGGTTTAAAAACTGGGTGCATCTTATAGAGTGGTTGTAGATGTTTTTACTTGCATTTCCCGCTTGAAGAGTTGTATGAATTTTATGATCAATAATACTTGAGTTCAATAACTTTTTGTAATACATTGTGATTTTTTCAAATTTCGGGCCCCAAAATTAAAGTCTGTCTAATGCATAGGAGCGTCTTATAAATGGGGAAATATGGTAACTATCTAAACAAATATACAGTACTAGTTCTGAGCTGTAAATCATCTCTTTTCTCTCCTGGGACTTGATCTTCTGTATATATTTCCTTCTTATTGGTTCTGAATTTTTATATGTAATATACATTATGGCTCTGTGTGTGTGTTTGTGACATAAACCTGCCTTACTGTGGACATTCTTATAGTGGTTAGAAGCTAAAAGACGAGGCTAAAATAAAAGAGGAGTTAAGTACCCTATCTCATAACAACCCCAGTAGTGAGCATTTGAGAACCAAGGTTAACAGCTGTGACATCCTAAAACTGTGGTCTTCATACTGCTATCTTTCAACCAGTGGAAAGAGAGTAAAAAGTCAGGAAGAGCCTCCTTGTCCTTTTAAAGGTATAATGCAGGAGTGATATGCATATGTTTGAATTTTAGTTCCCCAGATCTTAGTCACACGGCCACACTGAGCTGCAGAGAGTTCTACGAAATATGGGCCTTGTGCTGGGTGGCATGTCCCTAGGTGAAATTCAGAAATTCTATTGTGAAAGTGGACAGTGAATATTAGTAGACAACTATAACCAGTTAGTTACCTTTCTTTTCTAGAGTAGAGTACTTTTTGCCACTGATTATTTTGAAAAGACTACAGCATCAAAGAAACAAAGATTAAATGGGACAGAGTGGGGTTGGAAATATTTTCTTTGGGGGGAAACTGACTATTCATTTTTTAATGCTTTGGTTTTATATTGGAAATGGCATTATATGTTAAACCACTCATTCTCATAGTCCTCTCTAGGACTAATAGAAGTTGCAGGCATCATTTTTTTCTGGGGTTCTACAGATCGAAGCTATTTCCATATTAATTCTAAGATGCCATTTACTCTTTTTCATTCTCATTCTCTCTGGATATGGAGTGGAGTTTTCTAGAGGCCATGCTTGTACTATGTGTGGCATCGTCACTCTGAAGGAGAATGGAGTGTATTTTTCTCGTTATTTGTCTAAACATTTCTAGTTGTAATTTCTATAACAATACAGCCTAGTTAAAGTAAAGTTTTATGACATCCTTGATAATTTTTAAGGATAGAAAGAGGTCCTATAACCAAAAAATTTAAAAATTGCTGTCCCGAAATAGATTGCATTTTATATTTGGACTTTAAAATCTAACCTACTTCTTAACAAGACTTTGTTTAAACAAATAAAATATGGAATTTTTTTTTTTTAATCTCAGAGTTTAACACTGAAACTCTGGAAGAAATTGTTCATACTACTAAGTAAACTTTTTCTGCTGGTTTTGCTTCCATAATATGTCATTTTGGGGAAAGGGTTTTTCTTAATATTTTTAGTGATAATTAAAAATCAAATTGTGAATAGAAAATGACAACTTACTTTTCAACTTTTCTCCTCTTAGGGGGAAAAAAAAATCTCTTTTTGACAATGTTAAAGTTTTACAGAGAAGTTTAGGATATTAATTTTCATTCACTTTACCTGGTATATGTTGTGGAAAAAAACCTTGATGTTCTATAATGACAAGTTCAGTTCAGAATTTTCAAGATTTGCTCAGCTTGACAAAAAGAAGCCATTCAATTAGACATAAAGAGTTAGTCTTTCCATTTTGACCTGACATTTCTGTATATCAGCAGTGTTTTAAATGATAAAATTACATTGCTAAGTGCTAACTGAGATGTTTGAGAATTCTTCACCCTCTTAGGAAACTATATAATGATGTAAATTTTGGCTTTGACTTTGCTATTTTAGCAATTCTGTACCTTAATATTTTTGGTTTCCTTCAGTAATTCCTCCTAAAAAGATGATTGAAAATCCTAATTAAGAAACGCAGATACACCCATTACTTTATAAGAGTTGAAGAAAGTACTTCAGATTAATTTTTATGGCACTAAATTAGGGGAGGGAAAGAAATTTGAGCCAGACACTGGGGATTCAGTAGAGAGGAAATGTCTGCCACTGTGCAGCACCAGGGCTAAGCCATATTAGCTTAGTTCATTGAACAGGAAGAGATGGGAAACTTTATCATTTTGTTCTAGGAAAAGAAGTGTCTTTCTCTTGCCACTGTACAGATTTTTCAGGCAAAGTAGGAACAATATAGAATGTGTATTTCTGTCTTCAGTTCTCTTTATTTCTTATTCTCTTCATCTAATTATTATAGTAATTGCTCAGCTGTGGGAACAAAATCATTTTGAAATTTCTAGGACGTTAGGCGCAATAAAAGATGAATTTTATAATTTATATATTACACACTGAAAAATCTTTTCTACAATGTTAGCTTGTCTTTACTCAGACAAAATTTCTAGTGTTGAATATTGGTAATTTTGTGAAATGGACATTTGTTAATGTGCTAGTTTCATGGTGAATTATTTTTTATTTTTTTATTTTTTGTGTTTATATCTAGGAAGTGAATTAATTTGGTTTTCATAACATGATCATAGATGACATGGAATATTTTAGACAGAATCACATTCATGTCTTAAGGACTTTCTTTTTGCCTGGATCTCCAATAGGAAGCTAAATGTATTTACTGCAATATGTGATTTAACCTACTTGTGCCTCACTGTTTTACCTTTGACATACTATATGTGCAATCTTGGCAAGTAATTCATCTCTGTGTCTTAATTTTGTCTTCTTTGAAGGGATAGAGTAATTCTTATATCACAGGGTTTTTGGATGGATTATGAGAATTAATATCTGTAAAGTGTATAGAACACTGCCTAACACATAAGTACTTTAAACATGTTATGTGGTGTTGTTATTACCTGTACAGTGAGAAAATTATTGAGGTAAACTGTCAGAATTCTTCTAGCTCTAATATTTTTATTGCATTGAAGTACTAAGGAGACAATCTTATAGTGTCACGTTTTCATGGTAAACCACATCAGCTGTTGTGTTGGCCTAGATCCATTTGGTTGCCCATAGACCACCATGTATTGTAGACTTGTACTAAACCCAACCTCCTCTAGCTCCTAGATCACAGGACACTCTTTCTCAGGGTTCTGGGGAAATTTACATATAAAATCCCACCCAAGGCCCTGGCCGGTTGGCTCAGTGGTAGAGCGTCGTTCTGGCATGCGGGAGTCCCGGGTTCGATTCCCAGCTAGGGCACACAGGAGAAGCGCCCATCTGCTTCTCCACCCCTCCCCTTCTCCTTTCTCTCTGTCTCTCTCTTCCCCTCCCACAGCCAAGGCTCCATTGGAGCAAAGTTGGCCCGGGTGCTGAGGATGGCTCTATGGCCTCTGCCTCAGGCACTAGAATGGCTCTGGTTGCAACAGAGCGATGCCCCAAAGGGGCAGAGCATCACCCCCTGGTGGGCATGCCAGGTGGATCCCGGCCGGGTGCATGCGGAGTCTGTCTGACTGCCTCCCCGTTTCCAACTTCAGAAAAATACAAAAAAAAAAAAAAAATCCCACCCAAGTACTGCTCTGGGTTCCTACTTGGCTCCCGTGGCGACTCCTCTTGTCACCTCAACCAAGGCTGCTCTCAGGTTTAGGATGCTTCCTAGAGTTTCAGCCAAGGGTGAGCACAAGCACAGATCCTGGCATCCCCCACACAGCTAAGTCCAGGATCACTGCTTTACACAGCTTAAGATATATCTTGGAAACACACTTCTACATTTACAATTGATGTGGTTGATAGTCTATAAGCTCTCCTCAGAAACTGATTTACTACTAAGCGCTGTCCAGAGCATACAGACCACTTGTCCCAGTTGGAGAACATATAGCTCTCCTTAAAGGAACTTCTCTTTAGCATTTCTTAACTTCTGGAACTTCAGATTCCTTTAGGTAGGTGGAGAGGGGAAATCAACAGATGTTAGTAATAGCTCCAGAAAATTTAGAGTAAGAATTTAAGTCTCCACCTGCATTCTGGAGATTCTTTTGCATTATGATTCAGACTTCTTCCTTGTTTCTAGTCTCTGGATTCCTGAAAAGGAAATTTGCTTCACTCTTAAATAACAAGAAGCAATTTAAAGTGGTTTTTATTTATTTGTTTGTTTAATACAAATTGTCCTCAATGAAAAAATAAATTTTTCCATTTCTACACAAATGTTAAAATATAACAAAATATAACTGATATTATTTCTTAAAAAAAAAAGAATGGCTATTGAGATTGTATGTATTTATTTATATTTACCTTAATATTCCATTCAAAATTTTGCCCATAGTAATTGGCTTTGCCCATACAAACTTATCCTTAACCATGGATTTGTGAAGAAATTATAATTATTGTTATTATTATACTTATTAATATTATCTTATGGCCAGTATCCAATGTATGTGTTTGGGGAGAAGGGTCAGAGAATCAGTATGGTATGTGTAAGGCCAGAGGCCACCACCATAGTGGCCATTCACAGGCAGGTTCTCATTGAATTCGGGCAGATGGTAAAGAAACGGCAGAGCTGAAAACTCGTGGGCCATTCCTTTATTCCAGCTTCACAACCAGCCAGCAAGTGAAAACAAACAGGGCACCAAAACCCACTCACACATTCTCCGATTCCACAACCAGGAGAATCTTTTCTGATTTTTCCTAGAAGCAAAAACCCACACCAGTCTTATTCACCTCTGGTTCCCCATCTGCAAACCTTCTCCCTCCTTGTCTCTGCAAAAACTGGCTTCTCCTTCAGCACCCTGCCATCTTGGCTTCTCCTTCAGCCCTTCGCATCCTCTCTGTTCTCACTCTGCTAAAACATGGCTTACTTCTTCCTCCTTTCTCTTAAAACTTTTTGGCACAAAAACCCCTCCACCTGCACACATTAGCATAACAATAACCCTTCCCAAGCAGGAAGTTAATTAGCAGTTTCACCTGGGCAGCACTATTCACTTGGGCAGCGCCATTTTTAACAATAAAAGTGAGCAACTCAGAAAATACAAATTTTACAAATTCAGTGTGGAGAGACCATGAGCTCATATACCTCAGGAAGACAGTAAGATAATATAAATTCCCTTAAAAATATTAAGACCCTTATAAAACTTATTTCAGCCAAATAATTTGCTCCTTGTTAACTATTTATTTGAAAATAACTTCAAATTTACAGAAACTTTGCAAAAATTGTATAGTTTCTTTGTACCCTTTACCTAAATGTTTTTTCTGAATTTTTAAAAATATGTTGTAAAAATGCCAATTATTTTTTATTCTTTCCTAAAATTTTATCAAGAAAATTTTCAAACATACAAAAAAATTGAAGGCATTTTACAGTCAATATCTCTAAACCAACTGCCAAGTTCTTCCATTAACATTTGACTGTAGTTTTTCCGTTACAAGTCTGTTTTTCATTTATGTATTCATATATCCATCCATCCTATTGATATTTGAAAAACTTTATTGTATAATTTACAAGTCATAATGTTTATCTATGAAATAATTTTAATCCATACTCAAATTACAGGAGATCAGGCTGTGGTTTGGTAAATTCTCCGAGAACAACCCATTTCTGGGCATTAAATTCTCTCATCTTATAAAAGGACGCTGATTTCAAGGAATATTGACCTACAATTCAGGAGCTGTTTCTGATGACTAGCATACTAGAAAATCAACTTATTCTCTCTGAATCTCAATTTTGGAAATATGAACTGAAGCCATTTGACGCTTTGATCAATAATTTTTTTGTATTTTTTGTATTCTAAACTTTAGGATTTCTCATTACTCTCTGCGGAATACATTACACCTTTTGTTTGCTTTCCTTAGAATTAATCCTGATGACATCATGTGGAGTAGGTTAGCCTGAACATTTAAGGGGATAAACACTTATGCCTTAAGGACTTTTGGAGAGGGAATCATTTATACATAACATTTGCAGTATTCTTCTGTGAAATGGAATCGTGCTGTTACTAATGCAGAAGCCTGCTGGTAAATGCTTAGACTGTACCTATTAGCCAGCTGTGGGCTGAATTTTGACTATTGAGCTGCCTAGAATTGGAATAATTAATTTTCCTAGAGAAAGCTCCATTGTGTTGTAACTTTTTGGATTTGTGACTGTAATCTGTAATCACCAGGGAATTTATTTAGATTTGCAATTATACTAGTTAGTAATTTATAGTAAAGAGATGGGACTTTGCTAAGTAGAAGGTATAATGCACTGAGTTTTCCATTAATAGTTTTGTGTGCCTTATATAATACCCAAGCTGTTAGCAAAGAACTGTTAGCTAAATAGTTAGTTCATGTTTGTCTTATCTAATGAAAGCAGAACCTAACATGTTTACCTCAGAAGTTTTTTCATTTATTTAAAACTTGGCTTTCTTTTCCATGAAAAGGGAGTGTTACTACAGAAGCTTATATTTAAAAGAAGTGTGGTAATGATAATAGCTTCCTAGAAATGTAGCATTGTATTTTTTTAATATATTCCAGTAATAATGTTCTACTTATTGTGCTTAAAAAGTAACATTCCATCCACTATTACATACTGTATCTCAAGTAAAAGAGTATATGAATTGACTGTTTTAAAATTATGCATTTCTTTTGGATGAAAATAAAGCCTATCAAATTTTTTTTAAAAGGATTGTTCTTATTTATACTGATTATTTTAAAAGGATGCTCATATATAATTATGAAGGTTACTCATAGGTAAGCCATAAAATAGTCATGACTAATAGAAAATCATAAACAATACCAAGAAACCTTTATCTTTTAGCTCAGTGTAGCTTCCTTTAAGCTTTTCAACCCTTTAGCAAATTTGTGGTTATAATTCTTCAGAGTTAGTTAATTCATAATACTGATTTGTTCATGAAAATCTGTCATTTACATGATCAAGAATGACTCTAGAAAAAAAACAAAACTCTGGCTGGGCTGCTTAGTTGGTTTAGCATCATTATGATCCATCAAGGTTCTTGGTACAATTTCAGTTCAAGGCACAAACAAGAATCAACCAATGAATACATAAATTAAGAGGACAACAAATCAATGTCTCTCTCTCTCTCTCTCTGTCTCTCTTTATCTCCCCCTCTCCCTTTCTCCATTTCCCCCTCTTTCTCTCTTTCCCTTCGCTTTCTCCCTTTTTCCCTCTCTATAAAATCAATAAAAATTGATTCAAGTTAACAATACAAATTGGTTCAAGTTAACAATACAATATCAAATAACTGATAATAACTATAGTCTATAAATTCACATCCCTGGGTTAATATGAAGGTAACAGCTGCTCATTTGAAGCCCCAAGATATGATATGTTTTAGAAGCCAGAATTTTTTTTATTTTATTAACTTTATTCAGTGCTTTTATAATATGTGTTAGAAACTCCTCAGTGCAATTGAGCTAGCATATTAAAATCTCTGGAATAAAACAAATATTCTCTCTTTGTAAGATCCATAGACTCTAAGTACTTCTTATTAACTTGAAAGTTAGTTATTAGTTAACACAGTTTGGGTTAATGGAAATGCTTTTGGTTTTCAAAGTTTTAGAATTTGAGATAATAATTAAGGACATAAATTATTATTTTATGATAAACTTTTGAATGAGTTCTTCAGTGCTCTTCAAAGAAGCTATAAAAAGTGCTATATTCTGTGAACATTAAAAGCTATAAATGTAAGGAAAGAGTATATTTTAAAGGATTTTATGTATGCATGATTCTGATGGAAATATGAACTACTTTCAAATTGATTGAGTTAAAATAAGCATATCACATAGCTATGTTTATTAATATATTTGAGTCCTTGCCCTATTTTTTTCTTTTGTTAAAATTCATCTGGAAATTCCTGAAAATTTTCTGTTGACTTGTTGGCTAAAAAATATTAATGTAATGAATGAATATTATTATTATTTTAAATAAGTAATTTCTCTCCTTTTTTCTATGGAGGATTTTTGAACTAAATGTCTTTTAAATTAAAGAAATAAACATATAATAGCTTTGAGACCATAAATTTATTTTTAGCAACTATAAAAAAATTTTGTCACTCTTTTAATGAATAGAACCATTGGTTATTTGAAAATGAATATTATTTAAAGAGTTTTAATAAACTGGGAACCCACAAAGAGTACCTACAAGATGTTTTTGAAGGGTAATTGAAGTTTAAATACAAAGATAAAATAGACTTCTTGAAATGTATTGAATTGTGGATCACTCATGTAAAGTCAAATAAATAATATTGAACAGATTGTGCTATTTAATTTAGAAGAGTGCAACAATTTAGCCTTGGGTTCTGTTTGTAGACTTTTCAGAAAAATAAAGAATAGAATTTTGAGATAAGGGGATAAATACCTGTTAAATTGTCTTGGAATACAGTTAAAGAATGACTTTTTTTGCATTCATCTTACTTAAAATCAGAGATATTCAAATACATTTTAGCTTCTATATATGTGATTTGAGGTAAAAATTTGACTTTTTAATTGATGTATATGTCTTATATAGTGTTTAACAATTTATTAAAAATAGAATTGATCTCAAATATATGATAAAAATAGTTACAAAATACCTAGTAAATGATTGTGGATGCATACATGAATAAATACAGTTAAATGACATTCTTTGTAACTCTGGTATCATGGAATCACTATATGAACTTATTTTTATTTTATTTCATACAAACTATGCTTCATGCTTTACTTTTTGAATATAAACTACTTGCTCTACAATTGATAGAGAATATAAAAGAACAATGAAATAGAAATATTCAGGGTTTTTTCTAGATAATAGTCTAGATCTAGTATAATAAGTATACAGATACATTAAACACTTTAAAATAATTATATATTGGGAAGGGTTTCTGGACCTAAGTTTCATGAGTGTGGTGCATGGGGGAATTTCCCCACACTAACAAATATTTATCAAACATTAGCAGGGGTTCAAGAATTTAACTCACTTCTGGCACTCTCTACCTGGAGGTAGCATCATATTTTATAGGTTAAGGGCTCAGTCCCTGAAGACTTCTCCCTAGGCCTCCAGTCTCATATGCAGGTAGTTGCCTAGGCCTCTAACAAACTGACTATAGATTGCTGGAGGTTTTAAGGACCCCCTTCAACTCAGAATGCCAGTAACAATTTCAGTATGTTTCTCCCGTAGTTCTGACTGGCTATAAATCTGACATAGTATCCTTCTTGGGTTTGACAATAAATTTGATAATCAATTTGCTAGAGTACCTCAGAAAACTTAGACAAACATTTCAAATACTAGATCTTACTTGATCACCAGTTCATGATAAACAATATAACTCATAAACAGAAAATTAAAAAGATGCATTGGGCAAGATATACTGCTCACAAAAATTAAGGGATATTTCAAAATGACTATAAAGTGATAAAATATTTCCTAATTTTTGTGAGCACAGTAGGTGGGAAAGGGCTAGGAGCTTCCTTTCTCTCTTAGGACATACTCTCCCAGCACCTCACAGTTTCACCAACCTGAAAGCTCTTTGAGCCCAGTTCTTGAGGCTTTTTAATGGAGACTGCATTACATAGTCATAATTGAGCAAACCATTGTCCATTGACAATTGGTTAAACTCCAGCCCTTCTCCATTTCCTGGCGGTCAGACAAAAAGCCCAACTCTCTCATCACAAGTTTGGGTCTCCTGGCAATCAGCCCCCATCCTTAAGTATTTCCAAAAGTCACCTAATTCACATAATAAAATACACCCTTTATCACTTGCAACACTTTGGTAACTTTAAGGGTTTTAGGAGCTGTAAGCCAGAAAAGAGAAGAAAACCAAAATCATATATGAATACTTATTTCTAGATAGACAGAGCTAGATGTTTTCAGAAAGAATATTTCTTTATTATTTGGTGTAAATATCAAAATTATAAATTTTGAGAGTATGATGTATGATGTCAGAGTAATGGCAACAAGAGAGATACTCCTGTTTTCTCTCCTTGAAATTTCAATGAATTGAACAACTATACACAGCAAAGGAACCCCAGCTGGGCTCGCAGATGTCCCTGAAAGATCTGTGCACCAAATGGACTAAAGAGGTGCTCTGCATCTGGTCACTGGGTCTGTTGAGACATGAGGAGGAGTGCCCAGAAGCCTGAGCTCGTGATTGCCAGAAGCATAAAGCTATAAAGCTGAAGGTATAAAGCCCTCATAGCACTCCCCATCCAACAACGTGACAGCAACACCAAAAATTTCCAGAGCTAAATCTTGTAATGCAGAGCTATACCTACAGGAAGATACTCTCAAAACCAAAATTAATTTTTCCTTTTTTTTCCATTTTTTTTCTTTTTGACTTCATTTTTTTTTTTTACTTTAAATTTCATTTGATTTAATTTGTATATATTTTATTCTTATTTGTTGTGGATGTTTTCTTTGTTCTTGATCTTCAGTTTTAGGTCTGTGTTTTCTGTAGTTTTTCTTTTTTACTTGTCATAATTTTTAAAATTTTTATTTTTATTGTATTTTTTTAACTTTAACTTTTTATTTTCTTAGTTATGTTTTTGTTAGAGTTCTTACCAATATCACTCTCAAATGCTATCAAGTAAGAAGAAATCTAATTCTCTGGCTACACAAGACAGAGATATATAGGTCAAAAAGAAAATGAAAAATCTCCAGAGAAATATCTCAACCACATGGCACCTTGGAGTTAAATGACAGGGAATTCAAATTTTGAGATCTGAAAATATTCAGTGAGACATGGAAAACAGCAACAGGCAACTTAATGATCTCTGAAACCATAAGAACTACCTATTCAAGGAGATTGAAACTTTTAAAACAGAGATGAAGAACTCAATGCATGAATTGAAAACGAAGATAGCAAGTTAAGCTAATAGAACAAGCCAGATAGAGAAAAAAAGTCAGTAACATTGAAGATAGGCAACTAGAGATACTACAGAAAAAAGAGGAGAGAGATTCAAAAATTTTAAAACTGCGAGAGCTCTACAAGAATTGTCTGACTTATCAGAAAGAGCAATATAAGAATAATGAGTATATCAGAAGAAGAAGAGAGGGAGAAAGGAGTGGATAGCCTATTCAATCAAATAATTGATGAGGATTTCCCAAGCCTATGAAAAGAGTTAGAGCCTCAAATCCAAGAAGGAAACAGAAGGCCAAGTTACTGCAATCCAAACAGACTTACTCCAAGGCACATTGTAATATTATAAAATTTTCAAAAAATCAATGACAAAGAAAGAATCCTCAAGGCAACTAAGGAAAAGAAGAACATAACATATTAAGGAAAGCCCATTACATTATTATCAGACTTCTCAGTAGAAACTCTACAGGCCAGAAAAGAGTGGGCCCAAATATTCAAAGTACTGAAGGAGAGGAATTATCATCCAAAGGTACCATATTCATCAAAGTTATCCTTCAAATATGAAGGATAAATAAAATCTTTTGCAGACATACAGAAGCTGAGGGTATTTATCAACAAAATGTCCCCACTACAGGAAATACTCAAGGGAATTATGTGACTAGATACAAAGAACAAACCAAATCCAAACTAAAAGTAAAAGCTGCAATAAGGTCACAATGTAAACAAGGAAAATCTGTGACAACAATAACATAAAAGGGGAGAGGTTAAGATCTGCAGTAGCAAAGGAGGATGGAGAGCACAAGTACTTGTAAGACAAAGGATTCTTATACATAAGTACATTTTGCTCTTAATAACCTAATGGTAACCATCTGTGAAAAAAGCCCCTATTGAAACACACAGCTAAAAAAAAAAAAAGAGGAAACAGGGGAAAGAAATATGGAATAACACCAAACAAAAACAACAGACAGAAACACAAAAGAGAAGAAGCAAATGAAACACAGAGCTACTGGAAAACAAAAGATAAAACAACTATAGGAAATCCTTAAGTGTTAATAATGATCCTAAATGTAAATGGATTGTTCTCACCAATAAAGAGGCACAGAGTAGCATATTGGATCAGAATGCAAAACCCAACCATATGCTTCCTTCGAGAGACACACCTAAGCTGCAAGGACAAAAGTAGAATCAAAGTGAAAGGTTGGAAAGTGCTTCTCCAAGCAAATAATATCCAAAGAAATGCAAGTATAACCATACTCATATCTGGTAACACTAACTTCAAGACAACAAAGGTACCCAGATACAAAGATAGATGTTTCTTTTTCTTTTTTTTTTTTTTCTGAAGCTGGAAACGGGGAGGCAGTCAGACAGACTCCCACATGTGCCCGACCGGGATCCACCCGGCATGCCCACCAGGGGGCGATGTTCTGCCCATCCGGGGAGTTGCTCTGTCGTGACTAGAGCCACTCTAGCGCCTGGGGCAGAGACCAAGGAGCCATCCCCAGCGCCCTGGCCATCTTTTGCTCCAGTGGAGCCTCGGCTGCAGGAGGGGAAGAGAGAGACAGAGAGGAAGGAGAGGGGGAGGGGTGGAGAAGCAGATGGGCGCCTCTCCTGTATGCCCTGGCTGGGAATCAAATCGGGACTCCTGCATGCCAGGCTGACGCTCTACCACCAAGCCAACCGGCCAGGGCAAGATAGACCTTTCTTAATGATAAAGGGGACATTGTATCAAGAAGACATAACTCTTCTAACTATATATGCACTGAATAGGGAGCAGCAAAATATATAAGGCATCTACTAACTGACCTAAGTATGGAAGCAAACAAAAACACAATCGTAATTGGAGATTTCAACACATCATTGATGGCTTTAGATAGATAACCTAAACTGAAAATTAGTAATGAAATATCAGCTTTAAATGATACACTGGACTAAATGGACATAATAGACATTTATAGGACATTTGATCCCAAAATATCCAATTATACATTATTCTTTAATGTTCATGGAACATTCTCGTGAATAAATCATATGTTGGACCACAAACTAACATCAACAAATTCAGGAAGACTGAAATTGTACCAAGCATATTTTCTGACCATAGGCTTTGAATTTAGAGTTCAACTGCAAAAAAGAAGGAAAGAAATTCACAAAAATATGGAAATTAAACAATATACTTCTAAAAAATAACTAGATTGAAGAAGAAATAGAAGCAAATATCAAAACAATATATAAAGACAAATGAAAATGACAACACGACATATCAAAATTTCTGGGATGCAGTGAAAGCGGTAGTAAGAGGGAAGTTTATATCATTACAGGCTTATATCAGGAAGCAGGAAAGATCAAAATTAAACAACCTAACAACTTCTTAAAGAACTAGAAAAAGAAGAACAAAGGCAACCCAAATTCAGCAGAAAAATAGAAATAGTAAAAATTAGAGCAGATCTAAATGAAATAGGGAACAAAAAAACCTGTAGAAACAATTAATACAACAAAGAGCTGGTTCTTTGAAAAGATCACTAAAGTTGACAAACAACAGGCTAGACTCACTAAGGAAAAAAATGGAAGGACTCATATAAACAAAATCTGAAATGAAAGAGGAGAATTTGCCAGAGGCACCATAGATATACAAAGTATCATAGGAGAATACTATGAAAGATGATATGCCACCAAATTCAACAACCTAGAGAAAATGGATAAATTCTAGAACTATACAATCTTCCTAGTCTGTGTCACAAAGTGGAAAATTCAAATAGACCTATAAGCTGGGAGAAAATAAAAACAATTACCAAAAACCTCCCCAAAACAGAAGTCCAGGACCAGATGTCTGCACTAGTGAATTCTACCAAGCATTCAAAGAATATTTGGTATCTATCATTATCAAAGTCTTGCAAAAAATAGAAGCAGCAGCAATACTCTCTAATATATTTTATGAGGACAACATAACCCTCATACCAAAACCTGGCAAGGACAATACAAAAAAGAAAACTGCAGACCAATATCTCCAATGAATGGAGATGCAAAAAATCCTAAACAAAATACTAGCAAATCAAATACAACAACACACTAAAAAAATACATCATTGTTAAGTCAGATTCATTCCAGGAGCACAAGAATGGTTCTACATATGTATATTGGTCAATGTAATATACTACATCCACAAAACAAAGAACAAAAATCATATGATTTTATCAATTGATGCAGAAAAGGCATTCAATAAGATGCAACATCCCCTTACGTTTAAAACACTCAATAAAATCAGAATGGAAGAAAAGTACCTCAACATAATAAAGGCCATATATGATAAACCATCAGCTAATATCAAGCTAAATGCTAAAAAAAAATGAAGGCTTTTCCTCTAACATCAGAAACAAGATAAGGTTGCTCACTTTCTCTACTCTTATTCAACATAGTTCTGGAAGTTTTAGCCAGAATAATCAGGCAGGAGAAATAAGTAAATGGCACCCGTATTGGGAAAGAAATAAAGGTATCACTTTTTGCAGATGACATGATCCTGTATATAGAAAACCCCAAAGACTCTACCAAATAAACTATTAGAAACAATAAACCAGTACAATAAAGTCGCAGGATACACGATCAATATACAAAAGTCTATTGCTTTCCTATATGCTAAAGATGAAACTTCAGAATATGAATGCAAAGAAAAAAAAAGAATAAAGAATTTCTTTTAAAATTGCAAGAATAAAAATATACCAAGGAATAAACTTAACAAAGAATATGAAGAACTTATATACTAAAAACTTTAAAACATTATTGAAAGAAATTGACCAGGCAGTGGCACAGTGGATAGAGCATTGGACTGGGACCTGGGGGACCCAGGTTCGAGACCCCGAGGTCACCAGCTTTAGTGCGGGCTCATCTGGTTTGAGCAAGGCTCACCAGCTTTAGCCCAAAATCACTGGCTTGAGCAAGGGGTCACTTAGTCTGCTATAGCCCCCCAGTCAAGCCACATTTGAGAAAGAGATCAATGAACAACTAAGGTGCCACAATGAAAAATTGATGCTTCTCATCTCTCTCCCTTCCTGTCTGTCTGTCCCTGTCTGTCTCTCTCTCTCTTTCTGTCTTTGTCACACAAAAAAAGGAAATTAAAAAAGGCACAATGATATGAAAAAATATTACATGATCATGAATTGGAAGAATCAACATAGTTAAAATGGCCATGTTACTCAAAGCAAAGTACAAATTTAATGCAAATCCCAATGTCATTTTTAAAATTCATTTTAGAGAGGAGAGGGAGAGACAGAGAGAAAGAGAGCAGAGACAGAGAGAGAGAAGGGGGGAGGAGCTGGAAACATCAACTCCCATATGTGCCTTGAACAGGCAAGCCCAGGGTTTCGAACTGGTGACCTCAGCATTTCCAGGTCGACACTTTATCTACTGTGCCACCACAGGTCACGCCCAATGTCATTTTTTAAAGAAATAGAACAAAAATCACCAGATTTGTATGGAACCATAAAAAAAAAACTCAAATAGCCAAAGCAATCCTGAAGAAAGAGAATGAAGATGGATGTATCACACTTCCTGAATCAAATTATAGTATAGAACCACGATAATCAAAATAGCATGGCAGAAAAAACAAACACAGAACAATGGAACAGAATTGAGAGCCGAGAAATAAAACCACATTATATGAACAAATCATCTTCAGCAAAGGAGCCAGAAGTACACAATGGAGAAAAGAAAGCTTCTTTAGTAAGTGGTGCTGGGAAAACTGGAAAGCCACATGCAAAAGAATGAAACTTGATTAGTTTGTCCCCCTGCACAAAATTTAATTCAAAATGAATCAAAGACCTAAATATAAGATCTGAAACAGTCAATTATATAAAAAAAAAACGTTAAGCACAGAACTAAGCTTATGGACCTTGGTCGTAGAGAAGAAATTATGAATCTGATTCTAAAATCAAGGGATGTCAAGGCAAAAATAAATAAATGGGACAATATTAAACAAAAAGACTTATGCACAACAGAAGGAACTGACAACAAAACAAATAATCAGCCAACTAAATGAGAAATGGTATTTGCAAGCAAAAGCTCCCAAAAGGAATTAATATCAAAATATATAAAAAAAACTCACAGAGCTCAGCAATGTACAAGCAAACAATCCAATTAAAACAGGGAGAGAGGGATTGCTGGATCATATGATAGTTCTGTTTTTAGTTTTTTGAGGAATAACCATACTTTCTTCCATAATGGTTGTATTACTTTACATTCCCACCAACATTGGATGAGGATTCCTTTTTCTCCACAGCCTCTCCAACACTTGCTATTACCTGTCTTGTTGATAATAGCTAATCTAACAGGTGTGTGGGTATATACACCCCAAACTCAAAAACATTGGTACATAAAGACACATGCAGCCCCATGTTCATTGCAGCATTGTTCACAGTGGCCAAGACATGGAAACAACCAAAAGCCCTTCAATAGATGAATGGATAAAGAAGATGTGGTATGTATATACTATGGAATACTACTCAGCCATAAGAAATGATGACATCGGATCATTTACATCAAAATGGGTGGATCTTGATAACATTATACGGAGTGAAATAAGTAAATCAGAAAAAACTAAGAACTGCATGATTCTATACATAAGTGGGACATAAAAATGAGACTAAGAGACATGGACAAGAGTGTGGTGGTTACGGGGGGGGAGGGAGAGGAGGAGGGGAGGGGCACAAAGAAAACTAGATAGAAGGTGACAGAGGAAAATCTGAATTTGGGTGACAGGTATGCAACATAATTGAATGACAAGATAACCTGGAGATGTTTTCTTTGAACATATATACCCTGATTTATTAATGTCACCCCATTAAAATTAATAAAATTTATTTTAAAAAGAAGAAAAAAAGAGGGAGAGGAATTGAACAGACAGTTCTCCCAAGAAGACATACAAATGACCAACAGATACATGAAAAGATGCTCATCTTCACTAACAACTTTAGAAGTGAAAATCAAAACTACAATGAGATACCACCTCACACCTGTTGGATTGTCTGTTGTCACTGAGACTGGTAATAATAACAAGTATTGGGGAGGCTATGGAGAAAAAGAAACTGTCATTCACTATTGGTGAGAATGCAAATTAGTACAACCATTACGGAAGAAAGTAATGTGGTTCCTCAAAATATTAAGAATAAAACTACCATATGAGCCATATTTCTACTGGGTATCTACCCCCAAAACTCAAAAACATTGATATGTAAAGACACATGCATCTCGATATTCATTGCAGCATTATTCACAGTTGCCAATACATAGAAACAACCAATGTGTCCCTCAATACAGGATTTGATAAAGAACAAGTGGTACATCTATAAAATGGAAAACTACTCAGCCGTAAGAAATGATGACATAGTGCCAATTATGACAACACTGATGGACCTTGAGAGCATTTAACTGAGTGAAAAAACTAAATCAGAAAAAGCTTAAAACTGTATGATTTTACACATAAGTGGAACATATGAGACTCATGGACATACATAAAAGTGAAGTGGTTTCCAGGGGGAGAGAAACGTAAGGAAGGGTTACCAGGGGAGCTATTGCAGGGAAAGTTGTTAAAAGAGACAAAAATATTAGCTGATGGATAATGATTTGAGCTTGGGTGATGGGTATACAACTTAATCAGTAGTTAAATGCTATAGAAATTTTTACTTGAAACATATGTAATCTTATTGATCAGTGTTACCCTGTTAAATTTAATTTTCTAAATAAAAGTTTTAAAAAATTATAAATTTGAGTAATGTCTGAACCCAAAATTCTACTTATTAATTTATCTTATAGATATAATTGTGTAAGTTATTTATTATAGCCATGCTTATAATATCTAAATATCCAAAGTAGCCTCAATGATCATGTTTTGAGAGGATTAAATTAATTGTTCTATATTCATACAATTGAACTTAATATAACAATGCAAACTGTTTCTTTGTAATGAAATGTTAAATGGAAAAATCTAAGGTACAGAAAGATATATATCTTATAATACAATTTATGTAAAAATAAAAGGTGTAAAATATGTTTATGTGTGTATACATGAGTACATTTGTCTTGACTTTTATATAAACTGAATTGCTCTGGGGAGGGAAAGAAATTACAATGTTTGCCTGTTGAGAAGGAAGGGAATGAAGCATAGCAATAAAGGTCAGAGGGATACTTTCACTATAACCATTTTACTCTCTTTGATGCATGCACTGTGACTGTCGTGCTGTTATTTATTTTTACAATGAGCATTTTAAAAAGTACTTTGCCTTAATTTTTTAACATACTCATTCAAGAAATGAGTTATTTGGAACCTATCTACAGCTTTTCTCTAGTGTAGTATGGGCTAAAAGATAGGACCCCTAGAGAGAATAGGTGAAAAGGGAAAGATCAAATGGCTTTTTATTTTTCATCAAGCAAAATATGGTGAATTAGTAATATTACAGAGTTTTGATATTTTCACTATAGTTACTTTGTTGAGGTCACTTAGATTTAGAATCTGCACAAGAAAGAAAGAGATCTTTTTAAATTTGTATAGTAGATATTAAAACTGATTTTGAAATTTATATTTCTACATAAATATTAAAGAACTTCATTAGGATGGGTGAGCTAAGAATAAATCAACAGAGATATTAAAATTAAAATATTATATGAATCAGAGAAAACTTGTTTTTAAACACTTGCTTGGACAATCCTATGTGGTGAAATGATCAAGTACTTGAAATACTTATGTTAGTTTTATCGCTGGTTGAGTCTTTTTAGTTCTATATTGAAGAATATCATTACATAAACATATTATCATTAAAAATGTCTTTATAACTGAAACCCAACATTTATGGACATTTTCTACATACAGAATAAATTATCTTCCAAAGTTTTTATAATTTATAAATCCATTAACGAAGTCAAGTACCACAAAAGTATTTCCATATGTCTGTCTTGCAAATAAAACTGATATTGGTACATCTTATGGAGAATGTATATAATTTGACAATTATCAGTTTAGAAACCTACCCAATAAGACGTAGCTAATAGAATACTCAAAAGTAGATACCATTTTCCTTTAATGCATTATAGAACCCTGGGACTGTTTGACATTAATTATTGTAAATAAACAAAAATGTGACTACTTTTTTAACCATAAAATAACCATTTATTCATTCATTTATTTATTTATTTTTCTGAAGTTGGAAACGGGGAGGCAGTCAGACAGACTTCTGCATGCACCCGACCGGGATCCACCTGGAATGCCCACCAGGGGGCAACGCTCTGCCCATCTGGGGCACTGCTCTGTTGCAACCAGAGCCATTCTAGTGCCTGAGGCAGAGGTCATAGAGCCATCCTCAGCACCCAGGCCAACTTTGCTCCAATGGAGCCTCGGCTGCGGGAGGGGAAGAGAGAGACAGAGAGGAAGGAGAGGGGGAAGGGTGGAGAAGCAGATGGGCGCCTCTCCTGTGTGCCCTGGCCGGGAATCAAACCCAGGACTCCTGCACGCCAAGCCGATGCTCTACCACTGAGCCAACCGGCCAGGGCCAAAATGACCCTTTTAGAAACAATTTTTCCCAATGCTGTTACAAAACTAAGTTGATATTTGATATAGTACTTTCTCTTTGAATCTCTATGAAATATAGATTAGAGGGAAATTTCAATGGACTGCTTTCAGTATTGATATGTATTAGTTTATCCTGCCAATGTATAGTCACCTTCCTACACCTCATACCATAAAATCTAATTTCTGCTATTTGTACCTATATAGTGAAAAGTAATCTGAATGAAACAATTTTCTTTCTTAGACTGGAAAGCTCTATCTATTGTTTTGTACTTCTGTATTACATAATTTTAAAAAATATGATTAACATAGTGAAGAAAATGTTATATCATTCTTGATGTCTATGTGAATTATACAGCAGGATTATTGTGTCTTCAACAAAATACACACTCCAAAGGATAATTAGTATTACAATTCTACTTCAATTAAAATTATACATATATGTTTAATAGAATTGGAAACATATCTGTTCACTAATATGTACATTCACTACATGGCATAACCTTTTGAGTACATAGAAAGTAAGTACACATCTTCCATCATGCTATTTTAGTCATTCTGTACCCTAAGGCTGGTAAGAACTATTTATATCATGTAGATATTGCATGATTCAAGTTTATAACAAGAGATAATTTTTTTTCCAATTCTCCTTTGAAAATTTATAGCAGGCAAGGCCTGAGAGCAGGATCAGAGGCCTAATTTCTAGATGCATCATTCTCATCAAGAAGAGCAATGAAGAAAACCATATAGTGAGTACCAAAGACCAGCATATTAGGACAGTGTTTGGCTTCTGCAAAAAATCCAGGAGGGCCAGAGGTACATATAGGTGTCTGATACCGGGCAAAGAAAAAGTAGGGACCAAGGTGATTAAAACAAGTAAAAGAAGTGCTATCAAGACCATTGGTCTGGCAGATAGAACAGGATAAGTTGAGGAGGATATTGAGTGATTTCCTAGTGAGAGCTAGTGTTTGAGTTGGTAAGGGTATAATGCAAGAGGAATACATCCCCTGGTTCTTTAAGGGCAATGACAGAGTGAACAGTCTTTGCCAACATAATGTTGGCAATCATTAGGCCCAAGGGACAAGTAGTATTCAGGGTTCTCTAGCAAAACAGAGTTAAAAGGATGCTTGTAGAAAGAAAGCAAACGATTTATTAAAAGAAAAATAAGCTCATATAATTATGGACACAGAAGTTTCAAGTTCTTCAATCACTAAATTGGGCCCTCGGAGAGTCAATGGTATAGTTCCAGCATGAGTCCAAAGGCCTAAGGGCTAATAGAGCTATGGTGTAAATTCCAATCTGAAAGCTAGCTGGCTTGCGACATGAGAAAATTCAGTGTTAAAGTTTGGGTCCCAAGCCAGGAAAATAATGATGTTTCAGCTCCACTGTTAGGCAGGAGACTTTCCCTTTTAATGGCAGGAAGGTCAGTGTTTTTGTTCTAATCAAACTCTCAAATGATTGGATGGGGCCCACCCACATTAGGGAGGACGATCTGCTTTACTCATTCTATCATTCAAATATCAATACCATCCAGAAACACCCTCACAGATGTACCCAGAATAATGTTTGACCAAATATCCAGGCACTCCATGGTAGAGTCAAGTTGCCACACAGAATTCACCACCATACGATCTCATTGTAGGGAGATCAAAGCAGAGTGAGTAATGAATGCTTCAGAAAGAGGTTGGCTGTTACATGTGGACTGCGTGGAATTACAAAAATTAGTGATGTGCTGTAAAAAGTGATGACATTTCTGCAGCTTTACTCCACATTCATTAATGAAATAGCTGAAAATACTCAAAGTTCTGGATGCTGTCTGACTAGCATCTAGGCCTTTTGCCATCTACCTTTGAGATGACACCCATTTATGAATAATAACAATTATGTTGATAGATGGAATCTAGGCATTTTCAAAATGCATATCATATCTGTTATAAATATTTACTACATGTCCTGGCTTCAAGTCATCTGCCTTCTAAATCTCTCTTTTGCATTGGTACCCTTACTCTTCCTTAAGTTCCACTAATGAGATGGGATTCACTTACCTGAGCAATCACAACTTCGCATTTCAAGTGCATGGCTTCAGCTTCACCTGCTTCCATTAGTCTTTCCAATTGATAAGCACTTTCTAATAGATTGTCTCATTTGATAACTTGGTGAGATATAGGGTTGAATCATGTGAAATTGCTGATATTTGATCACTGTTTATTCACAAAATTAATAATATGATATGGTTCGATATAGCACTATTAAACCTACATTTGAGATGCAAGAAAGCGAGGATCAAAGCTAATATGATTTATTTTTTTTTTAAGAATCATAGGGCTGTTTAATGGCATAGCTAAATTAAGGCTGTGAGTGACACATTTTAGTATTTTTTGACATTGCCGCCATTGAACTTGTAAGCAGCTAATCATTTATTTTTTCTTAATTTATTATTATTTTTTTTATTAATTTTAGAGAAGAGAGGGAGAGACAGAGAGAGAGAGAGAGAGGAGAGAGACAGAAGAGAGAAGTGGGGGAGGAGCTGGAAGCATCAACTCCCATATGTGCCTTGACCAGGCAAGCCCAGGGCTTCGAACCGGCGACCTCAGCCTTTCCAGGTCAACACTCTATCCACTGCACCACCACAGGTCAGGCAGCAGCTAATCATTTATAACTTACCCAATACAAATAAATGCTAATTTAGACACAATGAAATTAATCCTGGATTTTAATGGTTCAAAATCTGTAGCCATCAACAGTTTTCTAACTCTTTGCTTCTAGCAGTTTCCAATTTTTCCCCTCACTAATACAGATTAAATATTGGGAACTCTGAACTCATCATAATTGTGGCCACCTTGTGTCTGAGCACCTGGATTAACAATAGTTGTCCTTTTCCTACCTCTACTTATGTATTTTTAAATTTTTTGAAAGCTTTAGAAATCTTTGATAACAAAAATTATCATTACAATGTGGAAGGTAGTAAATATGATTTTCTTGTGAATATATTTATAATTATTCTCCTGAAATTATGTGGTGAACCTCTTTGACAACTTTGCTGAATATGAATTCATTTTGGAAAAATTAGCAGAGTTATTTACACAAATACATATTTTAAGCTACATTTTGAGCTATCACTTAAATTGTTCCCAAAAAGTTGGTACAAATCGAGACATCAAAAATTTTATTAGATCCTGGTTGGCTGGCTTAGCAGAAGACCATTGGTTCAGCAGATGGAAGTCCCAAGTTTGATTCCCAGTCAGAGCACACAGGAGAAGTGACTATCTGCTTCTCCACTCTTCTCCCTTCTTCTGCTCTCTTTCACTCTCTCTCTCTTCCCATCCCGCAGCCATGGCACAAATGGTTTGAGCAGTTTGGCCCCAGGCATTGAGGATAACTCAGTGGCCTCGCTTTAGGCTCTAAAATAGGTCAGTTGCAAAGCAACAGAGCAGAAGCCCTAGATGGGCAGAGCATTGCTGTTAGAGGGCTTGCTGGGTGAATTCTGGTTGGGGCTTAAATGGGAGTCTGTCTCTGACTCACTGCCTCTCACTTAATAAAAAAAAAAAAAAAAAAAATCAAGTGCCCCAAAATGATATTGCTAAAATTTTTTTTAGCAGTTCAAGCCCAAGTGTTTGCTCATAGAGATCTATTTTCTTATAAATAAAGCTGATCAGGGAAGCATGAAATTGAGAGCACTTTGTGGCCTTGGAGGAATTGAAGTCACTACACTCTGCTTATTCTTGATGATCCCGCTTTTGTCATTTGTCTAAAACATGGGAGAAAAAAACAAGTTTAATCAGCAACCATTACGTGGCCCAGCCTGAGATATCTGAAGGTTATTATGATGGCAGCTTGAAGGGTGTAGCGTCAAAGATGGCCTGTGAGGAGATGGAAGGGGCAGAAAGTCCTCCAGTCCTGTGAAGTGAGATGAGGATGTCTATCTAAGGAAGGGGTTTGCTGTTGATACTATTGTAAACTTTTGGTTGATAAAAATTAAAATGCCAAAATGAGTGATAGATTAATCTAAAACATCCACATATTTACCACTCAGTTTTTAGTCACTTCAATACATGTTTTAATTTGGTTTTTTTATTTAGAAATTAAATTTAATGGAGTGACATTGGTTCATAAGAACACACAGGTTTCTAGTGTATACCTCCATAGCATGTGAACTATTGATTGCATTGTGAGCCCATTAACCAAAGTCGAAACACCTTTTATCACCATATATTTGGCCCCATTTTCTCCTTCCCCAACCCTCTTCCTTTGTAACCACTTCACTTTTCTCTATGTCCATGAGTCTTGTTTTAGATAGCCTACCTATGTGTGAAATCATATAGTTCTTAGCTGTTTCTGATTTACTTATTTTGCTTAACATTATACTCTCAAGGTCTTCAACACATTTTAAAAATAATAACCATAAAAGTGTCAACAGAAGAAGAGGAAATGGATGATAGAGTTAAGAGAAACATAACATTTTACAAATGACCACATGTTGACCACAAATTCATTTCCATAATAGCTCATTCCATTTTCACTTGTATGTGTCTAAAAAAATGATTAAAGCATCTTTTAGCAAGAAATTACCTTGAAACTACCTTTTCAAGATTGATCTTCCTGAGACAAGTGTTTAAAAGGATCACCATAAGCCATTTTTGTACATTTCTTAATTATTTTTTTGTCATTTTTAAAAGAATGGAGCAACCTTCTTTTACTTCATATACAATTAAACATAGTAATTTAGAATCTATAACTAAGTGTTAAGTTAAATAAATAGTTATTTTTCTGGTTCTGGGCAGGCAGGGAGAAGAAATGGAATATAAGTATTGCTAGCACCACAGATCATAGGAGCTTCTAGTCCTGGAGAGTTCATTCTAGCAGAGAGGCATTAGAAGATGCTCAACAGTTAATGTGAAGTGTCATTTTGCTAACATAATTCCAATTGAGGATTCTGAGAAAAGGGAATTCACCATAGGTCAAAGCATTAGTTGAATTGTTTGTGGAGAGAGATGAGAATGTTTTTTGTTACATATATCTTGTGTTATATATCTTGAGAATGTTTTTTGACTTATATCTTGCGAAGAGGCACAGTCCTGTTTTTAAGCCAGACTCCATGTTAAACTCTTTAAGAGGAAAATGGCCGATTTAAAATGTTTCAGAAGGTCCTGGCTGATTGACTCAGTGGAACAGTATCGGCTCGTTGTGTTGATGTCCTGGATTCAATTCCCATTCAAAGCACACAGAATTGCCCATCTGCTTCTCCATCCTTCCTCCCTCTCTCTTTCTCTCTCTACCCCTTTTGCAGCCATGGCTCATTAGAGAGAGTTGGCTTCAGGCACTGAGAATGGTTTCATGGCCTCCACCTTAGGTGCTAGGAAGAGCTGGGTTGTGGAGCAATGGAGCAATGCCCCAGATAGGCAGAACATCCCTCCATATTGGGCTTGCTGTGTGGATCTCAGTTGGGGAGCATACAGGAATCTGTCTCTGCCTCTCCTCCTCTTTCTGAAAAAAAAGGAGAATAAATAAATAAAATGATTCAGGACAAAAGACACGTAAGTTTCGTAAAGTCTAGTTGTAAAAGGTAGCTTGATCTAGGGAGCATGGTGTGTGAGTGGGCGAGTTAAAAATGTGCTACCAGCAGGTTTGTTCAACCTTCCTTTTCTCTTTCTCTAGTTAAAAAATAGTACTTCTCTGATCTACGTCCTAACCATGCCCAATGCTGTTTGGCTTCTGAGCTCAGATGAGATCAGGCACATTCAGAATATGTCAATAATGACCCGATAACTGGGTATGGGGCCAGGTGTGTTTTGGGGGCAGCAGGAATACTACTCTGTGGAGTGCATGGTCTTTTGGCCACTTTGCTGGGCATCTGAAACTGGTGCAGTAAGGTATTAAATATATATTGTGCTTGAAATAAAGTAATTAATAATTAATACTTCTCTATTCACATGTCTGATAGCACAGTAGACTAGAGCTTAGTGTCAAACCAATATGGCCTTCACTAGAAGGAAGTACTAGTGGAAAACAAGAAGCTTTAAAAAAGTAAAACTTGGGCATGGACTATACTTTGAATACCTACTTTATTTATTTGGATAAGTGAGTAGTCAATCTCCTGAGTAATAAATACTCCATTGTGTGTTCTACTAGCAGGGAGACATTCCGTTCTCATCTCCTCTTCTTGCTTCTTCATCACAATCCTTGTTGAACAGCTGATATGAAATCATCTCACTTTATCACTTATGATCTAAAGATGTTTGTAGTATTCATTTGACTGCTGGTAAATTTGGAAATTTGATTATTCATCTGTTATTCATTGAGTGCCTACCATGTATAGCTGGGTGTCCAGACATCATAATGTTCCAGTAGGTGAAATAACTGAGAGATATAGATGTCTATACATACATGTATGTATCTGGCTTCTTGTTCTTTTGGAAGAGGAAGCTCCTCTCTCAACTAAGTCCCGTCAAAAGGCTTGGTAATGTAGGCATCTTACTAGAGTAAACTTAGAAAGTTATGTCCATTTTGGCCTGTGACAGTATAGTAGGTAGAGAGTCAGCCTGAAACACTGAGGTTGCTGTTTCGAAACCCTGGGCTTGCCCACTCAAAACACATACAAGTAACAAGCAAGCAATGAGCAAATAAAATGAAGCAGCTAGGAGTGATACTTCTCATTCCCCTTTCTCTCTCCTCTCTTATTAATAAGGACATCTTAGTCTGCTTTGCTTTTTATCCCAAGAGTGTAAGGTTTGTAGCTCCTGCATGCGTCACCCATAATAGATATTCTATAGAAGAAAATGTATCCTCATTTAAAAAATATAATTGGAAAGGAAACGGTACATTGTCAGACCTTGTTCTGTCTGTGGAAATCCATTCAAATCATGATTTTACTCCTAGGCCATTTGAGAAGAATAAAATATTCAAAACTAATGGCTTCAAGTTCTCAGGCAAATCTGGACCCTTATTATCAGAAAAACTCTAAAATGGCTCTGGAGAACAGTTTTAATTTTTCTCAACCACTACAAATACTGTTTTTGATATAAATTTAGAAAACATGATTTTCACAGACCCTCTATTGAATTATTCTGAAATATTCTAATAAAAATGACTGAATTACAATTTGATTATTCCTCATTGCCATTTTCAGTGGGAAGACAAGTAGTTTGGCATTAACCTTGAATGTGAAAAGACCTTAAGAAAGTCACATTTCTGTAAGTGCTGTCATTTCCTGATTATTCTACTGCAACCATCTTCTGACAAGCTATATAAGGAAAACTAGAAAAATTAAATACTCATATGTAGTTCTTGAGGGGAGCTGAGAAGATAGACTAATTTGTGAAGACTACATTAATTCTGTATAAATTTATTTTTTGTAGTAATAATGAAATCATGCTAAGTATATAATATAACATCATACCTAAATATCTATGTGCCTATTTCTTTCATTGTTTTATTTTAAAACACTATTTAAATGTCATAGTTCTCTCTTATTGACAAAAAAGAAGACACAACGAATAATTGTTAAGCACATTATTTATGTCAAGAAATGCAAAATACACTTATATTTTCAATTTTTAATTTTTCTCATACTAAAATTTGGAAATGCCTATAAAAGTAATTCAGTCGGTGCAAACATGAAACCCTTTACTGAAAATTATCTTCCGTTGGCATTATAAAATTTTGAATCAGGACTATTTTGTGAGAACCACATTTCATCACTGACTCAAAACTTTAGACATGCATGAATATATTTTATAATTACAAAGAATTGCTTTAAATATTTGATGCTTTCACACATTTGATGCTTATTATATATCAAGTACAGTTCTAAGAGCTTTCCATATGTTAGCTCATATAATCTTCATAACATTTGATTAGATAGGTATTATGTCCCAGTTTTACAGATGAAAAAATTGTCATGGAAAAATCAGATAATTTTTTCTGAAGTAATATAACCTGGTTGAGAAATCTGAGCTCTTTAACCTCCACACTACTCCATATCTTAATCCGATAAAACTAATTGTGTAATAGGATTAAGAACTTCACAGCTGGGTTTTATTCTTAAGCTTATATTCATACATACATGCAATGTATGTCATAAGTGCCAACAGTTGGGTGCATATCAGGTAAGGAGAAATAGCTATTCTGCATCTAAATACAAAAATCAGACAATTTATTTAAAAAAATAAATGTCTTCTTAAAGGTAGGAGAGAAGAAGAGAACAATGCACTGTTTTAACATATTTTATCTATGAGCTCAAACCACTGTGATAACAAAACTATGACTCTAATCTTTGCAAAAAGAAAAAAGGAGAAATTCCAGGACACTATACACAGACAAAATTCTCGATATTCTAACTGGGGATGGATATAACACTTTGTAAAGTGTAGACAGATTTGGTCAAATAAGTTTGTAAATATGATGTATATGTTTGCTCACTTTGAGTGTGGGAGACAGGCTGTTAAGCTGGCAAAGTCATTATAGCCTAAGGCTTACTTTTAAGACTAAGCCTTTCCCTCCCTTCTTATACTAAGATCTTCGCAAAACTAAGCTTTTCCCCACACCCCTGACTATTACATGATAGGGGTGGTGCACTCTTATGAGGAATTCCATTTATGCCTCAGATAAGTGGCTTTGTATCAGAGACTTCCTTATTTGTATATTGGCTTAAAGGCTTTAATTTTCTACACTATAAAATGAGACAGACCAGGGGCTTTCTCTCTCAGTTCCTGCTATCAGCATTGCAGAGGCCTCCTTGATCCCTTGCCCTCCATGGGAAAAGCAGGTTTTCTGCTTATTATATATCAAGTACAGTTCTGCTTTTATATATCTGCTTTTCCCTTGGTTCTCTGTTATTTTTTTTGTTTTGTTTTGTTTTTGTTTTTTTGTATTTTTCTGAAGTTGGAAACGGGAGACAGTCAGACAGACTCCTGCATGCGCCCGACCGGGATCCACCCGGCATGCCCACCAGAGGGCGATGCTCTGCCCATCTGGGCTGTTGCTCTGTTGTGACCAGAGCCATTCTAGCACCTGAGGCAGAGGCCATGGAGCCATTCTCAGCGCCCGGGCCAACTTTGCACCAGTGGAGCCTCTGCTGCGGGAGGGGAAGAGAAAGACAGAGAGGAAGGCAAGGATGAGGGGTGGAGAAGCAGATGGGCGCTTCTCCTGTGTGCCCTGGCCGGGAATTAAACCCGGGACTCCTGCACGCCAGGCTGATGCTCTACCACTGAGCCAACCGGCCAGAGCCTCCCATGGTTCTCTTATGGCTTGCCTGTGTTAGTGACACCAATAAACAGAATGGCCCACCATCCTTCAACTCCGCCATTTCTTTATCATCTGCCCAAATTCAATGAGAACCTGCATGTGAATGGCCATGAAGGCGCCCCCTGGCCATACAATAGGTCATTTTAATTGTGAGTTCCTCATAGGAAACTTAAATGGAATAATAAAAGCTTTGAAAAAAAGTGATGGTATAAGGGGATGTCTGTGGCTTAACCAAGAACAGATCATACCAAATTTATCACATATGACCTTTAGCAGACTTTTTTGTTCAATAGACCTGCTAATTGTAATAAAGGATTACATAGATGTTTAGAGTCACTTGGTGACTTTAAACCAATCTCTATATGCCTTTTTCCAAACTCAATATAATACCTTGGGTGGTTGTATATTTACCCACCACCAATACACACTTATACAGTCAGAAGATCACTGTCCTGCTCATCCCATCCTGCCCCACCTTTGAAAAGCTACAGTAGTTCCTTCTTATTCATGGTTTCATTTTCCATGGTTTCTGTTACCTGCATTCTGAAAATATTAAATCAAAATTTTAAGAAACAAACAATTCATAAGATTTAAATTGTATGCCGTTCTAAGTTGTATGCTGAAATCTCAAGCCATTCCAATGTGAAGCTGGTGACATCAGTCACCATTTTGTCCAGCATAACCCATGCCTTATCCTCTCTTCACTTATTAGTCACTTAGTAATTATCTTTATGATTAGATCAACTGTCACTGTATCACAGAGCTAGTGTTCAAGTAACCCTTATGTTATTTAATAATGGCCCCAAAGTACAAGAGCAGTGATGCTGGTGATTTGAATATGCCACACACCCCCCCCTGAAAAATCGTGTTGGAAATAAGCATAGCATAATAAGGTTTGTTACTCTTGTCATTTCAGATACCCACAGGGGGTTGTAGTGTGCCCCACAGATAGGAAACTACTTTACTTATAGTAATTGGCTTTACTAGGAGTGTGTTGCATATTTGAATGGTTTAAAAGAAGAATAAGTTGGAGATTTATTGGATTAAAATAAAAAAAAATTAAGTAGTTATTATTTCATAAGCATATATACCTGTACATTCCAGGTAGGAGTTTGAAATGCATTTTTTTGCCAGTCTTCCAGACTTAAGCACAGACTCTGGCCCTTACTGAGTATGCAATAAATGTTTATTGAACTGAAAGAAGGTAAAAGAGAAAATATAGATACACACACATGCATATATTATGCAGTCATACCTCATTTTATTATGGTTTCATTTATTGCATTTAATAAAAGTTGTATTTTTTTTTACAAATTAAGGGAAAAACTTTCCACCAGCAAAAGGATTACAGCTCACTTTATTGTATTATTTGCTTTATTTCAATGGTCTGGAACCTAACCTAAAATATTTCCAGGGCCTGCCTGTAATCCTCTTAATCATATGATTATTTCTTTCTTTCACAGATGAGAAAACTGTGGCAGTAAAAGTTTCTCTTATTGAAAGTCATGAAGAGAAAATATGATAACACAATTCCTCTCTCTCTCTCTCTCTCTCTTTCTCTATCTCTCTCTTTTACACACAGACACACACAGAACACATATAGATATGCATGCACATATATTTATATATTATAATTAGATAGACAAATATCTGTGGATACAGATATACAGTTTAAGACAGTGCCTGATACACACAATTACCAATAATATTGCTATTATTAGCTGTTATCAGGTCAGAGGATTTCAAGTTTCACTTTACTCTGTACTCATCATACCATAGTAGGAATGCATAATTGTATTTTACTAGCAGCTTATTTTAATAGAAACATCATTAACATAGAACGTGACCTGCTTGGGCAACAGACTCCACTGGTATTCACTTCCTGTCACGCCATGTTCAGAGAATTATAGACCTTCACTGAAAATTGTTACATGGATGAATGGGGAGAAGGCACGTGGCTATGAGTTTTCAAATATTTCAAGATTGGTCATGTGGAAGCCTAAAGAAACTTGGTGCTTGATATTCATGAGATATAGCTAAAGCAGTTGATCACATATCCAGTTTCCCTGGGCAGTCACTCTTTATGTCTGTTTAATTATCAGTTAGTTTTTAAATTATGAAAGTGTACCTGTTTGGACAAGAAGTTATATACTTATCCCACATCTAGGTTAAATATGTAGCAGTGAAGAAAAAGCACATTTAAATCAACCATAGGACAAATGTACGAAGTATTTGAGCTCTTGAATACTGAAATAGACTATTGAAGTTATGAAATGATGTTACTGGAAACATTCAGTTTGATACAGGACAATGATTCAATGTGAAGGATGTTTCATTTACTCATTTTGTGGTTAGACTTGATGTACATTGTCTCATCTATTACATATAATCTAATAGATCACAATTCCTAAATAATTTCTTTTGTGATCTACCTGCTGCTTCTCTGTTAAGAAGAAAATTAACTGTGAACTTACATTTCTATTAAGCTGACTATCAATCCTTTAAATGACCCATTTTATAAATCAAACTTTAGCTGAGCCTGAACACAATGGAAATTTGTCCTAATATTATGACATAGGTTTTATTTTTCATAGTTCTTCAATAAAAATAGGATCTTTCTTTAAAACAGGAAATTTAATAGTTTCTTTTTTACTTATTTTTCATTTTTTAACAATTTCAGGGAAAAAAGAGGTAAGAACTAAAATATATATTTATTGTACCTCTTCAGACAGAATGATCTAGAAATCCATAATATAATCTGAATTAGTTACTAACCCATGTCTTTCTTACCAGTATAAATTGTTTTGAAATTTGTTACATCTGTGCCATAAAGTCTTACTTGAATAAGAGACCTAAAAACAATTTCTACTTTTATATGACTATATCCCCCAATGTGTGTGTTTTGGGGACTTGTGATTATATTTAATGAGTTTAGCTATTGTTTAAAAATAATTTTGGTTTGGTTTTATAAAGAACAATGAGCACATTTTCTTTGCACTTTTATTGCCTTCACTGGATTCAGTGTGGATACTTTTCAGTTGGTGGAATGTTTTCTTTGTGAGCTATTTTTTGAGTATTCTGTTCTGTCTCTGTGACCTAAGCTTATACAGCCTTTGATATGCAGACAACTTGTGAAGGGCTATGCCCCAAACCCACTTGGAGGTTTTCACTGGAATGGAGAGGATTTTCCTTCCTAGTGTTCCTGCAGCATGTGTAGTGTCCCATAGTTACTGAGTGCCTGTGTTAACAGGCAGTGGTTAGGCCCCTAAGACAAGGCATGCCAAAATAGAGATGGCAGTGGTGAAGGGTTCCATGCCTGTTTCAGTAGGAAAATCCCCTGGTCAGCCAGTGGCACGACCTTTGGAGACCATGATGTCTTGCCCTATAATACAGTGTTCAAATTTCACAACCCTAATCATTCCTGCTCCATGTGACCTCACACTCCTTTTATACCATGTTTCCTGTAACATCACTGGCATGTTTTTAGGTTTCCCGTGCATGTTCTACAGACTGACACTTCACTTCCAGTGTTACCTCCTAGAGCCCTTGCCAACATCCTGTTTCTGTTCCCAGTCCAGCTCCAAGTCTACCTTCTCCATAGAGCGCTATTGTGTCTCCCCAGTATACAGAGTGGGGAAAAAGTAGGTTTACAGTTGTGCACACATGAAACAGAGTTTATTCTTATATTGTTACTTATTAATTATTTTATTATTTCCACCTGAACAACTGTAAATATACTTTTGCTTGCCCTGTATTTATTTTTCTATTTCTTTGATATACTACTATAGTACCTGGAACTTTTCCTTTTCTATGACTTCTAGCATCATATGTTTTATTATGGTTATTGATGTTATTAGCTAATTTCACATTAGCCTATTAACCTGAGTAGACCCAGCTGGAGTTGCCTTTCTTTGAACCCACGAAAATGTCTAGCATATTGCCTTGAATGTGCCAGATCTTCAGAAAATATTTTTTTAAATGAAAGGAATTTATCTTGGCAATCAATATTTGTGGAATGTGTTCCCATTTAGCATTCAATAACTGATAAATTATCTTCTTTCTTCCATCTTATTTTCCGTATCTTCACATCAATTTTATTTCTTATTCTGAAAATTATAGTGACAAAAGCAATTGACAGGTATTTGCCATATAGTTCAAAGGAATTTATAATAAAGTAAATCAACATTATATTTATATTTTCTCATGCATTTGAAACCACTTTTGAAACGTATAGTATTTTTAAGCAGCACATTTCTTACATTCTGATTTTTAAGAAGGTTGCTGATATTAGTATAAACATTTACTGTACTTTCTATTTTGCCACATTGACCCAAATTATTTGAGGGCCTCCACAGTAAGCTTCTTTTCAAAGAAAGAATTCAACAAAATTTCCAAACTTAAGAGTATATGCCTCCCTTTCTCCATCCAAAGACTATAATTAAATAGCAATTTTTAACATAAATTCTGCTAAAAATGAAAGCAAGTACTAGTCAAAAAACAGTCCGAACTGAGGAGAGGCACAGCCAATGTAAACCATGGCTTGCCAGGGTCAGGGAAAGGATGGGAAGTGAAGTGTGGGCGTGTTATCAAGAAATAGACGTAAGAAAGAACTAGAAGTAAGTGCATTGAAGCAGGCTCTGCAAATGTCCCTAATATCTGATTTTATACGGGTCTTTGAGATTCAGCTTATGTCTTCCCACTCTCTCAGTTCAGTTTAGGTCAGCATTTATTGAGTTTCTACTATGTAACAGATTTTGTAATAGGCTAAGTAGGTAACTTTGGAAAGGTGTGAAGTTTAATTTTGATGATAGACTCTTGCTAAAGGTTGACACCAACTAATACTGGCCCAGATTCTCAAACTAAAAACTAAATAAAGAGTGATCCTAGATTTCTCCCATTCACTTTACTTTTGATCTTAACCTCACTTCCATTCAGTCAGTCTCCACCTTCTTATGGTCTTCATTCTTAATGGCCCCCAATTCCACTCCTTATTGCTATTCTCACTGCCTCCATTATTCCTTCTTCATCTAAATGGTCTGCTTGCCATGATGATGACAGGCTTTCCACTTGTCTATGGTTTGGTTATAGTACCTTCCATTGAAAAAGTTCACTAAGCATATATCATTTTATAGTTAATAAAAAAACAAATCTATTTTTTTTCATGTTTTCCATCTTGAAACCACAGATAAATTTTACCTTTTGAAGCACTCAGTACAGACCCACAAATCATTCTAGCCTTCTAGGGAAATTTTTGAAATGCTTTTAAAATTCTAAAGTATTGTGGGTTCTCCAGTTCAATCCATGATCATCCAAATTGAGATGAGAGTTGTGTTTTCGTTATTGAAATAAAAAACACAGTCTAACCAATAAAATGGATAATCATACATAACTTTGTTTTTCTGTATATTCCAAGAATAATAATTTTATCATAACATATAAAGGAGTGCTTTTAATTATAATAAAATAATTATGTAAAACTAGCGATAAAAGTAGATTAATTTCTGACAGGAATATAAGGTTACATAGGGCAGGTTTAATTATTGACAAAACAGATAGTTAATGAAACTGAACTCATACTTAACATTTTTAAAGGTGACACATGCCAGGGTAGCTGCAAAACATCATCTTCAAAATTTAGCTAGATATCCATTCTGTGCAATAAGGATACTGAACACCTGACTTTATTATTTTATAATCAGTAATGTATCTTTTAGTTAGTCTATGTAATGATACCTTGAAAAAATTACAATGGTTTAAAGCATGAAATAATGTGTGTTGCTGTAATTTTTATGCTATATAGATTTAACTAGATTATAAAACAATTTATATGGCATTTGACTGCAGTTTATATTAGAATTCCAGTGTAATAAAAATTTGCCCAATATCAGAGCTTAAAATAAAGGGATAGAAGTATCAAAGTCTCTCTTCTGTAAGCCAGAGGTAAATTACAACGTGGAAAAATTCTGGGAATGTAGTAAATGAAGGAAGAAAACATTTTTTTTTCTTCTGATGGAAAGTCTATTCATTTTCAAGGACATAATCAGAGAAAAAAAATATTTTTTCCACAATTTATTTATTTATTAGAATCAAGAAATGTGTTTATGTGTGTGCATCTGTTGAACTTGCTTGTCTGACAGGATCTTGCTTATCTGACAGCATCATTTTCAATGGAAATATTTGGGGTAGTTGAAGGCAAGAGGAATAAAGAAAACTTGGCTGAATACTCAGGTCTACACAGACCCTTAATTGGTAACCATTCTGAAACTTATTCAACTGCTTTTTTAGGTGTTACCTGTCAGATATATAGACCTCTGTCCTCTTTCAACCTCACTTGCTATTTCAAGTCTGTGTGCTAGCAGTACCTTTCAGAGAAGCTGCCATTGAGAGGCAGAAAGAGTGGAGAAGGAATGAGGCCTAGCAAATCTGAGGCCCAAAGTTGCCTATCCCCTCCTTGTTTAGTCTTTCATCCTTCCGTATCAGTCACCACTCCCTGGGCTCAGTCTGCAATATTTTAGAACTGCAAATACTACATAAGGATATAAGTAAAACAGCAACATTAATGTCAGGATCTCTACATTAAATTCTTAGTTTGTACTTGAAACTAGGCTGAGTGATTTCTGTGGGTTATTGGAGCATATAGGTTGGGAAGTCTGGACCCTAGGTAGGAGACAACGGGATTAAGCAGAATGAGAGCTAGCAGTCTGAATACGGAAAATACTCTCTTATACAGTGAGCTATTTTAAGATGTTTTATAAAAAGTTATGATATATCAATTATATATTTTTTCTCAGTCTATATGACAGGCAAGCACACACACAACACACACACACACACACACACACACACACACACATAGGCCACTGATGTCACTTTTAGTTCTAAAATTGTTGGTTAATATTTCCCTAGAAAGGCCACCATCTTTTTATGTTGGTGGATGTTGGGAAAACAGCTATGTTAGGCTTGCTCACTTGTACTTTGCCTGATTAATGTGAGAGTATGTGGAATTGTTACGTGTGTATAGGCCATGTAAGGCTATGGGTGCTTGTCCTCAGCGTGGATTATAGATTGCTTGCCTGCCACATCAAGGGGCTGTTTTGCTATTTGTTCATCTACTGCAGTGAGAAGTGGTTTTTTCCCTACTGGTTTGCTCAACCACCATTGTGAGACTCAATTTAACAGGTACGGCCCAACAGTTTCTGGCTCCAAAGTTCCTCTACTGTCTGCTCAAATCCAATGTAAATCTGTCTGGCCTCGGCCACTGGCATTACATCTGGCATAGTGGGCAGGATGCAGATCAAATTGGTGTGGAGCCACGGACACCCTTGATAGGTGGGATAGAGGAGTGGTCCTTGTTCTTCAGCATATGGTCCCCTGTGGCTGTTATTTTGGAGGCCATAGGCTGGGTGTTTTTTACAGCCCTGTAAGAAGAAACTGAAAACTCTGTGTGAGAAGCTATGTGAGGTCAAAAGCTCCAGGATGAGCTGCAGATTGAGCATTAACAGCAGGTTGAACTGTAACAGTTGCTAAAGAAGGAGGCTGACTGATTTTAAGAGCTACAGGTTGAGTACCAATGGAGCCCATAACTATAACAGTCACTGGAGAAGAAATTAATGGGTTTGTGAACTAAAATTTGCCCTAGAAGCTGAACACTGACAGCAAGAGTTGTTAGAGGAATAATTGTGGGTTCAAGAGCTCGAACTTCACCTTTAGGCCAAGAGCTAGCAGCTGCAAGAGCCGAAACAGTTGCTAAAGGAGCCATCCCAGTGGAATGGCTCTGAGTCAGCATTTGTAATCATTTCTGACTCCTCTGAGGAGGAGAAGGTTCGGGATGAAACTTCTGTGAGCAGGCTCAGAGCCTGGCCAGTAGTTACCCAGAAGGTAAAAACATAACAGCCAAGAGTGCCTCAGGGACAGGTACAACCCCCCTGCCCCACAGGTAGTTTAGCACTCTGTGGTCTGGCCTACACCCAGACAGAGCTGATGGAGTTGGGGAGCAAAATTCAGGCAGAAACCCATGGAGACATTGGTAACTTGGTTGCTATGGTTGTGGGACATAGGGGCGGTTGGCATCATGCTCTCTGGAACAGAGATGGAGAAATTGGCCGCCATTACCACACACAACTCCTTGAGGCAGCATCTTCAGAAGTCCCATGACAACCCAGGAAACCATACCCTATTAGAATGGGTGATGGCTGTCTTTCATATAGTGTGGCAAAATGCTGGAGACTTGCTGAGGGCATTGAGTCAGTGGCATTCATATACAGAGCTGCCCCAGCTGGGCTGTCTATTATGGACTGATCATTGAGCGGTGTAATGGACTCTTGGACTGGGACCAAAGGAGGGCACTGGCTTCCTTACTGGATGGATACACTGTTTGTGGACAGTACTACAAGAGACCTTGATGGAGGGGCCACAGAACCTGTGGAGGCCCTCTTGCATCGGGAAACTGCTTTCATCTAGTTGCAGAGATGCACCAAGGACACTTACAGTTTCAATGGACATGGCCCTGGAGTATACTGGCCCTCCCACCAACTGTGGGATAGGAGGCTAGAGGTAGGCCTCCAATTAACTCTCTGGGCAGAGAGCTCAGGGTGACATTGTGAAGGGCATCTTTGTAATTACAGGCAGTCCCCGGGCTATGAACGAGATAGGTTCTGTAGGTTTGTTCTTTAGTTGAATTTATATGTAAGTTGGAACAGGTACATCTACTTATTAAATGCAATTTAGACAGATGTTTGTCTTAACATAGTGTTTATTTTTACCTTTCTATGTATACAAGTACATTTTCAAACTTATAGAACTTATCTTGTTCTAAACCTGGGAACCGCCTGTATTGTCATTCTTGGTATAGCTGGTGCCTTTGTAATTCTCTTGCTGTAGTGTGTGCTGTTTCTGTGTTGTAATGTACCTCCCTCCTTGCACAGGACTCATTGCGGAATATACCAGTCTCATAGATTGTGAGTCAAGCAACCCTAAAGGGGTAGGTTGTTGGGCAAACAGCTGTGTTAGGCTTGCTTGCTTGTACTTTGCCTGATTAGTGAGTGAGCATTGGGAAGCACCACTTGTGCATAGGCCATGTAAGACTGTGGGTGCTTTCCCTCAAAGAGGATTGCGATTGCTTGCCCACCATTACGAGAGTCCATCTTGCTATTCATATGACTGCTGCCATGAGAAGCAGTTTTCCCCTGCTTGTTTGCCTGTCTGCCATCACGAGACTGTTAAGTGGAAATGGCCCTATGCTTTCTGGCTCCACAGTTTCTCTACTGTCTGCCCAAATTCATGTGACCCTGCATAGCCTTAGCGACTGGCATTACAAGGAGTTCAGTATGTACACTTGCTTCTTGTTTTACCCCAGATCCTGTCACTCTGAGTATGTTCTTGCAGAAGACATTGGGGGAGGGAGTTTGTTACCCACTCATGTCTAGGCTTCATTCCTCTGGTGTTTTGAGTTTTCGTGCCCCTCAATCTAACTTCGTGGAGCAGGGGTCCCCAAACTATGGCCCATGGGCCGCATGTGGCCACCTGAGGCCATTTATCCGCCACTGCCGCACTTCCGGAAGGGGCACCTCTTTCATTGGTGGTCAGTGAGAGGAACACAGGATGCAGACGCCGCAAAGCGTGGCGTCGCTCACGTACAGTACTACTTCTGGTGATGTGGGACGCACGCGTCATGGCTCCGGAAGCACGTCATATCACTTGTTATGGCTAGCAGTGATAAATATGGAACCGGACATTGACCATCTCATTAGCCAAAAGCAGGCCCATAGTTCCCATTGAAATACTGGTCAGATTGTTGATTTAAATTTACTTGTTTTTTATTTTAAATATTATATTTGTTCCCGTTTTGTTTTTTTACTTTAAAATAATATATGTGCAGTGTGCATAGGGATTTGTTCAGAATTTTTTTTATAGTCCGGCCCTCCAACAGTCTGAGGGACAGTGAACTGGCCCCCTGTGTAAAAAGTTTGAGGACCCCTGTCATGGAGGGTTAGCCATTTCTTAAAAGATGTAGGCTTTTCCCCTTCATCTACAGCAGAATGAAGAAATAATGTTTCTTCTCATCATGGCCTATAAAATGTAGAAATTGCCTGGGTTCTAGTTTATTTGGAACAACTGGTAAGCAACTGATGAGATCTTACATCAATCTGATTTGGCAGTTATTATGGCTGCAACCCTCAAGTACTGTAAAGCTGTCAGTCTCATTGTACATTTATGTTCCAGGCATAATAGATTTTTTTCTCTTCTCAAATACTTTTTGATTATATAACAAATTATGAGAAAATATTTCATAGTCTACCACCATGATAACATAAATGGTATTTTCTTAGACACACTGAGTCACGCTATTATTTTTCAGAAAATATTTTAAAACTGAACTACAATGTAATATCCCAGAAAGTGTGGCATTACAAGGTTAGAAACTTTCTACATGTCTGTCCAAATGTGATATATGTATTCAAAAAAGATTCAAATAAAAAGAATATGATCAATATTGGCAGTGGTTGAGGGTTTAGGTTTTGAATTCTTGGTATAATTTCCCCCACCATTTGTTTGGTCAAATTACTTAACTTTCACTTACCTTTTTTCTCATCTTCAAATTGAGCATACTAATGGTAACTCGCTTCTTGGGCTGTGGTGAGTATGAAATGAAGTGACAAAGAAAGTGTGGCAGAGACAATAACTACTCAGAGACCAGATGGAGTGCACTGAGGGACCTAGGGGAGACCGCCTCACAATTTCCTTATACAGGTTTTATGAATGGCTCTGACCTCCAGTCCCGAGGGGTATATGCTGACACACACAGGTAGAAGCAGAGACAAGAATGACGAAGTCAGGAAAGGGAACTTCTTGTCTTAGAGCAGACAAAAAGGCAAGGGAAGTAACTTACCCTGTCTACTGATTAACCCAGAATTTCTGAGTGTATCCCTATAGTATGCTGTGTTCAGCATGCAGTGTATGCATACTTTTGTCAGTAGTACAACTGTGGCTTTTGCCTTAGGACACTGAACTGTGTCTCTATTCTATGTTCTTATTGAGGACCTGTACATCTTCCCCTTTTTTGTTTGAACTGCCTCAGAAGGGTTCAAATCTTCAATAGGTTCAGGAGGACATTTTTCTACAGGTGCCAGTAGTTGCAATGGAAGGTAAAGGGCAAGCATAGCTTCTGAGTGGAGGGTTCTCCAGAATAGAAGACAGAGAGCATTCAGGGCTGCAAGAAAACAAAGGAACACAATGAGTATAAGACCTGCCATTATCAAAACTCATAAATTGATACCTTGGAACCAGTTCTTACGATTAAGCCACTGAGCTAGGTCTCCGAGTTGACTCAATGTCTTATTCTCAGCCTCACGCTTGAGTTGATCCATCTGGTCCTGAAAGTTTTTCTGTACCTCATGAATATCTTGACCTAAAGGGGATTGAAAGACACCATGAAGCTGGTGCTGGATATCTTCCCAAGATAAAGTAGTTTAATTAAAGGGAATGGGAGTGACACATAATGTATGAAATTCTGTGACACATGCAAAATGCAAGGGAAAAGGGGGAGAGCTGCTCTCCAGATGTTATCCTTATGCAGGGACTAACTAAGTGAATCCCTGAGATTGTGGGAGCTCAAAAGGACAAGGTATTCTTAAAAGCAGACCTGCCAGTCCCAGGTTACTTAAAGAAGGCCCATCAGAATAATGGTAGGGCATACTCCAACTCTACCTGACGTGGTTGGATTGTACTAGCAATCCTTGTGGTCCCTAGTGTTCTTGAATCAGGTTAGCTGCCAATTGAGTGATGGAAAAATTAGTGGACCAACACACTTAGCTAGAATGACATATAGTCCAGCTAAGATCATGTGTCCTTGAATGTCAACCATGGGTTTTTAAGACTGGGATGAGGCTTAGATAAATTTTCTCCAGGGTGAAGTGCACCATCAACCCTCACTGCCAGCATCAGCAATTGATGTCATGTAGCCTCCAAACTTTCTGATTGATTGTAATAATATAATTCATGTTCCATTGTTGTGAGATGGGAACACATAAGGAATGGAGTTAGAGGGAGTGGAGAGATTCTACAAACAAAGGGGTAATTCTTCTGATAGAAAAAACCAGTCTGAGATAATTTGAACCAACCACTGTGATATCTATCCTTCCCACATGTTGTCCCACAGTCCCTCCCTCAAGTAATAACATCAAAGACAGGGATCTAAAATATGGGCCCAATATGTATGGGTTTGAATGGAACTTACCAAAAGCAGGGAAAAGAAGCAAAGAGGCATCTTACCTCATGAGACTTCACAGTAATACATCCAAGCATAGAGAGAAACAGGTTTTCAGGGGTCACAGGCGTGTCTGTATTTTGCAAAAGTCCTTCAGCAAAACTTCTTCAGCACACCTGGTTAGATGCTTCAAAGCGCCCTAGGTGATGTCAGACACTCCCTGAATGCTTGGGGGTGAGCTAGGTGTCCTCCTCTTTTTCTGGCTTATTCCCGGAGGCAGACTCACTATCAGATTCTGGATCTCTAGAACCAGGTTGCTTCCTAGGGGTTGATGCCAACTCATGATAAGGCTTCACATTCTTCACTCATGTCCAAAGAGGACCTGTTGATGACAAAATTGTAGCATACTCTCACCTCCAGGTAAGCAATTCAACCAGACCCTGCTACTCAGGGCCAGCGGATAAATCCCAGTACAACATGAGAGGCTCAGGCCATTGCTCAGCTGGTATAAAATGTCTCTTGGCTACAGTAAGTCCAGATGAGGAAATATTAAAAACTTGAGAGTAAAAAGAGCCTATACAATTGTTCTTGTGGTGTCATTCTCTCCTCTTGGCTCCCCCATTTTTGTTTGTGCAGTTGATGCGTAAGAAGGCCATTGGCCCTTTATGCAATACCTGTAAGTTTGGGTAAATTTCTCAAGCTACTGAGGCCCCCAAGAAGGTTCCAGGGTTCCTTTTTGCCATCTTCTAGGAAAGTAAATTTGTCCCTTACCTGGAAATGCTCTGAACCATAAATAGCAAGGTACCAGGCTCTTTCTTCAATGGCTTTTATCAGCTTCACAGTCAGTCAATTGAAGGAATAGACCTTGATATGTAGAGTCTAGGCATGTACCTTTGAGACATGACATTCCAGTCAAAGTCTTAGAAACTGGTTCTATATCTTATAAAGACAGCAGATTCTTATTGGATTTATGCAAATAAATATATTATTACAATAATACTTACTCTTTAAGAGTTGCCAGATTCTGGAAGGATTAAATAGGGAAAAAAATAAATGCCCTAATATTATTTATAAAGATATACTTATTATACTGCTTTAAGAAAAACAAATATAAGCTTTCTTACATCTGGAAAACAAAAATGATTTAATAATCTATCATACTTAGAACAAAGTCAGAAAAATAATTAATTTTTTTATTTAGCTCTATAATTAATTCTTATTTTTCCTGGTTACATGCCAGCACTTCTATAAATCAAGTTATTTTATTTTAGGGTTCAATAAATCTCTATTTAGTTTGAAAGAATGATGTGATTATTTTTAGAAACCTATATTTTATAATAAATCTAAGTTTTTTTTTTTTTCATGGATCATCCTGAAGATGTAATATATCTGCAAATTCATCAGACCAAACAATGGCTCTACATGACAAATGTAAAAATTTAAAATATGGTTACAGATCTGGGTAACAATTAGAATAACAAATGAAACTAAGTGATTAAAATCTTTTAGATTCTTAGAAGTTTTAACAGAATTTCTGGAGCACCTGTTAAAATAAAATATATGAATACAAACAGAATATAGTCATTATTTATTATTATCTTGTAAAGGTTTTTTTTTTTAAAGTAATTGCAAGTATATTAAATAGTCTGATATCTTTTCTCTCTATTTTCCTTTCAGGACAATCTTTCTTCCGATGTTCTTCCTTTCTTTCCTTTTCTCACTTTTGTTCACTTTCTCAGTTCCTTCTCTTTTTGTTTCCTCCCTCAGCACAAACCTTCTGTGATTTACACAAACCTTCTTCATTCAGAAATAACCAACTTTCAGAACAACTTAACTTTCTAATTTTCCTTTCAAATGTACCTCCATACCTTATACCTTTTATCATTAAAACTATACAATTTCTTTCCAGTTAATCAGAATTCTCAATTTTCAAAAACTTTAACTTTCATTCAGGCCTAAGGTATTATTTTGTGATTTTATTTTTTATTTTTTAGAGGCAGAGAGAAAGAGAGAGACTGGGGGTTGGGGGAGAAGTGGTAAGCATCACCTCTCAGTAGTTGCTTCCCTGTACGTTCCTTGACTGACCAAGCCCAGGGTTTCAAACCAGGGACCTCAGCATTCCAGGTCAATGTTTTATCCACTGTGCTACCACAGGTCAGTCTAATAAGCAATTTTAGATTGATCCTTTTTGAACATATTCCATGACATTTAGAAACAGGTTCCTTCATTGGCAAACAAACATATTTTCAAAAGATATTATGGAGATAACAGTAACCATTTGTCCAAAACATTCAAGAAAATCAGAAAAATTCAAGATTCAGTCTGATATTCATAGCTTTGTGTTCATGAATTTTAATGAAATATAATTTTTCTTGGTAAAATTACCCTTACTTTTTTTAAAGAGTCAAATTAAGATTATCCTAGTTATAGTATTAAGACCAGTTTTAACTTGTATTGGTAATTTGTATAAACATACCAAGAATAGCAATTAATCATATTGGCTTGCTACAGTCTGCTTTTCTGGAACTTCATAAGGAATTTTCAGATTGAGTTTTAATTAGCCCTCAGAGCACATACAAAAGCCAAGCCACACAGTTGCCATTAGGCTCTACCCGCAATGTTTTTGAAAATGTCCTTCTTTGCTGCAATTAAAACATGTCTGTGATTGTAATGTGGCAGCCCAGACTTGGGCCTTGTGTGTTTCTGTCCCTACACTTTGACATGCTCTAATCATTTCTGCTATATTAGGGTGCTGCCCCTTAAGAGGAGCCAAGACCTTTTGACAATCAGCATTTGTGTTCTCATAAGCCAATTGTAGGGTCAGCACCTTTGCTGCTTGTTTATTATCTTCCTGTCGTGAGATGGCAGTTTACAGGCAATTAATGAAATCAATATAGGGTTTATTAGTTCTCTGATGGATGCTTGAAGTAGAGCCTATTGAGGCCTTGACTTTGGGAATCTGTACCCATGAGTTAAAAGGTGCCGTAAAAATTTAGAAAAGGCAGAGCAGGTCATGTGGGCCTGAGCCTGGAGAGTGCCATAAGCCCCAGCTCCTGTGAGCGTATTAACACCACTTGGAACTCCTGTATTCAGATTCTTTACATTTGTGTCTGAGCTGCTTCCTGGTATTCTTGTAGCCAGACACTGTATTAAGCAGTGGTGGTGTTGGGCAGATAAGATATTGATATATTATGCTCACTTTGTTGAAGATAGTGCTGCTCACGTGCTGGCCATTGCTAGGTGATAATATTAATGCCCTTCTTGCTTGGGAAGAACATGGCTGTGCTAATGTGTGTTGGGTGAGGGCTTTCGCACCAAAAGGCTATAAAAAATGGAGCTAGGAGGCCATTTGCGGAGAGTGATCACCTAATTGTAAAAGGAAGAGCCCATGGTATAGCAGGGCAGGGAAGCCACTTGGAAGACGCAGTCAAGATGGCAGAATGGGGAAGGAGAACCAGTTCATGGAGGAGAAGGAGAAGGAGATGGGGAACAGAGGTGAATAAGACTGGTGAGGTAGAAGCCTTTGATTCTAGGAAAACTTGGATGAGTCTGTAGCTTTGTGAGCACTGAATGTATGGGTTTTGGAGCCCATTGTGGGTTTTTACTCCCTTGCTGGGTGTGAGCTAGAATAAAGGACAATGGAACGCCAGCTTTTGGCTCAATTGTTTCTCTACAATCTGTCCGGATCAAATGCAAACTTGTGTTGGCCAGGTGGCTTTGATGACAACCGCGGTTACTGGCTATACAGGTGGTTATTGCTTTCACTAACCCTTTCCAGTCCTATGGGGTTGTGGGTCAAATAAATTTGCAAATATGATATATATGTTTGCTCGCTTATAGTTTGCATTGGATGTGGGGGCAGGCTATAAGTAGGCAGGGTTGTTATAGCCTAAGGCTTAGTTTTATGTCTAAGCTTTTCTTCACACCCTTGACTGTTGCATGATAGGGGGTGGTGCACTCTCATGAGGAATCCCATTATGCTTCAGATAAGTGACATTGTATCAGAGACTTCCTTGTTTGTATATTGGATTAAATGTTTGGATTTCTACACAAAAAAGAGAGCAGAGAAAGGCCACATGGAGGAAAGGAGAAGCAGCAAAGATGGCGGAGTGTGGAAGGAGAAGCCAGTTTGTGCAGAGTTTTGCAGAGAGAAGGAGATGGGGAGCAGAGGTGAATAAGGCTGGTGAGGTAGAAACCTTTGATTCTAGGAAATTCAGATAAGTCAGTGGCTTTGGGAGCCCTGAATGGAAAGGGAAATGTTTTCCCACTCTGTGTATTTCTTGCCCACTGGGTGCAAGCTAGGATTAAAATTAGTGGCCCACAAGTTCTTGGCTTCTTTGTTTCATTACTGTCTGTTCGAATCAAGTACAAACCTGCACGGGCCAGGCGGCTGTGATGGTGGCCGTGGCTATTGGCCATACATGGGTCATTTCATATCTTGCCCCTATATCCTCAAAGATCCCTTTAGTGAATGTACTCTGTAGTCCATTTTCTGCTATCCTTTTTCTTAATTCCTTAAACACTTGAAACAGCAGGTTCTCATAGCTAATAGGGGCTCCAAGCAGGTGGATTACTGGGAATGCATTAAACAGTCTTCACTGAGCCCCAGACCCTCAAGCAAGTTCCATAGATTATTCCTTTGGTTGTGGCAGAAGTGTCAGTGATGGAAATTCTGGCTCAGAGGGAGCATTGAGGGCTTGGGGTGGTCGCTGGTGAGGTTGGGGTTCATCAGGAGGGGGAACCTGGGTATTTCTTCCCTGAATTGAGTGTAATACCAATTGACACAGATTCCCTGTTGTTAGAAGTTGTACAGTCACCAGCCCTAATGAGTTGGGGAGCCAGCGCCCCATTTGCTCCCAATCTTCAATGTCTAGGCTCCCTTCTTTCAGATACCAAGGACACTGTTGATGGACTACAATCAGCAGCTCGGTGAGCTGCCTATTGGTGACCTTACAGCCTTGTTTATCAAACAAGTTTGTAAATATGATATATAAGTTTGCTTGCTTATAGTTTGCATTGGGTGTGAGGGACAGGCTGTAAGCAGGCAGGGTTGTTATACCCTAAGGCTTAGTTTTAAGACTAAGCCTTTCCCACCCTAAGTGAATTTGTGTCAGAGACTTCCTTGTTTGTATATTGGATTAAAGGTTTTGATTTCTACACTATAAAATGGGGCAGACAGGGAACTTGCTCTCTCTTGGTTCCTGAGAGGAGAGCAGAGAAAGGCCACGTGGAAGAGAAGAGAAGCAGCCAAGATGGTAGAGTGCTGAAGGAGAAGCCAGTTTATGCAGAGTTTGTGCAGAGAGAAGGAGATGGAGAACAGAGGTGAATAAGGCTGGTGAGGTACAAACCTTGATTCTGGGAAATTCGGATAAGTCAGTGGCTTTAGGAGCCCTGAATGGAAAGGGAAGTGTTTTCCCACTGTGTATTTCTTGCCTGCGAGGTGCAAGCTAGATAAGGATGATGGCCAACAAGTTCTTGGCTCCATTGTTTCATTACCATCTGTCTGAATAAATTCGAACCTGCATGGGCTAGGTGGCTGTGATAGTAGCTCTGGCTACTGGCTTTACAAGCCTACATTGCAGAAGAGGCCATGGGATTGGAGTTTATGAGTGCACTGCTTAGGAGAAAGGGAATTTTCCATGATAGTAGGGAGTGCACTGTGGGATTGTGAGGGGAAAAAACAAACAAACAAACAAAAAACCCAGGGAATCCCCTGGTCTGAAAGCTACTGACCTTGCCACAGATGTTCAGAGGCTATTCCTTCATCATCTGTGTCCCACTTACCAGGATGTGTTGGATGTCCTTTCCCTTTTTCAGGCTTTGAGAGGTCATTTTGTTCCTATTCCTCACACAGGACGCCACTTATCATAGAGACAATAACTACTTGGAGACCACATGGCGTGCACTGAGGGACCCAGGGAGGACTGCCTAACAATCCCCTATACAGATTTCATGAGAACTGCCCTGACCTCCAGCCCCTATGGGTATTTAATGACACATACAAATAGAAGCAGAGACAAGAATGAGGAAGTCAGGAAGGGGAACTTCTTGTCTTAGAGCAGACAAAGGAGCAAGGGAAGTAGCTTAATTTTGCCTCAGGGCATTGAACTGTGTTCCTATTCTATGTTCCTATTCAAGACCTCTAAAGGAAAGCAATGGCTGACATAGCAAGCCCTCAATCACTGTGAGCTGTCCTTTCCATCAGTATTAAATGGTTGCAGCCTATATTCTCAAATAGTGAAAGAAATGCATCAGTAAATCCACAATTTATTTTTCAAAGAAAAGAACATAATTGTTTGTTTTTATTCCTTATTTATTTACCCTAAAGGGAAGAGGGCTGTAGAATACCTCTTAGTAAAATATTAAAAACAAAATGTGTTTATTGAACCATGATACATTTTGTATATAAAATTAAAAGTTACCAAAGACAGGACATTTTTCTAAACAGGGTGAAGAACTTTGTCATACTTGTTCTGTTTTTCCTTTCATCTTGCTCATTATTTTCTTGCATATACTTGGCTTGATATGTGTTTTTTTATGCATACAAGTGCTTCATTATTTTAGCATCCACAATTAAATAATGTATTATCCATCATGATATCAGGATTATGAATAAGGGCACCAATTTTTCATGTATTTCCATTTGCAGTCTCTGGCTGAAAACAGAACATAGATTCAGATGTTTAATAATATTTTACAATTTTTGTTTACTTTAAAAGTGTTCTTAAAATGTCATTTCCTGATAAATCAGCATAGGCCAATAAAAGTTTCCCATGTTGTAATATGGTCAGTGTAAAGCCAGTAGCCACTGCCATCATCACAGCTGCCTGGCCCGTGCAGGTTCGCATTTGATTCAAACAGACAGTAATGAAACAATGAAGCCAAGAACTGGTGGGCCACTAACTTTAATCCTAGCTTGCACCCAGCGGGCAAGAAAAACACACAGTGGGAAAACACTTACCTTTCCATTCAGGGTTCCCAAAGCCACTGACATATCCGAGTTTTCTAGAATCAAAGGTTTGTACCTCACCAGCATTTTTCACCTTTTCCCCATCTCCTTTTCTCTGCACAAACTCTGCACAGACTGGCTTCTCCTTCAGCACTCCGCCATCTTGGCTGCTTCTCCTCTCCTCCACATGGCCTTTCTCTGCTCTCTTCCAGCATGGGCTCCTCTGCCCCATTTTATAGTGTAGAAATCAAAACCTTTAATCCAATATACAAACAAGGAAGTCTCTGATACAAAGTCACTTATTTGAGGCATAATGGGATTTCTCATGAGAGTGTACCAACCCACATCATGCAACAGTCAAGGGTGTGGGGAAAAATCTTACTTTTGGAAAGACCTTAGCATTAAAAAGGTGGGAAAGGCTTATTCTTAAAACTAAGCCTTAGGCTATGACAATCCTGCCTGCTTACAACCTGTCCCCCATACCCAATGCAAACTATAAACAAGCAAACATATGTATCATATTTACAAACTTATTTGACCAACAGTTAGTATGTTTCTTAGACCCTAAATTTTCTTCCAAACTAACAAGTCATTTTCTTTTCAAAAAGCAGTCATGCGAATGATCAAATAGCCTCAAAATGAACATAACTGAATATTGACTGTTATCATTTTATCCTGCCAGAAAAGCACTTGATCCTATTAAGAAATTCTGAATTATGACATATGTTAATTTCTATATTGATGCCTTTTGTTGAGATTATCTCTATGATGTTTTTTTTTTCTTTATCTCATCCTTTATAAGACATTTAGTGAAAAAGGTAATTGATGACAGGTGGTTTATGGAGCCATCATCTCTTCTGTGCCTTTTTTCTCTGTCTCCCTGTTTTGTTATTCATGGGCTATTTGAGCAGCAACCAAACCCACACTTTTATGTAGATCATGTTCCATCCAATGCAGTTTCTCTAAAAGAGAAAACTTAACTGTTTATCATGTGGTGGTTTTCTTGAAATTTCTAGAATGACACTTTATGTAGAAAGACCTCGGTTCACGCTTACATGATACTCAGTGTGACATGAGACTATTAATAGAGAGATGTTCCGAAAACAAAGACAGCCCTGATTTCATAAATGTCCCCCAACTTTCTCTCTCAGCCTGTTTATTTATTATATTATTAATTTTCTCATCTATAAAATAAGAAAAGGGGAATAAAAATACCTCATATCAATGGTCCCTAACCCCCATGCCACGGACCGGTACTGGTCCGTGGGGCATTTGGTACCAGTCTGCAGAGAAAGAATAAATAACTTACATTATTTCTGTTTTATTTATATTTAAGTCTGAACTATGTTTTATTTTTAAGAAATGACCAGATTCCCTCTGTTACATCCGTCTAAGACTCACTCTTGACACTTGTCTCAGTCATGTGATACATTTAACCATCCCACCCTAAAGGCTGGTCCATGAAAATATTTTCTGACATTAAACATGTCCATGGCCCAAGAAAGGTTGAGGACCACTGCCTCATATGACTGTTGTAATGACTGAGTTAACATAGATGGTGTGTTGTGTCTGGTACATAGTAAGTGTTCAATAAATACTCACTAAACTAAAGTAAATCCAAATAGAGAAGGAGCAAAATCCTGATTTCTATATAGGCCTACCTGGCTAGGTGTTTGAAAAGAATCATATCTTAATATAAATGCGTGTGTGTTTGTATGAAAAAATATGACATGTGTTTTAATTGCTTATTATCATCCAAGTAATTTTTTTTTTAGTCTTTTAAGTTTCACTTTGTTTTGTGAAATAGGTAAGACATTTTATTAAAAGCCCTGTCAGAAAAGATGTTTTGGCCCTGGCCACTGACTCAGAGGATAGAACGTTGTACCCAGCATGTGGATGTCCCAGGTTTAATTCCCAGTCATGGCACACAGGAGAAGCAGCCTTCTGCTTCCCCCACTCCACTTCCCCTTTTCTCTCTCTTGCCCTCTTGCAGCCAGTGGCTCCATTGGTTTGTGCATGGCCCTGGACATTGAGGAAAGCTCCATTTGAGCACATTGGCATCAGGCACTGAAAATAACTTGGTACTCAAGCACTGGCCTCAGATGGTGGTTGCCAAGTAGATCTCGATTGGGATGCATAGTGTTCTCTTCTTATTTCCTTTTCAAAGCACAAATGCAGCTAACTGGCCCACTCTAACCAAAATAATAATAATAAAAATTTTGAGTTATATAATCTAGAATATAAATTCTGAGTCAGGAGAATATAGTAAATTTGGGTGGGGTAAGGAAATGTATTGAATACTTTAATAGAAATTTATCAGAGGTGAGCATTTATAAAATAAGTTGTTTATATGTACCAGGGGAAATTTTTATCTCTTATGTGTCAGTACATTACTGATAACAGTCTGTTTTTTTTTTCTTTTTTAATAGAAACAATTGTCTAAAACTTTTTATTGGGAGGAAAACATATTTGGTAGAAAAATCAACTGAGTTTCAATGCTTAAGAGTCTGATTAGATAACTAAATATTTCTTCAAGTTGTAAAAGTCCAAGAAACAGATTATAGAGGGTAAGAAAAAGTTCTTCTCATTAATAAGATACAATGTTAGATGGATTCTATGAATATAACTAAGAAATGCACAAGCAGGAGCCATACTAAATTATACATCAGTCATTTCTTGAAATAACAAGTGTGCCCTTAATATACCGTTTTATGAATACCCAGAGATTAAAGAAACACAAACCACAATTCCCACAACCAATCTGAGAACACGTTTATGAGGTATGTAGTACTAGTCATGAACTTTCAGCACCATTAACTTTCTCCCTATTTTTTATATCATAAGTAATTATTAACTTTATTAAAATACCTATGATTATTCTCTAGTGTGTGATCACTGAACCAAAAGGAAATAACACATCATTGTTAACTTCCATAGTTAGTGTTTTCTTTCCCAAAATGGATTGAAAGTTTTAACTTTACTTAAATTGATTTACTTAAAAAATAATCATAATCTTATATTGGAATAAGAACTGTTTAAAAACCATACCAGAATTAAAGTTGTATGTAGATCATGTCAGAAGAGCACATTGAGAATGGATGGCAGAAAGACAGGATGGCAATAAAGTCCTTTTGAAAATCTTACACGTGAAACTTGACTGTTTATAATGGCTTTGCTAAATACTTACTACTCCAGTTTTTTTTTAATTTTTATTTATTTATTTATTTTAGAGAGGAGAGGGAGAGACAGAGAGAGAGAGGAGAGACAGAGAGAGAGAAGGGGGGGAGGAGCTGGAAGCATCAACTCCCATATGTGCCTTGACCAGGCAAGCCCAGGGTTTTGAACCGGCGACCTCAGCATTTCCAGGTTGACGCTTGATCCACTGCGCCACCACAAGTCAGGCTACTCCAGTTTTACTTAAAGAAATTTTAGAGTTAGGATAGTCTAAAATCTTTCTTTATTTTGCTATTTAAACCTTTTAAAAATCAACTCAGTAAGCACCGTGTGTGGACTTTGGTCTGCTTTAGTCATCACTGTCGTCAGCAGCTAATAAAGTGCTTATTTCAGGAAGTGCTCAATAAATATGAATTTATAAAAAAATAAAGGGGGTCACAGAACTTAAGAAAGATAAAGAACAGCACTAGCAGGCTCAGCAAACCTTTCAGGCCCTTGAGAGTTACCTTGGACACATGTGAGTTGACTTCTAGTTTCTGCAGTGCCACCTGAAAATAACTGAGTTTAACCCTCTCATTATATATATAAGAAAATGGAGCTCAGATCCTGTAGGATCTCTAGTCTCAATATATATATATTTGTACTCAGATAGCATATATTCATGGGAATTGGAAAAGAAAATTTTAGGATGTTCTTATGGATCATTTTGTTAGCAGGGGAATTATTCTAGAAAAATAAATCATAGCAAAGAATGACTGTAAATCTTTATGTTTATTGCACATGCCATGATAATTTATGTATTCTAAATTAGTGAATGTTATTATTTCTAAAATAAGGTGTCATATTCTTTACATATATTTTTATAATTACTTTAATAACATAGGACATAACTTAATATTCACTTAGTATTTTTTTTTTTTTTGTATTTTTCTGAAGCTGGAAACGGGGAGAGACAGACTCCCGCATGCGCCCGACCGGGATTCACCCGGCACGCCCACCAGGGGCAATGCTCTGCCCACCAGGGGGCGATGCTCTGCCCACCAGGGGGCGATGGTCGCTCTGCCAAGACCAGAGCCACTCTAGCGCCTGGGGCAGAGGCCGGGCCATCTTTGCTCCAATGGAGCCTTGGCTGCGGGAGGGGAAGAGAGAGACAGAGAGAAAGGAGGAGGTGGGGGTGGAGAAGCAGATGGGCGCTTCTCCTATGTGCCCTGGCCGGGAATCGAACCCGGGTCCCCCGCACGCCAGGCCGACGCTCTACCGCTGAGCCAACCGGCCAGGGCCAATATTCACTTAGTATTAAAATGAGGTTTCTACTTTACACAAAAATTTTACTCTTAGTCTGGTACCCTAGGAAGAAAGCAAGCAAAAGATTATAGACACACACACACACACACACACACACACACTGTATTGTGGAAAGTTAGCATTTGCTTTTTCTTCTAATCTGGTTGATAATTATAAATTATTTATTTTGATTGATTTACTCTCATAGTCACCAAGTTTTTAAATTTTATTGAGCATAGAATCTGATGTTATTCATGTATGTGTATGTATATGTTCATAATCTATATGTATATGTTCATATACATAATGTATATGTTCATATACACATACACACACACACACACACACACACACACACGGGTGGCCAGAAGTAGGTTTACAGTTGTTTATATGAAAAGTAATACAATAATTAATTAATCATAAAAAACTGTTTTACTCATAACTACAAACCTCCTTTTGCCTACCTCTTATATAAATATATGTGTGTACATATGCATATATATCTCTTAGTAATATAAATACAGATGATAGACATTTGGCTAGAAAAGTTATAGGACAATATATTTATTATAACAGTAATATAAATCAGGCATTTACTGTCAGGTTAGGCCCTGGTAGGAATTTCTCAATGAAATCAATGAGACTCACATACTCATCTCAATCGGAATTGCCTCCATTGTATAGGGCTTAGGAAAGAAAAGCAAAAGTACTTTGATAAAATGTGTAATTAGGGAGGCAGAGATCAAGGCTTTAAAGAAAGGGCTTAGCAGAACAGATGTCCAAGGAGCCTTAGTAAGCCCAACTGTCTCTAATTACACTTTGGCTGGAAGAAGTTTGAGAATTCACTCCTGGCACTGCTTGCTATGTCTGTTTTAATCTTAAAAAGACTTGGCAAATATATTATGCTTCAAATATTTTTATTAACTAAATATACTAGGACTTCATGAAAATGTTTCATTATTAGTACCCAAAACTGAAAACATCAGGGTATGTTTTAAAATAAAGGTATACAAAGATTTAAGTATTTGAGTGGTAACAAGCCATTAATTGGACATATTGCATCTTTTTGAAAGCTGGTTGAAATTAAGTGTTTTTACAAGGTAACATGTAGAGCTTGCACTGTAGATATATGAGTTCAGTTGAGACATCCTATTATCTGAGGAATTGCTTAAATGCACCAAATATATGGATATCATCCTGCTTCCTGTTTTTCCTTTATTACTTTGGATATTGACTATCAGTTATTTTAAAAGCAAGCAGCTCTCAAACGAAATTCACATGGTAGAGAATTAAAAAAAATGAAAAGTATGTTTCTTATATTTTTATAAAACTTAGTCTTATAATTTTGCAATGCATGTATCTTTTAGTTATAAATGCAAAACATTTTAGCATGTATGTGTGTGTGTTTTTATTATAATTTATTTTCTATATTTGATATTTTCATAGTATAACAGTATTTTTTCTTTTAATATGAGGCTTGGCTATGACATTGTTTTATATGATTGCTCAATTACCTATTAAATATATCTCAAGTAATTTCATTATATCTGTGAAGAAGTGGGTGATAAGTTTATTTATAAGGTATGAGTCCTACACTTAAAGATTTCCTAAACTGCTGATACTTCTTGCAATTTAGAAGGATGTTAAACTTTTTTAAAGCATATTTTGTGTAGTATCTCTTATAGAAAATATAAAGCCAGACTTTATATCTTTCTGAAATTTCCAAAATTAGTTAATAAAATTTCTCTCCAGCAAAGCAGAGATACCCTTTGTCCATCCAGCAGGATAAAAACCAATCATTTTAATTGTCACTATTGAGTCAATGTTGACTGATTAACACATTGTTCTCATTGAAGTATATGGCTAGCTCATAATTAACTGAAAATAACTCAGTTGCCTTGTTTGGCTTTCCGTCAAGTAAAGTTCTACTTGAGACAGCCACGGCTGACATAATTTATGATGGTAATAATATCACACTTTAAATCATATCAGTTCATTTCCTCTTTGGTATTTTTCTTTCCCATCAAGTTCCATTTCTTTAGCTGTAGAATGTCTCTAAACCACATCTATGTTAGTCAAAGACATGAGCAAACTTTTTAAAATAAAGTGTGCAAAATGTGTATTTATTTATTGAAAAGATGTTTTCAATTACCATTAAGTTCATTGTTGGTCTAATGTTAGCAGCTTAAATATTTGAAGCTGTTCTCTGGAAACCAGACACCCATCCAAATTCAAAAATCTAGTACATTCTTCATGTTATTGTGGCTTTCCAAAACAACTGTTGATTACTCAAAGCAGAAGTCCTTTTGATGAGTAAAGTGTTGGTCCGAGTACAGTAACTGGGTTAGTAGCTATTTTTCTTAGAATTAACCAGTTTCTCTATTCCCATCTCTCTCTTACTATTTTAGATTTCTTCCTCCCTCCCTTCTTCCCTCCCTTCTTCCATTCCTCCCTTCCTCTCTTCTTTCTTTCCTTCCTTCCCTCCCTCCCTCCACCCTCCCTCCCTCCCTCCCTCTCTGGCTGGGAATTGAACCTGGGACATCCACATGCTGGGCTGATGCTCTAACACTGAGCCAAATGGCCAGGGCTTAGATCTTTTCTTTATCTACTGCTGACAGCTGTGCATTTTTCGCCTATTTGGATGAGTCAGTATTGTTTTTCATCTCACTGAGCTGTACTCCTCTATAACTTTTCTTTCCATGTTTCATCAATGTGTTTATTGAATAGTTGGATTCCCCATGCCTTTCCCTTATTTTAGGCTCTATTCAGTGAGGAGAGTTCCCTCATTACAATAGTTAGGGTGGTGATTAATTTCAACAAAGCTTTATTTCTTGCTTATGCTCCATGAATAGAATAGATCTGGGGGAAGAAGGTGAGGTTTTCTGTGCTCTACATAATTACACCAGAACCAGACTGCCAAAAGCTTTCATCTGTGCTGGGGTATTGCTGTTTTAACACTCTCATAATTCCTCTCCTAAAAGGAAGAGAAAAATGGAATGATACCTGGATCTTTAACTATAGCAGCCTGGAAGAGATCCATGGCAACGTACTCACAGACAATGGCAAAGCTACTGAGATGGCCTTTACCTTAATACAGGGGAGCCTGGGAAAAGTAGGGGTATATGGAATATTTTCTGAACCCTACTGTGTGACACATTCCTTTAACATTCCTTAATTTTTTTTTAACTGTGAGGAGGGGAGATTGAGAGACAGACTCCTGCATGTGCCCTGACCAGGATCTACCCAACAACCCCTGTCTGGGGCTGATTGCTCGAGTCAAACGAGCTATCCTCAGCACTCAGGGCCTATGCTCAAACCATTTGAACCACTGGCTGTGAGAGCAGAAGAGAGAGAGAAGGAGGAGAGGGAGGGAGGAGAAGCAGATGGTCACTTCTCATGTGTTCCCTAACTGGAGATCAAACTGGGAACTCCACATGTGGGTCAATGCTCTATACACTGAGCCAACCAGCCACGCAAGAACATTCCTTGAGTTTTACAACAATAAACTCTAAAAATGGGATTATGCCTTATTAAACTTTTTGGTAACCATGTTTGCATGGTTCCCACTTGGTTTATAACAAATAGAACTTGCATATGTTCCTCAAAATGAGAATTCTTTTATATACCCTTAACGTACTAAATCAGACTCTTCTATGTGGAGGACTGGGAATCTGGTTTAACAAGATCACCATATGATTCTTATTAGACTTCCAATTTGGAACAACAGTGTTGGTGTGCTCAATTGACAATACCAGAGTTAATGAAATAAATACTTTTATAACTTGTTCTAAACCTTAGGGTAGGAGACCTTGTCAAACTCTGTAAGATACACACTTGTACACACTTCCTGCTGGTGTCACACAATTACATGCCACACTACAAAAGAACTCTCACAAATTCTTAAAATATTAATTACTAATTTGTGTTGAGAACTTAATCATGACAGGCATGGTGCTAAGGTTCTTAATGTTTAACATTTCACAAGTGTATCCTGTGATGACCACCAGTTGATAAGTGAGAGGATGATATAGAAAGGGAAAGTAAAATTTGTTCAAGGGGTCAGGAAGGAGAAACTAATAAGCTGTATGTTTATGAGATACAGAATGAACTTCAGCCTCTTTGTCTGTCTGTCTTTGTCTTTCAGACACGCACACACACACACACGCGCGCACACACACACACACACACTTTCACTAGACAAGTGCTTCATGATTTTTCTGAATTGCCTTCTGGCTTTTTGCCCCAGCCCAAACAACAGGCTTTCTATTAATATTTATTAGAAGAAATACATTTTCACATTTAATATTTATTTTTGAGTTAGTGCCTGAGTACAATATCTTTAATGTTTGTTTTCCCTCTTTTTCTCCCTATTGTCTTCCAGACATAAGTATATTTTATCTGAGCATGAACATGGGAAATTGCCAATATAGTGACTTTTCTCCCACTGGCCTTGTATGATCCGAGATCTTGCAGTGGATGAGTTAAAAGGAGACCCAGTAACTTGAAACACAGAAAATATGAGGAGCTCTCATAAAATAATACATCTCATGGGTAGAAACATGCTGCCTAATTTTCAAGTACATTTGAAAATGTGTGGGCTGAGGAGACTCTAGTATAATTGAAGGATATTTTCATTTCCAAAGGACGGCTTTGTATGTCTTGATTTCAATCTGTTTTATTTTGAACTTGGTTGCACACCAGAAGGACTAAGAGCTATTTCATTGTGAATGGAAATGCAAGATTAATAAAGGAGGATAAAAACAAGCATCATTCTGATTTTCTGCTACAAGTACAAAAATAATCTTTTTTAAAAAAAGGAAACAAAACATAATTGGTGTGTAGCTTTTAAAGAAAAGCCACTTATGTAAAGTCACACTCATATAAATAATAAATTATGGTAATGAGGCTCTTAATAGCACCTGATAACCAGATGTGTAGAAAACCAGCCAAACCTCACCATAAACAGCCGATGTAAATCAAAAACAAAAGATGTAAATCAACACATCAGTACTGTCACCTTCAGTTAAAAGTAGTACTTTTAAATAAAGCAAGAGTTAAGAGTTGGCTATATTCACAAGGAGGTAAACCTATTCATAAAGATAACTGAATGCTAGAGGTTTAAAATTTAATTCTGGGACTGAGATTAAGTGATAGAATTTAACTTGTTAAGTAACCCATAGATGAATGGTGACTGATGCTTGGAGCTGTGCTGTGCAGGAGGCGTGGTACAGAGATGCAATTATTCAGATGGATTTTAGGGAGAAATTTATTATGATTAATAATAATAAAAATAATCAATGCAAAATCAAAAGGAGTTTGAATTTATGTAACCTAAAGAATAATAAAGTAAAAGCTTAGTATAAATTAATACAATAATAAGCTACACACCATCATCACCAGATGGAGAAACATCAGCCCGGGCTCTAGAGTTGTACAACAGATAGTTAAAGCAATAGACTAAGAAAAAGAAAATTATGAGTGTGTACAAATCTCACCATTTGGCCACTAACTGTGCACATTGAAGGGGAAGAATCTCTAGACCTTCAGGGTGGTCTGGGACCCTACCTATTTTATGGGAGAATTTTGACAGGAAGCCATTACAAGGGGGCCCTTTGTGCATAGCCTCTAAGAACAAAGAAAGGTCCTCACATTTGGGAATAGTTAACTAGGCCAGCAGTCAAGTGATAAGGACATTCTCCCTGGCTTCAGGGGCAACTGCACAACTGAGCTAGCCTTGGGAAGAGCAGGACATTTTATCCTTCCAGTAACCATTTTTTGTGACCCTTATTGTTCATGTTCAGTTGAACTCAAACTCATATTTTTTTATGTACTGTTCCTCCAGGAGGGAAAGTGTTTTTGGCTGAATGTTTTCTATAACTTGATTCGTCCTTAGTGATTTGTAGTTAAATAATTTAAACATTCTGCTCAGAATTTTCTTTGTTCTGTAAAACAATAAAGTGCGTTGGGTGAAAATTTTAGAAGGAGTATGTATCATTTTACCAGTATTCAACTATACTTTTTTATTTCACTGAAACTATATATAATGAGACATTTCTTCTCTATTTTCTGTTTTCCACTAAAAATTAGAAATGTCAAAATGGGCATATCCCACTAAAAATTATAAATTTCAAAATGGGAATTATAAAAATAAGTAAATTATACTTTTCTAGCTCAGCTACTGTCTATAGAAAATGACCCTCAGATTGTCTAAATCCTGCTGGACTAGGAAGCCCTATGCTAGGGGATTAAATCCTACCTCTGTTGTGTTCTCAGGTCTTCCAACTACCAACTCCTTGTCTCATGGCCTTACCCTTGACTCATTTCGGAAGCTTTCCTCCTACCCCCATTTTTCCTGGTGTCAAGCTGTAGGCTGGTGTCCCCTGACCTGCACTTCGGCTCCTCTCCAGATGGGTAATGTCCTCCTACACTTTCCCTTCTCATTCTCTAGCAATTTGTCTGGAAGGCTAAACAAACAAACAAATAAACAAACAAAAAGCTACTCTTTGACGGTGAATGAGGGACCCGGGGAGACTGGATTTATAGGGAATTCACTGCTTCCCTCATTCCAGGATCCCTGTCTCTGTCACATTACCTCAGAGTCATAGCATTTTCCCAAAATTTAAGTACAGTTTAAAATTTAAATACAGCATTGCTCTACAATGCTTGTTTTGAAAACATGTTTATTTTTTCTTTCATTCCAATAGGATTGATGTATCGGGGGAAATTTGAACATAATGAAAATTTTGAGATTGCTTATACACAATTTCATTTGGTAGAAACACTGATTTTAATGTAGAAAAATACACTTGGCTGAATAGTGTCCTATAAAAATACACAAAATTTATATGCAGATACCCACACACCTATCCACAAGCCTACATACTTGTACCTCAAATACAAACTGACTACAGAATTTACCATACCAGTGAAAAATATAAATGTGAGATTTCTTGTTCCAAAATTATTAAGAATTTTAAGGTGGCCACAGCAGGGCATTAAGCAAGTCATGCTGTCTGCCTGAGCATGGGCCCATGTGACTGTGCACGAGTCACAGACCCATGAAGCCAGTCTTGCCTCAGCATCTACCAATGACCTCACTCCCCTGTTGTGTTATAGGCCACATCCCATCTCTACATCAGCTTTATAACTCTCCCTTCAATTTCAGATAACCCTCCTTCCACCACTTCACAGTAACTCAGTTACACTCCTTCTCATTAGCACCTGCACAAGCTCCTGTGCTTTTTCAAAGTAAAGTGTAACATTTTTGGAAGTCTTAAAACCATCTAACATGTGTTAACTATAATGCTGTTATTTGGTTTCTATCATTTTCTATTTGTCGCTGATGAAATTTTTGTTTATTCAACATGATTCTCCTGATAACACGATGATTTTGATCACACAATTTTGAACAGCAAGTGTCTTTTTGTTGTTTTTTCTTTTGGGGGGGGGGTCGGGGAGGGCACCAATTTTACCTCACAACAGAATTGCCTGTTATCATGAAGAGAAAGCATACTTTTTCTTAACTATTTCTCAACAAATAAATTTTGTCATTAATGGAACAACAGTTATAGGAATGTTTTTATGAGTCTAAAATCTGGTAGACATGTGGAGGACTGAGGTTTCAGTGTTGCTATCTACATTAAAGTTGCCTCAAATATTATGCTTTGCAGCCCATTAAAGTGCTCTTGGGCCAGAGGGAGGTCCTGCAGCCTACTGCTGGGTTTGAATTACTCTATGGAATTACAGATCTGTTTAAGAAAACTCAGAGTTAACTAGGATTAAGTTATTTAATCATATAAATGTATAGAAGGAAATGAGAGTACATTTCATCAATTTACTGGTTCCTTGAGTTTAGATGGGTATACACACTTGGAAAGCACAGAAATAAGTGGGGAAAACTGAACCTTTTTAAGGGCCCGTCAATCAGAACAAGAATTTATATAACAGAACAAAAAATATAAAATGAGGAGTTTGCTTGCTTAATCCTTTGTCATAATAACTTCCATAAAAGAGTTTGGCAGAGAGGTGGGGAATAAATATTTATTATACTTTTAAAGACACAGTACACATTAGAAGAAAATTAAGGAATAGAAGAGCTTGATGGTAACCTAAGGACTGTTTAGTTCGGGTACCCTCTTCTGCCAGCCAGGACGGTGCAGGTCGAGGCTGCTCAGGACGTCCTAGGCTGAGGTGGAACTGTAGCCCATCTCCAGGCTTCCTGTTTGTGCGTCGGTAATGCAGTGGTGCTGCCTTTCTAGCTTCCTTTGGATAGCTCATACAGATAATTTAGGAATGTAAGATGCTTTCCTTATTGATGCATATGATTCATGTAAACATGATGGTAAGTGTCACTTAAGATCTGAACTCTTGTGGTGATGCTCACACACATTTGGATGGGCTACCTAATTTGTGGGATTTGGTACTAAATTAAAATGTCAGGCCTCTTGTTGAATAATTAATAAGAATTTCAAAAACAGTGACAATCAGGCATTAAACAAAGCATAGGAACTGGCTGAGTGTTGTAGATCTGTGCACCTGAAATCTATATAATTTTGTTAACCAGTGTCACCCAATACATTTTTTAAAAAGAGGGGAAAATAGGACTCAGGCTAGAGACTGTTGGCACAATTACAGGAAGGGAGCAGACGCAGAAGGACCAAATAAGTCAGGCCCAGTTTGGGGAAGTTTTACTTTATTATACAAGAAAAATTCACAGGACTTAAAATGAGATATAAAACGGCATTTTCTAGCCAGAATAAAATCCTACTTTAAAAGTCATCATTATTTATCACCAAGAATCCATTTACTTCAAATGACTTTTTAAATCTGGCTAGACAGTCTTTGAGTTTTGCTTAGCAGAGTTGAAAGCCTCCAGGAGAAGGTTAAACACACAGTCTGTTTATGTAGATAGTAAGTCTGGTAAATATATTGAAAATTGGAGCAGCATTGCTTGCTACAGTGAGACATTTTGAGATCTCTCACACCATCTGGAAATTCTTATTACTTTTTTTTGTTGTTATTTCTTTCTTATTTCTTTATTATGCCTATTAGAAAAATATATATATGCATACATTTTTTTATTGGACCAACAGTATTTGTAAACAACACCATTAAAAGAACATGGCAACAAAGTAGTGCACCTTTTTATTCAAAAGATACAGAGGCAGCCCTGGCAGGATAGCTCAGTGGTTTTAGAGCATCGTGTCCCACTAAGCCAAGGTTGTGGGTTCAGTTGCCAGTCAGGGTACATACAAGGAACAACCAATGAATGCATAAATATGTAAAACAACAAATCAATCTCTCTCTCTCTTTCTCTTCCCTTATTTCTCCCTTCCACTCTCTAAAATCAATAAATAAAATTTTGAAAAATATACAGAAGCTATGCCTACATAAGCCACTGAAATAGTTTAATTTCAGTAAAATCTATTTTTCTAAATTTTCATGACTCATAGTCAAATCAAACAGTTGATCCTATTCAGTTAATAGAAAGATAGAAAAGATTAAATTAACTTGCAACATTACATATTGTCTTAGACATGCAGTGGATTGTCCTGACATTAGGTTAAGATATAATAAAACATGTTTTATATCTATGTCTAAAAGCTTCAATTGAGAAAATTTAATAAATTCCACTATTGAAATGTAACAACGAATAAGACTGCGCTACTGAATCATCTGCATATGGAATGGGTGCACCCTTGATATATGCGTGAAACTATTACACTCAACGACAAATATAGAATTCCTTTTCCTGCCTCCCCTTTTGCTTTCTTGACTAAGAAGAGAAGTAATTATTACTTTTATCTCTTCAAAACAGACGTGCTTTCTATTGCATTTCTTAATATGAATCTGAAACATAAGTATCTGCTACTATGACCCTAGGTATTTTTCCTAAACTTCATAAGCCTCAGTGATCTTATTTATAAATTTGTCAATGATAATTGTACCTAACATACAGGGTAATTGTGAGAAATGGATCAAATGATGGATATAAAAGAGACAATATTAGGTTTGGCCATAGCCAGCACAGAATAAAAGTTAGCTCTTATTGCTATTAGTGTATGTCTGCAGCCTACTGGGTTCTTTTGAATGATTGAACTGGCCATTAGCCCAATTGATTGTGCGTGCAGCACAAATTTAGTTACTCAACATGCTTTGTATTCAGACTGTCTTCTCTGTTCAATAATTCTCACAGGTTTCTGCCTAGAAACCAAGTTTCAGGGAGTCAGCATGATACAGTGAGTAAAGCAAGCTGTGGGCTGAGACTGTAGAACTGGTTGTTAGCTATTCCTTTGCCCACATTTTCTGGGCACTAGTATCCTCAATTATATAACAAGTCAAGATCACATTTTAGTTCTAATTTAACTCCTTTAATAGAGGACATTGATAAGCACACAGTAAATGTTTAATATATGTTTGTTGAATGAATAAAAAGTTGGACCCTCCAATCAATGGAACCACTTCTAGTTCTAAAAACTAATCTTCTTTTCTGAAAAAATAATGTGTTTTTCAGGAGACAATATTTACTCGTGCACTTATATATTCATTTATTTGGTATTAAAAATTGGTGCTTTTTAGTTAGGCCCATAAAATTAGAAAATATATATTTTATGTGACTGATTATGGATTATCTATCTCAGTAACTAAAATAAAAATCTTATAGTTAACAGAAGCCAATACACCTTTATTTTACTATTTTTCCTAAAATCATATACTTGCTTTTAGCATAAATTCTTTCTTACTTTTGGAATTTTCTTCCTCTTATGGGCTAAGTGGTGTGCCCCTTCATAATTTATATGTTTATGCCCTATCCTCAAGTACCTGAGAATGTGTTTGTATTTGGAGATGGGGTCTTTAAAGAGGTGCTTAGGTTAAAATGAGGTTGTTAGACTGAGGCCTAACCTAATATGACTTATGTAGCCTGACCTGTGTTGAGAAAGTGGGTAAGACATTGACCTGGAACATGACATTGCTGGTTTAAAATCCTGGGCTTGTCTGGATAAGACACACGACAAACAACTACTACTACGAGTTGACGCTCCTCGCTCCTGCTCCCTTTCTCTCTTTCTTCTCTTTCTCTCTCTAAAAAAAATAAAGAAATAAAAATCAAGAAGTGAGTTATATAAGAAGAGGAAGTTTGGACATGAAGAGAAGACATAGGTAAAGGCACAAGGCAAAGATGGCCTTCTACAAGCCAAGGAGAGAACTCTTCAGAAGGAGCCAACCACCAATACCTTGACCTGAGACTTTCAGCCTCCACAACTGTGAGAAAATAAATTTTGGTTAAGTCACTCAGTCTTTGGAACTTTTTAAAGCATCCCTAGCAAACTAGCAATTCTTCTTGAAATAGTAGTCAAAATCTAGTATTTCCTAACAAACCTTTCTTGATAACTCTGGGCCATCGGTTGTCTACAGTCATCTTGTATTATTACTTATTTGTATTTTTCATGAATTTATCTCTTCAAACTGAGCACGAGTCCCAAAGGGACACAAGATATGCCTTGACTGCTTGTGTCTATGTTTCCCACAGTCCTCTCTAATATATTTCTTCTAATGTAGAAAATAGTAGATGCTTGATACATATTTGAGTTGCTTTTAATTAATATATATAAATGTATATTACAGATACAAATGATTTTCAGTTTTATTGATTGATTCACTTTAGTGTGTGTCCTTTGGGATTTCTTTGGGTAAATATTATCAGCAGTTCTGTTTCTTTCCACATTATGCCTCATTAGCAGAGCTCTGCTATGGTGGATTATATTTGGGAAGTGAGAGACGGGGAAGGCATAAGATTCTGAAATGTGATCTGAAAAGCTTATTGAAAGCTAACGTAGCATCTCTTATTCCAAAGTTTTTTTCTTGTCTACGTTCATAAGAATTAGAGACAAAAAGAAGGTAATGAAAGGTTTAAAGCATTTGATTGCTTCAACTATGATAGAGAGATATTAATTTAGAAACGTATATCTTTGAAAATCTTTTATCAATGTCTAAGTTTCCATATTGGGATCATTGGAGACATGAGATTTGCCATATCCATGACTACAAATTATAATGAACTAATAGAAAAATAAGTGTTTTCCAAATGGCCAAGTGGTGTGTGTGTGTGTGTGTGTGTGTGTGTGTGTGTGTTTGAGTATGTGCATGTGCGTGTGTCCATTATATATAGTGAGATATATCCAAACCACATTCTTTCAATATATTACCATAACTTTGTCTCCCTCAGAAGCAAGTATTCTTTTCCTGAAAAAGTCATATTAGTCTTGGTGAAATGGAAAACATATTTAAGCAGCCAAACATCAAAGGACTATTTATACAAATATTGTTGGCACAAAAATATTTAGTTCTGAGTTTGTAAGTTAGAGAACAAAAATATAATGAGCTCTTCAGATCATATCAAGTAGGGACACATTTGATGGGTGAGTTCAATTTCTGTTTGACAATTTTCCATAAGAATTTGGTTTTCCAAAAACTGTTGACTGCCAAGTTATTTTTCTTTGCCAATTTATAATTTGGTGAGTAGCTTCTCTTAAGTATTTGTTGTATTTGTTGAACTCTGCATTTAATGTGATGTCATGGGTCAGACTTGGGAGAACTGATTACTCAGTAAATTGACTTGGGGAGGTAAATAAGAAAGTTACTTCAAGGTAATTGAGTTCTGTAGATGAAAGACAGCCTTTTTAGGTGCGGGATCGTGAGACACTGTGCCTATTGTAGATTCACGTTTTTCTCTGACCCATGTTTTATAACTTTTCCAGATAGCTCTTTTTGCCATTATACAAAGTTTCTTTTATTTTTCTCACAAAACTAAATAAAAAAATACCAGTAATCAAAAGGTCAGAGAGTAGGAAATGAAAGAACAGCAAAACAAGTTACAATTTTGATTCCTTTGAGGACTTTAAGTTCATGTTTTGAAAATTTTCAGCCCATGCTGCTGCTGATTTGTATGGTATTAGACAAGAATTGCATCCCGGGAAGTCTTTAATCAAGAGTCAGGACTATGCAGTTGAATGAGCCCATAATTTCAAATTGCTAAACATATGTTTTCCCCTGCTTTCTTTGAATGTAAAAGAGTATCTTTTAAAATGAAGATGCAAAACCCTGTTTGTTCATGATAACTTTAACACACTACTTTGTACTTTGTATATATTTATAAAACCATGTATAAACATACACTTCACCACACCTTCTCTCACTCTCATTCAAAGGTGATACAAGAACTGCTTTCCTGCTTTAATTTATTTTTTAAATTAATAAGAGTGATTTAAGTGTATACTTCTATTTTCAGACCTGAAAGACTTTAGAAAATAGAATGAGTTTTGATATGTTTGCAACTAAATTACTATATTGAGGTTTCAAAAACCTTCAGGACACCTCATTATCCTTGTTCCGGCAGACACATAACCTGTCCCTTTATCAGTTTGACAGTCTTCCATCCATTTATGTCTGAAGACAGTCTAATTTGCTGTAACAAACTAATTATTTAAAAGAGGTGAATGGCCAATGCTTCCATAATCACTTGTACCTTTTACTAGTCACACTTTGTATTCATATACAAATTCCAGAAAACCCTACTAAACAGTGGTTTAAACAAATTTACATTTTATTTTTCTTTTTTAACAAGAAATCAGAATATTTCCAATTCCAAACATGTGTATTATGGCTCAAGGATGCCTGGTTGAAGTGTCTATAACTTTATTTTCACCTCATGGGTACAACATGGCTGCTGAAGCATCTTTTATCTCATTTGAGTTACTAGAAGAATGAGTAATTAGAAAACATAGTAGGAGTGGAAAAAAGAAGGAAGAATCAACATTTGTAATAGGATCACAAAGGCTTTCTCTGAAATGTTCAGCAAACTTCTACATGCACCTCATTGGCTAGCACAGTGTCTTGTGACCACTCTTTGGCAATGGACTATGGGAAAGAAGTTTTTTAGCTTCCTGTAGAAATGGAAGGCAAAGGAAGAAGGAAGAGGAACAATTTTCAGTAAGCAAAGCTATAAAAACTGCTATAGACCAACTCAGAGTTTGTAGTACATGAGCATAATGAAGCATAGAGGCTGAGGAAAGCTATCTGCCATTGTAGCTGGCTTAGTAAAAATTCTCCCTCATGGCTAATAATATATATTCTAAGGATAAACACATGTCTACTTATATATTTAGGGGAGAATGTTAAGTTTTCTCATAAATCTGGATCAAGATGGACTTAATATAATGGAAATTTTTACTTAGTTTTACCGAAACTCTATCCAATTAATAACCCCCAAATTACATACAAAACCTGAAGCCGTTTTGAATTACCTATTTATAGAACTATCTTTATTTTAGGAGAAATTCATTAATTTATATTTACATAGGCTCAAAAGTTGAAAACTTTTCTTAAGATGGACACATTGTTCCAAGAATTTCCCCATGACAGAAAGTACCTCATCAAGAAATAATGAGCCTGACCAGGTGGTAGTGCAGTGAATAGAGCATCAGCCTGGAACACAGAGGACCTAGGTTCGAAACTCTGAGGTCACAGGTTTGAGTTTGGGCTCATCAGCTAGAGTGTGGCATTGCTGGCTTGAACCCAATGTCGCTGGCTTGAGCAAGGGGTCACTCACACTTCTGTAGCTTCTGGTTAAGGCTCATATGTGAAAGCAATCAATGAACACATATGGGGCCTTAACAAAGAATTGTTGTTTCTCATCTCTCTCCCTTCCTGCCTGTCTGTCCCTGTCTGCCCCTCTCTCTGTCTCTGTCACTAAATTAAATAAATAAATAATAATAATAATAAGCTTCTGGTCATTGTAAATGTCCCAACAGAACCAGGAGGCCAGGATTGATATGGCAGCTATTTTGATTCAATAATTGCAACTATGAGTTGAGATTTATACCCAGAAAAACAAAACAAAACAAAAAAACCCTGAGAGGTTTTGGTGCCGTTTGCTAGTGGTAGTTCAAACATGCAACTTGTGCTAGTAAAGGCATACTCAGCAATGCTGAGAACTATAGGAATCTGCCTTGCATCAAAGTAATCCCACAGTGCGATCTGCCCGGCATATATTTTCCTGGCATGGTGCAGTGAGATTCACTCTAAGCACATTACTTCAGCTATGATATCACTGGGAAAGAACAGAACATATCTTTTCTTAGTACCACAGTTGTTTGCTACATCCTGACAATGACACATGTTAACCACTTTTCTGGGGACAGGCTCCAGAACTGACAGAGCCTCTGTTTGTAGTCTTAGTGCCACAAAAAGGAGCTACTTGCGCTTTTCTAAACCCCACCCCTACTCATTCCTCTACATTGACATTTAGTAATGTGTGGATTTCCTTCAATCAGATCCTTTCAGCTCTGTGTTCCTTAATTCTAGTACCTCTGAGAGAGAAGGAAAAGGTGTGCATATTGACACAGTGCCAGGATGGGTTAAGTGGGCAACATTTTGAAGAAGTTAGGTTGTAAATAGGATAGAGTAGACAGCTAGAAGAGTATTGCAAAGTTTGCTTTATGTGAAAAATGGTGGAGGTTGTTTACAAGTCATAACAGCAAACTAGTGATATGAGATTTTAATTAAATTGTTGGAAGATATAGATCTCCTTTAGTGTTGGCTTTTGAGGGCATTTATTCCACCAATGGTAAAGCATTGTTTGGATGAAATAAACAATAAATAAGGGAAAGCAAAACAATTTCAATAGTTTGTTCAATTGAAATTCTTAATTGAAATTCCTTTTTTGGCCCAGTTTTCAAGCTAGTTATAGGATTTGCAAGAAAACCAATATTTATAGTGGCAGCAATAATGACAAAGTGTGGTAGAATGTATTATTCATGTTCTTTTCTGTTACCATGTGAAGGCCGATGAGTCTCTGTGTGCATCTGACTTCCTCATCTTTGTTAACTTGAACTTGGCCTGATTCCTGTTTTGGCCAAAAGTGAGAAGACCTAATATATGAGACATTCCATCAGCAGCTTCAAAAACCAGTTGAAGTCTCTACCATCTCTTTCTTGCTATTTCTCTCTGTTACAAAAATGACATGTCATAGGTAAGAGTAATTTGTTTGCCCCAGGTCCCAGGAGATTGGAGCAGAGATGAAATCCTTAGTTCACAACAGCATCCTGATACATCAGTACTAAATATATTCATTAGTGAAAAATACATTTTTATTGTTTTAAATTCCTGAGATTTTGGGGATATTTGTTATTGTAGCAAAGCTGACTAATATAGAACTTTTTAAATGCTTTCTTATTTTAAAACCGATCACCACCCTTTATTGGACTGCTTCAAAAGGCACAGAATAATGGTATAGTATTTCCTGTCTCTACTCTTGATGGAGCATATCTCTACCATTCAGAACAAAAACACTTTATGGTAAACCTTAGAAAGGCTATCAGAACACAAGGAATGTATTTTTGCTTCTTATGATGTATGGAAATTCTTATAATTGAAATGAATTTGGAGGAACAGGGGTATGCAAGGAATAAATACTCTAAAATAAAGATCATCTGCTTTATGCTCACTCTTTGCATATGAGAATGGATGATATTTGTAGAATACATTTTATACATAGTTTGTTCACTTTGGGGTAGAATAAAAAATTATTGACTTGGACTAGAGCGTTATTCTACATGGCACATTTTATAATTGTTTGTGCTTTTTGGCTGCTATTTGAGTCCCTCATCCCCTAAAATCTTTTAAAGTAATTGATGGCTCCAGGAAAAATGATTAGGAATGCAGAGTTGGATAACTAGAGGTCTCTTGCCACGATGTTTTGCCAGAATAATTCACATAAGCACTGTGATGTAGGCCCTTTGAAACTTCCCTTACATTTCTGTCCCTTCACACTGTTTGAGGAAAGATTTGTACCTCAGGTTACAGACTATTTTCGGATAGTGTCCCAAATGCAAAACCCCAAGGAAATGTTTATAGAAACTCTGTTTCCTGGAGAAATGCTAAAGTTAAGCATTGGCATCTTATGTCAGCTGTGATTAAATAATAAGGTCCTTGCAAGTGGTATACTCATGAGTAAATTGTTGTACTGTTTTAAGTACAACTGTTTTAAGTACAATGCTTGCTAAAAACCAACACATTTTTTTCTGAAAGTGAAATTCTGAACTTGAAATGAATTACTAGAATAGGGTGATTATGATTGAAGAACATTCTCTTGAAATAATAATATTCAGGCAAATTGATCTCCATATGTGGTTGTCATATTAGAGATGACAAATAGGGACATTCCAATGGTGTCCAGATTGCTCAAGTCATTTTGTACTACGCAAGGCAGGGTATTCACCTTAAGAAAAACAGACCTTTCAAAGTTCACAAATTGATGAGCTTTCAGGAAAAAAATCCAATAATAAAGTCAACATGTAACCTTCATCTGCACTGGAACAGTACAGTGCCACAGTTTAGCTTGTAGTTGAAGTGCATACGGATTTGATTTCCATGAAATGTTCTTATCACACTGCTGTAAAATTTTACTGAAGTTGTCAATAAAATGTGCCTAACATTACTGATATGACATTTGGTGATATATAATTCCTTTGGACTAGCATATTCTGTTGATACAAAACCCTTTTATAAGTTTTCAGACATTCACAATAGTTATAGTAGGTTAATTGATTACAATGTTTCAAAAATATAGATAATATAGACAGATTGTTAGATGTATATATGCATACTCTAAACTCTAAATTTGACAAAAGCAATCATTTGTCGGTGTGATTTTTTAAGCCTGAATCATTTTCACTTATTTAGATTTCATTTATTTTGAAAATGTATTCCAAACATAAAACGACCAAAATTTTTGAATCTCATTTAAAAAAACCCACAAATACCATCAGCTTTCTTTTGACATAAAGTAATACTTTCTTTCAGTACCACCTGTACTCTTTCCTAGAGTACCCTTGTCGTTTTAGTTTAACACTCTAATGAGGTACTTTCATTGCCATCTGTGTCTCAGACTAGCAGGTATTTCAGGCTATATTGTTGGAAACAAGAGTTAAAGTTACAGGTGAAGTTGATTAAAGACGACAACAAATTATAACCATAGATAAAACGAACAATGACAAGTTATATCTTAAGAATTCAAAAATCTTAGAAGGTGTAAAGTTTTTTTTTTTTTACAGAAACAACGTTTCCAAATAAATGTTTAGAAACAAAGTTTTATTTCTATAAGATAATTACTTTTTCCAAAAATGTTTATATAATAGCAAAATAGTGTATGTATTATTCTCAATTTACTCAACCAACATTTATTTCCTCCTTTTATGGAGAAAAATGCTAGATGCTAAGGATTATAGCAGGGGAAAAAAATCATAAAGCAAAGAACAACAAAATGATATGCCACAATAGTGTTACATTACTATGGAATATTATAAACAATAAAGTAATTTTTAACAAGTGAAAAAAAAATTGATACTGCTAATACAAGGAGAAAAGTAAAGAAAAGATGGAGATTGAGTAGGAAAGAGGGCCGGGGTGGTATTTTCTCTTGGGCACACAGGGAAGGCCTCACAGGGGGAGAAGCTAAGCACAGCATCTCAGGCTAGAAGGGCTGGTGCAAATGCTTTGAGGAATTCCTTGAGGTTTAAAAACACCACCATGATTGGAGTGGGGTGGGATAAAGTATAGTAGGGAGTGAGGATCCTTGGAGAGTCTGGAAGATTCTGTATGGCCATGTGAATTAAAAAAAAAAAAAATATATATATATATAAATAAATAAATATATATATATATATATATATGAAACTTTTCCAAATGAAATGGCAAGTTATATAGCAGAATTTTGAGAGAACAGTATGACTTGATTTAAAAGTAGATTATGGGGCCAAGGTCAAGAGGAAAAGCAAGGAGAGCAATCAGAAGGCTGCTGCGTTAATCAAGGTAGGAGAAGAAAGTTACCCTGGAGGGGTCATGAAGGTAGTGACTGTAGTCAGATTGTACATCCGTTTGGAACTAGAGTGTATAAGGTGTGATGAAAATTATGGTTTTCCAGTGTGAAAGAAGCAGAGGAGGTAAGGATGATGTCAAGTTTAAAATTGTTGCTCACTTTTCTGAATGACAATGTCAAAATTGATTTCTTTCTAAAGGTGACCTTATATCCTAAGGGTTTTTAAAATGAAGGGGTTTGGGGAAAGAACTCACAAATTCCACAATCTGGAATGAAAATATTTTTATCTTCATTGTTAGAAATTTAGGCCCTGGCCAGTTGGCTCAGTGGTAGAGCGTCGGCCTGGCGTGTGGAAGTCCCGGGTTCGATTTCCAGCCAGGGCACACAGGAGAAGCACCCATCTGCTTCTCCACCCCTCCCCCTCTCCTTCCTCTCTGTCTCTCTCTTCCCCTCCCGCCGAGGCTCCATTGAAGCAAAAGATGGCCCAGGTGCTGGGGATGGCTGCTTAGCCTCTGCCCCAGGCGCTAGAGTGGCTCTGGTCACAACAGAGCGACAGCCCGAGGGGCAGAGCATTGCACCCTGGTGGGCAGAGCGTCGCCCCCTGGTGGGCGTGCCGGGTGGATCCCCGTCGGGCGCATGCGGGAGTCTGTCTGACTGCCTCCCTGTTTCCAGCTTCAGAAAAATACAAAAAAAAAAAAAAGAAAGAAAGAAAAGAAATTTAGCGTTTTTTTATAACTATGAATATAGACAGCAAACAACTGTAGAGTTAGCGTTATCTGTAGCTTTATCACCAATACAATTCATACATATGTTCATATCACATTATGTTTGCAGGTGCAGATATCTCAAAATACTTGCACCCATTACTACTTCCCAGTATTTATTAGGAATTAGATTTTCCGCCAGACTTTATCATTTAATGTATTAATATAGAAGCATATCTGTCCCAATTAATAATATCCCAAAAACTTTAATTCAACATAATTCCTTTGTAATTCTTTACCTTTTATTTTGGGGATTTTTTTTTAGCAATTCTTGTAAGAAGGGGTCTGTAGGCATCAGAAGAATACCAAAGTAGTCCATGGGCCCACAGATAAATTAAAAATATTTATTTTACTACCCCCTCACATTCCTTTCTTCTGGTAACCACCATACTGTTGTCTGTGTCCCTGTGTTTTTGTTCATTTGCTTTTCTTGTTTGTTCATATACTGCTTTCAGTTTTACATCTAAAAAGAGGGTACTGAATGGTTAAGGAGGGATCAAATATATGGTGACAGAAGAAAATCTGATTTTGGGTGATGGGCGCACAAGGCAATCAACAATTTGAATGCTATAGAGATGTTCACCTGGAACCTATGTACTCATTAATCAATGTTACCCCATTTAATTTAATTTCAAAATAAAAAGGAATAAAAAGTCAGAAGAAATTCTATTTCAAGAACTGAAAGCTAAAGCATTCTTTATAGCCATTTCTTGGGGAGAAGGTATAGAGTAAAAGCAGCAAAAGAAACATTTTCATATTGCCAAGAAAATATATATACCCCTGTCCCTTTTTAGGGGGTAGTCAATGATAACAGCATTATTTCTTTTCCAATTATTTAAATTATGCATGTTCATTCTAAAAGCATTTGAATCATTCACAAAGATGTAAGGAAGGAGAGGTGAGTTTTAATACAAATTTGTGAGGTAACCACTATTAACATTTCTGATGCCATCCTTTCTCATGTCTCTTTTTTTCCATACATACATATTTAACTTTTACAAAAATGGGTTAAATAGTGCGTAGTTTTCAGAATGAATATTAACCCTTCCTTCTATCCTGCCTTCACAATTGTATCCCACTCATCCATTCGCCCTCCTCTTAGAGAAGCCATGTTATTCACCTAACACTTGTCCTCCCCTACTTAAGAAAATGTATTCCAAGCACAGATGGGATTTAGGAAATGATGGACTAGAATTAAGTGTGGATCAACCTATAAGGGTGTATGCCAGACACACTCCCTTCAGGCTGCCTGGGTTTGACTTAATGAATGCTTATTGTTCAACTTTGGGCTACATACTTAACACATGAAGGATTTTTTTTTTCTTATCTTTAAAATGCAGCTAACAATACTGTTTACCTCATTGATCAAATTATGAGCCTTAAATTAGTCATTGCATAAAAACTTCATACAAGAGTATATGCTCAGAGCCAGAAGCTGTCATTGTTGTGTTGCTGTCTTGCAGTGCTATATTGCATTCTTCATCCCACCAGAGTAGGTACTAGTCATGTGAAGTGGTTCTTGGTTGACTGGCAACAATCAGCAAGGAGAACTCACAGCCCCCTTTCAATGCTAGCTTATTAGTAATATCCTCTGTATTTCTAAAGGACAACATTGTTTAGATTTCAAAGAATATCAAGATCTTGTTTAAGCAGGTTATGAAATCATAGCATGTATATTGATTTGTTTTCAGGCATAGCATAATACCTATTTAAACAAACAATGGATTCTATGAGGAGGTGTGGGGAAAACAGCTGTGTTAGGCTTCCTTGCTTGTATTTTGCCTGATTAGTGCATGAGCACATGGCAATGTGACAAGCATATAGTCTATGTAAGGCTATGAGTGCTTGCCCTCAAGACAGATGGTGGATTGCAGCTTGCCTGCCTGGCACTGTGAGGGGCCATTTTCCTGTTCCTTTGCCCGAGAAGCTGTTTTCCCCTGCTGGTTTGCTCATCCGCCCTTGTGAGACGCTATTATACAAAAAATGTCCCACTGCTAACTGTCTCCACAGTTTATCTACCATCTGCTTGAATCCAATGTAGACCTGCCTGGCCTTGGCCACTGGCTTTACAGGAGGGCATAAAAAATCTAGTTGAGTATTTTGATAATCTATTTTTACAAGTATTTTATTTTTATTTCTCTGAAAAGACTTGTTAAGAAAACCAATGTCTAAGGTCTTTCTTACCTCTCACCCTTGTATTTTGTATGCTCGTGGGCTTGCTAGGGGCTATAAAGACCAATGTTTTTACTAATTGTTTTTGGATTATAATGCAAAGCATCGGGCCATACCTGTTTATTGGAGGCTTGCAGAGACAGGCAAGTGAGCAGACTAAGGAAACCCTGCTTTTTCACAATGGAGGGCAAAGGATCAGGAAAACTCCCCCTCACGGTGGCAGCTGAGGAAATCAAGAGAACAGCACCTCGCAGTGGCGGGAGAATGATCGGGGAAAATTGCCACCAAGGGAAAGCACCCATAGCCTTTCACAAAGACACACACATGGTTTTCTGCCACGTGCTCATGCACTAATTGTGCAAAGTGCTTGCAGTTGGTAAACCAGGGAACACGCCTAATATAGCTGTTTTCACCGCACCAATGAAAGCACAAAAAAGGAAGAAAAACAAAATAAAACAAGGCATAATTTGTTAGGGAATAGTGTTCTACAATTTTGCTAAGAATTTTAACAGTAAAAGTGGTTTCATCAGCTTTAATGTATTATGAGAAAAACATAAAAGGTGAGATGTTAGAATTCTAAGGAAAATATTTACTTGCCAACTGAAAGAGTTTTACACCTGTTTTCACTTGATCTGTGAGCCTCACTAAAAGATAAAACATGTTTTCATTCCAAATCTGGAAAATGTCAGAGAATGACCCTATAAGGTACGTAGATCGGAACCATTTTATTCATTAAAATATAAATGGATATTATATATATTTTTTGGGTGATTATAATCTTGGTCCAGATGAGTTCATATAAAATGGGTTTCTTGAATTTAGTGTTCATGTTTAATATAATAATATTTATTCATCCATGAATTCTAGCATCTCCTCATTGAGTATTTAGTGTGAATGCATATTCATCATTTAATAGACTTCCAACAAATCTTTTCTCAGAATCCCACTGTTTATACCACCTCCCGCACGTGTCTTCATTTTTACGAGCACGCTGGCTGAGCTTCTCCTTCTCTCCAAAGCCACAGTGCTTGTCCTGACGTTCAGGATTCCTGAGCTGATATTATTCAGTACATCAACATCTTCCTGCTCTCAGTGGTATATTGAAATTCTGTCTTCAGAAAACTGGGTTGAATGATTCCTGTGTTCTTGTTCTGAGCGGCAATTGATCTCTTTAAAACTATGGAATCCTGTCAGCTTGTATCATATATATGGAATATATCACTTTTCACTAAATACATTATCCTGTCCACTTGTCCATTGAAGCTTACCTTCCACATTTTAACCTGGAGCTTTTTGAAATTGGTCTGTACATTATTTCTTTTAGATTTAGCTACTTCATTATATTAAAAAGTTTATACTGTCTATAAGTTTGGAAATGATACTTTTAAATCATTTTTTAAAAATATTAAATAAAGTCATTCTTGAGACTTATCACTGAAAAAAATATAAATATATATATAAATAGTACATATTAAGAATATATATATACACACACACACACACACACACACAAATATACACACACAGGGTGAGGCAAAAGTAGGTTTAAGTTATTCATATGGAAAGCACACAATAATTAATATATAATGACCTAAGAGTAAACTCTGTGTTTCATGTACTCACAACTGTAAACCCACTTCTGTTCTACCTTGAATATACTTATTACATCAAATCACCTTAATGTAGTATTGCCACTGGAAGCCACTTCTTAGCCACTTGAAGAAATCAATCCATGTTTCTCTGTCCTAGAGTCTCAGCATTATTTACAACAGCAATCATTTAAAATAGCCTAAATATCCAACAATAGGTACTATTTAAATACAGTGTAATATTTTTATATTATGTAACAGTCATGCAGCTGAAGAGTCAAGTTTATATTTTAAGAAAAGTGAACAGAACAGGCAATTTTCACTGTATTTTCTTAAATAATCAGATTATAATTTGTGTAAACAGTAGGATTACAAGGATACTTTTTAAAGGTTCTTTGGGTAGGCAGAGGAATTAAAGAGAATGAAGTATGTTAAAATACTAAAAATGATTAATAGTTGGTGTATTAAGATTGTGGGTGACTTAAAAGTCCTGTTGTGTTTTTCTATTACTTTTCTGTATTTTTAGCATGTCTTAGTTTCGTAATCAGGAACATATAAATAAATAAATGGTGTCCCAGAACCTGACATTTCTTTCCTGTATTCTGTCTCCCAATTAAGGAGTTCGGTGAAACTTAGTCAAATGTAGTCATATTCAGTGAACCTCTGATTAAATAAACAGCCAAAATTCTTTCAGAATGCCATGGCATTCAACTTGAAAACAGTTCAAAGCAATAGACAAAAGCAGGGACTGCGTTAGTTGTGTTATACAATAGTTGGTTTGAAGGGAAGGATGAGAACTGGAAAGGTTCAAGGGCTTGGATATGGGGGTAAAGAGAGGTGAGAGCTGGGGTGGGGAACAGAGGCATGTGCAACCACGCAGCCTGGCCTGTATTTAAGGCCAAAGGAAAGAATATCACCTCAGAAAATGGCTCAGATTCTTCTTATTTTTTTTTGAAAATATTTTTACCTTAATTTTTCATGATTGCTTCCAAGTTAAAATATTGTGAGTTCTACTGTGTTCTTTTGTTGCACATTTTGTGGAGCGCCAATGTTTCAAATAGAAATGAAGGCATAAAATAATATTTCAAGAGATTGTATTGGGAATGCAGTGAGTGGGTGGATCTGAACCAAAGGTTTATAGTTGGTTGTTTACCAAAATGACTTCCAACTAAAAGAGAAGAAATAGGATTTATTGTTCTTAAACTGGTAGGAAATCTCCATGCTTTTGGAAGACAGGAGCCAAAGTTTGAATGGATTTTGTTCTTTTTAATAACCCAAGAAGTAATCATTCCTCTGTTAACACGCCTGTGCTAGGCCTGCTCAACAAGGAACGGGGAAGGCTTATTGGACTTTTGGCTCAAATCTCATCTTGGTCTGCCATGTATTAGAACATCCTCATTTTTTATCTGTCATCCTTCACTTGCTGGCTTAAAGAATATGCTATTTATGGCTCTATGTGTACATTGTAGAAAACATAATTTATTTCTCAGTGTAGAGCACTTCTGGATTTACAATTAGTTGCTGGAAAGTAAATAATAGCATTGGATAAATGGTACCAAGAGATATATATTTCTATTCTTTAGAGTGTATGTACACAACAGTTCTTTATCATCACACTAAAGCACACATCTGCTCACCATTTAAAAGGAAAACAAAACACTATGAAAGACTAATCTGGCCTCTCTCCCCTGATGCACACAGTTATAAAAGGGAAGGCACTCTACAAGATGAGGGAAATTGTTTCGGTTGGAATGATAGTCCCATACACATTTTAACATGTTTTTTTTTTTATTTTTTTTTTATTTTTTTATTCAGAGAGAGGGATAGACAGGGACAGACAGACAGGAACGGGGAGATGAGAAGCATCAATCATCAGTTTTTTGTTGTGCATTGCAACACTTTAGTTGTGCATTGATTGCTTTCTCATATGTGCCTTGACCGTGGGCCTTCAGCAGACCAAGTAACCCCTTGCTCAAGCCAGCAACCTTGGGCTCAAGCTGGTGAGCTTTTGCTCAAACCAGATGAGCCTGCGCTCAAGCTGGCGACCTTGGGGTCTCAAACCTGGGTCTTCTGCATCCCAGTCCGATGCTCTATTCACTGTGCCATCACCTGGTCAGGCTTAACATGTTTTTAATTTTAAAAGAATCTGAAATTTTATTAGCATATAAACCTGTTTTTGAGAGACAGCCTCCTTCTATTTGTAGTGTGGAATTTCAGGGATAAAATGAAGACCAAAGTATCCACTATAAAGATGTATCTCTCATTATGTCAAATATTATGAGTAAATAAAACAGCTTGTGAATTTACCAAAGATCAATAATCACATTGATCAATGACCTTAGTGAACATGCTTGGATATAATAACATTTTTTGAAACAGTAGTCCTAAACTATGTTTTTAGTTTGTATTTTATGTTTTCGTTAATAAGCATGAATTGAAGAGTGAAAACTGTGGATTGTAAACTAGCCAACAATGTACTTCAGTCAATTTTTCTTGGAAAATTCATATTAATGTAATACATTGCCAGAAATCTGTTCCATAATGATGTCATTAATACTTTGGGATGAGAAAAATCTAAAAAAAAACATTGAAAGAATGCAGATGAGAAAGTAATTCCTACATGTTTTATGGACCATGTGTTTTTTTTTCTACCTCTGATTTCACTTACTGGTCTATGAAACTAAAATTCTCATCTACATCTGGTAGTTTTAAGATTTTTATTTCTCCCTCATAATGAGTTACTAATGTTAATATTCTCTTGTTAAGCTATTTTATTAAAATATTAATTTTGCCCTGTAATTTGGGGGAAAATTATTATTGTTATAATATTTTTTTTGACAGAGACAGAGAGAGAATCAGAGAGAGGGATAGATAGGGATAGAAAGACAAGAAGGGAGAGAGATGAGAAGCATCAATTTTTCATTGTGGTACTTTAGTTGTTTATTGATTGCTTTCTCATATGTGCCTTGACCAGGAGGCTACAGCAGACCGAGTAACCCCTTGCTCAAGCCAGCGACCTTGGGTCCAAACTGGTGAGCTTTGCTCAAACCAGATGAACCTGCACTCAAGCTGATGACCTCGGGGTTTTGAACCTGGGTCCTCCAGCATCCCAGTCCGATGCTCTATCCACTGCATCACCGCCTCGTCAGGCTATTATTGTTTTAATATCAGAAAGAAGCACTATCAGTTTAACCACATCTTTGGCATCCTGCATCATGATGTTTGATTTAGTAAGCAAATAATAAGGCTTTTTTAGTATAACTATTATCATAATGTGGAAAACAACAACAACAACAAACAAAACTTGTATTTGAAAAGGAAAGTAATAGTGAAACTTCCTTAACATTTTAATGGTATTTATGCTAAAATATAGGACAAATACCATGTAAACATAAGTGTATGTGACACTTCTATTAAAAAAGTACTCAATTATCCTGGAGATCCACTGACTCAGATTCTCTGTGACATGAATGAGGTTATCAAGATTTGGTTTTTGACTTTCTTTGACTATTTATCTAAATTTATTAAGCTGAACTGTCTTCAAATACTGTTTGTGGGAGCTAAAAAACAGATTAATTGTGTACTCATCTATATGCAAATTTATGTTTTATATGTTATTCAAGCATTTGTTTCTTTAATGTTGAAAATAATTTTTTTGTGAGTAAATGTGATTATAAATACTGTTTTATAATATGGATGCTTTTTAAAAAACTATTGACTTTGTGTTGTGTTCTTTTGTTTTTTTTTACTTTTATTTTTTAGAGAGAGATGGAGAGAGTGAGAAAGAGAGAGAGAGAGCAAAATGGCAATTGGTTCTTCCACTTTTATATTCATTCATTAGTTGACTCTTGTATGTCCCCCAGCTGGGATTGAACCTGCAACCTTTGTGTATTGGTAGGATGCTCCCATGAACTAAGTTACCCTGCCAGGGCAAATGATTCTTCAATAAATATTTATTATGCATCTATTGTGTGCAAGAATGGGCCAGTTGTGGCTTTCTTCATTGGTTACAGTTTGCAGAGGAGATAAGACATGTGCTGAAATGTCTATGGTTTAAGGTAGAAAGTGGAGAATTTTTAGAGAAATGTAAAGAATAAAGAGGGAACCATAGGTCTTCAAGAGGAGGAGATGAGTCTTACCTGAGGAAGATTATTATAAGGTTCTCATGGGAACTCAGGGATAACCTGAATTCCAAAGTTGCTGAAACTAGGTATAATTTAGGACCTGGACCAGATTCAGATTCTTCTGGGGCCTGAGTCATCTCTGAGTCATAAGGGTTTACAGGTCCTCATGATTACTAAAGTCCTTTTCATCTGCGCTTCTACCATTGCTGCCATTTCAAATCACTTACTTAACATCACAGATATTTTGTTTAGTCAAACTTTAGTTTATCCACAATTGTAGTTATCCATTGCTTTTTTTTTTTTTGCTAGAATTTTAATTTCTACTCCCAGGACCTATAGCCTGGTTTGTTCTGTCTTTCCCTTTTCAAAGTCCTGAGAGTCGGCCTGACCAGGTGGTGGCACAGTGGATAGAGCATCAGACTCAGATTCTGAGAATCCAGTTTTGAAACCCCAAGGTCACTGGTTTTGCGGGCTCATCCAGCTTGAGCATGGGATCACCAGCTTGAGCATGGGATCATAGACATGACCCCATGTTGGTGACTTGAACCTAAGGTTGCTGGCTTGAGCAAGGGCTCACTTACTCTGCTGTCGAGCCCCGCCCCCTGCCACTGGTAAAGGCACATATGAGAAAGTAATCAATGAACAAATAAGATGTCACAATTAAGAATTGATGTTTCACGTCTGTCTTCCTTCTTGCTTGGCTATTCTTCTTTCTATATCTCTCACTCTCTAAAACAAAACAACAACAACAAAAAAACAAAATCCTGAGAATCAGTCTCATGCACCAACTGGTCATCACCCTGATTGGGCAGCCTATCAACTGGCATCTTTAGATCAGATGCCCACCTCTGGTATGCTCATCTCCAGCCAAGTAAATGAAAGCAAATGTTTTGATGCCTAATCATGGGACTTATTCCATTGTCAGGGACTGTGAAGAAGTTCTTCTCAAAGTTGCTGTGAGTATTCTGGCACTTATTTGGAAACTGGTTCAAGGGAGAAACTCTGGAGGAAAGGATATATAAGCTACCTTCATCTACACTTTTGCTTCCCTCCTTTTTTTCTGTTAATAGAGGCTCAGTACCCCTCATACAATCCTAGGCCAGACTTTCCATCTGTGTCCTGCAAGCCATTCTCATTGCCTTAATAACAGCCCCTGCTCATTGCATTTTTCCCCTTCTCTTGAATTCTTTGGAGGATCTCAAAAGCAGTACATAATCGAGAGTGAGCATGATTTTTAACTATCTACAATGCCATCTATTAAGAGAAGTCATGAAGGATACTTGCAATTATATATTGAGGCATAAGGCTCTCATGTATTGTATTGAAAGAAAACATTGAGTATCAGCAACTTCATATGGTCAACATGATATACATATATATAGATATATATATATGTGTATGTGTGTGTATATATATATATAACTTTTTTTAAATTTTTAGCTTTTTTTGTGAAATAGACTCTAATCTAACACAACTCATGGTATTTTTTCATTTGCATGAGTATGCACAAACTGTAGATTATCTTTTCAGTAGTAATGAAAAACTTTCCAAAAGAACAGCGAGATTGTGATTTTCTGCTGTTTATTATAATATTTAGATTCTTAGGCCAATTTAAGCTTCTGTTAAATTTTATGAAATTTCACTTTGGCTTTCTTCCTTGAGAACTCCAGAATTATTCTGGAATGCAGATGAAATGCCACATATGTATATAGTTAAAGGCAGCTGTCTGCTTTAGTTAAAAAATCTTGGACAGTTATGTTTATGTAGACCAGAAATCTATTATTATAGGAAGAAAAAGGAAGCAACTCCTGTCATGTGGTTAAAATGCAATATTATAAATATCCAGGGTCTTTGTACCTTCATTTTACAGTACATTATGTGGTTCAGTATCTACATGCAGTTCTGGTGAGTAAACACCTTTATTTTAAAAATTGCATAAAATTATCTTCCTTCACATAAAATAATGCCACTTTCAGAAATAGATATAGCAACAAAAATATTACCTAGAAAAAGAGAAATAAAATATTTGTGATGCAAAATTCATGTTTTTCATAATTCTGAAGTATCACATTACCAAATAATTGGATCCCAAAACTCTTGCTGATATATAAATCAGCAATATATAAATCTTTATTTTTGGGTAAGATTTTAGGAATTGGAATTGATGTAAGGTAATTTTCTAGCCACAGAAATGTAAATATAGTTTAATTTTCCCAAGCAGGTTTTGATAAAACAGCAAGAAAAATGTTATAGATGCAATTACCTAACTGGATTCCAAAATAAATACCCTTACCATCTTACCATCAGGCTCTTTGCTCTAGAAAGGAACTGTTTTTCAATCAAATCTGATTGAAATGCTAATCAATTAATGAAGTGCCAAAGCGTTTTTGTTCTCATATGGTTCAGCCTTAAAATGAGCCTTCACTATAATTGTGTTCCCCAAAGAAATGGTGGAGGGGAAGCTTGGAGCTGTGAATTAAAAAAAAAAAGAAGAGAAAATTATATACATACACACACACACATACACACACACACACTTTTAAACAAAGAGAAAAATTGAGAAGGTATTCAGTTTGAAAGTAGAAAAATATTTCAAGGGCTGTATACAAAGCAATATACTAACCCATGATTTTTAGAAGCAGAATTCTTTGATCAAATCCATTTTCCCAGGCTCTCTCAGTAGCTACTAGATTACTCAGATTAAAGGCAACATATGCTTGGTTTTTTTTTTAAACATTCCTAGTCAATTCAATAATTGGCTAAGGTTAATAGGCATCTTAAATATCTTAAATTCAGTCCAAATACCAGTATGCATAAAAGATACATGAGCCTACCTTTGGATGATTACATTCTATTCTGTTCTCAGGCCTGTCATCATTTCTTTCAAAACCACATTTTTTTTTAGCCTGCTTCTGTGTACTCTGATGATATACTGTCAGCACGCATAATTTCAGGTTAGCAGATGTTCCTGCTTTAAGACTTTCTTGAAAAATGTGAGTTCATAAAGAAGTGTTAAGTATATGGGAAAAATCAAAGAAGTCCACAAATATTAGGGCTTTTCTCTGTCTCCACATCTAAATATCCATGTGCAAATTCAGTCAGTCATAAACTACTTTTAAGTGATCACTGCATGTTTCTGTTTGGTTAAATATGGCCCCAGGACCTTCAGAGGAGATGATTAAAATGCACAAAATTATTCAAATTGTTTTGTGAAAAACAATCCAATATACTCGAATGTTTTAAAAACTAACAGTAGGATTGTCTTATTCTTTTTTCACATTGAGTTAGTTTAGAAAATAAAGATTCATAAGTTTTAAAACGTTTTGCTTTGTAGGATCTTATTTTTTCCCCCTTAAAAAAACAGAATTTGTTGGAAAGAAAAGCTGGTCTAAGAAACTGCCGAACTTCAGGAAGGTCAGTGGTGTAGGTCAACCTTGGAAGCAACCACTATGAGAAACAGAAAAGCCACTTTTCTCATTTGCTCAAAACTAGTTTTCTTCACAGTGTGTAAATCCTGGCTGCAAATTTATTCTGATTTATATGTACAGGGTGGGGAAAAATAAGCTTACAGTTGTGAGTACGTGGAACACAGAGTTTATTCTTGTAGTAATATTTATTAATTATTATATGATTTTCCATAAAAACAATCATGAACTTACTGTTGCCTTGCCCTTGATTAGTCAGGTTTAGCTACCTAATTCAGAATTCCGTTAACATGATCCATACAACCACAGACTCCTAGTTATTTCCCAAAGCTATGCCATCTCAACCAGGTGGTATGTGTGGAATGGAGAGGAAAAGCTGGGTCTCTAATTTTCCTGGGTGATATCCTTGTTCTACGTGTTCAGGCTAAACTACTCATCACTTCACAGTTCTGCAGACTAAGAGCTCAATCAGTGGTTCTCAAACCTGGCTTTATCGTAGAATTACCTGGGGAGCCATTAAAAAACTCTAATACCCATGTTCCATTGCAGCCTAATTAAGTCAGTAGCCTGGGCTGGGGCCTTGGACATCAGTAGCCTTTACATGCTCTCTAGGTGATTTCAATATTCAATCAGGGTTAAAAACCACTGGGCTTAATGTTAAATTTAAACCTAATGGAGTACAAACAGGTAACCACCATAACCACCTTTAAAACTTCAGTTTAAGAAAAGGAAAACAATATAGAAATCCTAGTTGATCTCAGATATTTTCGATCTCTGAGAGTTGACTTTTTCCAATAACTGGTCACAAGAAACAATTTACAAATACATTTCACCTCTTCCTGTTTGCCTTATTCAAAGATTTTATAGAAACATGTTAATAGATTTTTCCTGTCTTGGTTCTAGTCCATGCATATTGATTAGCAATGAATTTCTTTGTAATATTTCAATATTTAGTTGATCTCTTTTACTATGTTATGTTAAGGCATAGAATTCCTCAATGATTTTGTTCTAGTTTCCACAACAAACTTGTTTTGCCTATTTCCCCACTTTTTGCCCCCAAACTCAGCCAGTATGTTAGAGTATATTGGGTTTCAGGTGATGTTAATGTATTTGTGGGAAATTTTATTTCTGCAGAGTGGCAGGTGGAGTAGTGGCTTTTGAGATTGCAACTTTCACCCCCTTCTATCCTTGAGAGAACTCTCTGGAGGGAAGATGGACCCTTTATTGTTTCCACCAACTTTGTTGGTGAAAGTGAGTGTCAACTCCCAGAACTGACTTGATTCCCCTCCCCCTTTAAGCATTTAAACTTCATTTTCAAATGACATTCTGTGTTTGAGTTCACTATGTTGGCAATAAATAAATGTTCAACAATATGGATATTTTTGTTTATATCAGGAGCTGTTTACTAAGATTTTGAATATCACAGTTTTTGTATGCACTAGAATAATTTATTTGACATTTTCTATAAAAATACATCTGCCAAAGGGAATGATTTTACTTGGAGCCATGAGCTATTTAAATTTTGGTTAGAATAGCTTACTTTTGTAATGTTTATGATTCTTTATATGCAACTCATAATATTCAAGTACTTAGGAGGAGTTGCTAGAATACTGACACAAGAAGACACACTGTTATATCACTAAAATCGTGTGCGTACATCTGGCACATTTATACATGTAGCAGCAGCTTTTAGAGACAGAAGCAGACACTTTATTTAGGCAGTTGTCGGAATATGATGAATGAGGTCAGTGGTTTGCTAACCTCAATTCCTCCCCCTTGGGTGTCGCTGGCTTTTCTGAAAGCGTCCTGTAGTTATCAATATCATTTGTGAGTTCATCTGTTCTATGTCTGGGGCATCCTAGATTGTATTAGGCTTCTAGAAAAAGTTTTGTAAATTGAAAAAACTTGCATGTACAATTATATTCTTACTTTAATTGAGGATACACATATCATGATTAAGCGTAAGTAACAGCAGAAAGTATTCGAACTCTAATACACACAAGTGTACAAATGAACCTTGTTTCTGGCAGCTCAACATGACATTCCACATATGTATTTTCATCTTCTGAATCATAACACAGTTATTGTGCCAAATACTTTATCTGATTTTTTCTTAATTTAATGTTCTTAATTCTGTGACTTTGCAATGAGTTAAATCTTTTCAGCCTTAGAATATCTAAACTTCTCTATGAAACATCAGAGCATCAGAAGCTGTCAGGTAATAAAACAAATACTAGTTACTTAAAATTTTATTTCAAAGAAATTCACAAAGCTAAAGCATTTTAAATTTGGATAGGTCATTGAGAGATTGTTTTCTATTCATGCAGCATCACACTTCTACCTGTCTAGAGAAAGGAAAATCCATTTTACCCTATCACCTATTCCAACATTTAATGACATTCACAGTCAGGAAAGACTGCATTACCAATGCAGAATTTGAATTTTACACGTTTCACCTTATTTATTCTTTGGTATTTTGAGAGGAAATAAAGGTCAGTTGGTATCATTCTTTTTAATTTACTTGTAGATAGCCACTTTTTATGTTTTATTTCCTCAGATGTACTATTTTCTTTCTTTCTTTTAGTTCTCTGATGTTCTCAGATATTCTGTCCATCCAATGGTTTATTTTTGTACTTTAATTATTTTTAATGAAAAGGAAGTCAATCTATATTTCTGTAGTTATAACTGTAATTTGTATTCATGGCAAATGTGTTAGGTTAGGTAAGTCTACATTTTGCTCTCCCAAACAAAACTCATGGATGAACAAACATGCTTTTATTGTCAAATGGAGTCTAGAATATTTCCTTAAAGGCAAACTGCCAAAACGAATTTTGAGACAACACCATAACCAGATATTTTCTCAGCCAATGTAAGTTAGCAATATCCTGACTTTGTGATTGAATATCAGGCAACAGTTTTCTTTTTTACCCAAATACATGAACACAAGTGCTTCTGTCTGCTACATATACCCTTGGCCACAGTAAGATGACTGAATTATAACTGAGTCATGCATGTGCTGAGTTTTTGCAGAGTATTCCTGCAGGATCCAGCAAGGATAAAAATTGATGTCCCTCTTGAAACAGAGTGGTACAGATGGTGCAGCTTTATAGCTGTCTCCAAATAACAAATGCCAAACTGCTCCTTTGATAAGGCAAGGCGGTGTAAAGGTTTAAATATAGCCCCTTGGTGGAATGTCAGTGAATGATGGATCCCAGTTACAAACATACCAAAATGTTCTCTGTTTAAACATTTTTTACACCATGATTGTGGAAATTCTATATCAAAGAAATTATGCACAGGGGAAAGAACATGAATGCTACCTTGAAAATCAATGTGTACACTAACAAATCAACTAAATTTGGAGGGAGGACTGACATGCTGGCAGCCAGTGAAGTCAATATATTTGTGAACACCTGCTACAAATGGAATCTGAAAATGTTAGGTTAAGCCTATCAGACTTGCCTTTATGTAACGATGGAACGAACTTGCTTCCTTTAATTAGTTCAGTTTTCTTTCTATGGCAAATATACCAAGCAAATTTAAACACTGGCCTTCTAGTTTGAGAATTGCATTTATGTTATAGAGTGGTTAATTTGATAATTCTACCTTATAAAGTGTATGTGTGTATGAATTTGAATATATATATAAACTTAATTTATTTTAGTACAAGTGCATCATATTCCTTTAAAATATAAAAGTGCTGTTAGAAGAGATTGCCACCTTCAGAATTTATAGTGAGGAGGTGAACAGTAAAAAATGGAATTTTAAAGACTGTAAAGTTTTTAACTTGTTGGGTTTTTTGTAAATAAAACTGACAAAAGGGTCATAAAAATGTGGAATTATATAAAATAGTAAACCCATATAAAATAGTTTGCACCTTTCAAAAATTATCTAAGGAATTGATTAAAATTATTTCAGCTAATTTTGCAATAATTGTAAATGCACAAAAGGAAACATTTAATGTATTCAGTATCAGCAAATAAATCAAGACAAGGAAGTTATTAAACAATGTTAAAAATACAGCAGCTGTTATCTATTGTTATAGCTAAAATAAATGATTACCAAATTAAAGAGTTATCTCACAGTAGATTTATGGGTAGGTATTCAATGGTAATAATGCAAAGATAGGAGCATTCTTTTCATTATTACTGCACTGCCGTCTCCCCTATACCAGCGCGATTGTAACAGTGAGTGTACTGGAATGTTCCAAGGAATGATAATGTTATATATCCATCTCTAATCTTTATTCAAACTACTGTATTTTGTGTAATTTTTACTTTTTAGAGGCCTAGTAACCTGATAGGTTGCATTTTTTATTTATCTGTTGTTTATCAACCAAAAAACATACTGATGGTACAAGATATGGATGTCAGTGTGGGCTACGCAAGATATATTTAATTAACACTTGCAGTAAACCCAAGCAAATAACCCCTAAGTTGGTGGGTAAAAAACAAACAAATAAACAAACAAAAAAACCACTTTATTGTAATTTAATTTACATAAAATATATTGTAAATGTAAAATGTAATGAGTTTTGACAAATATTACCATCTGATTATTATCATCCAAATCATGATTATTTCCATTAGCCCTAAATTTATTTTTTGCCCAGTTTTAGTTCTTGACAGCCTCCACTTCACCAAACCACTAATTAATTTATCTCACAATAGATTCTTTTTGCCTGTTTATATAAATAGTACCATGTAGTATATACTGGTTTGAATATGACACTTTTTGTAAAACATAGTGTTTTGACTGCATAAAAGAATACATTGTTCTTTTTAAAATTTTGAGTAGCAGTCTACTCTATTAATATATCATAGTAAGTTTATTGGCTCACATTGATCTCTGGTAATATAGCAAGCATGTTTAACTTTATCAAAAATGATAACCTTTCTAAATGACTTTTAACATTCTACACTTTAACCAACAACCCATATTTTCAGATTTTCCACATTACTAAACATTATTGCCAATGTTTAGTAATATCATTGATAATGTTCAAGTCATTGATAATGACAATGTTTGTCAAATTTTGTTTTTGCAACTATTGAGATAGTCATATGGATTTTTGTTTTTACTTAATATAGGAGGGGGGTTCACTGATTGATTTTTAAATGTTGAAGAAATCTGGCCTTCTTTGGAAAAATTCTTTAGAATGATGTATTCTCATATTTGTATTTAGCTACATGAGTTTTGCAAGTATTATATTGAAGATTTTTGTGTTCGTGTCCATGTGGGTTTTAAATCTGCAATTTTCTTTTCCTGTGAAATGGTTATAAATTTTGGTACCAGTATTATTCAGGCCACATAAAGTGAGTTTGATAGTATTCCCTCCTCTATTTCCTAGAAGATATGTGTAATAAGGATCAGTATTATTTGTTCCTTAAGTATTTAATATAACTCAGCAGTGAAAACATATATGTCTAAAGTTTCTTAATGAAAAGGATTTTCTTTTTATTACAATTACAATTGCTTTGATAGACATAATTTTTTTAGATTCATTCTCCTCTTTGTTGAGTATTGACAAGTTGTATTTTTCAAGAATTTGTCCATATACCAAGTTGTCATACTTGGTAACATAATATTGGTTACAGTAGCCCCTTATGTTTATTTTAATATATCTAGGGTTTGTAATAATTTTCTCCTTCATTTCTCATTTTGATAATTTGTAGGCTTCTTTCTCTCTTTTTAAATTTGTTTTGCTGAGGGTTTATTATTTCATTTGATATTATCCCACAATTTCCTGATTATCTGGTTATTTTACTTCAGTATTTTAAAATTTCATTTTAAAGGGTGAATTAATTCTACTGATCTGTCTTCAAGTTTACTGATTTTCTTCTACTGTCTCCAATCAGTGTTAAGCTCATAGTTTTTCTTTTTAGGAACTGTTCTTTTCAGTTTTAGAATTCCCATTTGCTTCTTTGTTAAAGTTTTTATTTTTCTCCTAAAATATCCTACTTAAGAAGAAATATTTAGTAGCATTTTTACAATACAATGGTACCTTGAGATATGAACAGACCAACATACAATTTTTTTTTTCAGATATGAGCTATGACTTGGTTTGTATTTTTGTTCAAGATCCGAGCAAAATTCCAAGATATGAGTCATGATATGGGAAGCTGCCCCTAGTTGGCGTGTTGGCACACAGGTCCAGTATTGGCAGTTTGGTATACGAGTTGACTGACTTATGAGCTCGGTTACAGAACAAATTAAATTCGTATCTCAAGGTACCACTGTATATAAATTCTAGACTAGTAAGCACAGAACAACTAAAAAAGAGAAACAAGCATTTTTAAGTTTTGAGTATAAGCAGTGGTCTTTCCAGGAAAGATCAGGCTTAACAAAGTGATTGATTTTGGGAGTTAAATAACCTGATGATGATGTTATTTCTAGGTCATGACCACATAACAATGGTTAAAAGGCACCCACAAATAATGAATTTTATTTTCCCTGCTTCCCTCTACATTGCTGCTTTATTCCTGCTGTATGTAGAACCTAAACACCTGGTTTGTGTGGGAATTCTAGCACAAACAGCTTAAGCACTGAATGTCCTAAGTTTGAGGAATTTAGTCCCTTAGCTCCCAGCAGACTGCTTGAATTGGTCATCCTACTTATATATGACCTGAATTGAGTCACTTAGTAATCATATTATTAGGCTATATTCTCTTAATTGATCAAGTATTTTTAAAGAAATGTGGATCAGTAATAATAACTACATGCAGCCTTTATTGAGTACTTATAATGCTTTAAGCTCTATTGGCATATACATATATAATAATATGTATTACACATAATATCTTTTTTTAATAGTCAAAGTTAACCTTCTTTTATAAATGAGTAAATTGAGGCACAGATTAAGTAATTTGACCATGATCTCTAATCTTGGAAATAACAAAATCAGAACTGATTGATTGATTGATTTGAATTCAGTGAAAGGAGGGGAGGCATAGTGCCCTGACTAGAATCTACAGGGCAAACCCACTAAGGGGCAATACTCTGCACAGCTGGGGCCATTGCTCTGTTGCTCCAACTGAGCTTTTGTTAGCACCTGAGATGGAGGCCATTGAGCCATCCTCAGTACCTAGGGCCAACATGCTCCAATTAAACAATGGCTGCAGGAGGGGTAGAGAGAGAGTAAGAGAGAAAGAGAAGCAAGAGGGGTGGATGGAGAATCAGATGAGTGCTTCTCCTGTGTGCCCTGATCAGGAATCAAACCCAGGACATCTACATACTGGTCTGACACTCTACCACTAAACCAACTGGCCAGGGTCCAGAATTTACATAGATGGTTGATTTCACTACCTGTTTGAATACCTGTACCTTGCTCTTCTGTCTCAGAAAGCATTTTTGAAGAAACATCTTTTTTTATACTCAAATCAAACTGGTCAGTAAGAAAGAATACATACAAATGTTTGAATATGAATATATATATATATGTATACACACATAAAATATAGAAATATTGTGGATATTAGGTTGAATTAGAATAGGGTTGTATTGAAGGTTAGACGTTTTAAACAGTTCCCTTTGAATCCCTATTGTCAGCACGCATTACTTTTATAATTCAAAGGACAGAAATATAAAAAATGACAATTTTTACTCCTGAATTAAACTATTGTACCTATTTTTGTTATGCTAAATAAAGTTTCTTAATATGAAAAAACAGAAATTAAACTTTTTAAAAAATTTATTGATTTTAGAGAGAGGAAGGGAGAGAGAGAAAGACTGAAACATCAATCTGTTCCTGTATGTGCTCTGACAGGGGATTAAACTGGCAACCTCTGCACATCAGGATGATGCTCTACCAACTGAGCTATTTGGACAGGATGAAACTTAAAACTTTTAAAAGTACTGAGTTAAAAATTCTCATTTCCAAGACAATTTAGGAAGTAAAACATAGCTTTTAAATTACTTATAAGCCAATTTCCTATGCTGTCAGAGTTATTTTTCAATCCTAAATTTTCTTTCATTTGTATGTTTTTAGGGCCTGTTGAGATAGGTATTTAAAAATGTAACTCTTTGGGGAAGGTCAGTAAATCAGGGGTTAACATGTTTATAGTAGTTACAATTGCATAGAAATGATTAAAGTGTTAAATCACTTATTCTCACATCTAAATGCAGTAAGACATGTCATGAAAATACTTACAGAAAATTAAGATTTAGTTAAGTCAGTTTTTCAAAACCATAGTCGTACAATTCTGGAAAGACACTGTAAATTCAAGCTCTGTCCTGTGAGTCAATCTGTTTGTTCAATCTGTTCATATTTTGTAGTCTTTGTACACAATTTACGTCTTAGGATCACCTCTGGGAAACTCTTTTGCTCTTTCTAAAAATGTATTGGGAGGATTTTAGTTAAAAAAATTATATAGGTTTAAGATTCTATTGTATATGATCTGAATATTACCTTGTGTGCCCACCACTCAAAGTCAAATCATCTTCCATCACCATGTATTTGGCCCCCTTTACCTTTTAAGGACTCCACACCATGCTTCCCTCTGGATGCTCCATACTGTTGTCTGTGTCTATGAGTTTTGGTTTTATATTCTACATATGAGCGAAATCATATGATTCTTAGCTTTTTCTTCTGCTCTTCTTTACAGCTGTTTTTAGGGCTGGACTTGGGGAGAGAGATGCTAAAGAAGAGGGTCAATCTGATGGTTATTGCAAAACTCTGAAATCATTGGAAACAGTTTTCTAGGAGGCCACCTTCATTTACATTGAAATATTTAAAAGAACAGGTGCTACTTCTATTTTTTCTTTTCCTTTAAAATGAAGCCCTGGAAGTTGGCTGTTGGGTTCTATGATGTAGTCATGATCCACCTGAGATGTGTGAAAATAGAATGTATCATTTCTCCCCTGAGAGCAAGGGTTGGGATTCAGTGACAGAAATGCAGAGCACAGTATGTGCAAAAACACTATGAATTCATCGTGATTTTGCATCATAATAGTTAGGAAAAAAAAAAACATCAGTTAACAGAACACTGAGAGTTAGTAAACTCTACTCTAACATGGGAGAACAAAAATAACCACATGAAAGAATAGTGATAGAAGATGATACGAGATAAAATAGGCAGTAAATGTTTGGTAATGGTAATGTGCTATATTAACTTTTTCTTTTCTCTCAGCTCAATTTGAAACTGAGGAAAATGGGACATGCTAAAGTTCTATAAGTTACTCAAAGGAAGTACTAGTAGTAAAATAGGGACTGGGACCTTGGTCTTAACTACATGGCTCCAGGAAAGGCTGAGGGAAAGAGTTACTTTCATAACTACTGAGAAATGGGCCCAGGTTTAAATGTTATCTGTGGGACAAATTGTGCTTTATAGTAAACAGAGTTTGTGAATGGCATAAGAATATTCTGGTCAAAGATTTATGGGGCATGGGTTGAAAATTATTACTATAGATTGATCCTGTTATAAAGAAGACTACCGAGTTGACTTCTGTTGCAGATCAACCATAGAGGAATGTGCCCTAGAATGAGTTGTTTTATAATAGACTTGCATGGAGACAGAAAGTAAGGGACACTGTATGTTTCAGATAACCCCAAAGTCCTTTCATAGCAGGGCTAGATGTTTTTCGTTGAGAATGAGACGTGGAAAGTTGCCTTGGTTAATCGTAATTTCAAACATGGCTTTGCCCTACTATAACTTTTTGGGATACAATGAGTCCCCAAAGCTATTCAGAAAGCCATCTTTATATATATTCTGTTTATTGGCCTGACATCACATGTGCAAGTCAGACCTAATCTACCCAACTCTTTGTCTGCTTTCAGGCCCCAGGTCTATGTTCAGTTCTTATGTATTTAATGTATGTTCTTTTTTCTTATTTCTTTTTGAATACTCAGTCATTCATAGATACTAAAATATTCAGAATGACCCATGGCCTTTGTCATTATATCTTGTAGTCACTGTAGCGAATGAGTTATCATTGAAAGCTAGTACTTAATGGTGAGAAAGAGGGTAGGGGGGACGAAAGAAAAAGAGATATTAAAATATTTTATATCTGAAATTATATTTTAAACTGAATTGTCCATTTGAGTGTGCTTACCAACAGGGATATGTTTGTCAGCAGGAATTCCTTATTTGCTTGAGTCTTGTAGTATCTTGAATTTGATGTCCTTATAGGAATATCTTTAAAGACACACCAGAATATGGCCATGGCTGGGTTGCTCAGTGATTAGAGCATCTTCTCCACTCCCCGAGATCCTGAGTTTGATCCCCGATTAGGGCACATATTAGAAGCAACCAATCGATATACAACTAAGTGGAACAACAAAAAGATGCTTCTTTCTCTCTTTCTATTCCTTTCTCTTTCTTCCTTCTTCTGTCTCGCTCAAATCAATGAAAAATTAAAAAAAAACAACGAAACTGACACTGGAATAATCAAGAAACAAAATCAAGTGGAACTTAAGAATAAATAAACACACAAAAACCCCAACAAAATTAAAACCCTAGGTGCATTCTTGATTAATTGAATAGAGTTAATCTGAATTCTGGTGGAATCAGGTTAAGGCTAACACTTTTAATATTAAGCAGGTGATTCTGTATATTCAGGGTTGAGAATACCTGTAATGGTACAGTATTAGGTAAAAACTATTCATTAATCTAGACATTAACAAAGGTTTACTTAGAAAATACTTGGTTACCTGGATTGGTAAAACAAAAACAAGAAACAAGAAAAAAAATCTCTGTCTTTAAAGAACAGAGAGACTGAGAGTACAGGATAGAAAGCAAGTACATGAAAAGGCCCCTGAAACTTATAATAATGTTTTTCCTGCTAAGTTTCATAAAGAGATAAAGT